>NC_038254.2:24549647-25170042 GCF_000004515.6 Glycine max
TATGTGGAGCTTGTAGGCCTTGGATCTTCTTCATCAATGGAGTCCTTTGCTTCTTGAAGTTTGATGGCAGCGGAATGGAGAAGGAGAAAGCTGATCGGAGATGCCACTTCAAGGAGAAATGAGTCTAGAAGAAGCTCACCACCATAGGAAGCCATGGATAAGAGCATGAAGGTAGGAGAAGATGAATGAAGGGGGAGGGAGAAAAGGAGCACGAAATTTTGTGCCTCAAAAGAGGTCTGAACTTTGAAGTTTAATTCTCAAATGATCAAAGTTGAAAAAATGCACACACATGGCCTCTATTTATAGCCTAAGTGTCACACAAAGTTAGAGGGATATTTGAATTTTTATTCACATTTGAAATTGAATTTGTAGAGCCAAATTTTGGAGCAAAAAGTTCACTAATTATGATTAGTGAATTTTAGCTATGGTTCAGCCCACTAATCCAAGATCGAGTTCAAGATTCTCCACTAAGTTTTCTTAGGTGTCATGAGACATGTAAAGCATGAAGGACATGCACAAAGTGTGACTATATGATATGGCAATCGGGTGTAGCAAGCAAATGCTCACCCCCCCTGTAAAATTTAATTGGATTGGGCTTCTCCCAATTCAATTAAATTTATTTCCAACCACACACATCAAATATTCACTTAATGCATGTGAAATTACAAAACTACCCCTAATACAAAAACTAGTCTAGGTGCCCTAAAATACAAGGACTGAAAATTCCTACATTTCTAGGGTACCTTGCCTATATTATGGAGCCCTAAATACAAGGCTCAAAAATAATGAAACCTTAATCTAATATGTGCAAAGATAAGCGAGCTCATACTTAGCCCATGGGCCCGAAATCTACCCTAAGACTCATGAGAACCCTAGGGCCTTCTCTTGCATCTCTAGCCCGATCTTCTTGGAGTCTTCTATCCAATACTCTTGCGGGGTAGGATTGCATCATTCCCTCCCCCCTAAAAAGGATTTGACCTCAAATCCCGAGGTTCTTGAATATCTGGGCTTTTTTCCTCAACACATGTAAAAAGAACAAAAACATATGTATTAGTGGTGTTTGGTATGTTGAACTAAGGTAAGGTCTGAAAACCCATTTCTTGGGCATCTTCCCATGAAGGAACATGGTTCTTCACTAACTCAATGAGTGGTGCTACAAGTATAGAAAAATATGGGACAAACCTTTTGTAAAAGTTTGTTAAGTCATGGAAGCCCCAAATTTTTCTTATAGTTGGTGGAGTGGGCCACTCAGGAATGACCTTTATTCTCTTAGGGTTCATGGGAACCCCTTGATCACTATTTAAAAAATTAAGAAAAGTAATGCAATAAATGATGCAATCCTACCCCGCAAGGGCATTGGATAGAAGACTCCAAGTAGATTGGGCCAGAGATCCAAGGGAAGGCCCTAGGGTTCTCATGAGCCTTAGGGTAGATTTTGAGCCCATGGGCTAAGTATGAGCCCGCTTATCTTTGTAAATATTAGAATAGGTTTTTTTTCCTTCGTTTAGGCCTTGTATTTTGGCCATTCTAGTAGTATAGGGTTTTAGCCTTGTATTTCAAGGCATTTTGAGTAGTCTTTGTAGTATGGACTTTTTTTGTATTTTCATGTATTTTGTCATGGGGGTGAGCTTAGCTATTATAGGGGGTGTGTAGCTAAGTTCTAGCTTTTCATCTCAAGGAGGTGAGCTTAGCTATTAGAGAGGTGTGTGTAGCTAAGCTCTAGCTTCTTTAGGAATCTTTTCAAGGAAGCTTCTCAAGGAGGTGAGCTTAGTTATTAGAGGGGTGTGTGTAGCTAAGCTCTAGCTTCTCAAGGAAGTTTTCTCAAAGAAGCTTCTCAAGGAAGTTTTCTCAAGAAAGCTTCTCAAGGAAGTTTTCTCAAGAAAGCTTCTCAAGGAAGCTACCTAGTCTATAAATAGAAACATGTGTAACACTTGTTGTAACTTTGATGAATGAGAGTCTTGTGAGACACAACTCAAAGTTCAACTTCTCTCCCTTTTTCTTCCTTCAATTTCGTGCTCCCCCCTCTCTCTTTCTCTCCCTCTTTCTTTTCCTCCATTGAAGCATCCTCTCCAAGCTTCTTATCCAAGGCTCATCTTGGTGGTGAAGCTCCTTCTTCCATGGCTTATTCCCTAATGGATGGCGCCACCTCTTACCTCTTCTCCTTTGTCTTCCGCTGCATCTCCATGGTGGAAAATCACCATTAGAGGACCTCAATGAAGCTCAAAGATCCAGCCTCCATAGAAGCTCCACAAGCAAGCTTCCATCAAGTGGTAATCAGAGCACAAGAGCTTCAAGTAGGTGCTCCTTAAACCTCCATTAATTTTTTTGCTTTACCTTCTCTTCCATTGTTTTTTCTTCATTTTTCTCCATGTATCTCCTCACATGTCTTGTTATAAATGTTTTTAACATGATTCTTTAGAGTTTGCACCGATTAAACTTGCTATAGAAGTTAGATTTGATTTTTTATGGTTCAAATTTCTTGTTCTTGTTCTTGAACCATGAATTGTGTTGAGTTTAGGTTCCTTTGAGTTTTGTCTTGTTATTTTTTGTGGCTGAAACCTAAACCATAAAATTCTTACAAAAATATTAAAGTAGAAGAAAACCTCAAAAATCTAGAGTGACTTGTTCACCTATTGTAGTTTTGTCATAGAAGTCATGTCTAGTCATGAAACTTGTCACATAAGATTTCTTATGTTGTGCTGAATTTTATTTTCTTGTTTCTTTGTCTAACTCATTTGCTCATGAGTTTATGAAATTCTTTTAGCCTATTATTTGATTTGTGTCAAATCTTTCATGTTAATTAGTCCTTAACATGTTCATGCAAAATTCTTAGAGAGTCTTTGATTGTGAACCTTTTCTTGAACTTTTAGGTTTCCTTATGATTGTGTCTATTATGAATTTGAGTTTTGGTGATTGAATTGCTGGCTGAAATGTTGATCCTAAGTGAATATTGAACTCCTAAAACTGTGGTAAACAATCCTAGTGAGTTCAACATACATAGGGAGGTTGAAAGTAAGCCCAAGGCAATCAATATACCATGCTTAAAGAAACAAATCGCTGGTGCTGGCAGCTTGGACATACAAACTTGTAAAAATTAGTGAGAATTGGTTACTTCGAATTTTGAGCTGAAATTTTTACTTAATTTTCTAGACATCTGGAAAAAAGTTATAAAAAAAGAAACAAGTGATTTCGATAAAAGGAAAAAATAAAAAAAATCACACAAGTTGGCAGGAAATCAGTATCCAGAAAAAAAAAGGTGAAAGGGAAGTGTGCTTGTTGTTTTGGCTCAAAATTTATTCTATAATTGGAAATTTCAATTGAAAATTAGTGTGAAGACAAGTGCCAAAGCTAGAGGTTTGTTGAGTCTTTTTTTCAGTTTTTTTACTCTACTCTAGAGCCATTCTAAGTTTCTCTTTGAGTCCTAGCTTGCTTCTATGTCCTTTTCATTGCTTTAATTGTTGAATAATCCTTGAAAAATTGTCTTGTTAAAACTCCATTGGTTTAGCTTTCATTTCATTTTTTTTGGTCTTTGGTTATTGCTTGTCTCTTTGTTTCCTTGTTTGTGGGTTGCCATATAGGGAATTGGAAGGAGGATTGGTGCCATCCCTTGAAGAATTTGAGTCCAAAAGCAAGAGGCCAACCACCTTAAGAGCTATTGGACTAAGAAGCACTCCAAATTGAGTGAATCACCAAAGAGAGAACAACCACCAAAATTGAGGACCGTTTTGTAATTTTGTAATTTACAATTTACTTACCTTCATTGCTTTCAAGTTTTGTAACAAAAAGGCCTTTTATTGGAAGTGTGTTGGGAGCCTCCAATAGGTTACCAAACTTCCATTTGTGTGTAATAATTTTAGGCAATTTTTCCTTAGGATAGTGAATGTTTTGTTGGGAACCTTGAATGTGGTCATCCAAACACTCTTAGGATTCGCCTAGTTTACATTTCTTGCTTACTTTCATAGCTTATTTCCTTTACCTTCCATTGTCAAACCGCCTAGATAGCTTTCCTTTTACCAATTAGTTTTTTACCTTATCTTTCACACCTCTTTTAGTGTTTATTTGGCTAGTTTCAACCATAGTTTCTTTTACCTTTTGTTTTCAAACCTCCAACAAGAAAGAACCACAACTTAGGAACCAACATGAGTCATCATTCATCTAGTGTTAATGGCAAGGGTACTAGTCATAAAGACCCTTTATCTAGAATCTTAGATGAGTTGAGTTCCCTCAAGTTATGGAAAGAAAAACAAGAGAGAAAAGAAAAAGGAAAAAAAAAAGAGTGGAAGAAATAAGTCAAGATGAAAGAAAGAAAATAAGAGAGGAAGAAAGAAGAAAAATAATGAAAGAAATGAAAAGAGAAAAACATGTCTCCTATAGTAGTCATAACTCTTACAAAAGCCTAAGTGAAAAACTTCGTGACTATTACGAAGGAAGGCATAAGTCACATCTTAGACCTCACTCCCATAGAAGAGAAAAGGAAAGAAAGCCTCAAGAGGCTAACATTAAACTCTCATACTTCCATGGGAAGGACAATGTAGAGGCTAACTTAGATTGGGAAATAAGTGTAGAGCAACAACTTAAAAAGAAGTCTACTTCAAAATCTTATGGCTCTCACTCTTATCCAAAGAAAGACCAAGGTCAAGGCATCTTAGGGGTGACACCTTTTAAGCCCAAAGATGATAAGGAGAAGACAATAGAAAAGCAAGCCCCTAAGGCTAGTATGCAAGAGAAAACTATCTCTATAAAGTGCTTTAAATGTCTTGGAAGAGGACACATTACTTCTCAATGCCCCACCACAAAAACCATGATTATGAGGGGCCAAGACATTTATAGTAGCCAAGATGAGGCTACTACTTCACCTTCCTCTAGTGAAAGTGAAGAAGCAAAAGGGGAAGAATCTAGTGAAGAAATCTACCCCCAAGAAGATGGACAACCATTAGTGGTTAAAGAGAAGTGTAAGGAGGTAAGTGTCTCCTACAAGAGGTTAGCTAAGAAGGAAACTCATTTTACAATAAAGACAAACATTAAAGAAACTTTCCCTCTTAGACAACCTCCACATTTTCTCTTTTGTAAAAAGACGCTTGCTAGCATTGCCACACCTCTTGGGCTTGAGTTTATTCCTCAAGTAAAGAAGTTGTTGGATGAGGGTTTGGTTCGCAAGAGCTTAAATCCTTGTGCTTTGTTGGTGCCCAAAATAGGTATTATTAGGCACCAAGTCCCTAAAATAGGTGGTATGATGAATGTTTTGAGTGGTGCAACCCTCTTTTGTAAAATCACTCGTACACCTAACATCTTCATGGTGTGTGTACATAGGGACCCATTAGGTAGGTTTGTTCTTATTTTTAGTTTCAATACAAACTTAGGTACTCATATGGGACACCTTAGGTTTGTCATACTTTTTGGTAGGAATAATCAATATGGAAATACTGAAAAAGGTATGTTTTATTGCGTTACTTTTCTTAATTTTTCAAATAGTGATCAAGGGGTTCCCATGAACCCTAAGAGAATAAAGGTCATTCCTGAGTGGCCCACTCCACCAAGTATAAGAAAAATTTGGGGCTTCCATGACTTAACAAACTTTTACAAAAGGTTTGTCCCATATTTTTCTATACTTGTAGCACCACTCATTGAGTTGGTGAGAAACCATGTTCCTTCATGGGAAGATGCCCAGGAAATGGGTTTTCAGACCTTACCTTACTTCAACATACCAAACACCACTAATACATATGTTTTTGTTCTTTTTACAGGTGTTGAGGGAAGGACCCCAGAGTATGAAGAACCTCGGGATTTGAGGTCAAATCCTTTCCAAGGTGGAGGGAATGATGCAATCCTACCCCGCAAGGGCATTGGATAAAAGACTCCAAGTAGATTGGGCCAGAGATCCAAGGGAAGGCCCTAGGGTTCTCATGAGCCTTAGGGTAGATTTTGAGCCCATGGGCTAAGTATGAGCCTGCTTATCTTTGTAAATATTAGAATAGGTTTTTTTCCTTCGTTTAGGCCTTGTATTTTGGCCATTCTAGTAGTATAGGGTTTTAGCCTTGTATTTCGAGGCATTTTGAGTAGTCTTTGTAGTATGGACTTTTTTTGTATTTTCATGTATTTTGTCATGGGGGTGAGCTTAGCTATTATAGCGGGTGTGTAGCTAAGTTCTAGCTTTTCATCTCAAGGAGGTGAGCTTAGCTATTAGAGAGGTGTGTGTAGCTAAGCTCTAGCTTCTTTAGGAATCTTTTCAAGGAAGCTTCTCAAGGAGGTGAGCTTAGTTATTAGAGGGGAGTGTGTAGCTAAGCTCTAGCTTCTCAAGGATGTTTTCTCAAAGAAGCTTCTCAAGGAAGTTTTCTCAAGAAAGCTTCTCAAGGAAGCTACCTAGTCTATAAATAGAAACATGTGTAACACTTGTTGTAACTTTGATGAATGAGAGTCTTGTGAGACACAACTCAAAGTTCAACTTCTCTCCCTTTTTCTTCCTTCAATTTCGTGCTCCCCCCTCTCTCTTTCTCTCCCTCTCTCTTTTCCTCCATTGAAGCATCCTCTCCAAGCTTCTTATCCAAGGCTCATCTTGGTGGTGAAGCTCCTTCTTCCATGGCTTATTCCCTAATGGATGGCGCCACCTCTTACCTCTTCTCCTTTGTCTTCCGCTGCATCTCCATGGTGGAAAATCACCATTAGAGGACCTCATTGAAGCTCAAAGATCCAGCCTCCATAGAAGCTCCACAAGCAAGCTTCCATCAATAAAGCATACCTTTTTCTGTATTTTCATGTTGATTATTCCTACCAAAAAGTATGACAAACCTAAGGTGTCCCATATGAGTACCTAAGTTTGTATTGAAACTAAAAATAAGAGCAAACCTACCTAATGAGTCCCTATGTACACAAATCATGAAGATGTTGGGTGTACGAGTGATTTTCCAAAAGAGTGTTGCACTACTTAAAACATTCATCATACCACCTATTTTAGGGAAGCCTAATAATACTTATTTTGGGCACCAATAAAGCACAAGGATTTAAGCTCTTGCGAACCAAACCATCATCCAACAACTCCTTTACTTGAGGAATAAACTCAAGCCTAAGAGGTGTGACAATGCTAACAAGTGTCTTTTTACAAAGGAGAAAATGTGGAGGTTGTCTAAGAGGGGAAATTTCTTTAATATTTGTATTTATTTCAAAATGCCTTTCCTTCTTAGCTAACCTCTTGGAGGAGACACTTACCTCCATACACTCCTCCAAAACCATTAAAGGTTGTCCTTTTTCTTGGGGGTAGATTTCTTCACTAGATTCTTCCCTTTTTGCTTCTTCACTTTCACTAGAGGAAGGTGAAGTAGTAGCCTCATCTTGGCTACTATAAATGTCTTGGCCCCTCATAATCATGGTTTTCTTGGTGGGGCATTGAGAAGTAATGTGTCCTCTTCTAAGGCATTTAAAGCACTTCATGGAGCTAGTCTTCTCTTGCATACTAGCCTTAAGGGGTTGCTTTTCTGTTATCTTCCCCTTATCATCTTTGGGCTTAGAAGGTGTCACCCCTAAGATGCCTTGACCTTGGTCTTTCTTTGGATACAAGTGAGAGCCATAAGATTTTGAAGTATACTTCCTTTTAAGTTGTTGCTCTACCCTTATTTCCCAATCTAAGTCAACTGTAACCCAATCATGAAGTAGACTATAGGAGGCATGTTTTTCTTTTCTTAACTCTTTTAGTATTTTCCTTCTTTCTTCTTCCCATATTTTTTCCCTCTTGTCGCAACCTACCCTTCGGCGGGAGGGCGACGCGAGACTCGCGGGATGCGTGTTCCACGAAAGGAATACGCGCGGAGTCGCCACCAACATTTATTTGAGGAAAACGTCGGAAAAACCGGAAAAGACGCGATCTACGAAATTTTAAGTAAAAGGTTCGGGAGTTGTATTTACGCACGGGGAAGGTATTAGCACCCCACACATCCGTCCCAAGGGACGACAGCCTTTAATCGAATGTGCGAACGTGACTTTGATTTTTATGTTCCCTTTTTATGTCTTTATATCTTTTATACCCTTTTTATATTTTTTTTCTCTTTTTGTGGTCGACAAGGGTGTTTCCCTTTGCTCCTACGTATTCCTCAATTGCGATGAGGAAATCAGACCTACGTAGTTCTTTCTTATCAAGTGATTCTTTTTTACTTAAAAGGTGATCATTTTAAGGCATTGGACCTTGATAATGATTTTACTTTAGTAAGAAATTGAAATGACAAACTTCAAAAACCTATTTTTATGGACGAGCTTGACTAGGCGAGTTGATTTTAGCCTTAGTTTCACTTTAGTTATTAGTCGATTCGATTAAGAATGAGAAATCCCAAAGAGAAAATGTCCGATTGATTTTCCGCTTTATTTTACTAAAAGGTATATTTTTGTTATTATATTATTATTTTACCTCTTTTTGATTTCCAACGTGGTTACGGCACGACCGAACGGTCGGAATTTATTTTAACCGAAGTTAACGGATAATACAATTCAAACGATCGGTGGAAATTTATTTTATTTTTAAGTTAAGCGAGAAATGACTTAAGTAAAATGGCTTAAGCACGTCAAAAGGGGGTATAAAAAGTAAATGAAATGAGAATAAAAATACACGAAACACAATGTGGACCACCATGGGTACATAGAATGAATCGAAAAGCTTGGTTCGAGGTACTTACCCGTTGAAGATCGAAGAACGATGAAGAAAGAATGAAGAACGTCGAAGAACGGTTGAAACCTTTGCGAAATTCTTCACGGAAAACGTTACGGAAACGTTTCGGAAGCGCCTCGGCTTAGATTTTTTTCACGGAAACAATTTTTCCAAGCAAATTCGAAAGAGAGAGAAGTGCCTAAGGGGCTGAACCCTTTTCTTCTTCACTTCCTCCCCTATTTATAGCAAAATAGGGGAGATGGTTGCCGCCCAGCTCGCCCAGGCGAGCTCAGCTCGCCCAGGCGAGCCAGGTTGCTTCCTCCAGAAGCAACAGCCTTCTGGAGGAATCTTCTGGAGGGCCCAAGTGGGCCTGGTTGCTATTTGCACCCCCATTTTTACTAAGTACACCCCCTCTGCTTTTTTTTGGTGATTCTTTTTTCGTAAAGTTACGGAAACTTACGAATTTCGTAACGATACTTGTTTTCTTTCCGTAATGTTACGGAACCTTGTGGATTACATAATCATCCCCTTTTTGGCTTACGGAATGTTACGGAATCTCACTAACTGTGCAACGATGCTTCCATTTGATTTCCGGTGTGTCACAGAACCTTACAGATTGTGCATCAATATTTTCTTTTGTTTTTCGGCATGTCCCGGAATTTCACGAATTGCCTAATGATGGGTGCCAAGCACCTCACAAGGACCAAAGAAAAGTCGCATGTCATCAAGCAAAGGTCCCCGGACGAAATTAGGGTATGACACCTCTCATCTTGATTTATTTTTACCCTCGCTTTTCCATTTTCTTTTCTTTCTAGTTTTTCTTTCCATAACTTGAGGGAACTCAACTCATCTAAGATTCTAGATAGAGGGTCCTTATGACTAGTACCCTCGCCATTAACACTAGATGAATGATGACTCATGTTGGTTCCTAAGTTGTGGTTTTTTCTTGTTGGGGGTTTGTAAAAAAGGTAAAAGCTAAGGTTCCAAAAGAACTCAAGATAAGAGTGATGAGAAAGAACAAAGTACTATGCAATAACAAGATAAACTAGGTGTGGCTAGTAAAGAAAATAAACTATGAAAGTAAGCAAGAAATTAAAGTGAAAGAAATGTAAACTAGGCGGATCCTAAGAGTGTTTGGATGACCTCATTTAAGGTTCCCAACAAAAAACTCACTATCATAAGGAAAAATTGCCTAAAATTATTACACACAAATAGAAGTAGGATGACCTATTGGAGGCTCCCAACTTACTTCCAATGAAAGGCCTTTTTGTTACAAAATTTGAAAGCAATGAAGGCAAGTAAATTCTCAATTAAAAAAATTACAAAAAGGTCCTCAATTTTGGTGGTTGTTCTCTCTTTGGTGATTCACTCAATTTGGAGTGCTTCTTAGTCCAATAACTCTTAAGGTGGTGGGCCCTTTGCTTCTTGACTCAAATTCTTCAAGGGATGGCACCAATCCTCCTTTCCAATTCCCTATATGGCAACTCACAAACAAGGAAACAAAGAGACAAGCAATAACCAAAGACCAAAAAAATGAAATGAAAGCTAAACCAATAGAGTTTTAACAAGACACATTTTCAAGGATTATTCAACAATTAAAGCAATGAAAAGCACACAAAAGCAAGCTAGAACTCAAAGAGAAACCTAGAATGGCTCTTGACTAGAGTAGAAAAACTAAAAAAAAAAAGAGACTCAAGAAACCTCTAGTTTTGGCACTTGTTTTCACAATAATTTTCAATTGAAATTTCAGAACTAAGATTGGTATAAAATACGCACCAATTATAGAACAAATTTCGAGCCAAAACAACAAGCACACTTCCCTTTCACTTTTTTTTCCTGGGCACTGAATTTTCTGCCAACTTGAGTGATTTTTATTATTTTTTACTTTTATCCAAATCACTTGGTTCTTTTTTTATAATTTTGGTATAGATGTCCAAAAAATTCATTAAAAAATTCAGCTCAAACTTCGTAGTGACCATTTCCCAGTAATTTATACAAGTTTGTATGTTCAAGCTGCCAGCACTAGCGATTTCAACCTAGAAATCAATAATAGTGTTTATGTTGCTTAAGGCTTGGATAGTTACAATTTGTGTTTGCTTATGCTCAATTATCTTGAATAACACAATTCAAGAGAGCTTAAGACTTATTTTGATTCACAAATCCAGCCACAACTCAACTTCATCATAGGCATCATGTAGGAAACTTAGAAAACAAAACAAAAAGTTCAACAACAAGATTACTTATAGGAATTGATTTAAAACATGTTATGAACTAAATAACATGCATGGATTAGACTCAAAATTCAAAAGATAGGCTAAGAATGACAGGAATACATGAACAAATGTATCTAGAATTCAATCAACAAAATAAAAATTCAACACAAATATAGAACATAATGTGACAATTATTATGACTAAACATGATTCTAAGACAACATGGATTAAGTGATTTACACTTAGATTTTTGTGTTTTTTTTTCTAATCAATATTTTGGAAGAAAAATTAGATCTAAAGGTTCAGCACAAGAAGATTATGACTGAAAAATGATAGAACCTAAAATCAACACAAAAACATGATTCAAGAGTAGATCTATAAAATCTGAACCATAGAAATTCAAGAACAAGTGCAGATCTAAGATTTAATTGGTTTATTTTTTTGAATCTACTCTAAAAAGAACCAAACAACAAGACAATGGAGGATATACATGGAAAATAAGATGAAGAGCAAGGAATTAAAGTGAATTGACCAAACAAAAAGATAGAGGAAGCAAAAGAACATCACCTAGATGAAGATGCTCTTGATACCACATGATGTAGCTCCATTGGAGCTTGTAGGCCTTGAATCTTCTTCATCAATGGAGTCCTTTGCTTCTTGAACATCAATGGCAGTGGAATGGAGATGGAAGAAAGATGATTGGAGATGCCACAATAGAGTCTTTTATCCAATGCCCTTGCGGGGTAGGATTGCATCAGGATCTTTATCAAACTTTTCTAGAGGATGGGTTGCTTCCTATATACATTAATCCACTTACTGGAACTTGAAAATGATAACAAACATGTGCGCACACACAAAAAAAATCTATAACATCAAGGGTTGAACTAATTGTGTACTTTCTTTGGCAAGGAGATCTCAACATTAATCACTTAGACAAACTAGAGGTGATCAAGAATGAATTTAAGAACACTATGGAGCAAGATCCTTTTGCGATTGACATGGGTTTGTCCCTAGCATTTTCTATTGCCAACTAGGATTCTTCATTTTCTTAAAATGTTACCTTATCTTTTGCAGATGACATTCTAATTGATGAACGTGTAGTGTTTTCATCGCCTCAGAAAATCGATTTTGACAAGAGAGGTACATCTATATTGTTTTATTTTGTACAAAAAGTATTTTATGATTTTATCTTTTGAATATTGAATATTTGCCTTGCAAATAAAGGAAAAGGAACAGACAGACATATTACTTGAAGAAGCAAGCACAAACAGCTGAGGAAATTAAGGCTAAATACAGAAAGACGAGCATAGGGGTACATCTATATTGTTATTTTTCTATCTAACCATGTCTTGCCATTCTTTTACTAGATATCTATTTTAATTTTATGAAACACATATTAGTGTATATATATTGTTTTCTATCAAACTATGTCTTGTCATTGAGTGATTATAATACTTTTTCTATCAAACATATATTATTTTTGAAAACCAAGAGTGGCTTAGTGACAAAGAATAGTCAGGTCTTAATCTCATGGGGAGATTAAGTGTAGTGTCAGGAGTGGCCTAGAGAGTACTTGTTGTAGCCAGAAGTGGCATAGAGAATACTTGACTATAATAAAAGATTTAATCAGTGGAACCCTTCAAGGTTTGAAGGAGAACTGGAGATGGCCCAAGAATTAGGTTGAACCAATATAAAACCTTTGTGTTTTCATTACTACTTCTATATAACTAGTTCTTTTCCTTAAGTCACTTCTACACTATCATATCCAAGTTTTGCGAACTAGTTTTCTAAGCACAAATTTATTTTGAACCCTTTGGACGAAACCCTTCGTCCATTGATATCTGCTTTAAGAAATCCTTTTTTAGTTTTTGAAAGACTAAGTTTTATCCATCACACTATTCAATCCCCTTTCTAGTGAGTTTCAGGTATTTCGGTGGCGAGGCTGCAATGGATAAGAAGAGATGTTGAGGGCTTTTCAACCCTAAGTGAAGCCTTCTCTATCCCTCTTTTACTCTTTTTTTAATTCGCTTTATTAGTTTAGTTGTTTAGGAATATCTTTATTATTAGGAAGATATGGAAACACAAGTGATTAAGAAGCATCACCATTTTCTTGCAAACCCACCATAAAATAAAACAAATTTTTGTGCTTAAATCATTCTTTGTGTGGTTGAACTCAAATGCTAATGGTGAAAACCATTCAATTTCTTGAATGAAAAGTGTAATGAGTTTAAAATGAAGAATTGAAAGCAAAAGATTCAACTTGTAGACCTACTTCGGTGAGTGAGTAAACCTTATATTGATAAACATATTGCGAGCACTTTTATCTCACTCACAGTAGACTTTGACTGAATCTCTTGAATATTCACTGCAATTGTATGCATTAAAGTGATCAAGGTCATGTTTGCATGTTTAGCCTAGAGCCAAAAAGCCAACCCTATACTGTTAATCCCTTGCACCATACTTTGAGCCTATATTGATTTATTCATTTCTAATCCCTTAACCTTGAAAATATATGTTATATCCGCTACTACCCTTAACTTAGAGGTAAGAGAGCAAAGGTCTAGGAATCGGGAAAGTCCTTAAGTTTAGAGTGGCAAAAATTACTACTCAAGGGAACAAAGTAAGGGTACCTATGAGCTATCATGTGAGCAAAGAAAGGTCCTCATTCTCTCTTGAAAAGTTGAAAAACAAAAATGTGAAAAAAAATAAAGAGAGAAGCAAAGTAAAGAAAAAAAAATCAAAAGTTAAGGGCAAGTAAATGAAAAAGATGATGGAAACTCACAAACCAAGAGGATGGTGAATTGGTTTTGAAAACAAGTCAAAATTAAAAATAGAGTTTTGAAAGACTTTTGCTTTCAAGGATTGTATCAAAAACTTTTTATTTTAAACCAATATCTAATCAATCACCAGTATACAATATCCTTTTGTTAAAAAACTTCAAAAAGAAATATTTTTAAACTCAGCAAATTGACCAAGAATGCAATGAGAGAGAGATAAGATTCAAGAGAAAATGGACAACAAGATTTATACTGGTTCACTCTCTATTTTTAGATAAGCTACTCCAATTATCTAATTCAACCTCAATTTGATTTCCATTATGCACTTTGAGTTCTTACAAGCAATCACGATCAATCTCAATTCCTACCCATAAAATGAAACTAAGGCACCCAACCTCAAGGTCCTTTATGAATAAAAGCCTAAGAGATAACTACCCTTAGCTCAAACTAGAAAACCCTATTCTAGCATGTTTTAGAAACTCATGAATATTTTGTAAAAATATGTAAAAACATATGAGAAGTGAGTCAAGGAGAGACACAACATTGTCATTCAAATGCAAGAACCAAAGCTTGATTGAATGGATCTCTTTTTTATCTCACAAGATGTTAACAACTCACTTTAATCTTTGAAAGCTTCACAAATGAAGACTAGAATGTGTGAGTCTTAAAAGCTCATTCTAAATCATTGTTTTTGAATGCTTGAAAGTAAAAATACAAGGTGGCTATTTATAGAGAAAACAATTATAACTGCCTATAATCGATTAAATTGCCAATGTAATCGATTGTCTTGAAGAAGTAATCGATTAGATTCTCATTTCAATTGATTAAAGCATTCTTCCCAAAACCTAGAAAGCTTTCAAGAACAATGTAATTTATTAGATTATTGATTTAATCGATTAAAGTGTTCTTGATCACTTCTGGGAACACTTTCAAGAACGATGTAATTGATTACTATACCCACATAATCAATTAAAGCAGAGACCCTAGGAAAATAGACATGGTCTCAACAAAACTATGTAATCGATTATGGATATGCTTGTAATCTATTAAACCAGAATGAAGATCTCTTTGCAAGCTTCTCAAAAGGTTTGTGCAATCGATTACAGATAGATGACAATTGATTAAAATAGAGAACTTATGCACTGAAGAAGTTTTTAACGTTAGAAACAATCTTCCTATCTCTACATGATGATGCATGATGTACACATAGATAGATTAAGACTAAAATCAACAATCAATACAAATGCCACTCAATGAGTTAGGCATGTAAAAGGACAAAACTCTTCAAAGCTTGATTTCATGCTGCTCCCCCTATCTCTAACAGTAAAGTATGAATCTAGATGAAAACTTAGGGGTACCAAGGATTGGTAGGAAGTGAATGAAAATACAATGAATAGACTAAATGTTTTCTTTCCTTTGAGTTACTTTTGAATATCTAGAAAAACCAATTTTCCTTGTTAGCCAAGCCCCATTACAAGCCAAGAAAGTCCTTAGTGATCCCTACATGCATTTGATGTGTTGATTAACTTGAGATGAAAGTCCAAGTTGAAATGTGGTCTTTTAAGTTGTGAATTGAGTAAACACTTACCTAAAGCTAAGTCAAAAGCTTAAGAGTGAAACACTTATTGTGAGGACAAATTGTTATTCCATTAAATTTGATTGTCATTCTTGTTGCATATTTCTAACCTTGCATTTGTTTTGGTTGAGCTAAAAGGTTGAATGTGGGCACCTTACTTACTTGATTGAAGCACATGAACAAAAAGAAAATTGAATAAAAGGGAATGCAAGAAAAGTGTGTATGTAACTTGTCATTGTGTATCCTTAGTCTTTAGTTTTAATTTGTCTTGTTTTTAAGTCTTAGTTTAATTTTGTTTTTGAGTCCTTAATTTCTTTAAGTAGTTTTTACTATTTTAGTTAGTGTTGGTTGAGGAGAAACAAGTTTCTAAGTTTGGAGTGTTAATAAACGTTAAATTTACCAGATTTTCATATGCATTTTGTGACATTTAGTTGGCATTTTAGTTAACTTTAAGCCTTGTTTTGAATCAAATTAGCTTTAAATTCAGTTTTTACTTTGGTAGAATTTTACGTTTTAGTTTTTTTTTAATGATTTTTTTATAGTTTTTCAACGAAAACAGGTCATTCTAGCAGGAGCTCGCTCAAGCGCCAGGAAATAGAGAGCAAAACTCAAAATTTGAATTGGCTTGCTTAAGTGAGAAATCTCCTGCTTAAGCACCAGAGCCCCAGAGGCCCAAAATCAGCAGAAAGTTATGGAAGCAGAAATTACGAAAATTGAAGATAAAAGCTAGGAAATCAAGATCAAGATATTTTTCAAGGGTAAATCAATTGAAGATAATTACATGAATCAATTAGAGATATTTTTTTTTTGTAATTTCTTGTGATTATCTCCTTAATTAAACCTAGATACAATACTATAAATAGGAGGCTAGACATCTATTGCAACGGTGTAGAAGTCTTGAGCAGTTCTTAGAATTACATTTTAGATTTCCACGTACTAGATACCTTAATTATTCTATTAAACACCCTAGGTTTCATTGTATTGTTTTTATGAGTGCAATTCCTTCCACCTAGGAGAGGAAAGGATGAACCTTGTTTTGCTTTAATTCTATCAATTCAATACTTCATCTTGAGTTCTTTATTTGTTTCGTACTTAATGTTTTTATTTGATTGACCATCTTATAGATGAATTCAGCAATTGACTTGCACTTTGGCAAGCCTTGTTGAAACCCTAACATGAATCAAGTACTTAATTGGTATTATCTTTAAGGATAGAATAATCTTGGTTAAGCATCGCTAGTTCTCAACCATTAATGCTTATTTCCTGTGTCGGTATGTCCAAGGGATTGGCCATTAGGCAAGTAGTTTAGAATCTGGGACCATGCGGGATTAGGGGTAGAATACATTAGTGAATTAGGGATGAGCAAGAGAGATGAGTTGAAATTTATGAAGTTACGGTGGATCGAGTGAATTCCATGTCCAAACCTAAACATTCATTCATCAAGATCAACGTCACCATCGAAGTCTAGTATTTCTATCTTTACTTAATTATTTTATCATCATTTAATTTTTATTGCATTTTATTTTATGTTATTTATTTTGTGACAATCACAAAAATAAATACAAAAACCTAGTTCTTAGTTAAATAATTACACGAATTCCCTCCTTTATCCCTCTGGGAGATGACCTAGACGAAAGTTTAGTTACTACGTCATGATTGGGTTACAGTTGACTTATAAGTTGAATCTAACGTGAAACAAAACCCTAACAATTTGTTTAATAGATCACTTTATGGTTTGAAGTGCCACCTTTCAAACAACAAAGTTTAATAATTACAAGAAATCCCTCCTTTATTCCTCTGGGAGATGACCTAGACGATAGTTTAGTTACTACATCAAGATTGGGTTACAGTTGACTTATAAGTTGAATCTAACGTGAAACAAAACCCTAACAAGTTGTTTAATAGATCACTTTATGGTTTGAAGTGCCACCTTTCAAGTTCTTTTCACATGTTTTCCTCTGTTTTATTCCTATATAATGTTGTGCCTTTTTCTTTTCATAGTAAAATTGGAACACTTACACTTGAAAGACTTATGATTCATCATGATTTGTTATCATCTTAACCCAATAAAATATTTTCTCATACCTAAAAAGTTGTTCAACATTACACGGATTTGATGAATTTGTATCCAACACATACATACTCTATAAAACAAATATGCGGTGATGGGTTTTGAGGGGTATATGATACAACACTAGAAATTGAAGCTCCAAGTATGATAAGTAGGTCTGTAAGTCTGTTAAAGAAGCAAGGTGATACTATTGGAAAAGTCCAAGTATGATAAGTAGGCCCTTACTAAAATTACTCCTGACCCCTACCTGGAGAGGAAAAGTCCATCCTACCTCCATTTCAAATTTCTAATCCCTCATTCTTTCCGTTAATCCCTATGAACCCTTCCTGGCACCACTTCCTCTTTCTCCTTCCTTCTTTAGTTCCTTTCTCTCTTCCCCTTCTCCTCACCAATCCCAACGAACCCTTTTCTTATCTTTCCCCAACCAACTCCTCCTCCCCAACCCTTCCCTTCTCACTTCTTCGTGCAACCCATCCCTTCCCCAACCTTCTAGTAATTTTTTTGGGTTATGGTTTGCAATAGAATCACGATTTCATTGATTTTTTTTGTTTTAAAAAAACAATGGAATCTTGATTCTGATGTAGATTTCTCTACAATGGAATCGTGATTTCATTACTATTTTTTTAGGTTTTGAAGTACAAAAAATAGAATCACGATTCCATAATGGGTTTTGCCAAAAATCACATCGGAATCACGATTTTGTTTTGGTTACTAAAGTTTTTATAATTTTTTTACTTTGGTATTGTTTTTAATAATTTTTTGTTATTTTTTATTAACAATTTACTTGTTTTTCATTTAATTTCAAATGGATTCGACCAAACTTGCTTCATACGTGGCTGGATGTGATGACTCTCATAATGACCCAAGTCCCTCACATGAAAGAGATGACGCTAGAGAGAGGCATCAGAGGCTAGTGTTAGTCGGTGAAAATGACTAACTTTTGTGTCTAAAACTTGTATAAATTGTATCAAACTCTCCCAATTTATGGTTATTTTGTAATGTTATAAGTATTTTCTGCTAAGTATAGATAATAAATACTTAGTATTTTCATTTTGTGCGTTTAATAATCATTTTCTCTCAATTTCAGGTTAATTAGGCTAGCTTTGGAAAAGGTTGCTTTCACCTTCTCGCTAAGCCAATCTGCTGCCTTAGCGAGCCTCCGCTAAGTGCAACACTCTTGGGCTAAGCGCAAGGAAGAATCTAGAAGAAGATGAGCTGTACAGGTTCGCTAAGTGCACCGCTTCATCTCTCTAAGTGCACCGCTTCAGTTCATCCGCTAAGCGCGAAAGGCGCGCTAAGCCAAAAATCACTAACGTGTGCTAAGCGGTCCATACGTGCGCTAAGCGCACGAGCACGAACAAGGCCACCTATTTAAGCCTGAACTCAGATTTTGTGAAGGGAGTTTGGACTGGGATTTAGAGCTTTGCATGTCTAGGGTTTCTAGAGAGAGAAAGGTCCAAGTTCCAGAGAGTTTTGAGAGATTTTGTTGTGTGAAGATCTGCAGAGATCAGAGCTTGAAGCAGGAGTCAGTTTGAGAGCTTGAGATGAGTTTGTGAGTGATTGTGAGATCCTAGAGGTGAATGAGACATCCCCACCACTTATATTTTTGCAATCTTTCATCTTGTTCTTCTCTTTTTGTTAAGAAGGCTTCCTGGTATGGAAAGCTAAATCCTCTGTTGGATCTTCCCTGTAGGTACCTGATGTAAATATATTTCTATCTATTTAATGATGTTTTGTGTGTTCTCTGCGCTATCTACTTTTCATTCTAGTATGCCTTTACCTTGATCACGTAGATGCATGATTTGTTAGGGTCATTCAACAGTGGAAACTGGTCTGCCTCTAAAGTCCTTGATAGTGCAGGGCTGAGTTGTCGTGCTTTCACGAGGAATCGGGGTGCGATAAGTTAGTTGAGTATGTGTGTCTTAATGCGGTCCTTGTTGAGTTTAGTCTTACAAGAGGAATCTACGGACAATGCTTGATCAGGATTAGGCTAAACTATCACGAGGAATCAGGGTTTAGTATATCAGGAGACACCATAAGAACACATGAGCATTGTTAGATAGAGAATATCTTTTTAGCACCAGGTACCTATTAGGAAGACCAATGTGTTCTCTACTTGTTTTTACACATCATTTCTCTCGCGTGATTTTCTTTCTTTTTGCTCAGATAGTTTATACACTTGTTCATATTCACACTTATTTTTACACACTAGACGCCTATTTACTGAAATAGCTTACCAAATAACACAAGTTCCCCGAGTGTTCGATACACAGTTCTTACCATTTTATACTACTTGTGCGATCTGGTGCACTTGCCAGAAGCTGAACAAGTTCTTGGCGCTGTTGCTGGGGAACTTCTTTTTATTTGGGAAGTTAGCTCATTTTTAGGTGTCTATTCTTTATTTTTTATTCTTTGATTGTTTTTGTGAATATTTGTTTCTAATTTCTATTTGTCTTTTCCTGTTTAACTGGATAACCGCTATTCTGTTAGTATTGTATATGCATAGATCTCCCACATGCAATTTAGTTCCTCTGGACTTAGAAATTGAAGCTACATTGCGACGGAACAGGGCCGAGAGGAGAAGGAAACTTCTGCAAGACAAAACAGTTGCATCCATTCTTGAGGAGGAGACTCATTTCTCCGACTTATTATCACCTGATTCACCATCATCAAGGGAATCTGCCACTCAATTACCTGTAGCCATTACCATGGCAGAAGAGCATGACCAGAGGATTACCCTTGAGGATTATTCAAGTAGTTCAGTGCCATAATTTTTTACCAGCATTGCACGTCCTGAAGTGCAAGCTAACAACATCAACTATCCACATTCCTTAATTTATTTAATACAGGGGAACTTATTTCAAGGATTACCTAATGAAGACCCTTATGCACACTTGGCAACGTTCATTGAAATATGTAACATTGTTGAGATTGTCGGCGTACCAGACGAAGCTATTAGGCTCAGCCTTTTCTCATTCTTATTGGCAGGAGAAGCCAAGAGGTGGCTCCACTCATTCAAGGGCAACAGTCTAAAAACCTGGGAAGAAGTTGTTGAAAAGTTCCTAAAGAAATACTTCTCAGAGTCCAAGACTGCAGAAGGGAAAGCTGCAATCTCTTCATTTCATCAATTTCCTGATGAATCTCTGAGTGAAGCATTGGAGAGATTCAGAGGCTTGTTAAGAAAAACTCCCACTCATGGGTTTTCCAAGCCAATCCAATTGAATATGTTTATAGATGGGTTGAGACCACAAACCAAGCAACTATTAGATGCTTCTGCAGGGGGAAAGATAAAACTGAAGACCCCGGAAGAAGCAACAGAGCTAATTGAGAACATGTCAGCGAGTGGTCATGCCATTCTACGAGATAGAACCCACCAACCCATGAAGAAAAGCTTGATAGAGCTATCATCGCATGACGCGTTATTGGCACAGAACAAGTTGCTTTATAAGCAACTGGAGATTTTAATAGAAACACTTGGTAAGCTGCCAACTAAGTTGTCTATGGGTTAACCTACATACTCTTCTGTTTTGCAGGTTACAGGTTGTACCATCTGTGGTGAGGCTCATGAAACAAGCCAATGTACTCCCACTGAAGAAAACACTTAAGAAATTCATTATATGGGAAATCAACAACAACAAAGGTATACTCAAGGAGGATTTTCAGGCTTCCAGCAGGGTCCATATAATCAACAAGGACAGTGGAGGACACACCCTAGCAATCAGTTCAACAAAGACCAAAGTGGGCCTTCAAACATGCCAATCCAACAAGGACCTAACATATTCCAGAGAACTACTAAGTTGGAGGAGACCTTGACTCAGTTTATGCAGGTAACAATGTCAAATCATAAAAGCACTGAGTCATCACTGAAGAACCTTGAGGTCCAAGTGGGACAACTGGCCAAGCAGATAGCTGACAAGTCATCCAACAGTTTTGTGGCAAATACAGAACAAAATCCTAAGGAGGAATGCAAAACTGTGATAACAAGGAGTAAAAGGTTTGTGGAGGTTGAGGATGAGGATAGTGTTGTGCATGAGAAGAAAATTGCTGACAAGAAAAGTACTGATGGCAAGAAAAATAAGGTGAGAGGTGAAAGTAATCAAGAAAAAGATGAACAAATAATGGTCAAGAATAAAGAATTGAAGGACCAAGAAAAAGAAAAAGAAATAGAAAATGAAAAAGAAGAAAAAAATAATAAGAATGCAAAGAAGAGTAGGAGTGAAAAAGCTGTTGATGAAAGTGTGGAAGTATTGTATCTTGTGGTACCTTCCAAGAAAGAAAAAGATCGCCATCTAGCGAGATTTTTAGATATTTTCAGGAAACTGGAAATAACCATGCCCTTCGGAGAAACTTTGCAGTAGATGCCACTCTACTCTAAATTTGTGAAAGATATGTTAACAAGGAAGCATAAATATATTCATTATGAAAACATCATAGTGGAAGGAAATTGCAGTGTTGTGATCCAGAAGATCCTTTCACCCAAGCATAAAGATCCTGGGAGTGTAACTATTCCTTGTTCAATTGGAGAAGTCAATGTGGGAAAAGCTCTTATTGACCTGGGAGCCAGTATCAATTTGATGCCACTCTCCATGTGCAGAAGATTGGGAGAGTTGGAAATAATGCCTACTCGAATGACTTTACAATTAACTGACTGCTCCATTACCAGGCCATATGGAGTAATTAAAGATGTTTTGGTCAAAGTAAAACATTTTATCTTCCCGACAGACTTTGTGGTAATGGATATCTTTGAAGATACTGACATTCCTATAATATTGGGAAGGCCATTCATGTTGACTGCAAGCTGCATAGTTGATATGGGGAAGAGGAAGCTGGAGCTAGGTTTTGAAGATCAGAAAATTGATTTTAATTTGTTTGTTGAAGACAAGCCTGCTCCAGAACACAATGTTTGCTTACAGGTAATGGAAGGAGGTCAAGAGGTTCTGAAAGTAGGAACCAAAACATAAGATCACCCAGTGAGGTAAAAGCGTCAAGCTAATGACGTTAAAGAAGCGCTTCCTGGGAGGCAACCCAATTTTAAATTTTGTTATCTTTGTTTTTTTTCATGCATTTAAATCATTTGGAACTTGCTATATAGTCTGTACATAGGAGTATATCAGCCAATCTTTGGATGTTTAACATAAGGGTTTCAATTTCTTGGAAAAAGGACTAAAAAATAACTCAGAAAAATATTTTTCTGAAAAACAATCCTTTCGCTAAGCGCAAGCCTCGCGCTAAGCGCATCTCTGTTCATGCACTAAGCTGTGAGTCTCAAGCGCTTAGCTCCCAACCCTTACATCTGAGGCAGATTTGGTCTGCTAAGCTAGCCAAGGTTGAGCTAAGCTAACTTAAATTCAATCTGAATTTAGCTAAGCTTCAGCCTAATCGCTAAGTGACAGCTTATCTGTGCTATGCGTGACCTATTGTCGCCAAGCGCAATTCCTTACGGCCATAATTGAGGTCCATGACGCTAAGCGCCAGTCATGGCAGCTAAGCGAGATTCATTGCGGCAATATGAGCGCTAAGCGAGTCCCTCTCAGCTAAGCGCATGCTCCTCTGTACTTAAGATGCATCATTTTAGCTAAGTTGGCCAGAGCCTGGCTTAGCGAGAGTTGCAGCTTTTCTAATCTGCAGACCTCGCTAAGCGGACGTACCCTCGCGCTAAGCCGAGTTTGTGTTAAAAAAAAACTGATTTTGAATTTGAAACGTCGGCTAAGCGCATGGGTCCGCTAAGCGAGCCTTGTTGAGAAACCAAACGTCTCTCTTGCTCGCTTAGCGCAGAGGTCTGCTAAGCGAAAGTATCGAAAAACTGCTTAAGTAAGTGTAATAGCAGTTACACTCATATTTGCCAAATTACGGAAACCTTGTCTCTGCATTCTCTCTCTCCAAAAATTTGCACATTTTGCATTTGTGCTTTCTTTGTGCATTTTCAACTTTGAAGCATCAACCATACACCATCCAAGTAAGTTCCATGATTCTCTTTCTCTTTTTCTTGTCTTAACTTTAGGGTAGAAGACTTCAACTGTAGCTTTAGATTTTTAGGGTTTTTATGTTTTGTTAGATTTAGTTTGAGATTAGATCTATATAGCTTGTATACTGGATTAAGTATGAGGCACACGTTGCATGTCTGATATGCCTTTTAGAGGCTTGAAAAGTGCATGAAAACAAGCTGTGTTTTCTGGAAAACGCGATGAACTCGCTAAGCGAGCATCCTATGCTAAGCGAGTTCATCAGTACTCATTATATGTAGGCGCTATCTGAAGAACTCGCGAAGCGCGCTTACCACGCTAAGCGAGTTCATCTTTTGAGGATGAACACTCATCCTCTTGCTGAACTACCTGTGGCTAAGCGAGGCTGAATCGATAAGCCCAGGTAACTTAAATCATTTTTTTTGTTGATGGCGGCGCGCTAAGCCGAGCTTTCCTTGGCCAAGCGCGATTGGTTGCGGCATCCTCTGAGCTAAGCAAGCTTCACTCGCTAAGCTCCCAACACTTAGTAGAATTTCTGAAGAGTTGGTGCTGCTAAGCGGAGCCTTTAAGGAGCTTAGCGCAAATCCTTGCAGCACATGTTCAGCTTAGCGGGCGCTTTCCCGCTAAGCCAATTCTGCAGAATCTTAAAATTCTGCAACTTCCGCTAAGCGGCTCCATATGTCGCTAAGCGATAATGTTTTTTTTTATAAAGTCCAGCTAAGCGGACCATGTCTAACTAAGCGGCCAGTGTCTTTTTCAATTTTATTTTTCAGTTTTTAAAATTTGAATAACTGTGTCCTAATTAATTGTTTGGTTCTTCTGTCTACAGATGGCTTCTAGAAAGAGAAAGAGCATTGGTACAAGGCTCATATCTCAGTATGACACAAGGAGATTCTCTTCATTAGATGCTTGGACCAGATACACTGATAATGTTCTGGGAAGAATCATTTTACCTGAGAGGAAAGTAGAGCTATATCACACTGAGCTAGATGACTTTAAGGTCGAGCTGGAGAGGCGTAATTTCCATAAATGCCTCACCAATTTAGCCGGTGGGAGCATAGACCTGGCTTTGGTGAAAGAGTTCTATGCAAATTTATACAGTTCTGAGGACCGTCCACCAAAGCAGTTCAGAGTCAGGGGTCATTTGGTGAAAATTGATGTTGCCAGTCTCAACACATTCCTGGAGACACCTGTGGTATTAGCTGAGGGAGAGACTCTACCCGCCTACTCCAGATACTGCAGGTTGCCTACAGACTTCAGAGAAATAGAGGCTGCCTTAAGCATACCTGGTCGAGGGTTCATTTTGAACTCTGAGGGCCAACCTAGAAATAGAGGCTGCCTTAAGCATACTTCAGACAAATCATTTTACTACAGAGTTTACAGATGATGGCACCTCCAAACTCTATTCCTACAGTAGAGCAGTTTAATGAGATGGTAGCCTGGCCCGGGACTGAACCTTCTCTTCATAAGGAAGACGAAGGTCCCACAGCCCAGGTACCTCAGCATATGGAGGATGAGTCATTTGAGGCCACCATCCTAGAGCCATTTGATATAGAAGAAGAGGCAGAGGAGACACAGGTGAGACAGGTAGCTGCTACCACTCCTGAGTGATCCCTTGAGGCTACTTCAGAGCCTTCTACACCAGTGGTAAACCTACCCTCACCTCAGCCTGCACCAGACCCCTCCACTCCTCTTCTACAGATGCCAGAGGACCAAACTACACCAGTCCTAGATGTGGACACTTCTCCTCCCACTACTCCAGTGCTTCAGCTGACAGATGAGGAGGATGGTCAGACACAGGACACATAGGATCGGTCACAAGAATTTTGATTCCTGATGTTACTTTTTGCTTTTTGATTTATTATTATTATAATTTTGGTTTTCGTACAGTATTTCCTTTATGTCTACATATACTGCTAGTTTTATTTATGGGTAATTAGTTTGCTCATCCTGAAGCATTTTGAACAGTTTGACTTATTTTTTATGACATGGCAGTGAAACACTTTTATCTTTTTGTAAAAAATGGATGTATGTTTTCATTTTGAATCGAGTGCATGATTGTGATGGAGTTTGTGTTTCCTTTTAAGAGTTTGCGCAAATCTGTATGTTAGACAAAGAAAGAACAAGAATGTGAACTTGCAATTAGAATTGTCAGTCAGTAGACAGATTGATTGAGAAAGAAAAGCTTGAACCAAAACCGGTGAGAGTGTGACCTTACTCTGTGAGTGAACGACTAGCTGTGAGTGATAATCTTTGCATAAATCTCTGAATTTTAGAATGAAATGTATAAATGAGGACATGATGAAGGCCATGATTGTACATACACAAGCTCTTTTGACCAAACAACTTACCTTGAATGATAATTGCATCCTTTGCTCCCTTTTTGAGCTGAATGATATTGTCAAAAATTTGAACCCTGAACTTAAAGAATTATCTCCTGACACCTTGTTTAGATTTTAGGAGAGCATATGGTTCAATGCAAATTTACTCTAAATTTGGGGGAGGGAAGTCAATTAGAATGAAAAGAAAAAGGTTAAGCATCAGCACACACAACAAATAAGTTGTATGTTAAAAAAAAAGAAAAAAAAAAGAGAAAGAAAAGAATAGATTGTGCTGTTACAATAAGGTCAAAAGCAACTTAAGAGGAAAAGATAGTGAGATAGCTACTTGTATAATACAAGACCATTGGGATAAGTCAAGGATTTGTGCTCTCTTAGAATCTAAGCCTTTGAATCCTAGAAAAACCAATGAATTTTTGTAGCCAAGCCTCAGTACAAACCTAAGAAAGTCCTTCTGGTTCTGTTTATACATTTCTAACTTTATGGCATGAGATGAAATTCAAAGATTGGACCTCTTACTAGTTGTTATTAATTAATAGCTTAAACACTTGTGCTTGAGTTAAACAGTAGCCGTGAGACTGTGGTTTCAGCTACTTTCCTTGATATTTGTCTTATGCCTAACTTCATTTATCTGTTCAGGTTACATTTTATTCTTCTCTTTGGATAGCTGCATACCTTGTGAAAGACAAGTGATGAGGGCATTTTACTACATTCTCTTATCATGCAATCAGTAACTTTGTAGCATACACCTTTGTACATAGTCACTACATGTCATTGTCACTTCAAGACAACTGAGTTGTTCTCTTTTTGCTTGAGGACAAGCAAAACTGTAAATTTAGGGGAGTTGTTAGTCGGTGAAAACGACTAACTTTTGTGTATAAAACTTGTATACATTGTATCAAACTCTTGTAATTTATGGTTATTTTGTAATGTTATAAGTATTTTCTGCTAAGTATAGGTAATAAATACTTAGTATTTTCATTTTGCGTGTTTAATAATCATTTTCTCTCAATTTTAGGTTAATTAGGCAAGCTTTGGAAAAGGTTGTTTTCACCTTCTCGCTAAGCCAATCTGTTGGCTTAGCGAGCATCCGCTAAGCGCAAAACTCTTGGGCTAAGCGCGAGGAAGAATCCAGAAGAAGATGAGTTGTACAGGTTCGCTAAGTGCACCGCTTCATCTCTCTAAGCGCACCGCTTCAGTTCATCCGCTAAGCGAGAAAGGCGCGCATAGCCAAAAATCACTAACGTGCGCTAAGCAGTCCATACATTAGCTAAGCGCATGAGCACGAACAAGGCCACCTATTTAAGCCTAAAATGAGATTTTGTGAAGGGAGTTTGGAATGGGATTTAGAGCTTTGCATGTCTAGGGTTTCTAGAGAGAGAAAGGTCCAATCTCTAGAGAGTTTTGAGAGATTTTGCTTGGTGAAGATCTGCAGAGACCAGAGCTTGAAGCAGGAGCCGGTTTGAGAGCTTGAGATGAGTTTGTGAGTGATTGAGATCCTAGAGGTGAAGGAGACATCCTCACCACTTGTATTTTTGCAATCTTTCATCTTGTTCTTCTCTTTGTTGTTAAGAAGGCTTCCTGGTATGGAAAGCTAAATCATCTGTTGGATCTTCCCTGTAGGTACTTGATGTAAATATATTTCTATCTATTTAATGATGTTTTGTAAGTTCTCTGTGCTATCTGCTTTTCATTCCAGTATGTTGTTACCTTGATCTCGTAGATGCATGCTTTGTTAGGGTCATTCAACAGTGGAAATTGGTCTGACTCTAAAGTCCTTGATAGTGCAGGGCTGAGTTTTGTATGCAGTGATGTTGTTGACTATGCCCCTGAAGCCCTCCACTGATATGTCTTGTGCTACATGGGCCTCATTCAAAATTTTGACCAACAGCGCTTGATGAGGTTCGGAGTTCATGAGCAACCCTAATATAGAGATCCTAGCTGGAGTCTTGTTCAATTGCTCAATCACTTTGAATTCACTCTGTTGAATGATTCTTAGTAATTCAGTCGCCTCCTCAGTTGATATCTCCCTCTTGCTAAAGTCATCTCCTTCCTCTGCAATTTTTCCAATAGGGGCCTCGTCATTCACGGTCAGGCCCGCCCTCTCTCTCTCTCGCCTATATCTGCCTTCACCTTCCCCTTGTCTTTTGACCTTGCCGGTAGTACAAGAGAAATGAAAATACGTCCACTACGAGTCATGCCACTCGTACCGGAAATATTTGTAATCTTAGCAGATGGCATGTCATTCCCAAGACGTATGACAGACGCGTCCTGCCTTCTATCGGGCCCCTGTACACCATATTTCCATGGTACTGCCTTATCACTCTTGTATGGTGTCGCAACCTACCCTTCAGCGGGGGTGCGAAAAGGCCAAAATTTATGGGCAAAGCGTTTGTCTCCAAGGGAGAAAACGAGCGGAGTCGCCACCAACGTTTATTCGAGGGAAAACCAAAAAGGGGTCTGCAAGTTTTGAAAATGAAGGTTCAGCAGTTGTTTACGCATGGGGAAGGTATTAACACCCCACACGTCCTTCACAAGGGACGACGGCCTTTGATCGAGTGTGCAAAACATGACTTCAAAATTATGTATTTTCCCTCTTTATGTTTTTTATTTTTTTGCCTTTTATATTTTTTTTTATTTTTGGGGGTCAACAAGAGTGTTGCCCTTGCTCCTATATATCCTCAGGTGCGATAAGGAATTCAGACCTATGTAGTTCTTTAAGTCTGAAAGTTTGTGTGTTACATTGATTTTATGTTTTTCGAAAGATTGGTTTTAATTGCAAACAAAAGTCGTTTAAGGCGTTGGACCTTGAAACGATGTTTTAAATTTTCAAAAGTGAAGAGAATCGTTAAGGCGTTGGACCTTGGAACGTTGTTTTAAATTTTGAAAAGTGGAGAGAATCATTAAGACGTTGGACCATGAAATGATCTCAAGTGATATTTGATGAAATGCAGAAGTTTATGAGTTGGTTTTATTTTGATTTTGCTTATTAACCTTCAATCTCTTTTTTAAGATAACTTGCGACACCAATGATCGGTTAAAACTTACTTTACAAAAGAAAAGTGATTACCAGTGATAGGAGAAGGAGATGAAGATGCACAAAACAACAGAGGGGGACCCCTAAGGGTACATAGATCACATTCAAATTCTTAAAAGCAAACACTAACCGAATGACGAACAAAGAACATCGAACGAAGAGCGATGTAGAAATTGATTGCAGTCGTGATTCGATAGTGATTTAGCTTCTTTTTCCCTTCTTCCTTCTTCTTTTCTCCTATTTCTCTCCAATCCTTCACCTCTGGACCTCAGAACCCCCCTCTCAGCCCCTCTCCACGCCTATTTATAGCAAAATAAGGCATTTGGGACAAAGGCACCTCGCCCAGGCGAGCTGTTACTTCATCCTGAAGTAACTCTACTCGCCCAAGCGAGCTAGTTACTTCACCATGAAGTTATTTGGCGGCCCAGGCGCGAGCCAGGGTTCAGAAAAAACCTTAAAATGACCCTTTTCGCCTCCCCTTTGGGTATTTTCTCATTCTTGATAAAAACATTGAATGATCATCTATTTCATGCTATAACTGGCGTTCAACACCATAAGTCGACTAGCAAGGATTAAAAGATCAACAAACAATAGTCTCCGAATTAAATTAGGGTATGACGGTTGCCCCTCTTTACTTATCTTTTATTGGAAATAAAAGGGAAGTAAAGATAAGGACACTAATTTTGTTCGAGCGATCCTGCTATTCGACCGGGCAACTGGCGAACCAAGGAAGTGAAACCGAGAAAACATGAGGGCATCGAAGTTCTATAGAGCGGAAGATATCTGAAGTTCTTCTCTTCTCTTCTTCTTTTTATTTTTTTAAAATTTTTTCAAAGCATAGAAACAGAGGACGTTGAGTCCTACAAAATTATGAATTTTCCCCTTTTATGTTTTTAGCTTTTTATGGGCCTTTTTGTATTTTTTATCTTTTTGTGGTCGACAAGGGTGTTTCCCTCGCTCCTACGTATCCTCAATTGTGATGAGGAAATCATACCTATGTAGTTCTTTCAGAACTAAACGTTGGTTAAGTTGTTTTTATCTTTTTCCACAAGATATATTTTAATCGAACAAAAGTCGTTTAAGGCATTGGACCTTTAAACGATCTTTTGATTTTTGAAAAGGAAAAAAATGTTAAGGCGTTGGACCATTAACAATTTCTTGGTTTTGAAAGGAGAGAAAAGTTAAGGCGTTGAACCATTAACGATCTCTTGGGGGTGGTCGACAAAAGCAAGGCTTTTGCTCCTACGTATCCTCAATTACGATGAGGAAATCAGACCTATGTAGTTCTTGCCAAAAGCGGTAAAGTTATGTGTTGATTTTATGCTTTTGAACGATCCATGTTAACCGATAAAAACAAAGAGGACCGTTTAAGGCGTTGGACCTTAAAACGAGTTTAAGTGACTTTTGCGGACAAAGCTTGATTTGTGAGTTGATTTTAGCCTTAGTTTCACTTTGGTTATTAGTCAATTCATTCAAGGAAACTTTCAAATAAAAACATCCGATTGATTTTTTTATTATTTTATTCAAAGATATTTTGATTATTTTATTATATTTTTTTCAAAGATATTTTGATTATTTTATTATTATTTTTGCCTTTTTTGATTTATCCGAGGTTACAGCGTGAACGATCGATTGAATTTTATTTTAACAGTGATTAAACGAGATTACAATACAAATGATTGGTTGAAATTCATTTTATCAATTATTTGGCGAGATAACGGCTTAAATAAACGGTCAAAAGCTCATTAAAAGTGGAAGAAAAAGAATACCGAAAGTAAACGAGATGAAGAATGAAAGCAAACAAAACAAGAATGAATTGAAAGCCTCAGATTCAAAAACTTACCGATTGAAGACCGAAGAACAAACGAAGAATGGCGAAGAATGACAGAAAATCTTCACGGAATCGCTCACGAAAACGTCTCGGAAGCGTTACGGAAGCACCTCGGCTTGGATTTCCTTCCTTTTTTCACTTCTTTTCACTAAAAACAACTGAAATACACAGCATAGAGGTCAGGGACCCTTGAAACTTAGCCTCCTCCCCCTATTTATAAGAGAAAAGGGGAGGTGGTTGCCGCCCAGAGGCTTCCTGAGGAAGATTTCTGAGTGCACCCCCTAATTGATAAGTTCACCCCCACCTTCTAGATTGTTCTATATGAAGTTTCCTTACTACTTAAGTTTCCTTAGCACACCCCTTCGTGTTTGATAAGTGCACCCCCCTCTAGGGTTGCTTACTACTTAAGTTTCCTTAGCACACCCCTAATTGATAAGTTCACCCCCCTCTAGGGTTACTTACTGATTAAGTTTCCTGAGCACACCCCCCAATTGATTAGTTCACCCCCGCTTTTGTATTTTTGGCTGTTTTCTTTCCGGAACGATCCAAAACTTTATGGATTCCACGACAATATGTATTAAACATTTTGAAGTGGTCAAACGGAGGTCGCATGCCGACAAACAATGGTCGCCGGACGAAATTAGGGTATGACACTTATAAAAGACCAAAGATGTTGAAGTCTTTGAAATGTAACTGAAGACATTGAAGTCTTTTGAAAAGTAAATGAAGACATTGTCATCTTTTGAAAGTGTAAATGACTGAAGACATTGAAGTCTTTTGAAATGTAAATACATTGTCGTCTTTTGAAAGCGTAAATGAATGAAGACATTGAAGTCTTTTGAAATGTAAATAAAGACATTGTCTTCTTTTGAAAGCGTAAATTACTGAAGACATTGAAGTCTTTTGAAATGTAAATGAAGACATTGTTGTCTTTTTAAAGAGTAAATGACAGAAGACATTGAAGTATTTTGAAATGTAAATGAAGACATTGTCGTCTTTTGAAAGCATAAATGACTAAAGACATTGAAGTCTTTTGAAATGTAAATGAAGACATTGTCGTCTTTTGAAAGCGTAAATGACTGAAGACATTGAATTCTTTTGAAATGTAAATGAAGACATTGTTGTCTTTTGAAAGCGTAAATGACTAAAGACATTGAAGTCTTTTGAAATGTAAATGAAGACACTTTCATTTTGACAAAAGACATTGAAGTCTTTAAAATGTAAAGAAAATTGTGATAGTCTTGACAAAAGACTTTGATAGTCTTGAAATGTAAAAAAGACTGTGATAGTCATGACAAAAGACATTGAAGTCTTTGAAATGTAAAGGGTAGATGACTTTAATAGTCTTCGCAAGACAAAAGACTCTGATAGTGTTTGAAAAGTAAAGGAGCAGATGACCTTGATTGTCTCTACAAGACAAAAGACACTGATAGTCTTTGAAAAGTAAAGGAGCAGATGACCTTGATTGTCTCTGCAAGACCAAAGACTCTTATAGTCTTTGGAAAGTAAAGGAGCAGATGACCTTGATTGTCTTTGCAATACAAAAGACTCTGATAGTCTTTGAAAAGTAAAGGAGTAGATGACTTTGATTGTCTCTGGAAGACAAAAGACTCTGATAGTCTTTGAAAAGTAAAGGAGCAGATGACCTTGATTGTCTCTGCAAGACAAAAGACTCTGATAGTCTTTGAAAAGTAAAGGAGCAGATAACGTTGATTGTCTCTGCAAGATAAAGGCAAGGACTTTGAGTCATATGAAACAAGCCAATAGGTACTAGTACCAAAGGGCTTAAACTTATGAGAAAGCAAGAGATTAACTCTTTGAGAGGACCTCTCATCCTAAACTTAAAAGATAAGACATTAGGTTTGGGAAATTGGTATATAAAGAGAAACCTACACACTTATAGCCTAATATGAACATGATTTTCGGGATGCAGATGCATGCAACCTTCATCTTGAAATGCTAGTAATGCAAAAGGTTTTGAATCATGGAAATTGTGTAATGCTCATGACATTCTTTCCTATATTTGTGATTTTGATTTTGATTTGATTTTACTTGCTTTTTTTTCTTTTTGTGGAAAGCAAAAATTGACTATCTTTTTCTAAAAGACACGATAACTCATGAGACCTCATCCTATCTTATTGCAAATCTCTTCGAGGACTCCCTCAGAGTGTATGTTTTGTTTGATTTAGTCACTGGACAATTTTGGAGTGACGTCAATTGAGCCGTTTGACATTTAATCAATCTACTCCTTTTGTCTTAATCTTTCATTGCACTTTTGTGCCTTTCTTGTAAAATCCGGAGATCTTTGTCTTTTATTTTTCTTTACTCGCCTTTGGCAGATTTTATTTTCTTTTTTCTTTTCATTGTTGCCGAACTTCATGCATGTGTTGTTTGCATTGCTCTTCCCACTGGTTTAGCAGTGGTTCCTACTCAGGGTTTCTATTTTGTTTTTTCTATTTTTTTTGTTGTTTTTAGAAAACAAATTGTTGGATCAAGTGGCCTCGGAATAATTAAGATGGGGGGGGTTGAATTAATTATTAATGAACCTTTACTAATTAAAAATCTATCCTTCTTAATGTTACTAGATTCAATTAGGCTTTTACTATAATGTTAAGAGAGTAAAGAACTGTCATACCCTAATTTCGTCCGGGGACCTTTGCTTGATGACATGCGACCTTTCTTTGGTCCTTGTGAGGTGCTTGGCACCCATCATTAGGCAATTTGTGAAATTCCAGGACATGCCGGAAAACCAAAAAATATTGATGCACAATCCGTAAGTTTCCGTGACACACCGGAAATCAAATGGAAGCATCGTTGCATAATTAAGTGAGATTCCGTAACATTCCGTAAGTCAAAAGGGGGATGATTATGTAATCCGCAAGGTTCCGTAACATTACGGAAAGAAAACAAGTATCGTTACGAGATTCGTAAGTTTCCGTAACTTTACGAAAAAAGAATCACCAAAAAAAGGTAAGGGGGTGAACTTATCAAGATAGGGGTGTAAATAGCAATTCAAATCTAGGCCCTTCTAGAACATTTTGGAAGTTGGGTTGCTTAAGGAGGAAGCAACTGGGCGGCAAGCTCCTCCACGTTTTTGAAAAATGGTTTTCGGGGCTTCCGCGGCTTCCGTAATACTTCCGTAAAATTTTCGAAAACCTTGGGTAAGCATATTCCACTTAACATTGGTAAAAGGGAAAAGAAAAAAGATGAAAATCAAATTCGAAAACAGTTCCGTAAGGCTTCCGTAACTTTTCCGTAAAATACGAAAAGGGGGGTGAACTTAGTAATTCGGGTGCGCTTAGAAATCTTCTTCATTAAGTCTTTGGGCGGCAAGCACCTCCTTTTTTTTCTATAAATAGGGGAGGGGGGAGCTGTTTCAAAATGTTCAAAACCCCTTTGGCTATGCATTTCGGCTATTTTGGGCAAAAAACACGTTTTCGTGAAGAAAAATCAAGTCGAAGTACTTCCGTAACGCTTCCGTAAGCGATTCTGTGGAAATTCTTCATCGTTCTTCGTCGTTCTTCACCGTTCTTCATCCGTTCTTCGTTCGTTCTTCGTTCTTCAACGGGTAAGTTTTCGAATCCGAGACTTTCAATTCATTTCTTGTTTTGTGTACTTTCACTTTAATTTCGTTTACTTTCAGTTTTCTTTTCTTCCGTTTTTAACGTGCTTTAACCGTTTATTTAAGCCGTTTTCTCGTCTAATAAATGATAAAATGAATTTCAACCGATCATTTGTGTTGTAATCTCGTTTAATCACTATTAAAACGAAATCTAACCGATCGTTCACGCTATAACCTCGGTTAAACCAAAAAAAGTTAAATAATAATAAAATAATCAAAATATCTTGAAAAATAATAATAAAATAATCAAAATATCTTTGAATAAAATAATAAAAAAAATCAATCGGACGTTTTTCTTTGGAAGTTTCCTTGAATGAATTGATTAATAACCAAAGTGAAACTAAGACTAAAATCAACTCACAAATCAAGTTTTTTTTCCGAAAAATCACTAAAAACCGTTTTAAGGTCCAACGCCTTAAACGGTCCTCTTTGCTTTTATCGGTTAACATGGACCGTTCAAAAGCATAAAATCAACATGTGACTTTACCGCTTTTGCAAGAACTACGTAGGTCTGATTTCCTCATCGCAATTGAGGATACGTAGGAGCAAAAGCCCCGCTTTTGTCGACCACCCCAAGAGATCGTTAATGGTCCAAATGCCTTAACGTTTCTCTCCTTTCAAAAACAAGAGATCGTTAATGGTCCAATGCCTTAACGTTTCTCTCCTTTCAAAATCAAAAGACCGTTTAATGGTCCAATACCTTAAATGACCTTTTGTTCAAATAAAAAACATATTTTGCAAAAAAGGCAAAAAACAAACTTAAACCAAACACTTTGTTCCGAAAGAACTACGTAGGTCTGATTTTCTCATCCCAAATTGAGGAATACGTAGGAGCAAAGGGAAACACCCTTGTCGACCACTAAAAGAGAAAAAATATAAAAAGGGTATAAAGGATATAAGGACATAAAAGGGAACGTAAAAATCAAAGTCATGTTTGCACATTCGATTAAAGGTTGCCGTCCCTTGTGACGGACGTGTGGGGTGCTAATACCTTCCCCGCGCGTAAATACAACTCCCGAACCTTTCACTTAAAAGTTCGTAGATCGCGTCTTTTCTGGTTTTTCCGACGTTTTCCTCAAATAAACGTTGGTGGCGACTCCGCGCGTATTCCTTTCGTGGAACACGCATCCCGCGAGTCACGCGTCGCCCTCCCGCCGAAGGGTAGGTTGCGACAAGAACAGAAATAAAAACTTAACCAAAAGTAAAAGCGATAATTAAAGTGCACAGCGGAAATTAAAGAGTGTAGGGAAGAAGAAGACAAACACAAGAATTTTATACTGGTTCGGCAACAACCTGTGCCTACATCCAGTCCCAAAGCAACCTGCGGTCCTTGAGATTTCTTTCCAACCTTGTAAAAACCTTTACAAGCAAAGATCCACTAGGGATGTACCCTCCCTTGTTCTCTTTGAACAACCAAGTGGATGTACCCTCCACTTGAACTGATCCACAAGAGATGTACCCTCTCTTGTTCTCAGTTACAACAACCCAAGTAGATGTACCTTTTACTTGTACCACAAAGGATGTACCCTCCAATGTGTTAAGACAAAGTTCTCAGGCGGTTAGTCCTTTGAAATCTTTTGTTTAAGGGAAAGGGAAGAATCAAAAAAATTCTCAGACTGTGTCTTTTTGAATTCTTTGAAAAGGGAGAAGGGAGACACAAAAGAATTCAGGCGGTTAGTCCTTCGTTCTTTTGGAAAAGGGAGAAGAGAGATACAAAAAGAATTCAGGCGATTAGTCCTTGTTGAATTCTTTTTGGCAAAGGGAGAAGAGAATGAAAAGATATAGCACACTTTTGTTTTCTGTGAAAGAACAAGGTTTGGAAACCAGAAAACTTTGAAAGCTTTTGGCAAAGGAAGAAGAAGAAAGATAAGTAGCAAAGGTTTCAAGATTTCTCAAAAGTTGTTCAAGAAATTCTAAGAAGTTGTTCTAAAAAGTTATTGAAATGCAAGTAAAGGTCTTACTTTTATAGACTCTTCATGTCTGGTCAAGAAAACCATTGGAAGAGTTATAACCTTGAGAAAAACTTGAAAAGCATTGGAAGACTTACATCTCTTGACTTTTTATTCAAAACTTGTCACTGGTAATCGATTACCAAAACCATGTAATCGATTACACAAAGCATTTTATGAAAAGATATGACTCTTCACAATTTAATTTGAATTTCAACGTTCAGATACACTGGTAATCGATTACCAATATATTGTAATCGATTACACCATTTAAAAATAAATTGGAACGTTGCAAATTCAGTTAAAAGCTTTTGAAATCAAACTTTGCCACTGGTATTCGATTACAACTAATTGGTAATTGATTACCAGAGAGTAAAAACTTTGGTAACTTAGAAAATTTTGAGATAAACTCTTTTGAAAAACAAAATTGTACTATGTTTGTTTTTTGAAAAATCTTTTCAATACTTCCCTTGTGAAGTCTTCTTGATTTCTTCTCTTGAATCTTGAATTCATCTTCTCTTGAATCTTGAAATCAAACTTCTCTTGTTTCTTGAATCTTCTTGATTTCTTCACATGAAACTTGAAATTAATCTTGATCTTGAACTTGTTGACTCAATCTTGAAATCATTCTCTTGGGCTTTTTGTCATCATCAAAACTGCTTGAATCAACTTGATTCATCATCATGAAGCTTGCTTCTACACAAATATGCTTTGGCTTGGAGGGGGTAGCAAGGGATAAATTAGTGTTTGGGATGTTGAAACATGGCCATGCGTCATTTCAAATCTTGACTTAGATCCTTTTGTAGTTTGGACTTTGGGACAAAACATTAATAACATGCCCATGATTGTTGTTTTCCTCTTTTTTTTATCAACCCTAATTTTTGCTTAGGCTTCCCTTTTGGGTTTTCAACCTACCGGGTGATAAATTTTGATCTGCCCTTAGGTTCGCTAGAGGTTCACGGACGGTGCCTCTCATTGCCTCAATGTAGGGCTCTGAGGTATCTATTATTGTCTTTTATCATGACCTTGTAGCAAGGAAAAATGAAAGAAACTGTGCAGGTTCTCGAAAATGAATTTTCAAGGACGAGAAATATTTAAAGGATTTTTCAATTGATAGATTAAGCTGAACGACTCTTGTTCTTGACAACTCACTTTTCTCTCAAAAGAAAACATTTAAGAATGACAAAATGAGGTCACATGAACATTTATACTTTTTGATTTGAAACATAATCAATCAAACATTTTTTTAAAACTTTTTACTTTACTCGTTGTTTACGGCACCCTCACCAAACGCGTAGAATGAGCAATTTCTGATTGAACAGACTTGGAAGTCAAACTCAGGAGTGCAGGTCGCTTGAGCAAACAAACCATCGGCTTACATTCACATTCCAATGAAACTTAAATAAGCAAAGATGTAATTGAGAGAATGAGAGACATCAAATTTATCCATATTATTAGCGTTGCAACTGTTGTTTACAGTAATGGCATAAACTTGAAAATCCTAATGAGTCATTGGAGACATCTAACAACAACCTTCACATTGCCCCAAGCATCATACATGGTATTGCCTGACAACATCAAAATTTATGAGCAATTCTCCTCGAATTTCAGGGTATTACAATGCTCAATGGAATGCCCCAAAACTCCTCCATGATAAGCACATGTTGCATTCGAGTTGTATCCTCGAAAAAATGGAGGTTGAGGAATCTTTGCTTGGACTATGGCCACCATTGCATTATTGAGTAGATATGGGAGTAAATTAGCATACGACACCGGAATTGGGGTGAATTCTACAGGCATATTTTCTGGAAAATTTCTTCCCTAGTTGGTGTCTTGGTTTGTGTTAAGGGTGGTGTTTGGTATTAGATGTACAGCAGGCGAGCTTTGCGGCTGATTTAGGGGTGGCCTTTGTGGATGATTGAGTGTTCTTGGTTGATAGGGTGGTGGGTAATGAGAAAGGTTGATATTGGCGGAGTATTGATATTGTTGAGTTGGTGGGAAGTTTGGCCATGTAGGAACGGCAGCCACAACATAGGTTCCTCCCTCCTTCTCATTCTCTCCATTTGCCCCAGGTTTCCCATTCATCAAGGCAGGATAATCAAATTTGCCGCTTCTCGGACCCACTTCGATTCTTTCGCTGGCGAAAACTAAATCGACAAAGCTTTAAGGCGTGTAACCCACCATCTTCTCATAGTAGAACACCGGTAATGTGTCTACTATCATTTTGATCATCTCCCTTTCCATCATTAGGGGCGCTACTTGAGCTGCCAGATCCCTCCACCTTTGGGCGTATTCTTTGAAAGATTTGTGCTCCTTCTTGCACATGTTTTATAGCTGCATTTTATCCAGAGCCATATCAGAATTGTACTGATACTGCCTAATGAAGGCAACCATTAGGTCCTTCCAAGAATGGACTCGAGAAGCTTCCAGATTAGTATACCAGGTGATGGCTGCCCTAGTAAGACTTTCTTGGAAGAAATTCATCAACAATTTTTCATCTTTTGTGTATGCCCCCATTTTCCAGCTGTACATTTCCAAGTGATTCTTGGGGCAAGTAGTCCCCTTGTACTTATCGAAATCCGGCACCTTGAACTTTAGAGGGATGATTACGTCAGGCATTAGGCATAACTCTGCCATGTCAGCAAAAACATAATCTCTGTCTCCTTTAATGGCCGTCATCCTCTCCTCTATATGATTAAATCTCCCCCTTTCCACTATAGCAGGAGGGACTCTTCCCACCGCAAAATGCAAAGGTTGTGGTTGTCGGCGAAACTGAGTTCCTTCCAAAGTGTTTGGTAGGGGTATGCTGCAAAATTCCTGCCCCTCAGTGGCATATCCGAGGTAAGGTTCGAAATCAGCTAGATTGTCGTCTCGGGGAACTTCATGTGTCCCCCATGGGTTGAGAGACATATGCATGATCAGATTAGGGTTGTTGACTCTCAATGAGTATGGGAGGGGAGTTATTGACATTCTCATCGGGAGCGGGTGCAACATTGGGTGGTGTATAGTTGGGAGGCAAGCCATATGGTGGGAAGGAATGCTTGTTCTGAACTTGCACAAAATGGGGGCCGCCTGCACTTCCCAACTCTTTTCCTCCCTAATCTACCATATTCGAGGCTGGATGATTTATTCGATTGAGGCCAAATGGGTGAGTCGGGTCCACTTTTGTGGCGGTACTTGCGGCAACAACTGTAGCCACATTGACCTCCATCATTTTTTCATACTCATCATGGCTTCTATCATTGTGGCCATTTGCTCTTTCATGGCCTCCATGTCGGCCTTCATCTGCTCTTGCACCTCCTCTATTTCACTCATTACTCTACCTCTGGCACGCGTTCGGTAAGGGTGTTGTAAAGCGCGTTCTTTCCTTTTGATTACAATGATTACAGTTATGATTTCAAGGAAAGAATGCGATGAGCGATGCCACCAATGTGAAAAGAAAAAAAAATCATGGATGTATGTGAATGATGCATTGTCGAAGTATTGCAAATTTACACAGGGCACTCAGTAGAACATAGGGTTGAATCAATTCAGATTTTCATTTAAACAACATTGTTCGTCACATATTGTCAAAGTGAAACTGGAAATAAAACGTGGACGTCAACAGTCCTTAATTTTGTAAATTATTTAGCGCAATCATGTGTTGGTAGTAGACAAAGAAGCGATGTAACTCGATCCATCTTCTGCCCCAACTTTTGCAAGCTGGTTACTTCCATACTTAACCTTGACTTGATGATCCTTTCCTTAAAAGCATGTTCTTGGTTCAACCCCATAATCCAAGGAATAGAAATTTTGATCGCCAATACTTTGACAACATATCATAGAGATGAATGACTAAGGCATACTTATGCTATGCATGACACATGTAATTATGAGATAGACATGAGACGCCCAAAGAATCACCATTTCCTAGTTAACCATGCATTTGGTACCATGTTCACATGATTTTCAATCTTTTTTTATTTTAGAGAAATGAGTGTATAATCCCAACATGGTTGGTTTATAGCCATCATCATGGTACCCAACACATGTAACTAAGAATGTGGTGTAAACTTTCTTTTGCTTTTCTTTTTTTTTTGTTTTTGTTTTGTTTTTTTTTTGTTTTTGCAAAGGAAAATGCAAGGATCATAACATGCAAATTGTGAAAATAGAATGTATGCAGTTCGCAGAACACAAGCATGCTAAACGAAGATGTATGATAATGCAATGGCTCATGCAAATGCAATGCATAGATATGACAAATGATAAATGCAGGAATAATATGTCCATTATGATGCCATGAAGAGATGCATGATGCAATCAAGGAACAAGCTAGAGTGAGTTCGCTATGTGCCCCTAATTCAGGAATGTAATGGAAAGGATCCAAAAGTCCCCTTCTAGTGACAACTCCGTAGGGTGGTTTCATGTAACTTTACTGGCTTCTAGAGATATCATCCTCTTAGGTAATACATTGTAGCGATAGGGACTATCAATGACAATGCATCACTAAAAGAGGAAAACTCTAGATGAGGCTTCACTGTTATCAAGCGAGTCGAAGACCCAGCATGACCACAGATCGACCTCCACACCTTATGGCTCACATAGACTCGAGTATAGGGCCTAATATCTCAATGTGTGTGTAAGGTGTAGGTGCCATGTGTGCATAGAAAAAATATTTCTAACTATGAATGTAATCCATAGACAAACACACACCAAACACAACAACATAGCAAAGGTTATATACAAATATGGACAAAACAAAAGAGAAGAGGGATATTAAATAAAGAAGAAGCCGTGATAAAAGCATTACACACTAATTGAATGGCCTAACTCTCTAACAAGTCCCTAGTGGAGTCACTAACTATCGCAACCTACCCTTATGTGGGGGTGCGAAAAGGCCAAAATAGATGGGCCAAAGCGTTTGTCTCCAAGGGAGAAAATGAGCGGAGTCACCACCAACGTCTATTCGAGGGAAAACGCTAGAAAACCCAAAAAGGGGTCAACGGGTTTTGAAAATGAGGCTTCGGGAGTTTTTTATGCATGGGGAAGGTATTAGCACCCCACGCGCCCATCACAAGGGACGACAGCCTTTGATCGAGTGTGCAAAACATGACCTCAAAATTATGTATTTTCCCTTTTTATGTTTTTTATTTCTTTTGCCTTTTTATATATTTTTTTTTGGGTCGACAAGGGTGTTGCCCTTGCTCCTACGTATCCTCAGGTGCGATGAGGAATTCAGACCTACGTAGTTCTTTAAGTCTAAAAGTTTGTGTGTTACATTGATTTTATGTTTTTTGAAAGATTGGTTTTAATTGCAAACAAAAGTCGTTTAAGGCATTGGACCTTAAAACAATGTTTTAAATTTTGAAAAGTGGAGAGAATCATTAAGGCATTGGACCTTGAAATGATATCAAGCGATATTTGATGAAATGAAGAAGTTTATGAGTTGGTTTTATTTTGATTTTGCTTATTAACCTTCAATCTCGTTTTCAAGATAACTTGCGGCACCAATGACCGGTTAAAACTTACTTTACAAAAGAAAAACAATTATCGATGATAGGAGAAGGAGATGAAGATGCACAAAACAACAAAGGGGGACCCCTAAGGGTACATAGATCACATTCAAATTCTTAAAAGCAAACACTAACCGAATGACGAACAAAGAACACCGAACGAAGAGCGATGTAGAAATTGATTGCAGTCGTGATTCGATAGTGATTTAGCTTCTTTTTCCCTTCTTCCTTCTTCTTTTCTCCTATTTCTCTCCAATCCTTCACCTCTGGACCTCAGAACCCCCCTCTCAGCCCCTCTTCACGCCTATTTATAGCAAAATAAGGCATTTGGGACAAAGGCACCTTGCCCAGGCGAGCTGTTACTTCATCCTGAAGTAACTCTACTTGCCCAAGCGAGCTAGTTACTTCACCATGAAGTTATTTGGCGGCCCAGGCGCGAGCCAGGGTTCAGAAAAAACCTTAAAATGACCCTTTTCACCTCCCTTTTGGGTATTTTTGCATTCTTGATAAAAACATTGAATGATCATCTATTTCATGCTATAACTGGCGTTCAACACCATAAGTCGACTAGCAAGGATTAAAAGATCAACAAACAATAGTCTCTGAATGAAATTAGGGTATGACGGTTGCCCCTCTTTACTTATCTTTTATTGGAAATAAAAGGGAAGTAAAGATAAGGACACTAATTTTGTTCGAGCGATCCTGCTATTCGACCGGGCAACTGACGAACTAAGGAAGTGAAACCGAGAAAACATGAGGGCATTGAAGTTCTATAGAGCGGAAGATATCTGAAGTTCTTCTCTTCTCTTCTTCTTTTTATTTTTTTTAAATTTTTTCAAAGCATAGAAACAGAGGACGTTGAGTCCTACAAAGCACAAAGACAAGGACATTAAGTCTTATTGTCGCGACCTACCCTTCAGCGGGAGGGCGATGCGATGCTCACGGGTGCGTCTTCCAAGGAAGGAAAACACGCGGAGTCGCCACCAACGTTTATTTGAGGAAAACGTCAAAAAAACCGGAACGTGTGGTCTACGAACCTTAGGTGTGAAAGGTTCGGGAGTTTTTCTTATGCACGGGGAAGGTATTAGCACCCCACGCGTCCGTCACAAGGGACGACAACCTCTAATCGAGTGTGCAAGACATGACTTCAAAATTATGAATTTTCCCCTTTTATGTTTTTAGCTTTTTATGGGCCTTTTTGTATTTTTTATCTTTTTGTGGTCGACAAGGGTGTTTCCCTCGCTCCTACGTATCCTCAATTGTGATGAGGAAATCATACCTATGTAGTTCTTTCAGAACTAAACGTTGGTTAAGTTGTTTTTATCTTTTTCCACAAGATATATTTTAATCGAACAATCCTTCAGTAGTGATTTAGCTTCTTTTCCCTTCTTCCTTCTTCTTTTCTCCTCTTTCTCTCCAATCCTTCACCTCTGGACCTCATAACCCCCGTCTCAGCCCCTCTTCACACCTATTATAGCAAAACAAGGCATTTGGGACTAAGGCAGCCCACCCAAGCGAGCTGGAGCTCACCCAGGCGAGCTATTACTTACTCCTGAAGTAACTCTGCTCGCCCAAGCGAGCTGGTTACTTCACCATGAAGTTATTTGGTGGCCTAGGCGAGGCTCGCCTGGGCGAGCCAGGGTTCAGAAAAAGCCTTAAAATGACCTTTTTGCGCTCCCTTTTGGGTTTTTTCGCATTCTTTATCAAAACATAGAATGATCATCTGTTTCACATTATAACTAGCGTTCAACACCGTAAGTCGACTAGCAAGGATCCAAAGATCAACAAATGATAGTCCCCAAATGCAATTAAGGTATGACATAAGGGAAGGGTGCAGGTGTCTTTGTTGTAAAGGGTTGGAAGCCTCGGGGCCTCTGAGTGGTAATGTCCCTGATGAAGTGAATCACCAAAGGCTTAGGCTTACTCGGGTTTCTGTCACCCGATTGCATGCATACCTCCCCTTCCTCCTTCTTTGCACTGCAAATTTCAATTTTCCCCCTGTTTATCATTCCCTATAGCAGCTCCTCAGCTATTGGGCATGTTTCCACATCATGCGACACCCCTGGATGCATTAAGCACGGATTTCCTTTGTCACCGTCAAGGTCAATTACACTGGCTTTGCACAATGCTTCTAATATGAACCTCCTGGAAGTCAACACATCCCCTATCTGCTTCATCCCTTGAGACTCTCATTCTTCCACTGCGTTCACCACCGAGCCTCCATGGTTGGCAAGTGGATTAGTCCTCACATTCGGCAAGTGGATTCTTCCACTTCTTGAAATGTTAATCATCTAGCATCAATCATGCTTTGTACCTTGTGCTTGAGGGCTACACACTGCTCTCCCTCTCTCCCGCTTCCCTTTCAATCTACAGAGCCGATACCTTTGCCTGTTCATCTTCCAGCATCTGCCCATGACTAGCAGCCAGGTCCACCTTCTCCTTATATTGATCAATGATTATCAACATATTCTCTTCTATTTTGCTCAATTGTTCCATCAAACTTCTCTTCAACCTCTGACAAGCTTTTAACTTATTCTCTAACACCATGCTTTCCATCCTTGATTCATCCCTCTCGGCCTTTCTAAGCTTGATCTCGTTACTGCTGCCCCACAGAGCCCCTCGGAACTTGTTCCTGCTCCATTCTTCATTTCGGGCCCTTTTTGTTTCTCGCTCTAACGCTTCAACTGTGGTCATGTTGATATCTTTCAATTCATCACACTCTTTTTTGACCCTAGTGACTTTCGTCTTCAGCTTCTCTTTCACCACTCTTGTCTTTTCGAGCTGTACTTTCAAAGCTTGCACTTCTTCACTTTCCTTAGGAATTTCAGCCTTTTTCCCACTTAGACATTTTAGCTTTGGGAGCCAAGTCATCCCTTGCGTTCTAGACTTCAACCACTTGTGATAGCCGCCGATGACGCCATTGCTACTTCCCCTAAGCTCCTTATCTTTTCTTCCCACTCTATTCCACGATTTACGGATTTTCTGAAGTATCTTCGCATTAGCTTCAGTGAAACTTCGCGCAATGAAAGGCGCGATGATTTCCTCTGACGGTGCACCTCTCATAAGGTATCCTAACTGTCTTATGGCCAGTATGGGATTATAATTAATACAACCCCTCATCCCCATCAAAGGGACATTTAGGAATCCTTCACATGAACATAACACTCCTGCCTCTCCTTCTTTCCACTATGGGAACCAACTAATGGACGTTCCCGTCATGCCTGCCACGAGTTCTTCCCAATTTGCTTTGCCGTTTCCGGAGCACATGTGGTGACCTTGTAGGGGACAGACAGATCTACCTTCATGATTAAAAACGTGGGATACCAACAATACATAAAGAGCTGGCGTACAATAGATAATTCTTGCACTGCTCTTCTCACATCTCAAGTCAAACGTATCATATGTATCCCCCAAAACAGCGATGACCGGGCTTTTTTTGCTGTGGTGATAAGCAAGAAAGGCATCGATGGCCACTAGATCCACCAACCTATATACATTCGAGAATAGTACTATCGCAAACACTAGCAGAGCTAATACGTCGATGAATACTGCCCATTCTCCTTGGCTGGCCAGAGCTTCCGCCTTCTCCTCCAAGCACTTCCTTGGTATCCCTACCACTCCATTCCTTTTTTGCTTCACTCGGTCTAGCTCTTGTTCTGAGATCTTGACCACTTTTGCTATTTTTGCCATAGAAGGAAAGAATCTAGAAAAAAGGTATGGCTTCCTCCCCCCTAGCGGGCATCCTAAGATCCCTTTGAACTCCTCTATGGTTGGTGCTAACTGAAAGTCCCCAAAAGTGAAGCATCTGAGTGATTGGTCTTAATATTGAGTAAGAGATGTGATGGCTTCAACGAACACTTCTATCATTTCCAGATCCCAGATCTTCCCATATACCTTGCTGAAGGCTTGACGCCGAACTTGATCCATCCGCTGCCCTAGTTTTCGCATGCTGACTAGCTCTAGATTCTTGACTTTGACATGATATAACCTCTTTTTAAATGATGACGCTTGGTCCGACCCCATGTTTATGAGAATGAAAATTCTGATGACCAATACTTCAACTCTCTATCATAGAGGAGATATGATGAATGCATCAGGGCATGGTTAGGCTATGCATGACAAATGTATTTATCAAACGATGCAAGATGCCCGAAAGACCATCTTTTCTTATAAACAATGCATTAGGCATCATGGTTTGTTTGTAGTTATAATCATGGTACCCAATGCATGCAACTAACAAAGCGGTGCAGACTTTCACGCTTCTTTGTGACTTTGACGACAAAAAGAATGCAAGGCATGAGTCACGACATGGAATAAGCATACATGAGTGAACATAATGACTAATGGCAACAGAAGGTATATGGTTGGTAGCACAAAGAAACATGCTAGACGAATGAGCATGATAACATAATGACTTAATGCAAAATGCCGCGTGTGAACAAAATAAAAATGGTAAACACAGGAATGATGTATACTATTATGATGTATAAAGATATGCATGACTAGATCAAGGTAACAAGACATAGTGAGTTTGTTTCGTGTCCCTAGTTTAGGATCCTAATGGAGGGGATCAAAAGTTCGCTATCCGGTGATAATTCCCAAGGGTACTTGTACGTAACTTTCGAGGTTTCTAGAGATATCATCCTCTTTGATAACAATATTGTGGTGGTAAGGACTACCAGCGACAACGTATCATCAATAGAGGAAAACTCTAGATAAGGCTTCACTATTATCAAGCGAGTCGGAGACCCAGCATAACCACAGATCGACCTCTACTCCCTATGTATCACCTAGACCCAAGTATAGGGCCTAATACCTCAATGTGTGTGCGAAGGTGTAGGTGCCATGTGTGCATAGAACGAACAAATATTTCTAACTACGAATGTAATAGATAGATAGACACACAAAACACAATAGCACAGCAAAGGTTATATACAAATATGAACAAAATAAAAGGTTGAAGGGAAAAAGGGAACATAAATAAAGAAGAAGTCATGATAAAAAAAACATCACACACTGATTGAATGGCCTAACTCTCTAGCAGTTCCCCAATGGAGTCGCCATTTGTCGCAACCTACCCTACGGTGAGAGGGTGAGGCAAAATGAAAGGGCGTCTTCCAAAAAGGAGAACATGCAGGAGTCGCCACCAACGTTTATTCAAAGAAAATGTTAGAAAAACCAAAAAGAAAGGTCTGCGAATTTTGAAAATAAGGGTTCGGGAGTTGTTTACGCATGGGGAAGGTATTAGCACCCCATAATAGTACGAGTTGGTATTAGCTTATTTTTTTCATTGTATAAAATAGTTATACCACCGTTTTTGGGAACTACTTGTACTGGACTTACACACTGGCTATCAGAAATAGGATATATCATTCCAGCCTCTAATAGCTTGACTGCCTCCTTTCTTACCACTTCTTTCATGGTTGGATTAAGGCATCTTTGTGGCTGAGCTACAAGTTTATAATCCTCTTTCATTAAAATTCTATGCATACAATAAGAAGGACTAATACCTATTAGGTCTGATAAGGTCCAGCCAATTGCTCCTATGTTGTCTTGCATAATTTTCACCAGTCTCTTTTCTTCTTCTTCAGAGAGATTTGAATTGATGATGACTGGTTTCTATGAATCACCTACAAGAAAAAAATATTTCAAGTTTGGAGGTAAGGCTTTCAGCTCTATTGCTGCTTCCTTCGACTTCTCTTCTTTTATTTCTTCAAAGAGAGATTAGTGGTAAGGAATTTCTCTGAAGGCATTTAGTTATTAGAGACATTCTGAATTACTCTTTGCTTCAACTTCATTCATTTCCTCAAACGCTTCAGTCAACATTTTATCTAACCCATCTTTTCTTTGAATATACTTTCTAGAGTTGAAAATTACCTCAATCAAGACATCCATTTGAAAACACTCCCCTTTACCTTTTGGATGCTTCATGGCTTTGAAGACATTAAATTGCACTTCATCACCTTGGACTCTGACAGTGAGTTTTCCATCGTCAACATCAATCATTAATCTTTGGTAGTCTTCATGAAAGGTCTGCCAAGAATTAATGAAACTTCATTGTCTTCATCCATGTCAATCACCACGAAGTCGACTGGAAAGAGAAATTTGTCGACTTCCACTAACACATATTCAATAATACCATAAGGATGCTTGATAGTTCTGTCATCTAGTTTCAATTTCTCCAATGCGTTTAATCATGGATAAAGGCATGAGGTTGATGCTTGCACCTAAATCAAGAATTGCTCTACCCACCGATAATCTCCCAATAGTCACAGGAATTGTGAAACTACTAGGATCTTGTGATTTTTCTGGAATGGATTTTTGGATGATTGTACTGCATCATGCTTCCAGCTCTACTATTTCATCATTTGTGATTCTCCTTTTCTTTGTAAGCAATTCTTTCATGAATTTGGAATATGTTGGCATTTGCTCTAATGCTTCTGAAAAGGGAATGTTAATCTGCAGTTTTTTAAAGATGTCTAAAAAATGTAAGTACTGCTTTTCCTTATCATTTTTTGATGGAGCATATGGATAAGGAAGTGTGGAAGCAATGCCTTCCAAGATTATTTTGATGATGCCAAAGAATCAAGAGTTAAGCAAATTTCAAAGATTCAAGAACCAAGTTTCAAGAATCAAGATTCAAGATTCAAGATTCAAAATTCAAGAATCAAGTTTCAAGAATCAGGATTCAAGAATCAAGAGAAGACTCAATCAAGATAAGTATTAAAAAGTTTTTCAAAACATTGAGTAGCACAAGAATTTTTTCACAAAATCTTTTACCAAAGAGTTTTACTCTCTGGTAATCGATTACCAGAAGGTAGTAATCGATTACCAGTAGCCAGCATTGTTTTCAAAACTGATTTACAAAGTTGTAATCGATTACCATGATCATGTAATCGATTACCAATGTTTTAAAATGTTAGATTTCAAATTTCAAAAGTCACAACTAGTGATAAAACATTTTTAAATCATTTTAAACTTATGTAATCGATTACACAATACTTGTAATCGATTACCAAAGTTTCTAAACGTTTTGATTTTCAAAATTTAAACATGAAGAGTCACATCTGTTGATGTGCAATTGAGTACACCTTGATGATAATCGATTACCAGTGACTGATTTCGAAAAAATAAATTTCCAAAAGTCACATTTCTTAAAGTGACTTGTTTCTGAAGATTTTTTCAAAAGTCACAAATTTTTAAGTGACTAGTTTTCAAAAGAGTCATTATTGTTAAAAGGTGACTAGTTTTAAAGAAATTGCCAAGAGTCACAAACTTTAACTTGAGTCATCAAGAGATTATAAATATGTGACCATGACATGAATTTTAAAAAACAATCTTTCAACAAGTTTTTTACAGAACTTTCTGATTCATTTCTCTTCATTTTTCTAAAAGTTTTTGTTCAATCCTTTCTCTTTCAAGAAAAGATCTTTGATAAAAAACTTGTGTTATTCTTCTTCATTCACTTTTCCCTTTGCCAAAAGAATAGAAGGACTAACCGCCTGAATTCTTTTGTGTCTCCCTTCTCTCTTTCCAAGATAATTCAAAGGACTAATCGGCTGAGAATTCTTTTGATTCTTCCCTTCCCTTTTAACAAAAGATCTCAAAGGATTAACCGCCTGAGATATCTTTTGTTTCCCCTTACAAAGATTCAAAGGACTAACCGTCTGAGAATTCTTTGTCCCAACACATTGGAGGTTACATCCTTTGTGGTACAAGTAGATGGTACATCTACTTGGGGGTTGTTATACTGAGAACAAGAGAGGGTACATCTCTTGTGGATCAGTTCAAGTGGAGGGTACATCCACTTAGTTATTCAAAGAGAACAAGGGAGGGTACATCCCTTGTGGATCTTTGGCTTGTAAAGGATTTTACAAGGTTGAAAGAAATCTCAAGAACCGGTTAGTTGCTTGGGGACTGGACATAGGCACGGGTTGTGGCCGAACCAATATAAATATTGTGTTTGTCTTCTTCTTCCCTACACTTTTTAATTTTCGTTGTGCTCTTTTATTTTCGCTTTACTTTTGTCTAAGTTATTGTCTTTGTTCTTTACATCCTCACAACTTAGTAGTAAAGCCTAATTGAATCTAGTAACATTAAGAAGGTTAAATTTTTAATTAGCCAAGACACATTAATAATTAATTCAACCCCCCCCCCCCCTTCTTAATTATTCTGAGGCCACTTCATCCAACGGGAAGATGTTGAATTGGCAGATGATCTAGTATAGCTTTGCCTTTGTTAGATGTTGTTTTCTTCAATTTCTACTTCTCCACTTCACTCATTTCCTTTTCCTCCTCTTTAGCTAATACTTCATTTTTTTGCTCTTTTTCAACTACTTCTTTTTCATCACTCATTTTTACAACTCCTTCTTTTGTCTTTTTCTCACAAAACTCACTTCCATCCTTCAAACCAACCATTGTCCCCCTCCTAGTTGTAATTGCCTTTCGTTGTTCACTTGGGTTGACCTCTGTGGTTGTTGAGAAGGATCCACTGCCGTGCTTAGACATTTGTTTCTCCAGTTGTCCCACCTAAACTTCTAGATTTTTATATGTAAAACTTAACCTTTCGGTTTAAGATGGATACCTGCATAAATTGTGTCGCAACCTACCCTTCAACGAGAGGGCGACGCGAGACTCACGGGTGCGTCTTCCAAGAAAGGAAAATGCGCAGAGTTGCCACCAACGTTTATTCAAGGAAAACGTCGGAAAAACCGTAAAAGACGTGGTCTACGAACTTTAAGTGTGAAAGGTTCGGGAGTTGTATTTACACATGGGGAAGGTATTAGCACCCCACGCGTCCGTCACAAGGGACGGCAGCCTTTAATCAAGTGTGCAAATATGACTTCAATTTGTTTTATTTTCCCTTTTACGTTTTTTTGTGTTTTTTATGCCTTTTATATTTTTTATATTTTTGGGGTCGACAAGGGTGTTTCCCTTGCTCCTACATATTCCCTAATTGTGATAAGGAAATCAGACCTACGTAGTTCTTTGGGAACTAAATGTTTGGTAAAGTTGTTTTTATCCTTTTTCGCAAGATATATATTTTGATTGAACAAAAAAAGGTCGTTTTAAGGCGTTGGACCATTAAACGATCTTTCGATTCTTTTGAGAGGAGAGAAAACATTAAGGCATTGGACCATTAATGATCTCTTGTTTTCTTGAAAGTAGTGACAAAGTTGTGTGTTGGCTTTAGGCTTTCAAAAGTCCACGTTTAACCAATAAAAGCAAAAAAAACCATTTAAGGCGTTGGACCTTAAAATGTTTTTTTAGGTGATGACAAAAGCTTAATTTGTGAGTTGATTTTAGCCTTAGTTTCACTTTGGTTATTAATCAATTCGATCAAGAAAGAAAATCCCAAAGAAAAAACGTCCAATTGATTTTTTTTTTATTATTTTATTCAAAGATATTTTTTATTATTATATTATTATTTTGCCTCTTTTTGGTTTTAAACGTGGTTATGGCGTGAAAGATCGGTTGGATTTTATTCTAACAGAGATTAAAAGATATTACAACTCAAATGATCGGTGGAAATTTATTTTATTTTTTGATTAGGCGAGAAAACGATTTAAATAAATGATTAAAGCACGTCAAAAGGGGGTACGGAAAGCAAACGAAATAAAAATAAAAGCACGCGAAACAAGTGAGGACCACTAAGGGCACATAGAATGAATTGAAAGGTTCGATTTCGAGAACTTACCGGTTGAAGACCGAAGAACGACGAAGAATGAATGAAGAACGGTAGAAAATCTTCACGAAATCGCCCACGGAAGCGTTACGAAAGCATCTCGGCTTGGATTACCTTCACGGAAACAATATTTCTCACTAATTTTAAGTGAATCTCAGATACCAGGAGGGTTTAACGAATTTGCTCTGCCCACTTTCCCCTATTTATAGGGGAAAAGAGGGAGGTGGTTATCGCCCAGCTTGTCCAGGCGAGCTGGGTTACTTCCATCAGAAGGCACCGCCTTCTGTTGGAACATCCTGGAAGGCCCAAGTGGGCCTGATTTCTATTTGCACACCCTTGTTTACTAAATACACCCCCATTTGCCCCTTTTTTGCTGATTCTTTTTCCGTAACGTTACGAAACTTTACGAATTACGTAACGATACTTGTTTTCTTTCCGTAATGTCACGAAACTTTATGGATTACGCAACCACCCCCTCTTTGACTTCTGGAATGTTACGGAACTTTATGGATTGCGCAATAATGCTTCCTTTCGACTCCCGACATGTCGCGGAACTTCACGGATTGCCTAACGATGGGTGTCAAGTTCCTCGAAGCGGTCATGCGAAGGTCACATCCCACCAAACAGATGGTCCCTGGACAAAATTAGGGTATGACAGTTACCCCTCTTTACTTGTCTTTTATTGGAGATAAAAGGGAAGTAAAGATAAGACACTAATTTCATTCAAGCGGAACATCATTCGGCCGGTCAATATCCCTACCAGCGGAACCTTTGCCATTGCACCCAATCGCCTCTGCCCAGCAGAGAAGAATTCCGCGCGTCACTGGACTTGAATATTTCCGAACGACGAGAGTGAAAAACCTGCAAAAATTTTGAAAATTATCAGCACCGAATGACCAACATCATCCTGATACTTCCGAATTCGTTCCCCTCGGTCGATGAAAGGCGCAGATGACCATAAGGTATCTCCGCCCACCACCTTACTCATTGTCCCTGGATGACAAATGGTGTAGAAGACGATGTTAGTCTCTGCGTGCTATTAGGCGTCGAATCTTACAGATAGCAAAAGCGTGTGGATGACCATAATTTGTCTCCGCGTGCTATCGGACTTGATTGTCTCTGGATAGTGAAAAAAAGGTGCGAGACCATATGGTTCCCCCGCATGTCATTGGACCCGCCGTCTCTGATTGACAAAAGGTGAAAAAAGTGCGGGACCATATGGTTCCCCCGCATGTCATCGGGCCCGCCGCCTCTGGATGACAAAAGGTGAAAAAAGTGCGGGACCATATGGTTCCCCCGCATGTCATCGGGCCCACCGCCTCTGGATGACAAAAGGTGAAAAAAGTGCGGGACCATATGTTTCCCCCGCATGTCATCGGGCCCGCCGCCTCTGGATGACAAAAGGTGAAAAAGTGTGGGACCATATGGTTCTCCCGCATGTCATCGGACTCACCGTCTCTGGATGATAAAGGTGCAGATGACCATAATTTGTCTCTGCGTGTCAACGGGCTCGCTTGCCTCTGGTTGGCAAAAGGTGCGGGACCATACGGTTCCCCCGCATGTCATCGGACTCGCCGTCTCTGGATGAAAAAGGTGCAGATGACCATAATTTGTCTCTGCGTGTCAACGGGCTCGCTTGCCTCTGGTTGACAAAAGGTGCGGGACCATACGGTTCCCCCTCATGTCATCGGACTCGCCATCTCTGGATGACAAAAGTGAAGAATGAACATAATTTGTCTTTACGGGTCAACGGGCTCACTTGCCTCTGGTTGACAAAAGGTGTGCAGATGACCATAATTTGTCTCTGCATGTCACATGACCTCAGGGTCAGTATGACAGAGATTGTGGGGTGGCCGACAAAAGCGAGGCTCTTGCTCCTACGTATCCTCAATTTGTGATGAGGAACTCAGACCTACGTAGTTCTTGATAGCTATGAGACTAATGTAGTCTCGGTGTTTTCTTCACTAAAATACGAACATGCTTTAGTAAATAGACAAAACTTCCAACGGATCAGAGCAACATATGCTTTTTTTATGAAAAATGATGTGTCTATCAGGGAAGGAGAGTATGCTGGTGAAATTTTCTCGTAACCATAAATGAGATTTTGGATATTAGCATTTCGTTTCTAAACGACCATTTAGAGGAAACACTGGGTCCAACAAAAATAGAAGAAAATCACTTGAAGCGTATTAATCTCACACAGGTAAGTGTTATATCCTAATTCCGAACCATAGATATGTCATGACTTGATTTTGCAAATCACTTCCTATCAAATCAAAGATTACATGCATGGTCATGGATCAATAGGACTTTTTCTTGGGAATGGTTTGTTTTCTTGTGGGGAATGTGGCTTTGAGTGTTCTTGGCCTTTTCTGTTTTTGTTTAGTGTGAGGTGAACAAGCCACCGATGCACAGGATTTTGGTTGGCAATCAAAGGGAGAGGACCACTTTAGGTCGTTGTTTCCTTTCTTTCCTTGTTTACTTGGTGACAATTCTGTATTGTTTAGATATTGTCTGGTCCAAAGACCTTTCTGCAGATTTCTTCTGTTTTCTTCCGATCTTTGATCGGGAATTTTCTTTCTTTTTGCTTTGTTTTCTTTTGAGGGCAAGGATTATGGCGAGTGGGGATTTTGGCTCAAGGCTTGTGGAACGGCTGGACATGATATATGTCAGGGTTTGGCCAGCGGTTCGGGGATAAAGGGGATGTCCCTCATTATTACCATGACACACATGCAACAATGATGATTAGGAAATCTTATGCAAAACTGGTCATGCATGCACCTATGTGGACACTCAAGCATCAAGTTTTTATGTTCATGTGACACTAGGGCTCATGATTCATTTTCTCTATTTAAGTCAACCCAAATGTTTCCAAAATATGTTCTATTATCAATTGATGCATTCATCCGAGTCTATTTTGGGCGTTCGGGAAAATTTTCACAGCATTCACTCTTCAGGTGTATTACACACATTTTCTTTCAAAAACTGGTTATGATCAGTGAATTTTTTTCAAAGAAAAGCTGAAAGTTATCTCTTTTCAAAAGCAGGTTGGGTTTTTTAGCTAGACAACTTATTTTCCTTTTTCCCTCTTTTTCTTTTCTCTTCTTCTTTTTTTCTTCTTCTTTTTTTTCTTTTTAATTTATCATTTGTTTATTTCCTTTTGTGTTCTTTTTCTCTCTGAAAAGGTCGTGCGGATAAGGGTGTACACTACCTACTTACGTCTAACCACAAGGTAAACAAAAAAACTCATGAAACGGTAAGTCGCAAACAAACGGTGACGAAGTAACTGAGAGCCATAACACCAAATTTTAACAGAAACAAAGACAGTAACTAAAAACAGTAATGTTAGTAACAACATAGACAATAACAAAAAATAATAATGTTAGTAACAAAAGTGAGGTGACCTTGGTCACGCGGCTCCGCTCCCTCCCAAGAAACCGAGCAGGTCAGTCATCTCTTCATCCATATGGGACTCATCTGCCTCACCGGGGGATCCTGTAGGCTCCTCCTCCCCTGTCTGGGCCTCGGGCCAAACAGTAATGTTAGTAACAACATAGACAATAACAGAAAACAGTAATGTTAGTAACAAACATGCGGTGACCTTGGTCACACGGCTCCACTCCCTCTATAGAAACCGAGAAGGTCAGTCATCTCTTCATCCATATGGGACTCATCTGCCTCACCGGGGGATCCTGCAGGCTCCTCCCCTGCCTGGACCTCGAGCCAGTCTCCAGGCCATGCGACCTCAACCCCAAACTGCTCCAGAGTAGGGCAAGCAAAAAGGGCAGAACCCTGCCCTTGCTGACTAAGGCTGAATCGGTAGAGACACTCATGTATCTGCACCTGCCCACTGTGGTTGGCCGCCTTCTGGCGAACAAAATGCTGTAGATAACGTTCCATGCCTAGTGTCGCAACCTACCCTTCGGCGGGAGGGCGACGCGAGACTCGCCGGATGCGTGTTCCACGAAAGGAATACGCGCGGAGTCGCCACCAACGTTTATTTGAGGAAAACGTCAGAAAAACCGGAAAAGACGAGATCTACGAACTTTTTAGTGAAAGGTTCGGGAGTTGTATTTACGCACGGGGAAGGTATTAGCACCCCACACGCCCGTCCCAAGGGACGGCAGCCTTTAATCGAATGTGCAAACATGACTTTGATTTTTATGTTCCCTTTTATGTTCTTATATCCTTTATACCCTTTTTATATTTTTTTCTTTTTTGTGGTCGACAAGGGTGTTTCCCTTTGCTCCTACGTATTCCTCAATTTGGGATGAGAAAATCAGACCTACGTAGTTCTTTCGGAACAATAGTGTTTGGTTAAGTTGTTTTTTTGTCTTTTTTTGTAAAATATATTTTTATTAAACAAAAGGTCATTTAAGGTGTTGGACCATTAAACGGTCTTTTGATTTTGGAAGGAGAGAAACGTTAAGGCGTTGGACCATTAACGACCTCTTGTTTTTGAAAGGAGAGAAACGTTAAGGCATTGGACCATTAACGATCTCTTATTTTTGAAAGGAGAGAAACGTTAAGGCATTGGACCATTAACGATCTCTTGGGGTGGTCGACAAAAGCGGGGCTTTTGCTCCTACGTATCCTCAATGAGGAACTCAGACCTACGTAGTTCTTTCTTATCAAGTGATTCTTTTTTATTTTAAGAGGTGATCATTTTAAGGTGTTGGACCTTAAAAATGATCCATTTTACTTAGTGAGAAAATGAAATGACGAACTTCAAAAGCCTATTTTTGTGGACGAGCTTGACTAGGTGGATTGATTTTAGCCTTTAGTTTCACTTTAGTTATTAATCAATTCGATTAAGAATGAGGAATCCCAAAGAGAAAACGTCCAATTGATTTTCCGCTTTATTTTACCTAAAGATGTCTTTTTGATTATTATATTATTTTTTTACCTCTTTTTGATTTCCAACGTGGTTACGGCACGACCGAACGGTCGGAATTGATTTTAACCAAAGTTAATGGATAATACAATTCAAACGTTCGGTGGAAATTTATTTTATTTTTAAGTTAAAGCGAGAAACGACTTAAGTAAAATGGCTTAAGCATGTCAACAGGGGGTATAAAAAGTAAACAAAACGAGAATAAAAATGCACGAAACACAATGTGGACCACTACGGGTGCATAGAATGAATCGAAAAGCTTGGTTCGAGGTACTTACCCGTTGAAGATCGAAGAACGATGAAGAACGAATGAAGAACGGTCGAAGAACGATCGAAACCTTTGCGAGATTCCTCACGGAAAACGTTACGGAAACGTTTCGGAAGCGCCTCGGCTTAGATTTTCTTCACGGAAACAATTTTTCCAAGCAAATTCGAAAGAGAGAGAAGTGCCTAAGGGGCTGGACCCCTTTCCTTCTTGCTTTCCTCCCCTATTTATAGCAAAATAGGGGAGGTGGTTGCCGCCCAGCTCGCCCAGGCGAGCTCAGCTCGCCCAGGCGAGCAGGGTTGCTTCCTCCAGAAGCAACCGCCTTCTGGAGGAATCTTCTGGAGGGCCCAAATGGGCCTGGGTGCTATTTGCACCCCCATTTTTACTAAGTACACCCCCCTCTACTGTTTTTTGGTGATTCTTTTTTCGTAAAGTTACGGAAACTTACGAATTTCGTAACGATACTTGTTTTCTTTCCGTAATGTTACGGAACCTTGCGGATTACATAATCATCCCCTCTTTGACTTACGGAATGTTACGGAACCTCACTTAATTATGCAACGATGCTTCCATTTGATTTCCGATGTGTCACGGAAACTTACGGATTGTGCATCAACATTTTTTTGGTTTTTCGGCATGTCCTGGAATTTCATAAATTGCCTAATGATGGGTGCCAAGCACCTCACAAGGACCAAAGAATGGTCGCATGTCATCAAGCAAAGGTCCCCGGACGAAATTAGGGTATGACAGTTGCCCCTCTTTACTTGTCTTTTATTGGAGATAAAAGAAAAGTAAAGATAAGACACTAATTTCGTCCCTCTCGATTTGACGAGAGTCGCGGGTGACCATAAAATCTCCACATGCAAATGACTTGTTGTTCCCAAAATATCACAAATTGCCTAATGATGGGTGCCAAGCACCTCACAAGGACCAAAGAATGGTCGCATGTCATCAAGCAAAGGTCCCCGAAAATCAGTGCATGACACTAATTTCGCCCTTCTCGGTTGACTAGAGTCGCGGGTGACCGTGACTTGTCGTTCCTAGGATTTCATAGATTGCCTAATGATGGGTGCCAAGCACCTCACAAGGACCAAAGAATGGTCACATGTCATCAAGCAAAGGTCCCCGAAAATCAGTGTATGACACTAATTTCGCTCCTCTCGGTTGACGAGAGTCGCGGGTGACCATAAAATCTCCACATGCAAATGACTTGTTGTTCCCAAAATATCACAAATTGCCTAATGATGGGTGCCAAGCACCTCACAAGGACCAAAGAATGGTCGCATGTCATCAAGCAAAGGTCCCCGAAAATCAGTGCATGACACTAATTTCGCCCTTCTCGGTTGACGAGAGTCGCGGGTGACCGTGACTTGTCGTTCCTAGGATTTCACAGATTGCCTAATGATGGGTGCCAAGCACCTCACAAGGACCAAAGAATGGTCACATGTCATCAAGCAAAGGTCCCCGAAAATCAGTGTATGACACTAATTTGACCAAACTTGGTCTCTGCTTGTCATCGGGCCCGCCGCCTCTGGATGACAAAAGGGTGCGAATAACCATAAGGTATCTTCGCGTATCATGGGTGCAGAATGACCAAACTTGGTCTCTGCTTGTCATCGGGCCCGCCGCCTCTGGATGACAAAAGGGTGCGAATAACCATAAGGTATCTTCGCGTATCATGGGTGCAGAATGACCAAACTTGGTCTCTGCTTGTCATCGGGCCCGCCGCCTCTGGATGACAAAAGGGTGCGGATAACCGTAAGGTATCTCCGCGTATCATGGGTGCAGAATGACCAAACTTGGTCTCTGCTTGTCATCGGGCCCGCCGCCTCTGGATGACAAAAGGGTGCGCGTCACATGACCTCAGGGTCAGTATGACAAAGATTATGGGGCGGCCGACAAAAGCAAAGCTCTTGCTCCTACGTATCCTCCAATGAGGAACTCAGACCTACGTAGTTCTGGATAACTTGTGAGACTTGGAAAGTCTCCATCGGAAAATGCTGACATCTCCGGAAAGGGCGCAGATGACCATATTGGTCTCTGCTCGTGAATCACACTTGGGGTCACTGAATGACGAGGTGCGGATAACCGTAAGGTGTCTCCGCGGGCTACCAGCTCTTGAGTCATGGCGACAAAAGGCGGTGTGGTCGACAAAAGCGAGGCTCTTGCTCCTACGTATCCTCCAATGAGGAACTCAGACCTACGTAGTTCTGGATAACTTGTGAGACTTGAAAAAGTCTCGGTGTTTTCTCCACTAAAATGCAAACATGCTTTAGCAAAGAGACAAATATTCCAACTGATTAGAGCAGCATATGCTTTTTTGAGTGAAAAACAATGCGTTTACCGGGGAAGGAGAGTCTGCTGATGAAATCCCCCATAACCTTAACTGAGATTTTGGATGTTAGCATTTCGTTTCTAAATGAACATTTAGAGGAAACACTGGGTTCGACAAAAATAGAAGAAATCCACTCAAAGTGTATCAATCTCGCACAGGTAAGTGTTTTATCCTAATTCCGAACCATAGATATGTCATGACTTAACTTTGCAAATTATTTCCTATCAAATCAAAAATTACATGCGTGATCATGGATCAATAGGGCTTCCCTTGGGAATGGGTTCTTTTGGGGAGTTTTTCGGCTTTTGTGTGTTTTTGGCTTTTGATTTTTCTGGCTTTTTCTTTTTCTGTTTTTTTTTTGTTTAGTGCGGGGCGAGAAAAAAAGTCGCTAGCGCACGGGATTTTGGTTGGTAATCAAAGGGAGAAGACTATTTTAGGTCGTGGTTCCCTTTCCTTCTTTTTTCGTTCATTTGGTGACAATTCTGTATTGTTCAGATATTGTCTGGTCAAAAGACCTTTCTGCACATTTCTTCTAGTTTCTTTGATCAAGAACTTTCTTTCCTTCCTTTTTTACTTTCTCCCATTCTTTGGTTGGGAATTTTCTTTCTTTTCTTTTTGCTTTCTCCCACTCTTTGATTGGGAATTTCCTTTCTTTCCTTTTTGCTTTCTCCCACTCTTTGATTGGGAATTTCCTTTCTTTTTTTTTGCTTTCTCTTTGATTGGAAATTTCCTTTCCTTCTTTTTTTTGCTTCCGAGGGTAAGGTTTATGGTGAGTCAGGATTTTGGCTCAAGGCTTGTAGAATGGCTAGACATGATACATGTCAGGGTTTGGTTTGGTTCAAGGATAAAAGGGATGCCCCACATTATTTCCATGACACAAATGCAAAAATGATGATTTGGAAATTTTATGCAAAATTGGCCATGCATGCACCTATGTGGACACTCAAGTGTCAAATTTTTATGGTCATGTGATGCTAGGGCTCAGGATTCATTTCCTCTATTTTAAATCAACCCAATGTTTCCAAAATATGTTCTTTTATCAATTTGTGCATTCATCCGAGTCCATTTCGGGCGTCCGGGGAAATTTCACAGCATTCACCCTTCAGGTGTAGACACATTTTCCAAAAATCGGTTATGATCAATGAACTTTTTCAAAGAAAAGTTGGAAATCGTCTCTTTTCAAAAGCATGTCGTTTTTTAGCTAGACAACTTATTTTCTTTTTTTTCACCTTTTTCCTTACTTGCCCCTTTTTTTTTTTTTTTTTTTTTTTGCTCTCTTTTTCTTTTCACTTTCTTTTCTTTTCTATTTCATTTTCTTTCCTTTTCTATTTCATTTTCTTTCCTTTTCTATTTTTATTTTTATCATGATTTTTTTGTTTATTTTACATATATACTTTTGGACGATGTTCCTAAACGAAGAACTCTACACGGTTCCAGAATTTCCAACATCATCGATAGTAATGATATATAAATACTAACGCACCAACCTAAACAAAATGTATGCGCTGTACAAATGACAATCGAAACAACAAAAACAAACATTAGTCTCTCAAGTCAAAACAATAACATAGAATAAAAATGACAAAAGAAATATGAAAGAAAACATGAATCTGGGGATCTCCCAGTCACGTGTCTCCACTCCCTCCCAAGAAGTCAAGCAAATCAGCCATCTCCTCATCCTCGTGGGCTTCTTCTCCATCGCCGGGAGCTTCTGGGGATGCCTCTCCTGCTTGGGCCTCGGGCCAATCTCCGGGCCATGCAACCTCTGCCCTGAACTGGTCTGGAGTAGGGCATGAAAAAGGAGCGAAGCCCTGGCTCTGCATGCTAAGGCTCATCTGGTACAGACAATCATGGGTCTGTACATGTGCTCGGTGGTTGGCCGCCTGCTGGCGAACCAAATGCCGTAAATACTGCTCCATGTCAAATGCCCCAGCCTGGCCAGCCTGATGAGGTGGTGGTGGCGCGCCTGCGGCCTGTGGAGCATCACCCTGAGCCTGTCTCTGGGTACAGTACTTCTCAATAAAAGCCCGGGTGATGGGCGGCCGAATCACCTTGGTAGGTGCAATGGGGACTCCGAACGCCTGGCAGAGTCCTGTGATCAGTGCGGGGAATCCCAGGGCCCTGTTGGACTTATCTGGGTCCAAAGGGTGCCTAGTGGGCGCCATACCTGCAAAAATATATATGGCATCAGCGATCAACTGAGCCACATGGATGCTCATCCGTGTCAGGATGGCGTACACCAGCTGGCACTTAGGCATGGGGAGGTCGGAATTATGATCGGTGGGCAGGATGTTGCTGAGGAGCAACGTCATCCATATCTGGGTCAGGGTGGTCATATTGGTGCGCATGATTCGCACTCGCCTCCCTGCAGCAGTCCGGGCAAAATCCTGCCCCGGTATACATAGCAGCTGGGCGATGGCCTCCTCATCGAACCCATCAGACCGGTTCCTCCTCTGGCCATACTCGCATTCCTGGCCCTCTTCCAATACCATCGGATGTCCCAGGAGCTGGCTGATAGCGTCGGCATCGAACGGGATCCACTGACCCCTAACCCAGGATCTCATGTCACGCACGCCTTCCTCTGTTGGCCAAGCATTGGCGTAAAACTCAAGGACTATTTCTGGATCAAACTTGGCCATGGGAGTAACCAGTGGTGCCCACCGCCGGCGCCCTATTTCCTCCTGGAAATCAGTATACTCGTCGTCCCTGAGCTGGACGCGTCGCTCCCGGAGAAACGACCATCCCTTGATGGCTTCGAAACGCTGCTGGTGTACAACGCTCCTAAAGCGGTGACTGTCGTACTCCGGGGCGGAACTAGTTCCTTCGGCCGCCTTGTCTTTCCTGGACCTCTTTGAGGCAAGCTTCCTCGGTGCCATTCCTGCGAAGGCAAACATTTGGAAAGTTAGTTTTAGTGGGACATTACTCTTAAAGCAAAAATGGCATGTAACCTCCTCCCATAAATACAAACATCAATGTAAATTTAGAGCAAGCTTATGCGCATATTTCCTTACAAACGTTCTCTTGCACAAGACATTTAACCGAAAAAATGCACCCATATACAATCAAGGCAGCTTCGTTACCTAGATTATTTACACGTACCTCCAAGGTGTATTTGTTACTTACATCACACACATCTCCTTGGCTAAATTCACATACATGCATACTCAAAGCATTTTGGGGTACCAAAAATTGCACATGTGCACATCTTGGCATTTCTAATACCTATACATACGCAAACTTCATGATGAATCTTGACTATCCACACAATAAGGTGCTACATTTCATGCTCTTTTTTTCAAGTTTTTGCTACCTAAAGCCGCATGCAAATTCAAGCATATTTTCCTTTGCTGACTAAAATTGTATTCAAATTAAAAGGTATATTTTTTGTAATATGTTTTCTTCACATAACATGCAACATATTTATATATATTTTTTGTGAGACATTTTTGACTACCAAAAATTGTATATACATACATTCAAGTATTTTGCTATTCATACCCAAAGTGCAAATTGCCAAAGGTATCTTGCTACCTATTCTAAACCTACACATTCATGACGAGCCCAATTCCTAAACATCTAGGCGTAGGGAAAATATTGTAGCGTGGCCCATAGCTGATTGCTGGCCAAAAAAAAGGTAACTTTACCCAACATGCACCTCCCTTTGTGCTCTTTTTGCATAAAATTTCAGTTTCTAGGACTAGGATATATGTGGGGCAATTACTCTAGCTCTTTCAAAAATGAATGCATGTCCCAAAAATATGTGCAAACCAAATTGCCCCATGGCTTGTTTCCCTACAAAAAATCACGCGCTAATGCCATTGAGGCATTTCACCGAACACTTGGTGGGCGCGCGTTTAGGCATCGATAGCAAGAGAACGGGGACAATGTGGCATGCCCCATTACTTCAAAATGCATTATAGGCCTAGGGCCATCCCATACAAACCCCAAATTCAACCTAATCAAGCAAGAAAACAAACCAAAATTGCCCCACATATTTGAGCACATTCCCACATTTTAGATCACCAAAAGGAAATCCAAATACACCAATGAAAAGCTAGAAAGCTTAGGGACAGAATACTTACTTGTCGGTGATGAACAAAAGCGCGAAACGGAATCAAAAAATGCGAAAAATGATGACCCAAGGGCTGCAAACTCGTAAATCCCGTGGGTATGGCTTTTGAAAGGGGGGAAAAGAAGTTTTTGAATGCAAAAACGTCCCCCCCTTTCGTCACTTTTATTTTTGGTGCAGAGGTGGCTCGCCCAGGCGAGCTAACCTGCACTTTTTTTTTTTTTTTTTTTTTTTTTTTTTTTTTTGAGGGGAACATTAACCATGTCCCCTCCCTTCTCAGGGATTAGCATTTTGCCTAACTTGAACTTACTTAGGTCAGAATTAGGCGTTGATTACTTATTTTATCATTACTCTTTTCCCAAACAAATAGTAAAAGAAAGCTGCAAAATACAAAGGATACGGGGCTGCCTTGCAGCGACATTCCCTGCTTGTTTCGCACAGAGAAGGGTAACGATTGGTCGGTCGTGACCCCATCCCCGCTTGCGTTCATCCTTAAGCACCTGCAAGTAATAAACAACCAGGCATGGCCAATCTTGGCCGCATCATTACTCTACCTTGACTGGTTTCTGCCGTTCATGTTTTGTCTTCACTCCAAAAGGTAGCCCAAGGCGATCCTGCCCCTGTTTTACCACAACAATATACATGCGAATGCGTATGCGTATGCATGAATGTTTTCAAACGCAGAAAATTTAGGGAAAGTTGGTTCAGGTTCAATTCTAATTAAGCGCTTGGGGGATCCCATGAACTGAGCGGAAGGGCTCAGGCGATCACAAATTAACGCAAGGTGTGAAACTAACGTGAGGACTAAAAGCCTCAAATCCGTGTTCATTTCTTTGAAAGATCGTAACAAGGGATACAACGGACCGGAAATCCCTGGGGGGAGAAATCTAGAAAACGCATAAAGATAGAGAACATGCAGCGACATCCTTAATTGCCCCAGCTTCTAAGCATAATATTGTTTGACGACATCAGAGTTCACGGGTGAAGGTAGCTCTTCGCCATCCATGTTGGTAAGCACCAAAGCTCCTCCGGAAAAAGCCCTCTTCACGACAAAAGGCCCTTCGTAGTTCGGGGCCCATTTCCCTCGATGGTCCTTGACAGCATGGGACATTTTCTTTAGCACAAGGTCTCCCTCATGGAACTTGCGTAAGCGTACTTTCTTGTCGAATGCACTCTTCATTCTTTGCTGGTATAAGCGCCCATGACTCATGGCCGTTAAGCGCTTACCCTCAATGAGGTTGAGCTGATCGTAGCGTGTTTGAGCCCACTCTGATTCCTTTAACCCGGATTCTGCCAAGATCCTTAATGACGGGACTTCTACCTCAAACGGTAACACCGCCTCCATCCCATATACCAATGAGAATGGCGTTGCCCCAGTTGACGTTCGCACTGAAGTCCGGTAACCGTGTAACGCGAATGGGAGCATCTCGTGCCAATCCTTGTATGACACGGTCATCTTTTGGATGATCTTTTTGATATTCTTATTGGCCGCTTCCACGGCTCCATTCATCTTTGGCCGGTATGGCGTGGAATTGTGATGCTGGATTTTAAACTCCTCGCACATTTCCCCCATCATCTTGTTATTCAGGTTGGTGCCGTTGTCCGTGATAATCTTCCTTGGCGAACCATATCGGCAGATGATCTCCTTCTTAATGAACCTGACCACCACATTCCTCGTGACATTGGTATATGAAGCCGCCTCGACCCACTTGGTGAAATAATCTATTGCTACGAGGATGAAGCGATGACCATTCGAGGCCTTGGGCTCAATGGCCCCGATGACATCTATTCCCCACATGGAGAAAGGCCAAGGGGCGGACATGACATTCAGGGGATGCGGTGGGGCATTGACATTATCCGCGAATGCTTGACATTTGTGGCACTTCCTCACATGGACACAACAATCACTTTCCATGGTAAGCCAGTAATAACCTGCTCTTAAGATCTTCCTGGCCATAGTATGCCCGTTGGCGTGCGTTCCAAACGAGCCTTCATGGACTTCCTCGATCATGTGATTTGCCTCCTTGGCATCCACACATCGCAGGAGTGTCATGTCATGATTTCTCTTATACAGTGTGCCTCCGCTCATGAAGAAACTGGCTGCCAACCTCCTCAATGTCCTTCTATCGTTGTCGGCAATCTCTGGCGGGTATTCTTTGCTTTCGACATATCGCTTGATGTCATAATACCAAGGCTTTCCGTCCCGTTCCTCTTCCACTTGGCAACAATGTGCGGGTTTGCCACGACACTGAAATTCAATGTAGGGTAGGTCCCCGTGTGGTGTTAGCTGGAACATAGATGCCAACGTAGCAAGTGCATCCGCCATTTGATTTTCCTCGCGGGGAACATGATGGAAGGAGATCTCATCGAAAGTCTTAGCCAATTCCTTGATGTAGGCTTTGTAGGGTATCAGCTTGGGATCTCTAGTTTCCCATTCCCCTCTCAGCTGATGGATTACCAACGCTGAGTCGCCGTACACCTTGAGTAGTTTGACATCGGAGTCAATTGCTGCCTGGACGGCTAGGGCACATGCTTCATATTCGGCCATGTTGTTGGTGCAGTCGAATCCTAGCCTGGCTGTGAAAGGTACACATTGATTGTCCGGAGAGATCAACACTGCCCCAACGCCATGACCTAGAATGTTCGACGCTCCGTCAAACCATACAGTCCATTTGTCCCGATCTTCGTCCAACCTTTCCTCGAACAAGGCCATGATGTCCTCATCCGGGAATTCCGGATGCATGGGCTGGTAGTCGTTAAGAGGCTGTTGAGCCAAATAATCTGCCAAAGCGCTTCCTTTTATCGCCTTTTGGGTGACGTAGACTATATCAAACTCAGATAGCAAGACTTGCCACCGGGCGATTCGTCCTGTGAGAGCTGGCTTTTCAAAGATGTACTTAACCGGGTCCATTTTGGATATCAACCAGGTAGTATGACTCAGCATATACTGCCTTAGGCGATGGGATGCCCATACTAAAGCACAACACGTTCTTTCGAGCAAGGAGTAATTCATCTCACAGGTCGTGAACTTCTTGCTTAGGTAGTAAACAGCGCGCTCTTTCTTCCCGGATTCGTCATGTTGCCCCAGCATACACCCCATTGACTCGTCCAAGATTGTCATGTACAAAATGAGAGGCCTTCCAGGTACTGGTGGCATAAGCACGGGAGGATTCATTAGGCACTTTTTGATCCTTCCAAAAGCCTCTTGGCAATCCTCATTCCACCGATCAGTTTGGTTTTTGCGCAAGAGTTTAAACAACGGCTCACAAATGGCTGTGAGCTGCGATATGAATCTGGCAATATAATTCAAGCGCCCCAGGAAACCTCGGACTTGCCTCTCTGTACGGGGTTCTGGCATCTCAAGGATAGCCTTCACTTTCTCGGGGTCTACCTCTATCCCTTTCTGGCTTACAACGAAACCAAGCAATTTCCCTGATTTGACCCCAAAGGTACACTTAGCGGGGTTCAACCTTAATTGATATTTCTTAAGCCTTTCGAACAACTTCCGCAGGTTGACAAGGTGTTCTTCCTCAGATTTAGATTTAGCAATTATGTCGTCCACGTAGACCTCGATCTCTTGATGCATCATATCATGGAACAAAGCTACCATGGCCCGTTGATAAGTTGCCCCGGCATTCTTGAGTCCAAAGGACATCACCTTGTAACAGAACGTTCCCCACAGGGTGACGAAAGTAGTCTTTTCCATATCCTCGGGCGCCATCTTTATCTGATTGTAACCAGAGAAACCATCCATGAAGGAAAATAAAGCGAAATTGGCCGTGTTATCTACGAGGATATCGATGTGTGGTAACGGAAAATTGTCCTTGGGACTGGCCCGATTCAGGTCCCGGTAATCTACACACATTCGTACTTTCCCTCCTTTTTTAGGAACTGGTACGATGTTGGCAACCCATTCTGGATACCGAGCGACGGCCAGAAATCCAGCGTCAAATTGCTTCTTCGCTTCTTCTTTTATCTTCAAGGATGTTTCGGGCTTCATTCTCCTCAATTTCTGTTTTACTGGGGAACACCCGGGATTTAGAGGTAATCGGTGCTGCACAATGTCAGAACTCAAACCGGGCATATCTTGGTATGACCAAGCAAAGATGTCTTGGTAGTCTTTTAGCAGGATTATTAACTCTTCACGGATAGGTGCGGTAATGCCTGTACCTATCTTTACTTCCCTCTTTCCACTGCCCATTCCTAAGTCTACTAGCTCTGTTTCTTCTTGATGAGGCCCCATTTCTTGGTCCTCATGGGCGACCATTCTTTCTAGTTCCGAAGGAAGTCCCACATCCTCATCTCCTTCATCTTCCGTTTGATTCATTTCTTGCTCGAAGTTGATAGACGGGTCCCAGGTATTAGTACCTTCGGGGGACTCGTCATCGAATCTGCCGTTTTAGAAAAAGAAGTAAACATGCAAATGAATGAGAATGGGTAGAGACCAGGAACAGATGAAGAAAGATCCTTGTATTATAAATTCAAAAACAAAAGACACAAAGCCTTAACAAAATGAAAAACTCTAAAGCCTAGGCCCAACTATAGAGCTTTTAAAACCGTAAAGGTTTACATTATGCTTGTTGCGTAAATGCCGGGGCGTTCCTCCACTCGCCAATTTCCCAGCTGGAAATCAGGAGGGCATGGTCGGACCAAATCCAAAGTACTTGGAACATCATCTTCACATATCGCGAACACTTGACCTTCGTCTCCCAGACCCGCACTTATAAAGCTTCTACTTATGTGGCAGGGCGGGCTTCCTTCACTTTCTTGTTTCCAACGCGAGCTCTGACCACTGTTCTTCCTTTCCGCGATGCTTCTTTTCATGTCCGCGTGAGTGGGTTTATAGCCTAAACCATACTTCCCACGATTTCCTTGGGTTTTTATCAGGCTAGTTATGCCGCCATTGTCTTTGCCTAAACCCATCCCGGGTTCATAACCGTTCCCCAACATAACTCGGGCCATCATTACCGCCGCATCGGACAGACAAGGTTGCCCAAAGAGGGAGTCCACGGAGGAAATTCTGACCACCTCAAAAGACTGGAAAGCGGTTTCTAACGATTCTTCTGCGGCTTCCACATAAGGCATGGAGGATGGGCAGCTTACCAAGATATCTTCCTCGCCTGACACGATGACCAAGTGCCCCTCCACTACGAATTTCAGCTTTTGGTGGAGTGTAGAAGGCACAACTCCCACTGAGTGGATCCAAGGGCGCCCCAACAGGCAGCTGTAGGGGGGGTTAATATCCATTATTTGGAAGGTGACTTGACAGGTGTGAGGGCCTATTTGTACTGGGAGATCGATCTCTCCCCTAACCTCTCGGCGAGTGCCGTCGAAGGCCCGAACCACCATTGAACTTGGTTTTAAATGGGAAGCATTGAATGGTAACTTGTCCAAAGTGCTCTTAGGCATCACGTTTAAACTGGAACCATTATCGATGAGTACCTTGGCCACGATATGGTCCATACACTTGACTGATACGTGTAAAGCCTTATTATGCCCTCTCCCCTCGGCGGGGATTTCTTCTTCGGCGAAGGCAAGATAGTTGTTGGCAGTGATATTGTTGACCAGCCCTCCGAAACCTTCTACCGAAATATCTTGGGCCACGTGAGCCTCGTTCAGCACTTTTACTAGCAGAGCCCGATGAGGCTCGGAGCTCATAAGTAACTCTAGCAGCGAGACCCTAGCCGGGGTTTTGTTGAGCTGTTCGATAACCTTGAATTCGCTCTGCTGAATTATCCGAAGGAACTCGCTGGCTTCCTCTAGCGACACCTCCTTTCTACCATCCCTTTTCTCTGGGGGCCCCTTTGCTGGCATATCTTTACTCGAAGCGTGGGGTGCTTCGCCATCTTGTTCCTCCACCACTTTTCCTTTTCCTTTGACGTCGGCGGGTTGGACTGGTAGGTCCGGAGGTGCGAACACACGACCACTACGGGTCACACCACTCAGTCCCGTGATATTTGTTACTTTAGCCGACAGCGAGCTGACGTCAGTGACTTCTTCTTCCCTTCCCTGGAGGTGTATATCTCCACGGGACCGCGTGACTATCTTGGTACGGGAAAGGAACAGGTTTGGCCATTAAGGGGTGCCCGGGCTTTTGCGAGGCTGCACTTTTAGTGAAGTATATCACCAAGGGTTTGGGCTTCGCAACACCACTCCCCTCCGTAGATTGCATGCATATATGCTGCTCTTCTTTTCCTTCAATGCCGACTTCTAGTCGACCTTGGTCTATCATCCGTTGTAACAATTCCTCTACTTCCAAACACGTCTCCATGTCATGCATCTCGCCGGGATGTAGCAGACAGGAATCCTCCTTACACCCACTATGGGGAATTACACCTCCCTTTTGTAGGGCCTCAAAGATAAACCTCCTAGGGGTTGCCACATCTCTCAACGGTTTAGACCTGTGGGGCCTATCGGATTCAACTGCATTAACTGCTCCCCCTCCATGATTGGCGAGCGGGTTGGTCCTCACATTGGGCCGATCCTCTTGGAAAGTCAGCCATCCGGCATCCATTAGATGTTGGACCTTGTATTTAAGGGCCAAGCATTTTTCGATGGAATGCCCCGGGGCACCCCCATGGTACTTGCAAGTTGCATTAGGGTCATACCACTTCGGGAAAGGGGGTTCGAGGACCCTTCCGGGAGTTACCACGGCCAAATGATTGGCGATGAGGGATGGTAGAAGATCTTCGTACGTCATTGGGAGCGGGGTGAATTCCGGCAACGGCCTTGGAGGGAAGTTCCTTGTCGTGTTGGAATTACCGGCCGGTCGAGTCGCGTTCGGAGTTGGAACTTGGGGAGCTTCCCTCTGGGTGGGTGCCTTAGGCTGCACGGGTGTTGAGCTAGAGGCGTTCCCAGCATGAGCCGAGAAGCTTGGGTGATGTTGCGCGTACTGATGGGTACCATGAGGTGTTTGCTGGGGTTTGACCCATGCGGGTGTTGAAGAGACGGCATGGGCATCTCCTTCCTTCCTTTTTGCCCCTGTTGCCCCGATTCTTTTGGCGTTCACGTTTGTGGAGGAAACGTGATCAAACTTTCCTCTCTTCAATCCAACCTCGATTCTTTCCCCGGCAAACACCAGATCCGCAAAGCTGGACGGCATGTAACCCACTAGCTTCTCGTAGTAGAACACTGGCAGAGTGTCTACCATCATGGTGATCATCTCTCTCTCAACCATGGGAGAAGCTACTTGTGCCGCCAAATCCCTCCATCGCTGCGCATATTCTTTAAAGGTTTCACCCTCTTTCTTAAACATATTCTGCAGTTGAGTACGGTCAGGAGCCATATCAGAATTGTACTGGTACTGCCTTAGGAAGGCGGTGATCAGATCCTTCCATGTACGGATACGGGAAGCTTCCAAATTAGTGTACCACACTACCGCAGCTCCGGCCAAGCTATCCTGAAAGAAGTGTATCAACAACTTTTCATCTTTAGAATGAGCGCCTATCTTACGGCAGTACATTTTGAGATGGTTTTTGGGACAAGTCGTCCCTTTATACTTGTCGAAGTCCGGCACTTTGAACTTCGGGGGAATAACAACATCGGGTACTAAGCAAAGATCCGTCATGTCTGCAAACGGATAGTCCCCAAATCCTTCCACAGCCCTTAATCTTTCCTCGAGGAGATCGAGCTTCCTCCTTTCTTCAGTTGCCGGGGGCGGCCCTTCCATAGACAAAACTATTGGCGAGGCTGCGATGTTGGGTTGGGGCAACGTGCCTGGTGCCGGCCCTTCGGGGATCGGGGGATAAAACTCGACATCCCTCCGAGCATAATCTTGAGGGTCTTTATGGACTTCGTCGGGCTGCTGAGGAGGCTCTTTTTCATGGACGGGAGAAGCAATGTGGCCCGCATCTTCTTGCAAGATGGGTGGTGAATAGTTGGGCGGCAATCCATAAGGGTAAGCCGCTCGGTTGTATCCCAGGTGAGGGCTGCCATCGTGCCCCAGTGTGTCCCTTCCCCGTCCTACTATGTTTGAGGGAGGATGGTGCGTAGTTGCCAAGAGAGTCGGGTCTGCTTCGGCAGCCGAACTGACAGCGGCGGCAGTGGCCGCGTTCTTCTCCATGAGCTGTTTCATACCTAACATGGCCTCCATCATGGAGGCCATTTGTTCTTTCAGAGCCGACATGTCGGCTTTCATCTGTTCCTGCGTCTCCTCTTGATCACCCATCGTTCTAGATTTGGATCTGGTGCGATAGGGATCCCTTGCGGCGCGTTTAGTTATGGTGTTTTTCCCTAAAAAACCAAACGTGAGGAGTGGGTAAAGAAAGAAAATGCATGCTAGAGATGAGATGTAGGAGTGATTTGATTTGCACAAGTTTTTTGGAGTAGGAACATGGGACCAACTCATTTTATTTCAAAAAGGAAGTCATATCTAGTCAAGGTCTAAGAGACCATACAAGTTTCCTAACGATTTCTAATTATGTGGGCCATTAAGTCTATCATATGCTGACAATAGCCGAGAAGCCCATGAATCTCTTCGGGGGCGGAGTAGGTGTCTGCCATTGCCTTGGCCTTGGCTAACAATCGGGGAAGTTCTTGACTCCCGTTCAAGGTAAGAGCAAACCGATCCATCCACATGGTTGCCTCTTGGTGTAAAGAGTCGATCACCCTTCCTCTAGCCTCTTTTTCCGCATATACTTGGGCATACTCATCCGTGATTCTATGCTCGTGGGCCGTGGCTAGACCCAACTCTTCTTGGTACTTGGCGATGATAGCTAACATGTTGGTTTCTGTCTCACATAGACGCTGAGACAAGCTTCTTTTGGACCTTGAACAAGCAATCAACTCCTCTTTCAGAACCATGCTATGTGCTCGCGACTGGTCCCTTTCTTCCCTTCGCAACTTGAGTTCCTTATTGCTACCCCATAGAGCTCCGCGAAATTTGTTCCGGCCATACTCTTCCTTGCGAGCCCTCTTGGTCTCTTGTTCAAGGGCTCTTGCGGTAATTGCATTCTCTTCCCGTAACCCGGCGCACTCCTTCCGAACGTGTGTAGCAGCCAACTTGAACTTCTCCTTGGCGAGTTTTGCCTTTCCTAACTCGCTTTTGAGAGCTTGGACTTCTTCGTCCTCTTCCGGTGCTTCAAAATTCTCTTCGCTAACGACTTTTAACTTGGCGAGCCAATCTAAACCTCGTATACGAGCTTTCAGCCATTCGTGGTACCCACCAATGATGCCATTACGAATACCTCTAAGCTCTTGATCTTTCCTTAACGGGGTTTCCCATGCCTTATGGATTCTTTGTATAGTCTTGGAATTTTGTGCGCCGAGATCCCTCACAAGGAAAGGAGACATGCTTTCTTCCGTTGGTGCTCCCCTCATGGGGTACCCTAGTTGTCTTATAGCGAGCGCGGGATTGTAATTAATACAACCCCTCGTTCCTACCAGCGGAATGTTTGGGTATCTTCCACATGAGAAAAGGACTCCTTCTTTTCCTTCCTTCCATAGGGGGAACCAACTGATTGTTCTACCTCCCATCTCGGCCAAGAGCTGGTCCCAATCCATTCTCCCCTTTTCAGCACACGAGCGATGGCTTAGGAGCGGACATGGATGTCTTGTGTCTTGTTGGAACAAGTGTGAAACCAACCAAACACAGAGGGCGGGTAAGCAACAGATGATCCGTGCGCTACTCTTCTCGCACCTTCGGTCAAATGTGTCAAATAGATCTGCCAAGACAGCTACCACCGGACTTTCCTTACTATGGTGGTAGGCAAGGAAAGCGTCGATTGCTGCTAGGTCTATCAAACCATCCACGTTTGGAAAGAGGACGACCCCAAAAATTAGCAAAGCTAACACATCCATAAACGGGACCCAGTCTCCTTGATTGGCCATACCCCTCGCCTTGTCTTCTAGGTACTTCTGTGGTAGGCCCGCTATGCCGTTCCGAGTCTGTTTTATGCGGTCCAAACCTCTTGCTGAATCCTTGACCACAGTTGCAATTCTGCTCAAAGAGGGGAGATACCCGGAGGAAAGATATGGTTTTCTTCCCCCGAGAGGACATCCTAGAATTTCCTCAAATTCTTCAATGGTTGGTACTAATTGGAAGTCTGCGAATGTGAAGCACCTCAAAGGCTGGTCGTAGTATTGGGTAAGTGATGCAATGGCTTCTATGGACACCTCTGCTATGGTCAACTCTAAGATCTTTCCGTAAGTCTTGCGGAAGGCTTGCATTTGGAGGGGTTCCATCAACCGCCCTAATTCCTTGATGCTGGTGGTATCTAGGCTTTTGACCTTGACTTGGTAGAACCTCTTGCCGGTTTGATTTGTTCCCATGCTTACTAAAGTGAGACAAAAGCTGGTGCAAATCAAAACTCCGATATCTCATGGGTGGGATGGATGAATGCATGATGGAATGCATATGACACAGATGCAATCTAGGAATGCGGGGGTCCGGAGAATTTGTCCCTTTCTTAGATACGATGTCTAGGGGTAGCGAAATGCCCCCACGCACGTCTTTAAGAAGGCGACACGGACCCTCCGTTGGTTGGTTCACAATAGGGATCAAGACAGAACCCATATGCAATGCCTATGCAAAAGACGCAATGCGGGAATGTACACAATATGACAATATTTACCGAACATAAGCGAAAGGGTATATGATACTTCATGCATGGCAGTGTGAAAAATGGCACGCAGCGTGTTTGCTTCGTGCCCCTATTTAAGGGACCTATAAGGGAGAGAGCTAACTAGGCTTTTAGTGATAACCCCCAAGGTAGTCATATCTCTCTTGATGGTTTCTAGAGGTATCATCCCCTTCGAAGAACATATTGCAGCAGTAGGGACTACTAGCAACAATAAGTTTTCAAAGAGAAAAGCTCTAGATGAGGGTTCACTGTAATCAAGCAAGTCGGAGACCTAGCATGATCACAGATTCACCTCCACTCCTTATGTTCCCATGAACCCGGGTATAGGGCCCCTTTTTTACTCACAGTGTGTGCAAACAGTGTTGGTGTTTTGTGTGCATCAAATGAATAAGTATTTACCTCATGCATACATTTTAGAACGCACTAAAAGCAACAAAGAGCTTATATACACAAGAACATAATGAAGGAAAACAACAAAGGAGTAAGTCATGGTAAAGCATTTGCACAAGATTAAATGGCCTAACTCTCTAAAAACAGTCCCCAGTGGAGTCGCCAACTGTCGCAACCTACCCTTCGGCGGGAGGGCGACGCGAGACTCGCCGGATGCGTGTTCCACGAAAGGAATACGCGCGGAGTCGCCACCAACGTTTATTTGAGGAAAACGTCAGAAAAACCGGAAAAGACGAGATCTACGAACTTTTTAGTGAAAGGTTCGGGAGTTGTATTTACGCACGGGGAAGGTATTAGCACCCCACACGCCCGTCCCAAGGGACGGCAGCCTTTAATCGAATGTGCAAACATGACTTTGATTTTTATGTTCCCTTTTATGTTCTTATATCCTTTATACCCTTTTTATATTTTTTTCTTTTTTGTGGTCGACAAGGGTGTTTCCCTTTGCTCCTACGTATTCCTCAATTTGGGATGAGAAAATCAGACCTACGTAGTTCTTTCGGAACAATAGTGTTTGGTTAAGTTGTTTTTTTGTCTTTTTTTGTAAAATATATTTTTATTAAACAAAAGGTCATTTAAGGTGTTGGACCATTAAACGGTCTTTTGATTTTGGAAGGAGAGAAACGTTAAGGCGTTGGACCATTAACGACCTCTTGTTTTTGAAAGGAGAGAAACGTTAAGGCATTGGACCATTAACGATCTCTTATTTTTGAAAGGAGAGAAACGTTAAGGCATTGGACCATTAACGATCTCTTGGGGTGGTCGACAAAAGCGGGGCTTTTGCTCCTACGTATCCTCAATGAGGAACTCAGACCTACGTAGTTCTTTCTTATCAAGTGATTCTTTTTTATTTTAAGAGGTGATCATTTTAAGGTGTTGGACCTTAAAAATGATCCATTTTACTTAGTGAGAAAATGAAATGACGAACTTCAAAAGCCTATTTTTGTGGACGAGCTTGACTAGGTGGATTGATTTTAGCCTTTAGTTTCACTTTAGTTATTAATCAATTCGATTAAGAATGAGGAATCCCAAAGAGAAAACGTCCAATTGATTTTCCGCTTTATTTTACCTAAAGATGTCTTTTTGATTATTATATTATTTTTTTACCTCTTTTTGATTTCCAACGTGGTTACGGCACGACCGAACGGTCGGAATTGATTTTAACCAAAGTTAATGGATAATACAATTCAAACGTTCGGTGGAAATTTATTTTATTTTTAAGTTAAAGCGAGAAACGACTTAAGTAAAATGGCTTAAGCATGTCAACAGGGGGTATAAAAAGTAAACAAAACGAGAATAAAAATGCACGAAACACAATGTGGACCACTACGGGTGCATAGAATGAATCGAAAAGCTTGGTTCGAGGTACTTACCCGTTGAAGATCGAAGAACGATGAAGAACGAATGAAGAACGGTCGAAGAACGATCGAAACCTTTGCGAGATTCCTCACGGAAAACGTTACGGAAACGTTTCGGAAGCGCCTCGGCTTAGATTTTCTTCACGGAAACAATTTTTCCAAGCAAATTCGAAAGAGAGAGAAGTGCCTAAGGGGCTGGACCCCTTTCCTTCTTGCTTTCCTCCCCTATTTATAGCAAAATAGGGGAGGTGGTTGCCGCCCAGCTCGCCCAGGCGAGCTCAGCTCGCCCAGGCGAGCAGGGTTGCTTCCTCCAGAAGCAACCGCCTTCTGGAGGAATCTTCTGGAGGGCCCAAATGGGCCTGGGTGCTATTTGCACCCCCATTTTTACTAAGTACACCCCCCTCTACTGTTTTTTGGTGATTCTTTTTTCGTAAAGTTACGGAAACTTACGAATTTCGTAACGATACTTGTTTTCTTTCCGTAATGTTACGGAACCTTGCGGATTACATAATCATCCCCTCTTTGACTTACGGAATGTTACGGAACCTCACTTAATTATGCAACGATGCTTCCATTTGATTTCCGATGTGTCACGGAAACTTACGGATTGTGCATCAACATTTTTTTGGTTTTTCGGCATGTCCTGGAATTTCATAAATTGCCTAATGATGGGTGCCAAGCACCTCACAAGGACCAAAGAATGGTCGCATGTCATCAAGCAAAGGTCCCCGGACGAAATTAGGGTATGACACCTAGTGACCCAGCGGGATCGGCCTGCCGGGGTGGTGGCGGTGCGTCTGCAGCCTGATGTGCATCACCCTGCGCCTGCCGAGGCGTGCAGTACTTCTCGATGAAGGCCCGAGTGATCGGCGGTCGGATTACTTTACTGGGGGTGACGGGAACTCCGAAGGACTGGCAAAGGCCCGTGATCAGCGCCGGAAACCCCAGGGCCCTATTGGACTTATCTGTGTCAAGAGGGTGCCTGGTAGGCGCCATACCTGCAAACAAATAAATGGCATCAGCAATCACCTGGGCCACGTGGACGCTCATCCATGTCAGGATGGCATACACCAACTGGCACTTAGGAAGAGGGAGATCGGAGTTGTGATCGCTAGGTAAGACATTGCTGAGCAGCAATGTCATCCATGTCTGGGTCAAAGTGGTCATGCTGGTGCACATGATCCGCACCCGCCTCCCTACAGTGGTCCGGGCGAAATTCTGCCCCGGTGTGCACAACAGCTGGGCAATGGCTTCCTCATCAAACCCATCGGCCCTGTTCCTCCTCAGGCTGAACTCACACTGCTGACTTTCCTCCAAAACTAGCGGGTCACCCAGGAACTGGCTGAGGGCATCTTCGTCAAAGGGAATCCACTAACCCCTCACCCATGAACGCATGTCTCGCACTCCCTCTTTCGTGGGCCAAGCATTAGCATAGAACTCTAGGACTATCTCAGGGTCAAACTTGGCCATGGGAGTCACCAGCGGCGTCCAACGTCTGCGAGCTATCTTCGCCTGAAAGTCCGTATACTCATCCTCCCTGAGCTGGACACGCCTCTCTCTGTGGAACGACCATCCTCTGATGGCCTCGAAGCACTGCTGGTGCTCGGCGCTCCGGAAATGATGACTATCAAACTCGGGGGCGGCACTGGACCCTTCTGCTATGGAGTCTCTTCTAGACCTCTTCGTGGAGAGTTTCTTCGGAGCCATTTCTTGTATGGAGTGACCAAAGACACTAAAAATGGAAGCAAAAGCACAAAAATGATGGCCTTGGGGCGAAAACCTGCATAACCCGTGGGTGCTGCATTTTTTTGAATGAGGGAGGGGAGTTTTGGGTGGAGAGAAACTCACCCTCCCTTCGTTTTTATGTTTTCAGGTGCAGGGGTGCTCGCCCAGGCGAGCTAACCCTGCATTTTTTTTTTTGAAACACAGGTATGCGCTCTCTATGGGTCAGCGTTTGCTTACTCGAACCCCCTTAGGGTAAATTAGGCATCCGACCATCACCTTAAAGACACAGCAATAATAGTAACTAGGAATTTAAAGGATGCTAGGCTGCCTCCCAGCAGCGCTGCTCGCTTGTCCGGAGCTGGACATGGGACGACGATCTGTCGATCATGGGCCTAGCCTCTACTAGCGTTCGTCCCTAAGTACCAGAAAGCAGGAAATGGCATTACACAGAAAACCGTGGCCGCATTACCGCTTACCTCGATTTGTCTCTGTCTTTGGATTTGGGCCCTGGATTTGACCATCGCCTAAGACGATCCTGCTCCTGTCATAAGATAACAAATATGCATGTGTATGTGTATGCATGAGCGTTTTCAAATGCAATAATCTTTTTAGTGAAAGCTGGTCGGGTTCAGTTTCAATTAAGCGCTTGGGGCATCCCATGGACTGAGCGAAAAAGCCTCAGGTTATCAAATACTGCACATATTTTAAAGCACAAAGCGAGGACCGGAACCTCAATCCTACGTTCTTTTCTTTTAAAAGACTACGATGAGAAAATTACAGAGGACAGGAATCCCTGGGGGAAACCAAGAAGAACACACAAAAATAAAAAAAAACATGCAACGACTTCCTCAATTGCCTTAGATCTTAAGCGTAGTATCGCTTGACAACATCGGAGTTCACGGGTGAAGGTAGCTCCTCGCCATCCATGTTGGCGAGCACCAGGGCCCCTCCGGAGAAAGCCCTTTTTACAACGAAAGGCCCTTCGTAGTTCGGGGCCCACTTTCCTCTGTTGTCTTTCAGAGCTTGGGAGACTTTCTTCAATACCAAGTCCCCTTCGTTGAACCGGCGTGGGCGTACCTTCTTGTCAAAAGCATTCTTCACTCGTTTCTGATATAAACGCCCATGGCTCATGGCGGCCAAGCGCTTGCCTTCTATGAGATTAAGCTGATCGAAACGTGCTTGGGCCCACTCCGATTCCTTTAATCTGGACTCCGCCAAGATTCTTAATGACAGGACTTCGACCTCAAATGGTAGCACAGCCTCCATTCCATATACCAACGAGAACGGTGTTGCCCCGGTTGACGTGCGCACTGAGGTCCGGTAACCATGTAACACGAACGGGAGCATCTCGTGCCAATCTTTGTATGACACGGTCATCTTCTGGATAATCTTCTTGATATTCTTATTGGCTACCTCCACGGCTCCGTTCATCTTTGGTCGGTAGGGTGTGGAATTGTGATGTTCGATCATAAACTCCTCGCACATTTCCCCCATCATCTTGTTATTCAAGTTGGTGCCATTGTTCGTGATAATCTTCCTCGGCAAACCATATCGGCAGATGATTTCCCTCTTAATGAACCTGACCACCACACTCCTGGTGACGCTAGCGTACGATGCGGCTTCGACCCACTTAGTGAAGTAATCGATCGCCACTAGGATGAAACGATGTCCATTCGCAGCTTTGGGCTCTATGGCCCCAATCACATCTATTCCCCACATGGAAAATGGCCATGGTGCGGCCAAGACATTCAGAGGCAAGGGCGGAGCATTGACATTGTCTGCAAACATCTGGCATTTGTGACACTTCCTCACACGGAGACAATAATCGCTCTCCATGGTGAGCCAATAGTAACCCGCCCTTAAAATCTTCCTAGCCATGGCGTGCCCATTAACGTGCGTACCAAAAGAGCCCTCATGGACCTCCCCCAGCATGTTTTCAGCTTCCTTGGCGTTCGCGCAGTGTAGCAGAACCATGTCATGGTTTCTCTTGTATAGTATGCTTCCGGTCATGAAGAAGCCGGCCGCCAATCTCCTCAACGTCCTTTTGTCATTGTCGGAAGCCTCTGGTGGGTACTCTTTGCTTTCAACGTATCGCTTGATATCGAAATACCAAGGCTTACCGTCCCGCTCTTCTTCCACCAGACAACAATGTGCGAGCCTGCCACAACACCTGAACTCAATGTACAGTAGGTCCCCGTGCGGTGTTAGCTAGAACATGGACGCTAAAGTGGCAAGCTCATCTACCATTTGATTTTCCTCTTGGGGAACGTGATGGAAGGAGATCTCATCAAAGAAACCAGCCAATTCCTTGATATAGGCCTGGTAGGGTATCAGCTTGTGGTCTCTGGTTTTCCATTCCCCTCTCAGCTTGTGAATCACCAGCATTGAGTCTCCGTACACCTTGAGTAGCTTGACATTGAAGTCAACAGCTTGTGGCCAGGGCGCATGCTTCATATTCAGCCTTGTTATTGGTGCAGTCGAACCCCAACCTGGCTGTGAAAGGTATGCATTGATTGTCCGGAGAGACCAATGCTGCCCCAACACCATGGCCTAGAACGTTTGACGCTCCATCAAACCACACGATCCACTTGTCCCGGTCCTCGTCTAGCTTTTCCTCAAACAAAGCCATGATGTCCTCATCCGGGAACTTGGGATGCATGGGTTGATAGTCGTTGAGAGGCTGCTGAGCCAAATAATCCGCCAAGGCGCTTCCTTTTATCGCCTTTTGGGTGACGTAGACTATATCGAACTCGGATAGCAAAACCTGCCACCGAGCAATCCGCCTTGTGAGAGCAGGCTTCTCAAAGATGTACTTGACCGGGTCCATTTTGGATATCAGCCAGGTGGTATGGCTCAACATGTATTGTCTTAGCCGGTGGGACGCCTAGACTAAAGAACAACATGTTCTTTCCAGTAGGGAGTAGTTCATTTCACAGGCTGTGAACTTCTTACTCAAGTAGTAGACAGTGCGCTCTCTTTTCCCGGACTCGTCATGTTGCCCCAGCATACATCCCATCGACTTGTCCAAAATCGTCATATACAAGATGAGAGGTCTTCCGGGCACCGGCGGCATAAGCACGGGAGGGTTCATGAGACACTATTTGATCCTTCCAAACGCCTCTTGACAGTCCTCGTTCCAGCGGACGGATTGGTTTTTGCGTAAGAGTTTGAGCAACAGCTCACAGATAGCGATGAGCAGTGATATGAATCTGGAAATGTAGTTCAAACGCCCTAGGAAACCTCGGACCTGCCTCTCGGTACGCGGTTCTGGCATCTCAAGGATGGCTTTCACCTTTTTGGGGTCCACCTCTATCCCTTTCTGGCTTACAATGAAACCCAGTAATTTCCCTGACTTGACCCCAAATGTGCACTTAGCGGGGTTTAACCTCAATCGATATTTCCTAATCCTTTCGAACAACTTCTGCAATTTTACAAGGTGTTCCTCCTCGGTCTTAGACTTGGCAATCATGTCGTCCACATAGACCTCGATTTCTCGGTGCATCATATCGTGGAACAAAGCCACCATAGCCCGTTGATAAGTTGCCCCGACGTTCTTGAGTCCGAAGGACATCACCTTATAACAGAACGTCCCCCATAGGGTGACGAAGGTAGTCTTTTCCATATCCTCTGGCGCCATTTTTATCTGATTGTAACCGGAGAACCCATCCATGAAGGAAAACAAAGCGAAATTGGTCGTATTATCCACGAGGATATCGATGTGCGGCAGAGGAAAATTGTCCTTGGGACTGGCTCGATTCAAGTCTCGATAATCTATGCACATTTATACCTACCCATCCTTTTTAGGGACTGGTACAATGTTGGCAACCCATTCTGGGTACTGAGCGACAGCCAAAAAACCAGCGTCAAATTGTTTCTTTACCTCTTCTTTTATTTTCAAGGACGTCTCGGGCTTCATCCTCCTCAGCTTTTGTTTTATCATGGAACACCCAGGATTTAGAGGTAATCTGTGTTGTACGATGTCAGAACTCAAACCGGGCATATCTTGGTATGACCAGGCAAAGATGTCTTGGTAGTTCTTTAGCAGAGCCATCAATTCTTCACGAATGGGTGCGGTCATACCCGTGCCTATCTTTACTTCCTTTTTCCCACTATCGGTCCCTAAGTCTACTAGTTCTGTCTCTTCTTGATGAGGCCCCATCTCTCGGTCCTCCTGAGCGACTATCTTCTCCAACTCCAGGGGAAGTCCCACATCCTCGTCCTCTTCACTCTCCGTCTGACCCACTTCTTGCGCCAAATCGATGGCCGGGTCCCAGGTATTAGTACCTTCGAGGGACTCGTCGTCGGATCTGGCGTTTTAAGCGTAAAGAAATAAACATGCTAATGAATGAGAATGGGTAGAGGCGCAGGAACAGATGAAGAAAGATCCTTATATTATAAATTCAGGAACAAAAGACATAATGCCTTAACAAAAGGAAACTCTAAAGCCTAGGCCCAACCGTAGAGTTTAAAAGCCACAAAGGGTTACATTATGCTTGTCGCATAAATGTCTGGGCGCTCCTCCACTCGCCAATTTCCTAGTCGGAAACCAGGAGGGCATGGTCATACCAAATCCGACCCACTCGGAGAGTCATCCTCGCATATCGCAAAAACTTGGCCTTCGTGTCCTAGACCCGCACTTATAAAGCTCCTATTGATGTGGCAGGGTGGGGCCCCTTCGACTTGTTGTCCCAATCGCGAACCTTGGCCTCTGCTCTTCCTTTTCGCAATACTTTTCCTTATGTCCGCTTGCGTGGCTTATAGCCTAACCCAAACTTCTCGCGGTTTCCTCTGGTGCTTACCAGGCCGGTTCCACCGCCGTTGTTCTTGCCTAAACCCATTCCGGGCTCGTAGCCATACCCCAACATCACCCGGGCCACCATCATTGCCGTATCGGACAGGCAAGGCTGCCCGGAGAGGGAATCTACAAAGGCAATGCTTACTACCTCAAAAGATTGGAAGGCCGTTTCAAATGACTCCTCTGCGGCTTCCACATATGGCATAGAGGACGGGCAACTTACCAAGATGTCTTCCTCCCCTGATACAATGACCAAATGTCCCTCCACTACGAACTTCAGTTTTTGGTGGAGTGTAGAGGGAACGACTCCCACCGAGTGGATCCACGGGCGTCCCAAAAGACAGCTGTAAGTTGGTTTAGTATCCATCACTTGGAAGGTAACCTGACAGGTATGGGGTCCTATCTGTACAGGGAGGTCGATCTCTCCCCTCACCTCTCGGCGGCTACCGTCGAAGGCACGAACCACCATGGAACTTGGCCTTAGATGGGAAGCGCTAAACGGCAATTTCTCCAACGTGCTTTTGGGCATTACTTTTAAACTGGAACCGTTATCGATGAGTACCTTGGCCACGACATGGTCCATGCATTTGACTGACACATGCAAAGCCATGTTATGCCCTTTCCCCTCGGTAGGGATTTCTTCTTCAGCGAAGGCGAGATAGTTGTTGGTGGTGATGCTATTGACGAGTCCCCCAAAGCCTTCTATGGAGATGTCTTGGGCTACATGAGCTTCGTTCAAGACCTTTACTAGCAAAGCCCGATGAGACTCAGAGCTCATGAGTAGTTCCAAAAGAGAAACTCTGGCTGGGGTTTTGTTGAGCTGCTCAATGACCTTGAACTCGCTTTGTTGAATAATGCGGAGGAACTCGCCTACCTCCTCTAGCGATACTTCTTTCTTGCCACAACCATCCTTTTTCTCTGAAAGACCTTTCACTGGAATATCCTCGTCCGGAGCGGGGATCACTTTGTCATTTTGTTCTTCCGCTACCTTTGCCTTCCCTTTAGCGTTTGCGGGTTGTGTCGGCAGGTCAGGGGATGCGAACACGCGACCGCTGCGGGTCACACCGCTCAGCCCCGTGATATTGGTTACCCTGGCCGACAACGAGCTGATGTCGGTGGCTTTTTCCTTCCCTTCGCTTGGAGGCGCATACCTCCACAGAACTGCGTGGCTGTTCTGGTATGGAAACATAATAGGTTTAACTACCGAGGGGTATCGGGGCATTTGGGGAGCTGCGTCTCTAGTGAAATATATCACTAAAGGCTTAGGCCTTCCAAGACCTCCCTCATCTACGGACTGCATGCATATGTGCTGCTCTTCACCCCCCTCATCGCCGACTTCTAGTCGGCCTTGGTATATCATCTATTGCAACAAGTCCTCCACTGCTAAACATGTTTCCATGTTATGTAGCAAGCCGGGATGCATCAAACATGAATCTTCCCCGTGCCCACCGCGGGGAATTACGCCCTCCTTTTGTAGGGCCTCGTAGATAAACCTTCTGGGGGTCGTCACGTCCTTCAAAGGCTTGGACCTGCGCGGCCTACCCGACTCGACGGCATTAACCGCCCCCCCTCCATGATTGGCAAGCGGGTTCGTTTTCACGTTGGGCCGGTCTTCTTGAAACGTCAGCCATCCGGCTTCTATCAAATGTTGGACCTTGTATTTAAGGGCCAGGCACTGTTCGATGGAGTGGCCCAGGGTTTTCCCATGGTATGCGCAGGTTGCGTCAGGGTTATACCACTTTGGGAAAGGAGGCTGGTAGATCTTTCCGGGAGATATCGTAGCCATCTGGTTGGCGATGAGGGATGGCAGGAGGTCTTCGTACGTCATTGGGATTGGGGTGAATGTTGTCCTCGGGGGAAAGTTTCTTATCGCGTTGGAACTGGCGCCAAAGTGGGCATTACCGGCCGGGCGAGTTGGGGTTGGAGCCGTAGCTTGGGGGTCTCCCTCTGGATGGGCGCAGGCGCCCTAGCTTGTATGGGTGCTGAGTTGGAAGAGTCCCCGGCACGAGCTGAGAAGCTCGGGTGATGTTGCGCGTACTGATGGGTACTGTGAGAGATCTGCGGTGGCTTGATCCACGCGGGCACTGAAGTGACAGCATGGGTATCTCCTTCCTTCCTTTTTGCCCCAGTTGCTCCGATCCCTCAAGCGTTGGTACTTGTAGAGGAGACATAATCAAACTTCCCTCTCTTCAAGCCCACTTCGATTCTTTCCCCGGCGAATACCAAGTCTGCGAAGCTGGAGGGCATGTAGCCCACTAATTTCTCATAGTAAAACACCGGTAAGGTGTCTACCATCATGGTAATCATTTCCCTTTCGACCATGGGAGGGGCCACTTGCGCTGCCAAGCCCCTCCAACACTGAGCGTACTCTTTAAAGGACTCGCTTTCCTTTTTAACCATGTTCTACAACTGAGTCTGATCTGGAGCCTTATTGGAATTGTACTGATATTGCCTAAGGAAGGCAGTAATCAGATCCTTCCAAGTGCCGATGCGGGAAGCTTCCAGATTAGTGTACCAAACGACTGCGGCTCCAGCCAAGCTATCTTGGAAAAAGAGCATCAACAACTTTTCATCCCTAGAATGTGCCCCCATCTTGCGACAGTACATTTTGAGATGGTTCTTAGGACAAGTCGTCCCTTTGTACCTGTCGAAATCAGGTACCTTGAATTTTGGGGGGATGACGACGTCTGGTACTAAGCAAAGATCCGCCATGTCCGCGAACGGATAGTCGCCAAAGCCTTCGACAGCTCTCAATCTCTCTTCGATGAGATCGAGTTTCCATTTTTCTTCCGCTGCTGGGGGTGGTCCTTCTGCTGACAAGAATATTGGCTGTGTTGGGAGGTTTCGAGGTTCCCCCGTGAGATTGGGCTGAGGTAGTGTGTTGGGTGCTGGCCCCTCGACGGGGACCGGGGAGTAGAAATCGATGCCTCCTTGGGCATACTCTCTACGATCCTCGTGAACCTCGTCCGACTGTCGAGGAGGCTCCCCTTCAAGGATGGGGGAAGGGACATGACCCGCGTCATCATGCATGATTGGTGACGTGTAATTAGGTGGTAATCCATAAGGGTAAGCCACTTGATTGTATCCCAGATGGGGGTTGCTAATGTGCCCCAGTGTGCTTCTTTCTTGTCCTATCATGTTTGGGAGAGGATGGTGTGTGGTAGCTGGGAGAGTTGGGTCTGCTTCGGCAGCCGAGCTAACAGCGGCAGTGATGGCCACGTTATTCTCCATAAGTTGTCTCATTCCTAGCATGGCATCCATCATGGAAGCCATTTGCTCTTTCAAAGTTGACATGTCTGCTTTCATCTGTTCTTGTATCTCCTCTTGGTCACCCATCATCCTAGATTTGGATCTGGTGCGATAGGGATGCCTTGGGGCGCATTTAGTTATGGCGTTTTCCTAAAAAACCAAACGTGAGGAGTACGTAAAAAAATGAATGCATGCTAGAGATAAAATGCGGGAGTGGTTTGATTCGCACTTATTTTTTGGAGTAAAAACGCGGGATAAACTCATTTTATTCAGAAAGTTATAACTAGTCAAGATCTGAGTGACAATACAAACTTCCTAGCGGTTCCTAATTATATGGGCCATTAAGTCTATCATATGCTGACAATAGCTGAGAAGTCCGTGGATCTCCTCGGGGGCGGAGTAGGTGTCCGCCATTGGTTTTGCCTTGGCTAGCAATCGGGGAAGTTCTTGACTTCCGTTCAAAGTAAGAGCAAATCGGTCCATCCACATTGTTGCCTCTTGATGTAACGAGTCGATCACTGATCGAGGCCATACCCGAATCAAATAAACATGAAAATGCAGTAACTAGGAAGTGATCCTAGGTCGCTTCCCAACGAGCAATGATAAACCAAATGTTCATAATATACTTGCAGTAATAGTAATGATTGGAGGGGTTTGTTTGTTTTGTGATTTAAAAAACAGAACAAGTAAACTAGAATACGAAACTAATAATATTTAAAACGGGTTGTTTCCTCTGATTCAGAAGCCATTCTCTTGTCCTGGGTTATGGAGAATTCGTCCCTAACAGTTAACCACTTAATTCAACCTTATTTCAATTTACTAGGCGAAAATCAACTTAGGGTTGTCAATACGTGATTAGGCAATACATACACCAGTTAGCCCTTCGTTTATTAAGCATGAACGCAAGTTAGGCTCAGAGGCAATTAATCGAACACGAAGTGTGCACAGATTAATGTTAACAAATTTGGGTTAACTGGTGAAGGGAAAACTGCCAGGAAGCCACATTATAAACGAAACCTCAAAGAGAGTTGAGCTTCGTCTTCAAAAGGAAACAACACCAGAATATTTAGCCTTCCATAGATTCAAACAGAAAACATAAATGAAACTAAAAGCAGAAACGTAAACAAAGCAAAAACGTAAATGAAGCAGAAACATACATGAAGGCAGAAGAAGAAACAAGAACGAAATTGTAATTAGAAGCAGAAAATGGAAAATTGCATTACGTGAACAGTAGCATTAGAACAGAAAAACGTAAAAACCATAAACCCTATACTCTGAATAATAGTCTAACATAATAGCCTTCCACAAATCCCAAGGCTGCTATTTAAAAAGAGTCACTCAAAGTCACTGGGCCCTATTACAATATTCTGGCCCAAAACGAAATAAACACTGAACCACATAAAATAAAATTGCAATCTCCTAATTAGAAATTAACTAAGGTAAGCGCTGCTTTATTTGCCCTCTTCAAGTCCACAACCAAAATCCAGATTAAGCCCAATGTTTCATTAATTCCTGAAATTAGATTAAAAACATCAAATTAGCTAAATGAGCCCAAATAATAAAACTGCCTAATTAATTTGACAATTAAGACTAATCAGTAATTAAAATGGTGCAAAAAGGGTTTAAGAAATAGAAGAAAATGATGGTACATCAAATCCCCCCATACTTAGCCTTTTGCACTCCTGGGCAAAATTAAACAAAGAACAAAATCCAAGGATATCAAAGAGAGACAAACAAAAACATTCACATATTTCTCAATGAACATCAAGGAATGAAAGTAATGGGTAACATCTAACATAAGGAGATCCGAAAAGTCAAGACATTCATAAAAATCATCCGAGCAACCCAATCATGGCAAAACAGTTAATCAGCTCAAGAATGAAAAGTGATAAAGCCTCACAAGATATACACTCTATCTCTCAAGTGTCTAGGCTACTATTTACCCTCAAAGCACCCATGAAAACAAACACCACATAAACTTGGTAAGATTCTAAAATTGACAATCAACCCATAAACACAAGCACATGAGGATCAAAAGGTCTTTTAAGGTTGTAATGGGGCCAAGGACAAGGTATGGAAAAATATGGAATAAGTGGCTAAATCCCAAAGGAATAGAGGAGCAATGGGGAATAATTGCATATTAAAAAAAATGAAAAAAAAATAAAAAGAACTAAAGATAAAATTTAAACATAAAGAGTAGAACCAAGAGTCTCATCATTCTTTTGCCATTTAAGATCTTATTCACTCAACTTTATTGCTTTTCTTTTTCTTTTTTGATTTTTTTTTTTGCTCTGTAGCCTTTGAGAAATAGCATCTCATTCAGCATGTCCAACATTTAACCAATATACAATGTACATCAAGTATGGCCCAAAATACATCATGAAGCATAGCCAACAAAACATGTTATCTAATGAAACAAAAACTCCCCACACTTATTCCCAAAACAATTCCAAAGCTCTAAAATTCCTTAAGGATATGGTGATATCATGGTTTTTCACTTAAGGCTTGTAGTGAGCTTCAAAACAAGGAAAGGGAAACAAGGCTCAAAAGGGATATCAAAGGAATTAATTCAAGGTAAGTCCATTTGTCTAGAATCTTATAAGAACAAAATTGCCTCAATCATTTCCAAATATGCATGTGAATTAGGAAGCATCAACAAGAATCAAGCCAAGGCTATTGTGCAAGCAATCAATGGGGCAAAACACACCAAATGATTATGATGATGGATGGCTCAAATTCTCACAAAGGTAAACTCATCACTTTCAAATTGAGCTTTCAAAACTATCATGACATGTAGAGGAGAATCAAGGATTTCAAGTCACAAAATGTCAAGAACTTTTATTTTCAAAACAATTACCCATTTCTTGAACATATCCTATAATTCAAAGAAAAACATGCAAAGTCGTACATGCACACAGAATTGACCCAAAATATTAAACTAGAAATCTGATGAAACTAACAACATTAACAAATTAACACAACTAACAAATTAACAAAACCAACAAAACTAGCAAAACCAAAGAACACTCCCCCCCTCATACTTAAACAACACATTGTCCTCAATGTAGCACAATTAAAAGATTAAAAACAATTAAACCATCAAATAGAATCGGACAAGTGTAATAAAAGCAAAGAAGGAGATAGGAAAAGAAGAACTCCCTAAGTTATAGTGGAGGAAGAGTAGGGTGGAGTAAGGAAGTCTCTTCCACCACTACGTCCACTAAAGAAGGGTTTGTGAGGAATGGCTTAAGTCGATGTCCGTTGACCTTGAAGCTCTTGTTTGTGGAGTCGCTTTTGATCTCAACTGTACCATAAGGAAAAACATTAGTAATAACAAAAGGACCAATCCACTTAGACCTCAACTTACCACTCATGAGTCTAAGCCTAGAATTATACAATAATATTTTTTTCCCAACCATGAAGTCCTTCTTAACTATCATGCTATCATGGAACTTCTTGGTCTTTTCTTTGTAGAACTTGGCATTCTCGTAGGCTTCTAGGCGGATTTCATCTAACTCACTCAGTTGCAACTTTCTTTCCTCACCAGCTTGATCCATAGAGAAGTTGCAAGTCTTCACTGCCCAGTATGCTTTGTGCTCAATTTCCACTGGAAGATGACATGCCCTTCCAAAGACAACCCGATAAGGAGACATTCCTATGGGTGCTTTGTAGGCAATCCGATGTGCCCAAAGAGCAGCATCAAGCCTGGTACTCCAATCTTTCCTGCTTGGCTGCACAATCTTCTCTAAAATTCTCTTGATCTCCCTGTTAGAAATTTCTGCCTGTCCAATGGTCTGGGGGTGGTATGGTTGGATACCCTGTGTACCACCCCGTACTTTTTAAGCAAGGCATGCATTGTTCTGTTGCAAAAATAGGTTCCTTGATCACTAACAATTGCTTTAGGTACTCCAAACCTGCAAAATAGATTAGATCTGACGAAATCTGCAACAACTTTAGCATCATTAGTTCTAGTGGGCTTGGCTTCCACCCATTTTGAAGCATAGTCAAGTGCAAGGAGAATGTAAACATAATCAAAAGAGACAGGAAAAGGGCCCATGAAATCGATACCCCAGACATCAAACACCTCACAGAATAGCATAGGTTGCTGAGGCATTTGTTGTCGCCATGTAAGTGTATTTCCTGCTCTCTGACACTGCTCATAAGTGTTGCAGATCTTCCACGCATCTTTAAAGATGGTGGGCCAATAAAAGCCACAATCAAGCACTTTGTGAGCTGTCCTTTGAACACCCAGATGACCTCCCGATGCGGAAGAGTGACAGAACTGCAGGACTGAGTCAGTATCATGATCTGGAATGCACCGTCTAATTACCTGATCACTGCACAATTTCCACAAGTAGGGGTCATCCCAAATAAAATGCTTAGCATCACTTTTAATTTTATATTTTTGGGCCTTAGATGCTGAGGGAGGAAAAACATAAGCAACTAAATAATTGACAATGTTAGCAAACTAGGGAGTAGAAAGAGAGTCAGAAATACTATACAGTATATACAAATGATCATCCGGGAAATCATCCCAAATGGGTGAATCCGCATCAGATACACGTTCGATCCGACTCAAATGATCAGCAACTAAATTTTGTGCTCCGCTCCTATCACGGATCTCCAAGTCAAACTCTTGGAGCCTGAGCATCCATCGGATCAACCTAGGCTTAGAATCAGCCTTCTTCAACAAGTACTTTAGAGCTGCATGGTCAGTATAAACAATAAAGCGGGTACCAAGCAAATAAGATCGAAATTTTTCAAGAGCAAAAACTATGGCTAGAAGCTCTTTCTCAGTAGTAGTATAATTCGCTTGGGCAGCATCTAAAGTCCTAGAAGCATAATATATCACCCTGGGCAATTTATCAATTTTCTGAGCAAGGACAGCCCCCAATGCATAATTTGATGCATCACACATAAGCTCAAAAGGGGTTGTCCAGTCGGGTGCCGGGATGATAGGGGTGGTAGTCAGTGCTCTTTTGAGGCAATCAAAAGCCTCTTTGCATCTGTCATTAAAGTCAAACTCCACCTCCTTTTGCAACAAGTTGGACAGTGGAAGGGCTACTTTGCTAAAATCTCTTATAAAGCGCCTGTAGAATCCTGCATGACCAAGAAAAGATCGCACCTCTCGCACACAAGAGGGGTAAGGCAATTGTGAAATAACAGAAATTTTTGCAGGATCTACTTCAATACCCTTATTGGAAATAATGTGGCCTAAAACTATACCTTGCTCAACCATAAAATGACATTTTTCAAAATTTAGAACAAGATTAGTTTCGATGCATCTATTCAAAACTTTTTCCAAACTATCCAAACAACCATCAAAAGAGGATCCATATACAGTGAAATCATCCATAAACACCTCTATGCAATTTTCTAAGAAATCACTGAAAATACTAATCATGCACCGCTGGAAGGTACCAAGGGCATTGCACATGCCGAAAGGCATCCTCCTATAAGAAAAAGTGCTGAAGGGGCAGGTGAATGTGGTCTTTTCCTGATCCTCAGGAGCAATAGTAATTTGCATATAACCAGAAAAACCATCAAGGAAACAGTAGTGTGATTTACCGGCCAGGCGTTCAAGCATCTGGCAAATGAATGGCAGGGGAAAATGGTCCTTTTTGGTAACCTGGTTCAGCCTCCTATAGTCAATGCAGACTCTCCAACTGTTCTGCACCCGAGTAGGAATCATCTCCTCCTTCTCATTTTTTATCACTGTGAGGCCGATCTTCTTCGGGACTACCTGGACGGGACTCACCCATTGGCTGTCGGAGATAGGATAAATGATTCCAGCTTGTAAAAGCTTGGTTATCTCTTTCTTCACTACATCAAGAATCACCGGGTTGAGTCTTCTCTATTGATGTCTTACTGGTTTAGCTCCATCCTCTAAATTTATTCGATGCATACATGTGGATGGGCTAATACCAGGAATGTCCTCCAGGGTCCAGCCTATAGCCTTCTTATGCTTCTTGAGAACAGACAACAACTTCTCCTCTTGCTCATCAGCAAGGGAGGCAGATATAATCACTGGAAAACTTTTTCTATCATCCAAGTAAGCGTATTTTAAATTTGATGGCAGAGGCTTCAATTCTGGTGTGGCCGGCTGGATAGTGGTAGAAGGAGATGGTTTTTCAGCCTGTACCTCATAAAGAAAGTTAGAGGTATGTGTACTTCCTGAAACATGGTTAGTCCTATCTGACTCTATAAAATCAATCTCGAGAGGTAAAACACCACCACCAGACATGCAACCAATATCAATTTCAGATTCACTCTCAGCATCAAATTCAGACATATGATCAAGTACAATTTCAGACTCAATGCATGAAGAGTGAGAGGCATGCAGATTAGAATAAAGATCAGTCATGTATTCATCAACAACATGGTCAATTATTTCAGCACGAAATACAGAAAGATCTTCAGATGGGTATTTCATAGCATCCAGAATATTAAAATGAACAGTTATATCACCAAACTCCATGGATAGTGTGCCTGCATATACATCTATCTTAGTTCTAGCAGTTTTCATAAAGGGTCTGCCTAGAATGATGGGAACTGATCCTTGAGAAAATCCATCCTCCATATTGAAAATATAAAAATCAACAGGGAAAATCAGTTCACCAACTCTAACTAAGACATCTTCTATGAAACCAACAGGATAGGCAACACTTCTATTAGCTAAATGAATTACAACATCAGTTGACTGCAAGGGACCTAGAGATAGAGAATTAAAAATAGACAGAGGCATAACACTAACAGAAGCTCCTAAATCTAGCATGGCATTGTCAAACTTACTATTCCCTATAATACAAGGTATGCTGAATGTACCTGGATCTTTACATTTTTCAGGAATTTGGGGGACAGATTTACCAATCAATGCAGAGACATTTCTACCCATGCTAATTCGTTCACTTCCTTTAAGCTTCCGCTTATTAGTGCACAGCTCCTTCAAGAATTTAGCATATCTTGGAATTTGCTTTATTGCATCCAGCAGAGGTATGTTTACCTCTACTTTTCTAAATGTTTCCAAGATCACTTTCTCTGCCTCTTCCATTTTTTTTGTTGGAAACTGCTCTTGGAGGGAATGGAAGAGGAGGGATATGCTACTTCTGCAAATCAGAATTACCAGTGGAAGATTCACCTGCACAGAAATTGTTAGGTAAATTTTTGTCATCACCTTTTTCTGGAGTAGAGTGAAGTTTGGCAGGTTCAATTGTAGATGAGAAAGGTGCTACGGGTTGAGGTCCTTGACACTGCTTTCCCGACCTCAATGAAATGGCACTGACATTTTTGGGATTTTGGACAGCTTGAGAAGGCAGCTTGTCAGAATTATGGGACTGTTGTTGATTTAATTGTGTAGTCAATTGTCCCATCTGATTAGTTAAGCTCTGAATGGAGGCTCTGGTCTCTTGTTGAAACTGCATGTTCTACATAGTCATTTGCCTCACAAGTTCTTCGAGGGAAGGTTGCGAAGGAGCGTCAACTGTTTGCTGTTTCTGGGGCTGTTGTTGTTGTTGGATTGGTGGAGGAATGTATGGTATGCTTGGGCCAGCAGCATTTTGGAAGGAAGGAGCAGGCTGCTATTGTTGTTGAGGGCTAGACCATTTGAGATTAGGGTGATTCCTCCATCCGGGGTTGTATCTGTTGCTGGAGAGGTCATAATTGTTCTATTGTGGTTGATTTTGCTGCTGAGGTTGAGAAGGTCTATTGTAAATGTTTGCAGCATAAGCTTCAGGCTGCTCAATTGCTCCAGGTTGCTGCATGGAAGGGCAGAGGTCTGTATGGTGGTCAGCAGAGGAGCATAAACCACAGACTCTTGTGACAGATACAAATTTCTGATTCAAGGCCAGCTGGGTTACCAAGTTAACCAATGCATCTAGTTTGCCTTCAAGCTTCGTAGTTTCAGATGATGCAGATGAGTTTCTAGCTACCTCATGCACTCCTCTAATGACTATGGCATCATTTCTGGCGCTAAACTGCTGGGAGTTGGAAGCCATCTTCTCAATCAAGTTTCTAGCTTCAGCGGGAGTCATGTCTCCAAGGGCTCCACCACTGGCAGCATCTATCATACTTCTCTCCATATTACTGAGTCCTTCATAAAAATATTGGAGAAGAAGTTGCTCTGAAATCTGATGGTGAGGGCAACTGGCAAATAGTTTTTTAAATCTCTCCCAGTATTCATATAGGCTCTCTCCACTAAGTTGTCAAATACCTGAGATATCCTTCCTGATGGCCGTGGTCCTGGAAGCAGGGAAAATGTTTTCTAAGAATATTCTCTTAAGGTCATCCCAGCTCGTGATGGACCTTGGAGCAAGGTAATACAGCCAGTCCTTTGCCACTCCCTCTAAAGAATGAGGAAAAGCCTTCAGAAATATGTGATCCTCTTGGACATCTGGGGGTTTCATGGTGGAGCAGACAATATGAAATTCTTTCAGATGTTTGTGCGGGTCTTCACCTGCAAGGCCATGAAACTTTGGAAGCAAATGGATCAGTCCAATTTTAAGAACATATGGGACATCCTCATCAGGGTATTGGATGCACAAGCTTTCGTAGGTGAAATCAGGTGCAGCCATTTCCTTTAGAGTCCTCTCATGGGGTGGAGGTTGTGCCATGTTCTCAGAATGTTCAAAATCAGAATGCTCAAAATTGTAATGCTCAAAATCATGATGTTCAAAATCACCAATAACAGAATGCACAGATTCACCAGTAATGGAATGCTCAGGATGATCAAAAGGTATAAAATGATGCCTAACTAATCTATGAAATGTCCTATCTATCTCAGGATCAAAGGGTTGTAAGTCAGATGGATTGCCTCTAGTCATACACTACATTCAGCATGCACAACTAGTTGCCTTGTCATGTAAATGAAGGTGTAGGTTTGAACTACAGCTACCCTCAAATGATATCCAAATGACTTGAAATTTTTGAGCAACCTTATAAAATGATGAGAAGATAGCACACAAAATTTCAAACAAAAATTCAAAGTCTAACTATGGAAGCTAAAAATGGTAGGTTGAGAAAAATAAGTGAATAAAACTTGAAAAATAAAAAACTTTTGACAGAATCACTTTTTTTGGACAATAGAGACCTCAGCCGGCCTATGGCCGGCTCCACGGCGTAGGAAATTTTTTTCTAACCCAAATACATATATAATAATTGCGATTCTGATAAGCGGAGCAAAAGTTATGACCGTTTGAAGTTTCAACAAAAACAAAATTTGCTACTTTTTTGGAACTTCCAAATCTAACCAAACTAAAGGCTCTAGCTATTTTTCCCACAAAATATAGATTAAAAGAAGTTACCACAAAAAAATTCAGCCAAAAATAACAACCCTAGCTACTAAAACAAAAAATCCCAAATAATTCAGCATGGGTGGTCGCTAAAATCCATCGCTACATGATTTCTACTACTACTCTGTTTTACAGCAAGCAAAAGTGGTCGCTAAGTCCATCGCAAAACACTATTCACAGCAAAACACCCAAAACTGAAACAGGGGAAGCGCTTAATAGGAAAACTAAAACAAAACATACACTAAACAAAATAACAAGACACTAAACAACACTAACACAGGCACTAACACAACACTAACAATTAAACATAAAACACGAAATAATTAAACACTAACACGACACAAGCTATTATGAACCTTTGGACACTGCTCCCGGCAACGGCGCCAAATTTGATCAAGGCCGTACCCGAATCAAATAAACATGAAAATGCAGTAACTAGGAAGTGATCCTAGGTCGTTTCCCAACGAGCAATGATAAATCAAATGTTCATAATATACTTGCAGTAACAGTAACGATTGGAGGGGTTTGTTTGTTTTGTGATTTAAAGAACAAAACAAGTAAACTGGAATACGAAACTAATAATATTTAAAATGGGTTGTTTCCTCTGATTCAGAAGCCATTCTCTTGTCTTGGGTTATGGAGAATTCGTCCCTAACAGTTAACCACCTAATTCAACCGTATTTCAATTTACTAAGCGAAAATCAACTTAGGGTTGTCAATACGTGATTAGGTAACACATACACCAGTTAGCCCTTCGTCCATTAAGCATGAACGCATGTTAGGCTTAGAGGCAATTAATCGAACACGAAGTGTGCACAGATTAATGTTAACGAATTTGGGTTAACTGGTGAAGGGAAAACTGCCAGGAAGCCACATTATAAACGAAACCTCAAAGAGAGTTGAGCTTCGTCCTCAAAAGGAAACAACACCAGAATATTTAGCCTTCCATAGATTCAAACAGAAAACGTAAATGAAACTAAAAGCAGAAACGTAAGCAAAGCAGAAACGTAAATGAAGGCAGAAGAAGAAACAAGAACGAAATTGTAATTAGAAGCAGAAAATGGAAAATTGCATTACGTGAACAGTAGCATTGGAACAGAAAAACGTAAAAACCATAAACCCTATGCTCTGAATAATAGTCTAACATAATAGCCTTCCTCAAATCCCAAGGCTGCTATTTAAAAAGAGTCACTCAAAGTCACTGGGCCCTATTACAATATTATGGCCCAAAACGAAATAAACATTGAACCACATAAAATAAAATTGCAATCTCCTAATTAGAAATTAACTAAGGTAAGTGCTGCTTTATTTGCCCTCTTCAAGTCCACAACCAAAATCCAGATTAAGCCCAATGGTTCATTAATTCCTGAAATTAGATTAAAAACATCAAATTAGCTAAATGAGCCCAAATAATAAAACTACCTAATTAATTTGACAATTAAGACTAATCAGTAATTAAAATGATACAAAAAGGGTTTAAGAAATAGAAGAAAATGATGGCACATCAATCACCCTTCCCCTAGCCTCCTTTTCCGCGTACACTCGGGCAAACTCGTCCGCCACTTTGTGCTCGTGGGCCATGGCTAGATCTAATTCTTCTTGGTACCTGCTGATGATGGCTAACATGTTGGTCTCTGTCTCGCATAAACGCTGAGACAAGCTTCTCTTGGACCTTAGGCAAACCTTCAGCTCATCCTTCAAGATCAAACTGTCTACTCGTGATTGGTCCCTTTCCTCTCTCTGGAGCTTAAGCTCGCTGTTACTGCCCCACAGAGCCCCTCGGAATTTGTTCCAGTCATGTTCTTCCCTACGAGCCCTTTTGGTCTCTCGTTCCAAGGCCTTGGTGGTAGCTATATTTACATCTCTCAGTTCGGCATTCTCCTTTCGGATCTTAAGAGCTGCTGATTTGAACCTTTCTTTGACTGTTTGGGCTTGCTCGAGTTCTGCCCTAAGGGCCTGCACCTCTTCATCTTCCTCTGGTGCTTCAACTTCCACCCCTTTAGTGGTTCTCAAACTCGGGAACCAATCCAAACCTTGCATGTGGGCTTTCAACCACTTACGGTAGCCGCCGATGGGCCCATTGTTATTGCCTCTGAGTTCCTTGTCCTTCTTTTGCACCATCTCCCATGCCTTGCAGACCTTCTGAAGCGCCTCCACGTTGGTGTTATTGAAACCTCATGCAATAATAGGTGCGAGCTCTCCCTCTAGTGGTGCCCCTCTCATAGGGTAGCCAAGTTGTCTTATAGCAAGAATGGGATTGTAACTAATGCAACCCCTTGTCCCCATCAAGGGAACATTTGGAAATCCTCCGCACGAAATAAGAACCCCGATTCTTTCTTCTTTCCATCGGGGGAACCAGTTGGCAAACGCTCCTTCTTTACTTGCTAAGAGTTGGTCCCAACTTGCCTCTCTTTTCTCTGTGCATGAACGGTGGCTTTCTAGCGGGCAAGCATGTCTCACCTCTTGGCGGAAGAGGTGTGAAACCAACCATACGTAGAGGGCCGGAGTACAGCAAACAATCCTTGTACTGCTCTTTTCACATCTTCGGTAGAAGGTGTCATATAGATCTGCTGGGATAGCGACAACCGAGCTTTCCTTGCGATCATGAAAGGCGAGAAAAGCGTCGATCGTTGCTAGGTCCACCAACCCATCCACATTTGGAAAGAGGACTCCTCCGAAGATCAAAAGTGCGAGGATGTCTATGAACGGGGCCTATTCGCCTCTACCTGCCAAGATTCTTGCTTTTTCCTCCAAACATTTTCTCGGTACTCCAACCACCTTATTTTCGACTTGCTTTCTGTGGTCTAATTCCTGCGCCGAGATTTGGACTATCTTAGAAATTCTAGCTAAAGAGGGATAGAATCCTGAGAAGAGGTATGGTTTCCTTCCCCCTAGAGGGCATCCTAGGATCTCTTCAAATTATTCCACCATGGGTGATAGCTGGAAGTCCCCAAAGGTGAAGCACCTCAACGGCTGGTCATAATACTGGGCAAGGGAGGCAATGGCCTCCGTGGAGACTTCAGCCATGGCTAGGTCCTAGATTTTACCGTAAGCTTTGCGAAAAGCTTTTCGTTGGAGCTGACCCATCAACTGTCCTAACTCTTTTAGACTGGTGATTCCCAGGCTCTTGACCTTGACTTGATAGAACCTATTTTTAAGCAAAGGCGCTTGACTTGATCCCATGTTTTACTAAAGTGAAATAAAACCCAGTGCGAATCAAAACTCCGACATCTATCATGGGTGGAATGGATGAATGCATGAAGAAATGCATAAGACACAGATGCAATTTATGAATACGGGAGCCCGGGAAATTGTCCCCTTCTTAGATACAACATTTGGGCAGCATGGCACCCGACGTATGTATTTGAGAAGGCGACACGGACCCTCCGTCGGTTCGACAAAGTGAGGGGATCAAGACGGAATCCATGCATGATGCATATGCGAAGGGCACAATACTGGGATGTACACAGTACGGCAATATCCGCAAACAAATATAAGCAAAGGCATGCATGACATTTAGCACTACATGCATGGCAGTGTTAAAAATGGCACGCAGCGTGTTTGCTCTGTGCCCCTATTTTAGGGACCTACATGGGAGGAAACTAAAAGGCCTTTTAGTGATAATTCCCAAGGTGGTCATATTCTCTTGATGGTCTCTAGAGGTATCATCCCCTTTGAAGAACATATTGCGGCAGTAGGGACTACTAGCAACAATATTTTATCAAATAGAAAAACTCTAGATGAGGGTTCACTGTTATTAAGCAAGTTGGAGACCTAGTATGACCACAGATTCACCTCCACTCCTTATGTTCCCACGGACCCAGGTATAGGGCCCCTTTTCAACTCACCGTGTGTGCAAATAGTGTTGATGTTTGTGTGCATCAAATGAATAAATATTTACCTCATGCACACATTTAAAGAACACACTAAAAGCATCAAAAGTGTTTATATGTACAAGAACATAAGGAAAAAGACAAAGAAAAAGAACAAAAGGGAAGTCATGGTAAGGAAAGCACACTAATTGATTGGTCTAACTTTCTAAAAACAGTCCCCAGTGGAGTCGCCAACTGTTGCAACCTACCCTTCGGCGGGAGGGCGACGCAAGACTCATGGGTGCGTCTTCCAAGAACGGAAAATGCGCAGAGTCGCCACCAACGTTTATTCGAGGAAAACGTCGGAAAAACCAGAAAAGATGTGGTCTACGAACTTTAAGTGTGAAAGGTTCGGGAGTTGTATTTACGCACGGGGTAGGTATTAGCACCCCACGCGTCCGTCACAAGGGACGACAGCCTTTAATCAAGTGTGCAAATATGACTTCAATTTGTTTTATTTTCCCTTTTACGTTTTTTTGTGTTTTTTATGCCTTTTATATTTTTTATCTTTTTGGGGTCGACAAGGGTGTTTCCCTTGGTCCTACGTATTCCCTAATTGTGATAAGGAAATCAGACCTACGTAGTTCTTTGGGAACTAAACATTTGGTTAAGTTGTTTTTATCCTTTTTCGCAAGATATATACTTTGATTGAACAAAAAAAGGTCGTTTTAAGGCGTTGGACCATTAAACGATCTTTCGATTCTTTTGAGAGGAGAGAAAACATTAAGGCATTGGACCATTAATGATCTCTTGTTTTCTTGAAAGAAGTGACAAAGTTGTGTGTTGGCTTTAGGCTTTCAAAAGTCCACGTTTAACCAATAAAAGCAAAAAAGACCATTTAAGGCATTGGACCTTAAAATGTTTTTTTAGGTGATGACAAAAACTTGATTTGTGAATTGATTTTAGCCTTAGTTTCACTTTGGTTATTAATCAATTCGATCAAGAAAGAAAATCCCAAAGAAAAAACGTCCGATTGATTTTTTTTATTATTATTTTATTCAAAGATATTTTTTTTTTATTATTTTATTATTTTGCCTCTTTTTGGTTTTAAACGTGGTTACCGCGTGAAAGATCGGTCGAATTTTATTCTAACAGAGATTAAAAGATATTACAACTCAAATGATCGGTGGAAAATTATTTTATTTTTTGATTAGGTGAGAAAACGATTTAAAAAATTATTAAAACACGTCAAAAGGGGGTACGGAAAGCAAACGAAATAATAATAAAAGCACTTGAAACAAGTGGGGACCACTAAGGGCACTTAGAATGAATTGAAAGGTTCGATTTTGGGAACTTACCGGTTGAAGACTAAAGAACGACGAAGAACGAACGAAGAACGATGAAGAACGGTGGAAAATGTTCACGAAATCGCCCTCGGAAACGTCTCGGAAGCGTTACGGAAGCGTCTAGGCTTGGATTTTCTTCATGGAAACAATTTTTCTCACTAATTTTAAGTGAATCTCGGATACCAGGAGGGTCGAACGAATTTGATATGCCCTCTTTCCCCTATTTATAGGGGAAAAAAGGGAGGTGGTTGCCGCCTAGCTCGCCCAGGCGAGCTAGGTTGCTTCCATCAGAAGGCACCGCCTTCTGTTGGAACATCCCGGAAGGCCCAAGTGGGCCTGATTGCTATTTGCACACCCCTATTTACTAAATACACCCCTCTTTGCCCCTTTTTTGCTGATTCTTTTTCCGTAACGTTACGAAACTTTACGAATTACGTAACGATACTTTTTTTCTTTCCGTAATGTCATGAAACTTTACAAATTACGCAACCACCCCCTTTTTGACTTCTGGAATGTTACGGAACTTTACGAATTGTGCAATAATGCTTCCTTTCGACTCCCGACATGTCGCGGAACTTCACGGATTGCCTAACGATGGGTGTCAAGTTCCTCGAAGTGGTCATGCGAAGGTCGCATCCCACCAAACAGATGGTCCTCGAACGAAATTAGGGTATGACAAATTGGTTTAAAATATCTTCCATCTTGGAAAATCTATCTGGCTGAGCTTGTTGTTGTTATGGACCCTTATTTGAAGAACCTCCATACGAGTTGTTAGAAGGACCTGCAAAAGAAGTGTTACTTAGACTAGAATATGCATTATTATGAGGTCTTCAGCCATAAGGCTGATTTGAACTTGAGCCACCCTTATAGCCTTGGTAGCTTCCTTGAAAGTTTTGTTGAGGTCTGGCTTGGTTCTGCACATGATGGGCCTCCTCTTCTTGTTGTCCATCACCAGGTGCTAAATTGTGGCCATTCTGATGATTACCACCACAGAAATCACATCTCAAAATTTGTTGAACTTGGTGAGCTTGATGTGTTTTATGTGGTCTACCCTGGTGATATTGCTGAGGAAGTTGGCATATCTGCTTCGTTAAGGCCTCCATTTGTTGCGTCAAGAGTTTTTTTTGTGCTAGAATTGCATTTTGAGTGTCCAACTCCATTATACCTTTTCTTTGAGTTAGAGCTCTATCATGATGACTTTGATAATCACTGGCTCTATGGAGTCAATGATTACAATGGCTTCCTCTGCACTCTTGGACATCATAGTGCCTCCAGCTGAGGCATTAAGGATCATCTTTGTTTGAGGTCTCAAACAACTATAAAAGATATCCAGCTGTGCAACATCATCAAAGTTATGGTTTTGGCACCTCTACAACAAAGCTTTCAATCTCTCCCACGTCTTACACAGAGGTTCGTCAGATCCTTGGTGTCGCAACCTACCTTTCGGCGGGAAGGCGACGCGAGGGCTCACCGGTGCGTCTTCCAAAGGAGGAAAATGCGCGGAGTCGCCACCAACGTTTATTTGTGGAAAACGTCAGAAAAACCGAAGGAAACCGGTCATGAAGAATATTCCAGATTCAGGAGTTGTATTTACGTTTGAGGAAGGTATTAGCACCTCTCACGTTTGTCCTAAAGGACAACAGCCTTAAATTAGAATTGTGTGAAATTGTGTACCTAAACTTTTATTTCCTTTTTATTTTTGAGGTCGACAAAAGCGGGGCTCTTGCTCCTACGTACCCTCCATCGAAGAGGAAATCAGACCTACGTAGTTCTTTCTTAAGGGTGAATCAAGCAATTTCTTTTACTTGGAATGTGGTCTTTTTAAGGCGTTGGACCTTAAAAATGATCCATTTTTACTTGGTAAGAAAAAGTAAGGTACTGAACCTTAAAATCCTTTTTAGTGATTTTTTTGTTGACGAGCTTGACTTTGCGACTTGATTTTAGCCTTAGTTTCACTTTAGTTATTAGTCAATTCAATTAATAAAGAGAAATCCCAAAGAGAAACGTCCGATTGATTTTTTTGGTTTATTTTACTAAAAGATATTTTTTTATTATTATATTATTATTTTACCTCTTTTTGGTTTCCAACGTGGTTACGGTATGACCGAACGGTCGGATTTCATTTTAACAGAAATTAACGGATATTACAAATCAAATGATCGGTGGAAATTTATTTTATTTTTTGATTAGGCGAGGAAATGACTTAAGTAAATGACTGAAGCACGTCAAAAGGGGGTACGGAAAGTAAATGAAACGAGAATAAAAGTACACGAAACAAATGACGACCACCACGGGTACATAGAATGAATTGAAAAGTTCGATTTCGGGAACTTACCGGTTGAAGACCGAAGAACGATGAAGAACGAACGACGAATGGCGAAGAACGGTTGAAAATATTCGCGAAATCACCCACTGAAACGTTACGGAAACGTTACGAAAGTGCCTTGGCTTGGATTTTCTTCACGGAAAAATTTTTCTTCACTAATTTCTTCACTGAACCCCTTCCTTCATCACTCCTCCCTCTATTTATAGCAAAATAGGGGAGGAGCTTGCCACCTAGCTTGCCCAAGCGAGCTCAGCTCGCCCAGGAGAGCCAGGTTGCTTCCTCCAGAAGCAACCGCCTTCTGGAGGAAGAATCTAGAAGGCCCAAGTGGGCCTGGTTGCTATTTGCACCCCCTTCTTTACTAAAAACACCCCCCTTTGCTTTTTTTGGTGATTCTTTTTCCGTAACGTTACGAAACTTTACGAATTTCGTAACGATACTTGTTTTCTTTCCGTAAGGTTACGGAACCTTACGGATCATGTAATTACTCCTTTTTTAGCTTTCGAAAAGTTACGGAAACTCACGGATTGTGTAACAATACTTCCTTTTGATTTCCGGCATGTCTTGGAACTTCACGTATTGTGCAACAAAGGGTGCCAAGTACCTCGAAGCGGTCAACCAAAGGTTGCATGCCATCAAACAATAGTCCCCGGACGAAATTAGGGTATGACACTTGGGAAAACATCGCGATGGAGGATTTTGCGTTGATAAATCTTGATGGAGGAAAGAACCTCGCTATGAATTTCTCCTCCACCTCTTCCTAAGTGTTGAGGCTTTTATTTGGATGTGATTGGAGCCATGTTTTTTCCTTACCTGCTACTGAAAATGGAAAAGCTCTGAGGTAGAGAGCTTCATCATCTTCGTTAGAAGCTCCCATAGTACTGCTTAATTCTATGAAGGTAGACAAATGTGTGTATGGATCCTCATGATCAATTCCAGCGAAGCGATGTGAGCCAATTAGACTAAGTAATGTTGGCTTTAATTCCATGATCTTATTGTTGAAAGGAGGAATAACTATGTTGTTGTAATGTTTTGGGCCTTGTTGATAAGCATAGTCACTCAGAGTCCTCCTCGGTGGTCTATTTCCTTCTCCTCTTCTTTCAGCCATTTTATTTTCTACAAGTGGCTTATCAGTTGAAAGATAATCAGAAGAAGACTTACTCGGTGTTATAATGTGTCGCAACCTACCCTTCGGCGGGAGGGCGACGCGTGACTCGCGGGATGCGTGTTCCATGAAAGGAATACGCGCGGAGTCGCCACCAACGTTTATTTGAGGAAAACGTCGGAAAAACCGGAAAAGACGCGATCTACGAACTTTTAAGTGAAAGGTTCGGGAGTTGTATTTACGCACGGGGAAGGTATTAGCACCCCACACGTCCGTCCCAAGGGACGGCAGCCTTTAATCGAATGTGCAAACATGACTTTGATTTTTACGTTCCCTTTTATGTCCTTATATCCTTTATACTCTTTTTATATTTTTTTCTTTTTGTGGTCGACAAGGGTGTTTCCCTTTGCTCCTACGTATTCCTCAATTTGCGATGAGGAAATCAGACCTACGTAGTTCTTTTTGGAACAAAGTGTTTGGTTAAGTTGTTTTTTGTCTTTTTGCAAAATATGTTTTTATTGAACAAAAGGTCATTTAAGGTGTTGAACCATTAAACGGTCTTTTGATTTTGAAAGGGGAGAAACGTTAAGGCGTTGGACCATTAACGATCTCTTGTTTTTGAAAGAAGAGAAACGTTAAGGCATTGGACCATTAACGATCTCTTTTTTTTGAAAGGAGAGAAACGTTAAGGCATTGGACCATTAACGATCTCTTGGGATGGTCGACAAAAGCGGGGCTTTTGCTCCTACGTATCCTCAATGAGGAACTCAGACCTACGTAGTTCTTTCTTATCAAGTGATTCTTTTTTATTTTAAGAGGTGATCATTTTAAGGCGTTGGACCTTAAAAATGATCCATTTTACTTAGTGAGAAAATGAAATGACAAACTTCAAAAAGCCTATTTTTTATGGACGAGCTTGACTAGGCGAGTTGATTTTAGCCTTAGTTTCACTTTAGTTATTAATCAATTCGATTAAGAATGAGAAATCCCAAAGAGAAAACGTCCGATTGATTTTCCGCTTTATTTTGCTAAAAGATGTTTTTTTGATTATTATATTATTTTTTACCTCTTTTTGATTTCCAACGTGGTTACGGCACGACCGAACGGTCGGAATTTATTTTAACCGAAGTTAATGGATAATACAATTCAAACGTTCGGTGGAAGTTTATTTTATTTTTAAGTTAAGCGAGAAATGACTTAAGTAAAATGGCTTAAGCACGTCAACAGGGGGTATAAAAAGTAAACAAAACGAGAATAAAAATGCACGAAACACAATGTGGACCACTACGGGTACATAGAATGAATCGAAAAGCTTGGTTCGAGGTACTTACCCGTTGAAGATCGAAGAACGATGAAGAACGAATGAAGAACGTCGAAGAACGGTTGAAAGCTTTGCGAGATTCCTCACGGAAAACGTTACGGAAACGTTTCGGAAGCGCCTCGGCTTAGATTTTCTTCACGGAAACAATTTTTCCAAGCAAATTCGAAAGAGAGAGAAGTGCCTAAGGGGCTGAACCCCTTCCTTCTTGCATTCCTCCCCTATTTATAGCAAAATAGGGGAGGTGGTTGCCGCCCAGCTCGCCCAGGCGAGCAGGGTTGCTTCCTCCAGAAGCAACCGCCTTCTGGAGGAATCTTCTGGAGGGCCCAAATGGGCCTGGGTGCTATTTGCACCCCCATTTTTACTAAGTACACCCCCCTCTGCTATTTTTTGGTGATTCTTTTTTCGTAAAGTTACGGAAACTTACGAATTTCGTAACGATACTTGTTTTCTTTCCGTAATGTTACGGAACCTTGCGGATTACATAATCATCCCCTTTTTGACTTACGGAATGTTACGGAACCTCACTTAATTATGCAACGATGCTTCCATTTGATTTCCGGTGTGTCACGGAAACTTACGGATTGTGCATCAATATTTTTTTGGTTTTTCGGCATGTCCTGGAATTTCACAAATTGCCTAATGATGGGTGCCAAGCACCTCACGAGGACCAAAGAATGGTCGCACGTCATCGAGCAAAGGTCCCCGGACGAAATTAGGGTATGACAGTTGCCCCTCTTTACTTGTCTTTTATTGGAGATAAAAGGAAAGTAAAGATAAGACACTAATTTCGTTCCTCTCGATTTGGCGAGAGTCGCGGGTGACCATAAAATCTCCACATGCAAATGACTTGTTGTTCCCAAAATTTCACAAATTGCCTAATGATGGGTGCCAAGCACCTCACAAGGACCAAAGAATGGTCGCATGTCATCAAGCAAAGGTCCCCGAAAATCAGTGTATGACACCAATTTTGCTCTTCTCGGTTGACGAAAGTCGCGGGTGACCATGACTTGTCGTTCCTAGAATTTCACAAATTGCCTAATGATGGATGCCAAGCATCTCACAAGGACCAAAGAATGGTCACATGTCATCAAGCAAAGGTCCCCGAAAATCAGTGTATGACACTAATTCCGCTCCTCTCGGCTGACGAGAGTCGCGGGTGACCATGAAATTTCCGCATGTAAATGACTTGTTGTTCCCGGAGGAACAAAAGGTGCAGAAGACTATGTCAGCCTCTGCATGCTATCAAGCGTTCTGTCTTACAGATAGCAAAAGAATGTTTATACGGATAACCACTCGGGTATTTCCGCGTACCATCGGGCCCGCCGCCTCTGGATGATACAAGGGTGCAGAATGACCAAACTTGGTCTCTGCTTGTCATCGGGCCCGCCGCCTCTGGATGACAAAAGGGTGCGAATAACCGTAAGGTATCTCCGCGTATCATGGGTGCAGAATGACCAAACTTGGTCTCTGCTTGTCATCGGGCCCGCCGCCTCTGGATGACAAAAGGGTGCGAATAACCATAAGGTATCTCCGCGTATCATGGGTGCAGAATGACCAAACTTGGTCTCTGCTTGTCATCGGGCCCGCCGCCTCTGGATGACAAAAGGGTGCGAATAACCGTAAGGTATCTCCGCGTATCATGGGTGCAGAATGACCAAACTTGGTCTCTGCTTGTCATCGGGCCCGCCGCCTCTGGATGACAAAAGGGTGCGAATAACCGTAAGGTATCTCCGCGTATCATGGGTGCAGAATGACCAAACTTGGTCTCTGCTTGTCATCGGGCCCGCCGCCTCTGGATGACAAAAGGGTGCGAATAACCGTAAGGTATCTCCGCGTATCATGGGTGCAGAATGACCAAACTTGGTCTCTGCTTGTCATCGGGCCCGCCGCCTCTGGATGACAAAAGGGTGCGGATAACCGTAAGGTATCTCCGCGTATCATCGGGCCCGCCGCCTCTGGATGATACAAGAGTGCACGTCACATGACCTCAGGGTCAGTATGACAAAGATTATGGGGCGGCCGACAAAAGCAAAGCTCTTGCTCCTACGTATCCTCCAATGAGGAACTCAGACCTACGTAGTTCTGGATAACTTGTGAGACTTGAAAAAGTCTCGGTGTTTTCTCCACTAAAATGCAAACATGCTTTAGCAAAGAGACAAATATTCCAACTGATTTAGAGCAGCATATGCTTTTTTGAGTGAAAAACAATGCGCCTACCGGGGAAGGAGAGTCTGCTGATGAAATCTCCCATAACCATAAATGAGATTTTGGATGTTAGCATCTCGTTTCTAAATGACCATTTAGAGGAAACACTGGGTTCGACAAAAATAGAAGAAAATCACTCAAAGTGTATCAATCTCGCACAGGTAAGTGTTTCATCCTAATTCCGAACCATAGATATGTCATGACTTGACTTTGCAAATTATTTCCTATCAAATCAAAAATTACATGTGTGATCATGGATCAAATAGGACTTCCCTTGGGAATGGGTTCTTTTGGGGAGTTTTTCGGCTTTTGTGTGTTTTTGGCTTTTGATTTTTCTGGCTTTTTCTTTTTCTGTTTTTTTTTTTTTTTTTGTTTAGTGCGGGGCGAGAAAAAAAGGTCGCTAGCGCACGGGATTTTGGTTGGTAATCAAAGGGAGAAGACTATTTTAGGTCGTGGTTCCCTTTCCTTCTTTTTTCGTTCATTTGGTGGCAATTCTGTATTGTTCAGATATTGTCCGGTCCAAAGACCTCTCTGCACATTTCTTCTGTTTTCTTTCGATCCTTGATCAGGAGCTTTCTTTCCTTCTTCTTCTTCCTTTTTTACTTTCTCCCATTCTTTGATTGGGAATTTTCCTTTCTTTTCTTTTTGCTTTCTCCCACTCTTTGATTGGGGAATTTTCCTTCTTTTCTTTTTTTGCTTTCTCCCACTCTTTGATTGGGGAATTTTCCTTCTTTTCTTTTTTTGCTTTCATTGGAAATTTTCCTTCTCTTTTTCTTTGATTGGAAATTTCCCTTCTATTCTTTTTTGCTTCCGAGGGTAAGGATTGACATTCTCACCCTGGGTCAAGGTTTATGGTGAGTCGGGATTTTGGCTCAAGGCTTGTAGAATGGCTAGACATGATACATGTCAGGGTTTGGTTTGGTTCAAGGATAAAAGGGATGCCCCACATTATTTCCATGACACAAATGCAAAAATGATGATTTGGAAATTTTATGCAAAACTGGTCATGCATGCACCTATGCGGACACTCAAGTGTCAAATTTTTATGGTCATGTGATGCTAGGGCTCAGGATTCATTTCCTCTATTTTAGTCAACCCAAAGTTTCCAAAATATGTTCTTTTATCAATTTGTGCATTCATCCGAGTCCATTTTGGGCGTCTGGGAAAATCTTCACAGCATTCACCCTTCAGGTGTATACACATTTTTTCAAAAACTAGTTATGATCAGTGAATTTTTTTCAAAGAAAAGTTGGAAGTCATCTCTTTTCAAAAGCATGTTGGTTTTTCAGCTAGACAACTTATTTTCTTTTTTCTCCTTCTTCTTTTTTTTTTATCATTATCATTTGTTTATTTCTTTTTCTTGTTTGTTTTCTTTTTTCCCCCTTTTTTTTTTCATGAGGTATTTTGCTACCTAAACATGTGTATATTTTTGCGAGGTATTTTTGCTATATACATGCATATCCAAGGTATCTTGCTACCTACACATACATATATATGTTTTGTAAGGTATTTTTGCTGTATACATGCATATCCAAGGTATCTTGCTACCTAAACATACATATATATATTTTGTGAGGTATCTTTTTGCTACATACATGCATATCTAAGGTATCTTGCTACCTAAACATACATATATATATTTTGTGAGGTATCTTTTGCTACATACATGCATATCTAAGGTATCTTGCTACCTAAACATACATATATATATTTTGTGAAGTGTGTTTTTGTTTACATACATGCATATCTAAGGTATCTTTCTACCTAAACATACATATATATATTTTGTGAGGTATGACTACCTTCCGAGCTTGTGCTCGTTTTATTTAAATTCCTAGGATCATGAGCAACTAGGTGTGTCTTACTATGAAAAGTGATCAAATAACAAGCACAGATTCAAAAGGTACTAGGTTGCCTCCTAGTAGCGCTTCTTTAACGTCTTTAGCTGGACGCCTTATGACTTGTCGGTCACTGACCTAGTACTTTGCTTACCTTTGGCTTTGGACTTGGTTGCCTATTGGTCGGCCATGTGTCGTAGGCAACGCTCTAACCTTTTTATGGATGAGCTGAGGTGAACTTTAGTGGTGGTGGCGGTGTGTCTATTGCCCGCTACCGGCCATCCCAATGCTGTTGTGGTGTTTCGCCCTGTGCCTGCCTGGGGGCGCAGTACTTCTTGATGAAAGCTCGATTAGTAGGGGGCCTGATGCCCTTGCTGGAGGTTACAGGTACTCCGTAGAACTGATAGAGACCCGTAATTAGAGCTTGACAACTCCAAGACCCTGTTGGACTTCTTCGGGTCCACTGGGTGTCTTGCAGGCGCGATCCCTGCAAACAATAGATGAAATCAGAAATCAGTTGAGCGATGTGCATACTTACCTATGATGACATAACCTTGCCGGGGGGGTACGGGCACCCTATAGGACTGATAGAGGCCCGTAACCAGAGCTGGAAACCCCAGGGCCCTGTTGGACTTTTCCGGGTCCACTGGGTGTCTTGTGGGTGCGATCCCTGCAAACAATAGATGGTATCAGAAATCAGTTGAACCATATGCATACTTACCCATGTCGGGACGACACAGACCAACTGATACTTTTGCAGGGGGAGATTGGCATTGCGGTCGCTGGGCAGAATATTGCTAAGTAGCAATGTCATCTATGTAAGAGTGGTCATGTTGGTGCGCATGATCCGCACTCGTCTCTTTGCAGCGGCACGGGTGAAATCTTGCCCCAGTATGCATAGTAGCAGTGTGATAGCCTCCCTCTCTAGTTGTGCTCGCACAGTTGGCGCTCCTCCAATATCAGGGGGTGGCCCAGGAACCGTTAAAAGGAAACTACTGGTCCCTTAACCGGGAGTGCAAGTCTCGGTTAAGCATTTAAGGACAGAGGACCTTAAATTATCTGAAGGTGCGGATATGGAGCCCACTGAAAGTGAGGACACGTAGTCCTCTAAAGGTGAGGGCGTGCAGCCCTTTCAAGGCGAGGATGTGTAGTCCTCTGGAGGTGAGGGCGTGCAGCCCTCTGCTGGTGAGGACGTGTAGTCCTCTCAAGGCGAGGACGTGTAGTCCTCTCAACGGTGAGGGTAACTAGTACCCAAGGTGAGGGCGTGTAGCCCTCTCAAGGCGAGGACATGTAGTCCTCTGGAGGTGAGGGCGTGCAGCCCTCTGATGGTGAGGACGTGTAGTCCTCTCAAGGCGAGGGTAACTAGTACCCAAGGTGAGGGCGTGTAGCCCTCTCAACGGCGAGGGTAACTAGTACCCAAGATGAGGGTGTGTAGCCCTCTCAAGGCGAGGACGTGTAGTCCTCTCAGCGGTGAGGGTAACTAGTACCCAAGGTGAGGGTGTGCAGCCCTCTCAAGGCGAGGACATGTAGTCCTCTAGAGGTGAGGGCATGCAGCCCTCTGATGGTGAGGACGTGTAGTCCTCTCAAGGCGAGGACGTGTAGTCCTCTCAACGGTGAGGGTAACTAGTACCCAAGGTGAGGGCGTGTAGCCCTCTCAAGGCGAGGACATGTAGTCCTCTGGAGGTGAGGGCGTGCAGCCCTCTGATGGTGAGGACGTGTAGTCCTCTCAAGGCGAGGGTAACTAGTACCCAAGGTGAGGGCGTGTAGCCCTCTCAAGGCGAGGACATGTAGTCCTCTGGAGGTGAGGGCGTGCAGCCCTCTGATGGTGAGGACGTGTAGTCCTCTCAAGGCGAGGACGTGTAGTCCTCTCAACGGTGAGGGTAACTAGTACCCAAGGTGAGGGCGTGTAGCCCTCTCAAGGCGAGGACATGTAGTCCTCTGGAGGTGAGGGCGTGCAGCCCTCTGATGGTGAGGACGTGTAGTCCTCTCAAGGCGAGGGTAACTAGTACCCAAGGTGAGGGCGTGTAGCCCTCTCAAGGCGAGGACATGTAGTCCTCTGGAGGTGAGGGCGTGCAGCCCTCTGTTGGCGAGGACGTGTAGTCCTCTCAACGGTGAGGGTAACTAGTACCCAAGGTGAGGGCGTGTAGCCCTCTCAAGGCGAGGACATGTAGTCCTCTGAAAGGGAGGGCGTGCAGCCCTCTGTTGGCGAGGACGTGTAGTCCTCTCAACGGTGAGGGTAACTAGTACCCAAGGTGAGGGCGTGTAGCCCTCTCAAGGCGAGGACATGTAGTCCTCTGGAGGTGAGGGCATGCAGCCCTCTGATGGTGAGGACGTGTAGTCCTCTCAAGGCGAGGGTAACTAGTACCCAAGGTCCACCCTTATGAGAAAGCAAGAGATCGACTCATCGAGAGGGCCGGTCATCCCAAATCCACAAGATTTGGACATTTAGATGTAGGGAATCTATGTAGTTAACATGATTTTGAGGGATGCAGATGCATGCAACCTTTGTTGTGAAATTTGGTAAATGCGGACTTCATATGAAATAATGCAATGAAATGGAAAGTTTGTACAATGTTCATGTCATTCTTTCCTTGTTTTGTGATTTTGATTTTTGTTTAATTTTTTTTTTTTGGAAAACACAGATTGACTGTCCTTTTGAAAGAGGTGATAATTCATGCAACCTTATCCTATCTTTTGCAAATCTCTCCGGGAACCCCCTCAAAGTGTATGTTCTGTTTGATTTAGTCACTTGACCGTTTTGGAGTGACGGGAATGGAGTCGTTTGATGTTTGATCAATCCATTGAAAACCTAGGGTTTGTCCCCCCTTTTCTTTTTCTTGTTTAAAAACATCGACAGGTGAGAACTTTTGATAACCTATTGGGTGAGAACTTCTAATCTGCCCCTAGGTTCACTTGAGGCTCATGCACGGTGCCCCTCATTGCCCCAGTGTACGGCTTAGAGGTACCAAGTGTTGTCTTGTTTTCACGACCTCGTAGTGAGGAAGAATGAAAGAAGCAGTTGATTCTTGCAAAAAGAATTTTCCAAGGACGAGAAATAGTTGAAGGATTTTTCAGCTGATGGATTTAAGCAAGATGTTTTGATGTCTTGATGATGCTAAAGGATCAAGTACTTCTAAGCTTTATTCAAGACAAGAATCCAAGAAAGTCAAGATATATGATCGAGTTTGATCTCTTAGAATCTTTAGGAAGAAGTTTCCAAATTGAAACAAACAAAAGGTTTGACCAAAGAATTCTATCATTTCAAATTGAGATTTGCTCTCTGGTAATTGATTACCAGTAGTTGAAAATGTTTTAATACAAATTTTTAAAACCTGTAATCGATTACATAAGTCTTGTAATTGATTACCAGAGGGGATCTTCAGAAAATAATTTCCAAGAGACATATCTATTCAAATGTTTTATGAATGGTCATTCAAATGTTTTAAAGAGAGTTTTCATTGCCCAAACAGTTTTATCCTCTCGAAAGATCAAGAGTTTTTCTGAACTGAAATGTCTTATCCTCTCAAAAAGATTCCTTGGTCAACCACTTGCATATTCAATAAGGAATTTTTTGATTGATCTTCATTTTACAATCTACCTCTTTTACGAGAGACCTCTTCTTCTCTTCTTCTTATTTCTGAAAAGGGATTAAGAGACCGTGGGTCTCTTGTTGTAGAGGATTCCTGAACACAAGGGAATGGTTATCCCTGTGTGCATCGTTAATCCGAAAAGAGAGTGAAAGTTTAATTGGGGAATAATCTTCATATCTTAATTCAACCCCCCTTTTTCTTAAGGTAACTGAGGTCATTTGTCCAACATCCTATTCTTGATAACTCACTTCTCTCTAAAAAGACAAAATGAGGTCACATGAACGTCTATATTTTTACTTGAAAACACAGTCAATCAAATGCCTTTTTATTTTTTATTTTGAAACTTATTTGTTTTGAACTTTGCTCGTTGTTTTACGGCACCCCCACCAACGTGCAAGATGAGTAATCTCTGATTGAACGGTCTTGGAAGTCAACACTCAGGAGCGCAGGTTGCTTGAGCAAACAGACCAATGGCTTACACCCACATTCCGGTGAAAGTTGAATAAGCAAACATGCGTTTGTGAGAGGATGAGGGACAAAGATATCAACTTTATCCATTTCATTTAACATTGTAGCTGTGGTTTACAATAATGGCATAAACTTGGAAACCCTGATGAGTCATTAGGGACACCTAACAACAGCTTTCAAAATTGCCCCATGTGTGGCATTTCTTGTCAATGTCAGGATTTACATGCAATTCTCCTCAAATTTCAGCCAGCCCGTATCAATTAGACTTCACACTTTATGCTTCGGGGTCATACAATGCTCAATGGAATGCCCCAGGGCTCCTCCACGATAAGCACACATTGCGTTCGAGTCGTATCCTCAGAAAAGTGGAGGTTGATGAACCTTGGCTAGGGTTATGGCTACCATTGAATTATCAAGTAGATATGGGAGCAAGTCAGCATAGGACACTGGAATTGGGGTGAATTCTACAGGCTTTCTCGCTGCAAAATTCACTTCTTGGTTGGTGTTTTTGGTTTGTGCTAAAGGTGGTGTTCGTCATTGGAAGTGCGGTAGACAGACTTTGTGGTAGATTTAGGGATGGCCTTTGTGGATACCTGGGTGGTGGGTAAGGAGAAGGTTTGTTATTGGCTGAGTAATGACATTGTTGGGTTTGGTGGGAAACTTGGCCGTATAGGAATGGCAGTCACAGCATGGGTTTCTCCCTCTTTCTCACCCTCTTCATTTGCCCCAGTTTTCTCAGTCGTCCTAGTAGGATGATCAAATTTGCCTCTTTTCGGACCCACATCGATCCTTTCACTGGCGAAGACCAAATCCGCAAAGCTTTGAGGTGTGTAACCCACCATTTTTTCATAGTGGAGTACCGATAATGTGTCTACCATCACGATTATCGTCTCCCTTTCCATTATTGGGGGTACCACCTGGGCCGCCAGATCCCTCCACCTTTTGGGCGTGTTCTTTGAAAGATCCGTCCCCCCTTTTTGCACATGTTCTGTAGTTGCATCCTATTCAGAACCATATCAAAATTGTACTGATACTGCCTAACACAGGCAACCATTAGGTCCTTCCAAGAACGGACTCGGGAAGGTTCCAAGTTAGTGCACCAGGTAACAGCTACCCCAGTAAGACTTTCTTGGAAGGAATGTATCAGTAATTCCTCATCTTTTGCGTATTCCCCCATCTTCTGACAATACATCTTTAGATGGTTCTTGAGACAAGTAGCCCCCTTGTACTTGTCAAAGTCCAGCACCTTGAACTTGGGAATGACCATGTTTGGGTATTAGGAACAACTTTTCTAGGTTAGCAAAGGCATAATCTTCACCTCCTTCAACGGCCCTGAGCCTTTCCTTTAGATGATCCAACTTTCCCATTCCTGCCATAGTCATGAGGGTTTTTATCCGCTGTGGAATGCAAGAGGTGCAGTTGTGGGTGATACTGAGGGCCCTCCAAAGTGTTTTGCAGGGGTATACCACCAACTGCTTGCCCTTCAGCAGCATATCCGAGGCAAGGCTCGAAGTTGGCTAGATCGTGGTGGGGAATTTCATGTGTCTCCTCCATGGGTCGAGAGACATGTGCATGATCAGACTGAGGTTGTTGGCTCTTAATGAGTATGGGAGTGGAGTTATTGACATCCTCATTGGGAATGTACACCACATTGGGTGGTGTATAGTTTGGGAGGCAAGCCATATGATGGGAAGGCGTGCTCGTTTTGAATTTGCACATCATGGGGTCATCCGTACTTCCCAAATCTTTGCCTACCATATTTGAGGTTGGATGATTCATTTGCTTGAGGCCGGATGGGGACGTCGGGTTCACCTTAGCAACAACGCTGGTAGCGGCAATTGCAACCGCATTGGCTTCCATTATCTTCTTCACGCTCATCATGGCCTCCATCATTGTGGCCATTTTCTCTTTAATGGCCTCCATGTCGGCCTTCATCTTCTCTTGTATCTCCTCTACTTCACCCATTACTCTAGCTCTAGCACGAGTTCGGTAAGGGTGCCGTAAAGCGTGTCCCTTAAGCTTATGCACGGAAAATGTAATTATGAAATTGAGATGCCCGAAGAAACACCATTTCCTAGTTAACCATGCATTAGGTACCATGTTCAATTATTTTTTAAAGTGAAACGGGTTTATGATCCCAACATGGTTGGCTCGTGGTGCCTAACACATGAAACTAAGAATGTAGTGTGAAGTTTCACGCTTCCCCCTTTTTTGTTTTTGTTTTGTAGAGGAAAACACAAGGATGAGCAAACATGAAAACAAATGGTATGCAATTTTGCAGATCAAAAAGTTTGTTGAACGCATATGCATGATGATGCCATGACTCATGCAAAATGTGAGGCCGGAATATGATAACGGACAAATGCAGGATATGTCCATTATGATGTTATGAAGAGATGCTTATGCGATGCGTGATATGAATGCATTTTACGGACACGAGAGCCCGGAAAATTATCTCTTCTTACTTGCGCATTTGGGGGCGCAGTGCCCCATGTGTACAATTAAGAAGGTGATATGGACCTTCCGGCTTCCCGTGACAAAGGACGAGACCAACATACAATGCATGCTAGAGATAAAATGCGGGAGTGACTTGATTTGCACAAGCTTTTTGGAGTAGAAACATGGGACTAACTCATTTTATTTCAAAAAGGAAGTCGTATCTAGTCAAGGTCTTAGAGACCATACAAGTTTCCTAACGATTTCTAATTATGTGGGCCATTAAGTCTATCATATGCTGACAATAGCCGAGAAGCCCATGAATCTCTTCGGGGGCGGAGTAGGTGTCTGCCATCGCCTTGGCCTTGGCTAACAATCGGGGAAGTTCTTGACTCCCGTTCAAGGTAAGAGCAAACCGATCCCTCCACATGGTTGCCTCTTGGTGTAAAGAGTCGATCACCCTTCCTCTAGCCTCTTTTTCCGCGTATACTTGGGCATATTCGTCTGCAATCCTATGCTCGTGGGCCGCGGCTAGACCTAACTCTTCTTGGTACTTGGCGATGATAGCTAGCATGTTGGTCTCCGTCTCGCATAAATGCTGAGACAAGCTTCTTTTGGACCTTGAACAGGCAACTAACTCCTCTTTCAAAACCATGCTATGTGCTCGCGACTGGTCCCTTTCTTCCTTTCGCAACTTGAGTTTACTATTGCTACCCCATAGAGCTCCGCGAAATTTGTTCCGGCCATACTCTTCCTTGCGAGCCCTCTTGGTCTCTTGTTCAAGGGCTCTTGCAGTAATTGCATTCTCTTCCCGTAACCCGGCACACTCCTTCCGAACGTGTGTAGCGGCCAACTTGAACTTCTCCTTGGCAAGTTTTGCCTTTCCTAACTCGCTTTTGAGAGCTTGGACTTCTTCGTCCTCTTCCGGTGCTTAAAAACTCTCTTCGCTGACGACTTTTAACTTGGCGAGCCAATCTAAACCTCGTATATGAACTTTCATCCATTCGTGGTACCCACCAATGATGCCATTACGAATGCCTCTAAGCTCTTGATCTTTCCTTAACGGGGTTTCCCATGCCTTATGGATTCTTTGTATCGTCTTGGAACTTTGTGCGCCGAGATCCCTCACAAGGAAAGGAGACATGCTTTCTTCCGTCGGTGCTCCCCTCATGGGGTACCCTAGTTGTCTTATAGCGAGCGCGGGATTGTAGTTAATACAACCCCTCGTTCCTACCAGCGAAATGTTTGGGTATCCTCCACATGAGAAAAGGACTCCTTCTTTTCCTTCCTTCCATCGGGGGAACCAACTGATTGTTCTACCTCCTATCCCGGCCAAGAGCTGGTCCCAATCTATTCTCCTCTTTTCAGTGCACGAGCGATGGCTCAGGTGCGGACATGGATGTCTTGTGTCTTGTCGGAACAAGTGCGAAACCAACCAAACACAGAGGGCGGGTAAGCAACAGATGATCCGTGCGCTACTCTTTTCGCACCTTCGGTCAAATGTGTCCAATAGATCTGCCAAGACAGCTACCACCGGACTTTCCTTGCTATGGTGGTAGGCAAGGAAAGCGTCGATTGCTGCTAGGTCTACCAAACCATCCACATTTGGAAAGAGGACAACCCCGAAAATTAGCAAAGCTAACACATCCATAAACGGGACCCAGTCTCCTTGATTGGCCATACCCCTTGCCTTGTCTTCTAGGTACTTCCGTGGTAGGCCCGCTATGCCGTTCCGAGTCTGTTTTATGCGGTCCAAACCTCTTGCTGAATCCTTGACCACAGTTGCAATTCTGCTCAAAGAGGGGAGACACCCGGAGGAAAGATATGGTTTTCTTCCCCCGAGAGGACATCCTAGAATTTCCTCAAATTCTTCAATGGTTGGTACTAATTGGAAGTCTCCGAATGTGAAGCACCTCAAAGGCTGGTCGTAGTATTGGGTAAGTGATGCAACGGCTTCTATGGACACCTCTGCTATGGTCAACTCTAAGATCTTTCCGTAAGTCTTGCGGAAGGCTTGCATTTGGAGGGGTTCCATCAACCGCCTTAATTCCTTGATGCTGGTGGTATCTGGGCTTTTGACCTTGACTTGGTAGAACCTCTTGCCGGTTTGATTTGTTCCCATGCTTACTAAAGTGAGACAAAAGCTGGTGCAAATCAAAACTCCGATATCTCATGGGTGGGATGGATGCATGCATGATGGAATGCATATGACACAGATGCAATTTACGAATACGGGGGTCCGGGGAATTTGTCCCCTTCTTAGATACGACGTCTAGGGGTAGCGAAATGCCCCAACGCACGTTTTTAAGAAGGCGACACGGACCCTCCGTTGGTTTGTTTACAGTAGGGATCAAGACAGAACCCATATGCAATGCCTATGGAAACGACACAATGCGGGAATGTGCACAGTATGACAATATTTACCGAACATAAGCAAAAGGGTATATGATACTCATGCATGGCAGTGTGAAAAATGGCACGCAGCGTGTTTGCTTCGTGCCCCTATTTAAGGGACCTATAAGGGAGAGAACTAACAAGGCTTTTAGCAATAATCCCCAAGGTAGTTATATCTCTCTTGATGGTTTCTAGAGGTATCATCCCCTTTGAAGAACATATTGTAGCAGTAGGGACTACTAGCAACAATAGGTTTTCAAAGAGAAAAGCTCTAGATGAGGGTTCACTGTAATCAAGCAAGTCGGAGACCTAGCATGATCACAGATTCACCTCCACTCCTTATGCTCCCATGAACCCGGGTATAGGGCCCTTTTTCACTCACAGTGTGTGCAAATAGTGTTGGTGTTTGTGTGCATCAAATGAATAAATATTTACCTCATGCATACATTCTAAAACACACTAAAAGCAACAGATAGTTTATATACACAAGAACATAAGACAAATAAAGGGAAACCAACAAAGGAGAAAGTCATGATAAAACATCGCACAAGATTAAATGGCCTAACTCTCTAAAAATGGTCCCCAGTGGAGTCGCCAACTGTCGCAACCTACCCTTCGGCGGGAGGGCGACGCGTGACTCGCGGGATGCGTGTTCCATGAAAGGAATACGCGCGGAGTCGCCACCAACGTTTATTTGAGGAAAACGTCGGAAAAACCGGAAAAGACGCGATCTACGAACTTTTAAGTGAAAGGTTCGGGAGTTGTATTTACGCACGGGGAAGGTATTAGCACCCCACACGTCCGTCCCAAGGGACGGCAGCCTTTAATCGAATGTGCAAACATGACTTTGATTTTTACGTTCCCTTTTATGTCCTTATATCCTTTATACTCTTTTTATATTTTTTTCTTTTTGTGGTCGACAAGGGTGTTTCCCTTTGCTCCTACGTATTCCTCAATTTGCGATGAGGAAATCAGACCTACGTAGTTCTTTTTGGAACAAAGTGTTTGGTTAAGTTGTTTTTTGTCTTTTTGCAAAATATGTTTTTATTGAACAAAAGGTCATTTAAGGTGTTGAACCATTAAACGGTCTTTTGATTTTGAAAGGGGAGAAACGTTAAGGCGTTGGACCATTAACGATCTCTTGTTTTTGAAAGGAGAGAAACGTTAAGGCATTGGACCATTAACGATCTCTTTTTTTTGAAAGGAGAGAAACGTTAAGGCATTGGACCATTAACGATCTCTTGGGATGGTCGACAAAAGCGGGGCTTTTGCTCCTACGTATCCTCAATGAGGAACTCAGACCTACGTAGTTCTTTCTTATCAAGTGATTCTTTTTTATTTTAAGAGGTGATCATTTTAAGGCGTTGGACCTTAAAAATGATCCATTTTACTTAGTGAGAAAATGAAATGACAAACTTCAAAAAGCCTATTTTTTATGGACGAGCTTGACTAGGCGAGTTGATTTTAGCCTTAGTTTCACTTTAGTTATTAATCAATTCGATTAAGAATGAGAAATCCCAAAGAGAAAACGTCCGATTGATTTTCCGCTTTATTTTGCTAAAAGATGTTTTTTTGATTATTATATTATTTTTTACCTCTTTTTGATTTCCAACGTGGTTACGGCACGACCGAACGATCGGAATTTATTTTAACCGAAGTTAATGGATAATACAATTCAAACGTTCGGTGGAAGTTTATTTTATTTTTAAGTTAAGCGAGAAATGACTTAAGTAAAATGGCTTAAGCACGTCAACAGGGGGTATAAAAAGTAAACAAAACGAGAATAAAAATGCACGAAACACAATGTGGACCACTACGGGTACATAGAATGAATCGAAAAGCTTGGTTCGAGGTACTTACCCGTTGAAGATCGAAGAACGATGAAGAACGAATGAAGAACGTCGAAGAACGGTTGAAAGCTTTGCGAGATTCCTCACGGAAAACGTTACGGAAACGTTTCGGAAGCGCCTCGGCTTAGATTTTCTTCACGGAAACAATTTTTCCAAGCAAATTCGAAAGAGAGAGAAGTGCCTAAGGGGCTGAACCCCTTCCTTCTTGCATTCCTCCCCTATTTATAGCAAAATAGGGGAGGTGGTTGCCGCCCAGCTCGCCCAGGCGAGCTCAGCTCGCCCAGGCGAGCAGGGTTGCTTCCTCCAGAAGCAACCGCCTTCTGGAGGAATCTTCTGGAGGGCCCAAATGGGCCTGGGTAAGTACACCCCCCTCTGCTGTTTTTTTGGTGATTCTTTTTTCGTAAAGTTACGGAAACTTACGAATTTCGTAACGATACTTGTTTTCTTTCCGTAATGTTACGGAACCTTGCGGATTACATAATCATCCCCTTTTTGACTTACGGAATGTTACGGAACCTCACTTAATTATGCAACGATGCTTCCATTTGATTTCCGGTGTGTCACGGAAACTTACGGATTGTGCATCAATATTTTTTTGGTTTTTCGGCATGTCCTGGAATTTCACAAATTGCCTAATGATGGGTGCCAAGCACCTCACGAGGACCAAAGAATGGTCGCACGTCATCGAGCAAAGGTCCCCGGACGAAATTAGGGTATGACATAATGGTTGCTTGTTTCTTTTTCTTTCTATTCTTCCTTTCAGTCTTGGTAATTTTCGGATCAAATGGCGTTGTATCCTCTGGATTTTTCCCTCGCATAAAGGAAAAAAGAACACACTACAGCAACCCGTAAGCACCAAGGTTAGAGAAAATAAAAGAGAAAATTTATACAAGATCAAAATGAAAGAAATAAATATAGAAGTAAGAAAAAATAAAATAGAGAATTTATACAAAATCAAAAGAAATAATTGCAAAAGAAAAATAGCCTATCAAACTAAAAGTTTAAATCTGAAAGAACTAAGTGGATGACTCAAGTCCCCGACAATGGCGCTAGAAACTTGTTAGACTTTTGGCAAGCGTACTGATCGAGGCCGTACCCGAATCAAATGAACATTAAAATGTAGTAACTAGGAAGTGATCCTAGGTCATTTCCCAACGAGCAATGATAAGCCAAATGTTCATAACAGATAGTAGGAAATAGTAACAAATTGGGGGGGGGGGGGGGGGGGTTGTTTGCTTTTGTAAATTAAATAGCTAGTAAATTGAATTAGAAAAATATCAGAATTAAAATACGTTGCTTCCCCTTGATTCACAAGCAAGTCTCTTATCCTAGGTTGCGAGAATTTATCCTTTATCAGTTTAACCACTTAATCCAACCCTAAATTAAATTACTAAGCGAAATTTAACATAAGGCATTCATTATGTGATTAAGCAACACATACACCAATTACTCATAAACGATCATTAAGCATGAACGTAAATTAAGCGCAGAGACAATTAATCAAGCACTAAGCATGCATGAACTAATAGCAACAAATTTAGATTAATTAGTGAAGAGGAAAAACTGAACAGAGTTTAACATTAATAATAGAACCTCAAAGAGAACTATGCTTGATCCTCAAGAGAAAGCAATGCTGGAGACTTAGCCTTCCATTAATCAATAGAGAATGAACTTATAAATTCAAGAACGAAATTTTATTGCTACTGGAATTGCAAAACGAAAATAATGTCTAAAAGAAGAAAAGCCTAAAACTAAAAACGAAAAATAGGAGAGAGAGAGAGAGAGAGAGAGAGAGAGAGAGAAGAGAGGGGGCTAAACTAGAACCTTGGTGCTGTTATATAGTTTTCCAGCCCCAAAGCTTACAAATCTGTTTTAAATCCAAGCTCATAAATAAAATAAAATCAAATCTAGATAAGATAAGATCTAGATGAAATAATATCTAGATGAGATCAAATCTAAATAATATCTAGATAAGATAAGATAAGATAAGATCTAATTTTGTAGAATAAAATAGTCTGCCCTCTTCAAGTCCAAGCCCAATTCTGGATTCAAGCCCAAGCCCAATGCTTCATTAATTCCTGAAATTAGATTAAAAACATCAAATTAGCTGAATGGGCCCAAATAATAAAATTGCCTAATTAATTTGGCAATTAAGATTAATCAGTACTTAAAATGGCGCAAAAAGGGTTAAGAAATAGGAGAAAATAATGGCACATCAAAACCCCCCATACTTAGCCTTTTGCACTCCTGGGCAAAATGAAATAAAGAACAAAATCCAAGGATATCAAAGAGAGACAAACAAAACATTTACATATTTCTCAATGAACATCAAGGAATGAAAGGAATGGGGCCTAAAATCTCTTATAAAGTACCTGTAGAATCCTGCATGACCAAGAAAAGATCGCACCTCTCGCACGCAAGAGGGGTAAGGCAATTGTGAAATAACAAAAATTTTTGCAGGATCTACTTCAATGCCCTTTTTGGAAATAATGTGGCCTAAAACTATACCTTGCTCAACCATAAAATGACATTTTTCAAAATTTAGAACAAGGTTAGTTTCGGTGCATCTATTCAAAACCTTTTCTAGATTATCCAAACAAATATCAAAAGAGGATCCATATACAGTGAAATCATCCATAAACACCTCTATGCAATTTTCTAAAAAATCACTAAAAATACTAATCATGCACCACTGGAAGGTACTAGGGGCATTGAACATGCCGAAAGGCATCCTCCTATAGGCAAAAGTGACGAAGGGGCAGGTGAATGTGGTCTTTTCCTGATCCTCAGGAGCAATAGTGATTTGCATATAACCAGAAAAACCATCAAGGAAACATTAGTGAGATTTACCTGTCAGGCGTTCAAGCATCTGGTCAATGAATGGCAGGGGAAAATGGTCCTTTTTGGTAACCTGGTTCATCCTCCTATAGTCGATGCAGACTCTCCAACTATTCTGCACCCGAGTAGGAATCAACTCCTCCTTCTCCATTTTTATCACGGTGAGGCCGGTTTTCTTTGGGACTACCTGGATGGGACTCACCCATTGGCTGTCGGAGATAGGATAAATGATTCCAGCTTGCAAAAGCTTGGTTACCTCCTTCTTCACTACATCAAGAATCATCGGGTTGAGTCTTCTCTATGGCTGTCTTACTGGTTTAGCCCCATCCTCTAAATTTATTCGATGCATACATGTGGATGGGCTAATACCAGGAAAGTCCACCAGGGTCCAGCCTATAGTCTTCTTATGCTTCTTGAGAACTGATAACAGCTTTTCCTTTTGCTCATCAGCAGGGGAGGCATATATAATTACTGGGAAACTTTTGCTATCATCCAAATAAGCATATTTTAAATTTGATGGTAGAGGCTTCAATTCTGGTGTGGGCGGCTGGATAATGGTAGAAAGAGATGGTTTCTCAGCCTGTACCTCATAAAGAAAGTCAAAGGTATATGTACTTCTTGAAACATGGTTAGTTCTATCTGACTCTAGAAAATCAATCTCAAGGGGTAAAACATCACCAGACATGTAATCAATATCAAATTCAGATTCATTCTCAGCATCAAATTCAGACATATGATCAAGTACAAATTCAGATTCAATGCATGAAGAGTAACAGGCATGCAGATTAGAATGAAGATCAGTCATGTATTCATCAACAATATGGTCAATTATTTCAACACGAAATACAGAAAGATCTTCAGATGGGTGTTTCATAGCATCAAGAATATTAAAATGAACAGTTATATCACCAAACTCCATAGATAGTGTGTCTACATATACATCTATCTTAGTTCTAGCAGTTTTCATAAAAGGTCTGCCTAGAATGATGGGAACTGATCCTTTAGAAAATCCCTCCTCCATATTCAAAATATAAAAATCAACAGGGAAAATCAGTTCACCAACTCTAATTAAGACATCCTCTATGAAACCAGCAGGATAGGCAACACTTCTATTAGCTAAATGAATTACCACATCAGTTGACTGCAAAGGACCAAGAGATAGAGAATTAAAAATAGACAAAGGCATAACACTAACAGAAGCTCCTAAATCTAGCATGGCATTGTCAAACTTATTGTTCCCAATAATACAATGTATGTTGAATGTACCTAGATCTTTACATTTTTTAGGGATTTGGGGAACAAATTTACCAATCAATGCGGAGACATTTCTGCCCATGCTAATTCTTTCACTTCCTTTAAGCTTCCGCTTATTAGTGCACAGCTCCTTCAAGAATTTAGCATATCTTGGAATTTTCTTTATTGCATCTAGCAGAGGTGTGTTTAATTCTACTTTTCTAAATGTTTCCAAGATCTCCTTCTCTGTCTCTTCCATTTTTTTGTTGGAAATTGCTCTTGGAGGGAATGGAAGAGGGATATGCTGCTTCTCTTTAGGGTCACCTGCATAGAAATTGTTAGGTAACTTACTCTTGACATTTTTGTCATCATCTTTTTCTGGAGCAGAGTGAGGTTGGGCAGGTTCATTTGCTGGTTGAGGTTCTTGACACTGCTTTCCTGATCTCAATGTAATGGCAATCACATTTTTGGGATTCTGGACAAATTGATAAGGTAATCTGTCAGAATTCTAGGACTGTTGTTGATTTAACTGTGTAGCCAATTGTCCCATCTGATTAGTTAAGCTTTGAATGGAGGCTCTGGTCTCTTGCTGAAACTGCATGTTTTGCATAGTCATTTACCTCACAAGTTCTTCAAGGGAAGGTTGCGGAGGGGCCTCAACTGTTTGTTGTTTCTGGGGCTATTGTTGTTGCTGTTGTTGTTGTTGTTGTGAAGGATTCGACCATCTAAGGTTAGGATGATTCCTCCACCCGGGGTTGTACCTGTTGAGGAGGTCTATTGTAGATGTTTGCAGCATAAGCTTCAGGCTATTCAATTGCTTCAGATTGTTACACAGAAGGGCAAAGGTCTATGTGGTGGTCGGTAGAGGAGCATAAACCACAGAATCTGGCGACAGGTGCAGATTTTTTATTCATGGCCAGTTGGGTTACCAAGTTAACCAAGGCATCTAGTTTACCTTCAAGCTTCTTAGTCTCAGGTGATGAAGATGAATTTGTGGCTACTTCATGCACTCCTCTAAGAACAATAGCATCATTTCTTGCACTGAATTGTTGGGAGTTGGAAGCCATCTTCTCAATCAAATTCCTAACTTCATCAGGGGTCATATCACCAAGAGCTCCACCACTGGCAGCATCAATCATACTCCTCTCCATGTTGCTAAGTCCCTCATAGAAATATTGAAGAAAGAGTTGCTCAGAAATCTGGTGGTGAGGGCAGCTTGCACACAATTTCTTGAATCTTTCCCAGTACTCATATAAGCTTTCTCCACTAAGTTGCCTGATGCCTGAAATGTCTTTTTTGATGGCAGTGGTCCTAGATGCAGGGAAGAATTTCTCCAAGTACACCCTCTTAAGGTCATCCCAGCTGAAAATGGACTTGGGAGCAAGGTAGTATAGCCAATCTTTTGCCACTCCCTCCACAGAATGAGGAAAAGCCTTTAGAAAGATATGATCTTCTTGGACATCGGGGGGCTTCATGGTGAAACAAACAATATGGAACTCCTTAAGATGCTTATAAGGATCTTCACCTGCAAGACCATGAAACTTGGGCAGCAAATGTATTACTCCAGTCTTGAGAACATATGGAACACCCTCATCAGGATATTGAATGCACAAGCTTTCATAAGTGAAATCAGGTGCAGTCATCTCCCTAAGAGTCCTCTCACGAGGTGGAGGTTGAGCCATGTTCTCAGTATAAAAATTAGTAGTGGAATGTTCAAAATCAGAATATTTAGAATCACCCTCAACAGAATGCTCAGAATGCTCAAAATGCACAGAATGACCAGGATGCACACTATGCCTAAAAAATCTATGAAAGGTTCTATCTATTTCAGGATCAAAGGGTTGTAAATCACTTGGATTGCCCCTAGTCATGCACTATATGCAGCAAATAATGTGTTTCTCAACAAGCGCCTAACAAGGGGGTAAAACTACAACTATACTCAAACGATATCAAAATAAGTTGAAATTTTGTGAGGAACACCCTAAAATCATGAAACGATAGCACAAAAAATTTCAAACAAAAATTCAAAGTCTAACTATGGAAACGGCCTAAGGAAAGTTTAGAAAAATAGAACAATAAAACTTGAAAAAAAAACTTAGTAAACAGGCGATTATGGCTAGTTAGAGACCTCAACCAAGCTTCTCTGGGTTGCCATAGTATGAGAAATTTTTTTCTACCCCAAATGCATATAAAATAATAGTCGTTCGGATACCCAAAGCAAAAGTTATGGTCGTTTTAAGTTTTGCTAAAAATAAGTTCTCATTTTTTTGAATCTCTCAAATCCAGCCACACCAAGTGTTCCTGGTATTTTTCACACAAAATATGGGTCAAAATAACCTACCACACAAATTCAGCCAAAAATAACAACCCTAACTATAAAAAAAAATCGCCAATTAAATTGTCAACAGCCATCGCTAATTCAGTCGCTAATGTAATGTTGTGTGAACAGTAACACAGAATCAGTCTCTAATTCCGTCACTAAGCACTATTCACAGCAAAACATAAAACTGAAATAGGAAAAGCACTGAACAAGGGGTACTACAAAACTGCAAAACAGAACATCAAATAAAACAGAACAACGCACTAACACAATATACTAATACAACACGAATACACTAAACAAAAGAAGTAAACATAAAACAACTAAACATAAAACATGAATCACTAGCTATTATGAACCTTTGGACCACTGCTCCCCGGCAACGGCGCCAAATTTGATCAAAGCCGTACCCGAATCAAATAAACATTAAAATGTAGTAACTAGGAAGTGATCCTAGGTCATTTCCCAACGAGCAATGATAAACCAAATGTTCATAACAGATAGTAGGAAATAGTAACAAATTGGGGGGGGGGGGGGGTTGTTTGCTTTTGTAAATTAAATAGCGAGTAAAATTGAATTAGAAAAATATCAGAATTAAAATATGTTGTTTCCCCTTGATTCACAAGCAAGTCTTTTATCCTAGGTTGCGAGAATTTATCCTTTATAAGTTTAACCACTTAATCCAACCCTAAATTAAATTACTAAGCAAAATTTAACATAAGGCATTCAGTATGTGATTAAGCAACACATACACCAATTACTCATAAACGATCATTAAGCATGAATGTAAATTAAGCGCAGAGATAATTAATCAAGCACTAAGCATGCATGAATTAATAGCAACAAATTTAGAGTAATTAGTGAAGAGGAAAAACTGAACAGAATTTAACATTAATAATCGAACCTCAAAGAGAACTGTGCTTGATCCTCAAGAGAAAGCAACGCTGGAGACTTAGCCTTCCATTAATCAATAGAGAATGAACTTATAAATTGAAGAACGGAATTTTATTGCTACTGGAATTTCAAAACGAAAATAATGTCTAAAAGAAGAAAACCCTAAAACTAAAAATGAAAAATAGGAGAGAGAGAAGAGAGGGGGCTAAACTAGAACCTTGGTGCTGTTATATAGTTTTCCAGCCCCAAAGCTTACAAATCTGTTTTAAATCCAAGCTCATAAATAAAATCAAATCAAATCAATTCTAGATAAGATAAGATAAGATCAAGATGAAATAATATCTAGATGAGATCAAATCTAAATAATATCTAGATAAGATAAGATAAGATCTAATTTTGTAGAATAAAATAGTCTGCCCTCTTCAAGGCCAAGCCCAATTCTGGATTCAAGCCCAAGCCCAATTATGGATTCAAGCCCAATGCTTCATTAATTCCTGAAATTAGATTAAAAACATCAAATTAGCTTAATGGGCCCAAATAATATAACTGCCTAATTAATTTGACAATTAAGACTAATCAGTACTTAAAATGGTGCAAAAAGGGTTAAGAAATAGGAGAAAATAATGGCACATCACGCACCAATTGTCATTGTAGGTTTCACATTTATAAAAGAGTTTGTCTCCATGGACTCAAGTTTACTTAATTCATTTGGATACAAGTTATCAGTTCAATAGTTATGTACAAATTTAATCGAATGTCATTTGTTTTGGTTTGATTAACTAAATACAACTTAAAGTAAAAGAATAGTAAAAATAATGGAATCACGTGAATAGCGGAAATACGGAAACACAGAAATACGGAATTCAGTGCATCATAAATATGTAAATTACGAAAACGACTTAAATTAATTCAAGTAAACATAGGATTGGATTCCATTGTTCATACCCTTAGCATCCTAATAAGATTAACATCTATGAATCGTTTTCCAATATTACTAATGCACACATTAAGTTATCCCAAGTCGATCCCTCGCACTTGGAACCTAAGAATATTTACTAAATATCGATCACTCGCATATGCAGTAAATACCCCAGCATTACAATTATATTCTCATGCTTTTTGCATTAAAAATTTTATGCTCAATTCCTAGCAACGTAACGTAAAGAGTAAAATCATTCGGTTCAAATTCTAAGATTACTTTCTAGTCTCACTTAAAATCCAATTTCATGACACTAGTGATCAAATAGAATCAAGCATTATGAGTAGAATGAAATTACCAATAATGAGTAGAAAAGATTCATACATATATAATATCAAAAGGGATACATAAGGGTACAAAGATTACATCCAATCCTTAATAAAAACTAACCGATCATTGCGCAGAGCACAAGGCTAACAAGAGAAATGATGAAGGAAGTGATCCACGATCGCAACTCTGCAGCGCCTCGGCTCCACTTTTCCTTTTCTCCTTCTTCTTCTACATGTTTCTCTAGTATTTGCTTCAGCTAGATTCCCCTTCCCTTCAACAATGCATGGCTATTTATAGAAAACAACCAAGGAGAGCAGGGAAATTCACCCAGGCAAGCTGCAGCTCGCCCAGGCGAATTATGGCTTAATGGTGAAAGCATCCACTCACCAAAATTTGGCACTTATCAGTTCTATAGAGAATGATCAAGTTGTGAAGGTTTAATCAATGTCATTAGAGTTAGTTCAATCGAATTAATCCCTAAATTCATTGAGATCGCAAATTAGGTTGGAATATCATCTAAACAATCTGTGATTAAAGTCAAAGTTAGGAAATCAATTCCTAAAATAGTTTGTTTTCAATCCTAAGCATATTCATAATCATGAAAATCGAAATTAGGATTGATGAAAAAGATGAACATTCACACAGAGTAGAAATACTAAACCAGAACTCAAATTTAGACTTACTTGGAGTGGATCCTTGGATTGATTAAGTGTCTAACCTTCTATGATCATCATCAATTGAAGACCAACGAAATTTATGCAAGAAAAAGGAAGAATAGAAGTGAAAAGAGGGAAAAGAATGAAGAATGGTTGAGAGAAAAAGAGAGAGCAGATTTTGCTCCTAAAACTAGGACTACAAGTAACTAAATATGTTTTTGTACAAAATGAAGTAACTAGCTAACTAACTAAATTCCACTAATATATAGAGTTACTACTCAGAAGGAAAGGATGGGACTTGATTAGGCCCATCTAATCTACCTAATTAAACTAATTACACAAAGCAAAGCCCAAATTCGCAGCTCAATTATTTAAGTACAGAGGCTCTAACTTTCATGCCCAATTTGACCCTTGAAATGGCAGAAATGGCCCAATAGTATTTCTGACAAAATTAAATATATTTTTCTTATCTTTCCAGGGACTACTCACATGCTCCATTTGAAGTTCTGTAATGTCCTATAGGCCCTACACAAGGCATATAGTTCAAGTAAGCACAAAATTCCAAAAATAAGCCATGATTATCAATTAAGCTCAATCATTTGCCTAATACCAAAAATGAGTTAAGGTGGGAAAATTGGAGTCAAAGAGAATTCAAATAATCTAAGAAGAATAGAAAATACTAAACTATAAATTCTCAATCAAATTCCCCCAAACTTTATCTTTTGCACTCTTGGGCAAAACTAAAAGAAAGACTAAGAAAAAAAATCAAACTAAAAAAAAATAAGCACAACTAAAAGAAAGGTATAAACAAGGCACACACATTTTTCAATGGATCCTAAAAATGCACAAAAATGTGAGAGATTGAAAATGGAAGAATGGTCTTAAGATAACTAGCAATCCATGAACACATGATCACAAAATGCAAAGTGGACAGGTAGTCAAGTCAAAATTAAGAATGTACCATGGTGATAGAAATCTCTCAAAGAACAACACTCAACCTTATCAAATGTGTATGGGTTTGTGTTTACACTCAAGCACCACATGTAACTAGCACATCCAAATTTTGACAAGACTCTAATCCATTCAACTTGAAATACACATGCATCAAAAGATCAAAAGGACTTTTATTGGTTTATAATGTATGGCTTAAGTGAGGGTGGATATGAGAAGAATATTTAGGCTAAGACTAAGGGGGAAAAGGGGGAATGGGGAGTAAGCCATCAAGTAAAAGGAGGGTTAGAAGAAAAAACAAAGTGGAGAACAACAAAATTAAAATAACAAGAACTTACAAGAATGAAAATCAACCACAACACATTTTTTTTCTTCTTCTTTTCTTTGTTTGTACAATTTTTTTTCTTTTTGAACTTTTGTTTATTTTACTCCCATTTTTTTCAATTGTTTTCTTTTTTATTTTGTTTTCTTTTTTTTCTCTTCACCAAGTCACAAGAAAATGAAATGACAAAAACAAAGAAACTTTCATAAAACAAAGTGCAAATCCTCCACACTTGTTTGAAACCCAATCCCAAAACAATTCCAAAGCCCCTTTTCTCCCTAAAGTTTAGGACAACATGGTTTTCCACTTTTTGGCTTGTAATGAGCTACACAATGAAATGAGTTAAAGGCTCAAAGAGAGTGACGATGGATATCAATGCAAGGTAGACTTATTTGGCTAGTGGCTAAAAGAAAGAAGGCCTAAATCATCTCAATCAATGCATGTGTAACAAGGAATGACAAAAGAGGCAAGGCAAAACCTAGAGTAATCTATCACAATGGTGAACTCACACATGAAAGAGCATGAATGGAATAATGTAATCCATCCACAAAATCCCAAAACTCACAAGGCATCATTCTATCCACAATTGCAACAATGGTTCACATCAAGCATGAAACCTCTCAACTAAAAATGATACATCTCTCACAATTTATACAAGTTAGAAATCCTATGTAAAAGTGCCTCAATTCAACAAAAACGTTAGAAAACAGAAACTGCAAATTCTTTCCTTTTTTATTTTCTATATGTAAAAAATAGTAAAACAACGAAACAAAATAAATACAACAAGACAAAAAATAGAAAACAACAACAAAAAAGAAACAACATACAACTACAGAAAAATAGACATAACAAAATATAGCTAAGCAGAAACAGAAAATAGATACACACACAAAAACTGAAACAAAATACAAAAACACAAATAACAACAAAAACAGTAAAAACAGAAAACAACAATTGTTTTCTAAACCCTCCCCCCACACTTGAAATGCACATTGTCCTCAATGCGAGCATGTAATGAAATGCAAACAAAGAGACAATATATAAAAGAAAAGGGAAGGAAACTCCTCAAGTGTCATTCAAGGCACATCATCACATAAAATTGGCAAGACCAAAGAGAGGTCCTCCATAAACTCCTCCTCCACTTGGGGGCTCTCATGAAAAAGCTTGAGTTGGTGACTGTTTACTTTGAAAAATTTGTCGGTAACTTCATTTTTAATCTCAACTGCACCATGGGGAAAAACATTAGTAATAACAAAAGGACCATCCCATCTAGATCGAAGTTTACCAGAAATAAGCTTGAGGCGAGAGTTAAACAATAGCACTTTTTGGCCAATATGGAACTCCTTCATAAGAATCCTAGAGTCATGAAATCTCTTAACTTTCTCCTTGTAACTCTTGGAGTTCTCATAGGCTTCTAAGTAGATCTCCTCAAGTTCTTGCAATTGAAGCTTCCTTTTCATACTCGCTTCATCAAATGCCATGTTACAACCCTTCACCGCCCAATAAGCATGGTGCTCAATCTCCACCAAAAGGTGGCATGCCTTACCAAAAACCACCCTATAGGGAGACATCCCCAAACGTGTTCGGTAAGCGGTTCTATGGGCCCATAGACCATCCTAAAGTAGCTTGCTCAAATCCTTCCTGTTGGGTTGCACTACATTCTGCAACACTTGCTTGATCTCTCTATTAAAAACCTTCGCTATGGTTTTACCATCAAGCTTCTTCAACAAGTACCTCAAAGTTGCATGGTCAGTAAAGACAATAATACGAGAGCAAAGCAAATAAGATCTGAATTTATCTAATGCAAAAAAATAGCTAAAAGCTCCTTTTCGATGGTGGTGTAGTTGACTTGGGTTGCATCAAGAGTGTGTAAGGAATAAGCAATGACATGTGATACTCTATCAACTCTCTATGACAAAACATCCCCAAGTGCATAATTGGAGGCATCTCACATGAGCCCAAATGGAAGCTCCCAATCTGGTGGCTGCATGATGGGAGAGGTGGTAAGCCTCTTATTCAACTCCTCAAATGCCTCTTTACCAGGCTGGTCAAGCACAAAATCTACGTCCTTCTGAAGAATATTGGACAATGGCAAGGCAATCTCGCTAAAATCCTGGATGAATCTCCTATAAAAACCTACATGTCCAAGAAAAGAATGTACTTCCTACATAGACGTGGGGTAAGGAAGAGAAGTAATAACATCAATCTTGGCCTTATCGACCTTAATACCTCTACTTGAAACCAAATGCCCTAAGACTATACCTTCATGGACAATAAAATGACATTTTTCAAAGTCAAGAACAAGGTTTGTCTCAATGCATCTGTTAAGAACTCTAGAGAGGCTATCCAAACATACATCAAAGGAAAAACCATAAACAATAAAATCATCCATAAAAACCTCCATGCAACTCTCTAATAAATCAAAAAAGATACTCATCATGCACCGTCGGAAGGTGCCAGCAGCGTTGCATAGGCCAAAAGGCATCCTGGTGAAGGCAAATGTGTTGAATGGACAGGTGAATATGGTCTTGTGCTAGTCCTTCGATGCAATATGAATCTACATGTAACCTAAAAAATCATCAAGAAAGCAATAATGTGATTTACCTGCCAACCTCTCCAAAACCTGATCAATGAATGAGAGAGGGAAGTGATTCTTGTGAGTTGCCTGGTTCAATGCAAACTCGCCAACTATTGGCCACTTTAGTGGATATCAACTCATTATCCTGGTTCCTCACAACAGTGATGCTCGGCTTCTTAGGGACCACTTGGATAGGTGAAACCCAAGTGCTATCTGAAATGGGATAAATGATCCCTGCAACTAGTAGCTTCATCACCTCCTTCTTCACCACATCAACAATGGTGGGATTCAACCTCTTTTGTGGCTGCCTTACAGGCCTGGAATTATCCTTCAAGAGTATCTGATGCATGCATAAGGAAGGATTTATTCCAGGAAGGTCAACAAGTGTCCACCCAATGCCTTTTTGTGGCCTCTCAAAACATGCAGCAACTTATCCTTTTGCTCAAGTGAAAGGCTACTAGATATGATGAATGGAAGCTTTTGAGCATCATCTAAATAGGCATATCTAAGGTGCTCAGGTAGTGGTTTCAGGTCCAAGGAAGGTGGCCAAATAGTGGAAGGCAAGGGAAGGTTGACGGTTGGTGGAAGAGAAATAGGAGGATCAGAACCTGCACCTGCATCACAATCAGAGTGAATTGTAGAGTAAATCTCTATACAAATATTACATACAGTAGCAAACTCGTCAAAGTCATCACAGGTACAGTAAAATGAACCAAGATGAAAGTCATAAAAATCAGAAAAATCAGAAAGTAAATTTGTACAAATATCTACACTATCTACTGCATCATCAATGATATCTAAAAGGAAAATAGAATGCACATCTGCAGGATGTCTCATGGACTCAAAAATATTGAAATGCACAACATCATCACCAAACTCCATGGAAAGAGTTCATGCATGCACATCAATTTTGGTCCTGGCTGTCATCAAGACAGGTCTTCCTAGGATCAATGTGGACCCATGGTTGGAAGACTCATTCTCCATATCCAAAATGTAAAAATCTGCTGGAAAAATCAGATCCTTAACTCGCCCCAACACATCTTCAATGACTCCAAGTGGAATCGCAACATTCCATTTGGCTAGATGGATGACAACCAGTGGGTTTTAAATCACCAAAATGTAGTGATCTATAAACTGATGTGAGCATGACATTAATTAAGACTCCAAGGTCAAGCATGGCACCTACAAAAGTGCAATCTCCAATGGTACAAGGGACAGTAAAAGTGCCAGGATCTTTGAACTTCGGTGGCAAGGTGGATGGTGGAATGGCAGCAACACTTTTGCTCTGTATAAATGCAGAAACATTTCTACCCATCTTCACATGCTCATTTCCTTTCAACTTTCTCTTATGAGTGCACAAATCCTTCAAGAACTTTGGATATTTTGGAATTTGTTCGATGGCATCCAAGAGGGGAATATTGACTTCCACCCTCCTGAAAGTCTCAAGAATATCATAATCAAGCTCCACTTTCTTTGCAAGAATGGATCTAGAAGGAAAAGGTAGAGGAATCTGTTTTGGTGCAGAATATGTTTTGGCACTAGCATCAATTTTGGCACCAGCATCTATTAGCATTGGAAGCTCTATGCCACTCCTCAAGGTAATAGCACTCACATTCCCCTTTGGATTGATAATTGGCTATGCGGGAATATTTCTAGAACCTGGTTGTTGCAACTGGTTAGCAGTTGTAGCTAACCGTCCAATCTAAGTCTGCAGGTTTTGGATGGTGGCACTCACATTCTACTGAAACTGAATGTTGTTGGTAGCCATTTGCTTCATCAGCTCCTCCAAGGAAGGTCCAGAACTTCTATTCTGCACAAGTTATGTAGGTGTAGGTGTAGACTGATGGAATTGTTGTTGTTGTTATTGTTGTCTGAAAAAAGGAGCTTGGTATTTGTTGGTGGAAGGTTGAACTTGTTGTCGTTTGAATGGTTGTTGTTGTTGTTTTTGCTGCTACTGTTGTGAACCAGGACTATACCTCAAGTTTGAATGATCTCTCCAACCAAGAATATAGGTGTTGGAGTAAGGATTATATTGTTATTTTTGAGGTCTAAATGGTTGTCCAGGTTGCATGGTAGACACATTAATAGCTTGTTCTATTTCTTGGAGTGTGGAGCATGCATTTGTTGGATGATTAGGTGCACAACAAATACCACACAGCCTTGGTTGATTGGCTGCCATCGCATTCTACTTTTGACCAATGGCTAGCTGCCACACAAGGGATGTCAACTCTGTAAGTTTATTTTCAAGCCTCTGATTATCAGAAACCATAGAAACAAAAACTTCACTTGTAGCAACTCTGAATGGTGCAACAACTCTAGCACCAAATTGCTGGTAATTTGCTGCCATGTTGGAAATCAATTGTTTGGTAGCAACAAGAGTTTATTCCATTAAATCGCCTCCACTGGCTGCATCAATCATACTTTTGTACATAAACATCGACCCTTTTTTAAAATATAGGATCAACAATTGTTCACTGATTTGATGGTGAGGACAGGTAGCACACAACTTGTTGAATCTCTCCTAGTACTCATATAATGTCTCTCCAGGTTGTTGTCTTATACCATAAATTTTTTTCCAGATGGATGTTGCTCTTGATGCAGGGAAGAATTTCTCTAAAAATCTTCTTTTCATATATGTCCAAGTGTTGATAGTATCTGGTTGAAGGTATAACAGGTCCTTAGTCACACCATCCAAAGAGAATGAGAATGTTTTCATTTTCACATAATCTTCATGAATGTCATGTGGTCGCATAGTGAAACACACTACTTGAAACTCCTTAAGATGCTTGTGTGGATCTTCACCTGCAAGACCATGAAACTTTGGCAGCAAATGGATTAGTCCAGACTTTAGCTCATAACTAACCTCAGTCTTAGGATATTGAATACACCAAGGTTGATACACAACATCTAGTGTAGCCAATTCCTTGAGAGTTTGATTGTTATCAGTCATTATGTCAATACTAATTTTTTTTTCAGAATCAAAAGCAATAAAAACAAGTTCAGAAATAGAATCAGCAATGAATTCAGTATGTACTATACTACTATCTAAAACTACACATTCATGAACAACTACACTTCTACTCCTATTACTTCTACTCAACTTATGAAATATCTTATCTATCTTGAGATCATATGGATGCAAGTCACCTAATTTGGACCTAGTCATGCACAGATAAGCTTATTAGTGATAGTACAGATTGAAATAACAGACAACTACTCTGACACTATTCATAATATATGTTGAAACACTACAAAAAATGGAAAATTGCCCTAATTTTTTTAAAAAAAATCAAAATACCACAGTAAATGTCTAAAAATCATTTTTTATTTTTGGTTATTTTTAAAAATCATGAAAATAGAAAACAATTCCAAATGTGGCCTAGATCATCGAATTTGGCAAAAATGACCCCCAATGCCCATGTTCGTCCCACACAAGGGCATCTTGATGTATGAATTTTTTTTTACATTCTGGCAAAATTTCAACCAATTTTGAGCTAGTCGTGTGTGAAATGACAAAAATGCCCCAATTGCTGAAAGTCCTATTTTGAGGCAAAATTTGCAAATTTTTATCCAAACCAAACCCTAAAGGGATTGCTTTGGCTCATAATAGGGGAAAAATTTTGGACACCAAGATGCACAGCTAAACTCCACAAGACATTTTACTTCTGCGACATACAATGCACTACAATGCTATTTTTTCTTCTGTTACTCTGTTCTACTGCTCAATGTAAAACACTTTACTACTCACATATGTTCTACACAACAATACTAACAAGACCAATGCAATATGTCAAATAGTTAGTGTATGAAAAATGATAATGCAAAATGCACAAAATGCAGAAGATACTGTAGAATGCATAACATTTTTTTTTCTTTTTCCAATAGACAGATGCAAACATACTATCTATACTAATGTCATTTATACCTATACTACTATGTAGTTATGAGTGAATCAAGGATGGCCCTTAATCAATCGTATCCCCAGCAACGACGCCAGTTTTGATAACGACTATCGAATTGATTCAAAACAAATAAAACTAGGAAATTTTGCAGTACATGATTAACCTAGGTCAACTCAGAGATACAATTCAATATGGTTCCGACTTTAATCCACTTATAAACAGAAAAGGGAATTTCAACAAATAGTTTGTAGGCACTGGAAAGAAATGTGAAAACACAGAACAAAAATGCGAAATCTAAACTAAAATAGAGTTTTAGTTTCACAACACAAATAGAATTGCGCAAACAAGTTGTAAAATAGATTTGAAATCATCAATCCAATTCACCAAATCAATGCAAATCGAATTATCACAGTTCTTCAAAGAATGATCAAGTTGTGAAGGTTTAATCAATGTCATCAGAGTTAGCTCAATCGAATTAATCCCTAAATTCATTGAGATTGCAAATTAGGCTGGAATATCATCCAAACAATTTATGATTAAAGTCGAAATTAGGAAAGGAATCCCTAAACTAATTAGTTTTCAATCCTAAGCATATTCATAATCTTGAAAATTGAAATTAGGATTGAAGAAAAAGATGAACATTCACACAGAGTAGAAATATTAAACCATAACTCAAATTCAGTCTTGCTTGGAGTGGATCCTTGGATTGATTGAGTGTTTAGCCTTCTATGATCATCATCAATGGAAGAATTGTAATATATCAAATAGTTAGTGGTGAAGTAGTGGTATGGAAAAGGAAAATGTAGAAATTGTGTTAAATGTAGCAAAGTGTAGCACTTAGGCTAGTTTGACAAAAAAAATTCAATGTACAAATTCAAGCCTACTATACTAACATCAATTGCACCTATACTACTAGCAAGTTACGAGTGAATCGAGGTTGGGACCCAATGAATTGTGCCATCGACAATGGCGCCAAATTGATAAGGATGCCAAATCGTCTCAAAACCAACTAGGATTCCAACAATTTTGCAATATAGGAATAACCTAGGTCGATTCAGAGACACAATCCAATTAGGTTCCAATTTCAATTCACTTATAAATCAGAGCAAGGGATTTCATCGAGCAGTTTGCAGACAATTAAAATTCAGAAACAGAATCACAAAATTAACTGGATTATGAAACAGATTTAAGGAGCATCAATCCAATTCACCAAATCCAATTGAATTATCACAATTTTCTAAAGATAGTGATCCTATTATGAAGGTTCAGTCAATCTAATTAGAGGTAATTCAATCAAACTAATCCCTACTTAAATTGAGATCACAAAACAAATTGAAGAATCATCCAATTAATCTGTAATTAGGATTCAAATAAGGAAATTAATCAATTACCTAATTCATTTCCAATCCTAAACACGTTCATAATCATGAATACGAAAATAGAATTGGAGAAAAGGATGAACATTCACAATAGAATTCGAAATTGCTAACCAAAACTCAAATTCATCATTGCTTGAACTGGATCCCTAGATTGATTAGTTGTTTAGCCTTCCACGGTCATCACCAATGGAAGAACAAAGAGAATTAAAAAAGAAAAGAGAAGAACAGAGTTGAAGACATGAAGAAATATGAAGAATAAGTGAGAGAAAAAGATAAGGAGTTTTATCTAAAACTTGTACTAGAAGTTTCTAAAAAGTGTTTACTACAGAAAATGACTCTCACTAACTAACTAACTCTAAAAATACACTAAATAAACTAATATATACTCTAACTAATCAGAAGTAACGGATGGGCCCTAATTAGGCCCACCTAATCTCTCTAATTAAGCTAATTACAAAATGCAAAAGCCCAAAATTCAAAGCCCAAAATCCAAGTACAGAGGTGCTGACTTCCAAGCCCAAAATGACCCTCAAAAAGGCAGAATTGGTCAAAGCTCATCTCTAACAAAATTGTAGTTCTTTTCCTTAGCTTTCCAGGAACTACTCATATGCTCCATTTTAAGTTCTTTAGCATCCTGTAGGTCCTGCATAAGGTAGATAGGTCAAGTAAGCACAAAGTCCAAAAATAAGCAATAATTATTAGTTAAGTCCAATTATTTGCCTAAGACCAAAATTGAATTAAGGTGAGAAAATAAGAGTCAAAGAAAGGTCAAATAAGCTAAGAAGAATAGGAAAATAATAAACTAAAAATGTTCTATCATGTTTCTCTTCTTTTTGAAAAACATACACATATCTTCCTTGATATTTAAGAAAATTACATATGACTCCCTTGAAGTTTAAGGAAATTACACAGCTCCTTTTTATTTTTAAAACCTACACAAACTCTCTAAATGTCTTCTAAGCATTTAAAGTAGAAAGGCATGCCCATCGACAATTTTGATTAAAAAAAGGCTAAAAAGTTGAAAAAATCCGACATTTTCTACAATAATATACATGTAGGTTCAAATGTACTTGAACCTAACTTTAGATAAAAAGTAACAAATTTAAATTTTGCAAGTACAAAAAATATATTTTAGGATTTTTTAATCAAAATTGTCAACACACATGAGTTGTTACTATCAAATATTTAGAGGGTTTGTGTAGGTTTTTTTTTTTAAAAAAAGACGTCTAATTTTTTTAAATCTCAAAAGAAACATATGTAAGTTTTACAAAATGAAAAAAAAACATATATAACTTCCTTAAATCTAAAAGAGACATGTAATTTAGGTAAATAGTCAATTTTGTCCCTAAATGTGTAGAGCGTTGATAAATTCATCTCCGAAAGGTGAAAATTCAAATTTTACTCCCCAAAAGTGAAAAAAGTTCGGCATGTCCGTTAGCTTCTATTCGTTACCGTTAATGAAAGAACCTACTTGGTACATTCAGAGATGAATTTATTAGTACTCTACACATTGAGGAACGAAAAGTACTATTTATCCAAAATATAATTTAATCTTCATCTCCTCCTTTTAATCATTACAAGCATAATATTATAATAAATATTTAAAAAAAATAAGAAAGCAAACATAAGTTAAAACAAACATAATAATAAGTTATGTTTGTTTTTCTATTTTTCTTAAGTGTTTATTATAATATTATATTTAGAACGATTAAAAAAAAGAAAAATAAAGATTAAATTATATTTTAAAATAAATAATTATTTACCATATGTAATTTAGTCTATAACTTATTGACGGAACTCTTCAATTGCCTAATCTCCATTCTCTCGGTCCCACAAATGGAATATGTCTTTTTTATACGCAACCCGAAGTTGGACAAAAAGAATAAAAAGTAGGAAATAAACGTCGCCTGAGAGATTCGAACTCTCGCGGGGAAACCCCATGTACTTAGCAGGCACACGCCTTAACCACTCGGCCAAAGCGACGTCAGATGTTACAATGCTTTTAATTTATCTATTTATTTAAATACTGTGTATTTTCAATTTTAAAAATTTGAGAGGCCTATATACCAACTCGTATTTAAAAGGTTTAAATATAATTTTAATTTTCATATTTTGTTCATTTTACAATTTTGATTACTCTATTTTAAAATAGAGATACTTAATTCTCCTATTTTAGAAAAATTCCATAATTTTAATCCCTTTATTTCAAAATAAAAACATTTGATTCTTCTATTTTAAAAAAATCTATAATTTTTGTTATATCCACAATTTTGTTTATATTTTATTTCTTATGTTTTATTTAATTAAAAATATTTCATGATGGTACTTTAAAATAATATGATAGGTCTAGAATTTAATTGGATCAAAATAAAAGAATGAGGACCAGATGTCTCTATTTTTTAAAAATAATATGATATGGTTGGTACTTATATATTTAATTAAAAATTGGGACCAATATTGTGAGTTTTTTTTTTTAAAAAAAAATGAGGACCAAATGTCTTTATTTTGAAATAGGAGAACAAAAATTGTTAATTTTCTAAAATAGAATGATCAAATATTTCTATTTTAAAATAAAAAGACCAAAATTATCAATTAAGGAAAAGATCAAAATTTAAGTCTAATTAAAATAGAATAACAAAGATAACTTTTTTATTGCTACCTTATTAAATTAAAAAAAAGAATATTAAATTCGTATATAATATGCTAGAAGGCTTAAATAATGCAAAAGTGTAAATATAAATTCTGTATAATAAACAAAAGTTATGAAAAAATAATTATGATCGTTGATTTTTTAAATGATTTTTTATAATTTGAATTTGTTGATTTTTCAATATTATATATATTTTGAGATTGATTACGTGTAATTGATTGTTTAAATGAATGATTGGCATTAAATTATAATTTTCTTTTAAAGTTTACAAGTTTAAATGAATAATTGATTGTTTAAACGAGTCGTTAACAGCCTAAACCAAAGGATGATCAATTTCACTTAAAACTTAAAAGTATGAAAAAAATCCTGAAGTAAAAAAAGAAACAAATAACCTATGTCTTTCTTTTTCTTAGTCAACTATTTGCATGTACAAAACATCATAATGTTAACTCTTACCACCAGCAGGAACGGATTCATGGAGGGGCAAATAGAGACCTTGACTCCTCTCTTCTTTATTATATATATATATATATATATATATATATATATATATATATATATATATATATATATAAGAAAAAATAAATAAAAATAAAAATTATAAAAATACTAATATAGGAAAGTGTATAAAAATAGGTTTTTAATTGATATCTGTTTAAAATTTTTCTACTAGTAGATAATATATCTAATTCTATCCACAAAATAAATAATAAATATTTTTAAATTTATTATTTATTATAAATTTGGTATTTAAATAATTGTGCAACATTTTGCATCCCACCCTTTGATAAACTCTTGGATTTGTCCCTGCTCACTAGGTCAAACCCACCTAATACACGAATTGAACGTAGGTGTGAATTCAACATACCCAATCGAATATGTTAAATTTTTTATTTTTTATTTTTAGAGAAACTTAACACAACAAAAATTTGTTTAGGTGTTTCATTGTGTTGAAAAAATATTTTTTTTTCAGAAAAAAATTATTTTTTTATCAATATAATTAAATTTTAAGATAACTAACTCAAATAATATTGTATTTTGGTTTTGACCTTTATTTTTTTAAAATGATTTCTTGAATATGATATTTTTGTTTTTAGTTTTGATCTTTGATATTAATTTGCTTATGTTACATATTATTGATGTAATTCACAGAAGGTCACTCTAACATGACAAATAGATTGTATATAGGGGTGGGTATTCAGGTTTAGGTCTATGGGCCGATTTGTTAAGCCCGTGGACCAGGCGAATTAATGGTCTTTCTCTTACAAACCCATAAAATTATAAGCAATACTTGAGTCTGGTTTGTGAAGTCCACGGACTTAACGGATTTTATCCGTGGGCTCGTAGGTAGCCCTTATAAAACAAAATTAATTTTAAAATAAAAATTATACAGATTGAGTATTTGAATTGAGAGTTAGAATTTTAAACTTCAGAGTCTCCCCTTTCAAACCCTCACTCTATCGCACATCTCCCCTTCCCCAACCCTCACTCCGCCATGTGTCTCCTTTCCTGGTTCTCACTTCGTCGTGCGTCTCTTTTCTCGGCCATCACTTTGTCACGAGGCTTGCGACATCACTTTCTCTTCCAGGGCTCGTGCACGACTTCCTTACCCCAGCCAAACACTGCCCAAGAAGGTCATTTCCTCCTCCTCGGCTCGCATGCACCACCCCTCTCTACGCGTCACACCTTTCTCTTGCACGTTGTGCCTCCCTATGCCATTGTCCCACCATGTCACGCCGCTCTCTTGCTAGTGGTCATGCCAAACAACCAAAAACATTTTGTTTTTATTTTTTTAAAATTATTAATTGAACCCGTAGACCCATCTATCTATCTCTGGGTCTGACGGACCGGATATGGACCTAAAAAAAGTCCATTTATTTTTTAGAACGGATTTACCCGATCCCCTTAAAATGCAAGTTTCATGGGCTGAGCCTTAATTAAATGGACCCGATCGGCCCGTATACCCACCCCTATTTATATGTCAATATTAAACATTAAACAATAGGATACGAACTTACGAACCAAAATAAAATAATATATTATTAGAATTATTTTAAGAGAAAAAAAAGACTAAAAAAGCAAAAAAGGAATAAAGAGACAAATGGAAAGGAAAATAATGCATGAGTTCTCTTATGCCTATATTACCACTTAGAAAAAAGGGATAGTATAATTGGTAGGTTCAATTAAAATATATCTCATACCTAATATTAGAACAAGTCAAGCTACAAGGAAATACTGTTAGATTAGTCGTGATGTTGTGATTGCTGTCTTTCGAATTAAGGAGATCATGGACAGATTCTTCATGGGAGAGAGTGATTGATCTCTCAAAGATGAAAATCTCTATAAAGCTGAGTCTGCATGCATTGCATGGTTGAGTTAATGTTATATGTGACATATGATAGCTAATGCGATAATAATATGTTCATATGCATCTAATTGTCTCTTTATATTATGATGATGTGATCTATATGATGCACTGGGAATTTGTCTTATCCCTTGTGTATATGTTGATTTGGTACATTATTCTTGTACTATTTGCTTTGTATATGTGTCACTATGATGATCGCAATGAATGATTCACTGTTACAGAAGCAATTGACTAAAGATCATACGCCTCTTATAATCTCTTTTTTCTTTTTTTTTACTCTATTCGGTTTTCACATTCATTAATGGTCGTCATTTTTGAAGATATTGATACGAGAGGTTGTCGGAAAATGGGAGGCATATTCTTGATGTACATATCCCAAGAGGGTACATCGACTTTGGTGAAAGACTCATGATTTGTGAATTCAGATTCCATTTTAGTATCTTTGGATTGACATCACCTGAAGATTAGGAGGGTAGAGGTGTGAGGAAGCAGTCAATGTTGTGCCCCGCTCCTTTTATCTTTATAGCTTCATGGTTGAAGGAGGTTTTTTTGCGGACTTTTCCAATACAATGGTTAAGTCTTTGGTTATTACTTAGGGAGTGAGCATATGTACATCTCCTTCGCCTTTCGCTTCATAGTAGTCATGGGTACACTTGTACTAGACGCACCTCACTAGTCTTTTAAGATACTCCTTATCTCACCTATTGAGGATAGTGCTTGACATATGGTTGGTACTTATATATCTAATGACTCTATCATGTTTGGGATGCATTGTTACACTTTTAATGACTTACACCAAATTTAGACCCTTAATTTAAAATGATCTGACATTTATAACATTTCAGCAAAAAAGAAAACATTAAAATTTGAAACTAAGCAGTCACGTGACCCTTCTCCTTCTCGCCTACTCTTTTTCTTTCTTACTTTTTTCCTCCCAATTTTCCTTTTGCCAATGATCGGAGTGTGTTAATTTTTTTTTTTTTTCACTTTCATGGCACAATTGAAATCTTGATTAGAGGCATAGTTGTCTTGATTTACCGTATCAATGCAGGGGCGTCGTTCTTGTTTATGATTTTAAATGATTCCTATTGTTTTTTTAATCCAATTATCAATGAAACTCACAATAGCCTTGAACCTTGAAATTGAATGATGAAAAATAAACTTGCCGTACCTATCACTGGAAAATTAGCCTTTGATGAATGACTGTTCTTTGATTTCTATAGTATCGTAACGCCCAAATTTCAAATTTGTATTTGCAGATGTGGGAGAAACTTTAGGTACCGATTATAATTTAGGCTTAATTAAAAAATTTGTCTTTCTATTTTACAATTATATCCAAGTGTGCTCATTTGAATATTTAATACAAAATATAATATTAATATATATTTTATGTGAAAATAATTCAAAATTTAAATTTTATTCTTTTTTAATTTATTATATTTTTATAATTTTATATATTATTTTTTAAAATATAAAATATAAGATTAAATTATATTTTCACATAAATTAGAATATATATATTTATATAAGATTTATTTTCATTTTATACATTTTATTTTTATAATCTTATGTATTTTTATCACACTATTCAAAATTTATTTTATAAATTAAATATATAATATAAATTTTATCTTTAATGTATATTTTATTACATAAATTATAATTTCATAAAATGATAATATTTTATTATCTTTTTAACATTTATATATGTGATTTAATGAAAATATTTTTTTTACCTATATTAAAATATTTTTATTATTTATTATAATAGTATTTTTTATTTATATTTAACTTAATTAATTCAGTACTAATTTTTTTTGAAAGAATTAAATTATAAACAAAATATTTTCACTAAATCAAAATTATTATTTTAAAAGATAAATATAATATATAAAATAGAAATAAAACTTATATAAATATATATATTCTAATTTATGTGAAAATAAAATTTAATTTATATTATACTTTAAAGATAATATATAAGATTATAAAATATAATAAATAAAAAAGTAAAATTTTAATTTTAAACTATTTTTACATAAAACTTATATTAATATTATATTTTACATATTTAAATGAATACTTAAATATAATAATAAAAAATTGTTTTTTTATTTTAAGAATTATGATTCTAATATTTTTTAAAATATTTTTTTTAATTTTTATTTTTAAAAAAATATTGATCCTCTTTAGTCAATGTTTAAAATTTAACGGTTAACTCTCCATCCATGATAGAGTAAGCTTATCCGCCAAACAATTGCAGGTCAGGGAGCAACAAACTTCCTCAGCCAGTATGGTTCTCAATCAATGTGCCATTCCTTTTTTTGTCTCCTGCAATGATTTCTCAAAATCCTTCGGCACCGATTTGTCTTATCTGGTGGTTGATCCACTGCACGCCCAGGAAGAGGCGAAGGTGCCGCCGTAGAACTGGTTCATGACGTGCAGCAGCGCGTGGGGCTCGCGTGTTCAAGTGCTGGTGCGGGATAATGTTCAACTTCAAGGGATGAGGGAGCGGGTCATAAAGGCTGAGGAGCCCGAGAAGATTTGAGTGGGTGTTATATTCGTGCTTTTACTTGACTTAGAAAGAGGAAGAAAGTTTAGAAAGTTTCAAAAAATCTTTTGGAGGACGAGGAAGAACGATTTAGAGACTCACGTGACTACTTTGTTCCAGTTTTTTTTTTTATAAACGGATCTCACACACACACACATATATATATATATATATATATATATATATATATATATATATATTATTGATGTATATTCGTCATTAGGTTCATAGTGAGTATTGATTATACTTATTGCATTAAAAAAATTAAATAAAAATCTTCAAATTTAAAAATAATTAAAGAATAAATGTGTTTTAGTATCAAAGAAGGGTCATTACAATTATCAATACTAAAAAATTCAAGAGAATGTTAGTTAGATTTAAATAAACATCTCAGGTCTTCTTTAGAGATGGAGGTGGAGAGAGATTGAGAGCGGTGTCAGGGTTTTGCCAAACGATATCGACCATGTAGGGGACTTTTTTAGTCACTCCACAAAAAAGGTTAAGAGGAAGGATTGTGATGTTGACTTTATGTCGAGAGAGTTACCACACATTGAAGGAGACATAACGGGAGATTTCTCCTATATGGATAAATTGTTGATGGCTATGTCCTTTAATAGCCAAGCTTGTCAAGATACGTGATCTTGAGGATGAGGAGGATCTTACGAACAAAAAAGTGAAGTAGAGGGGTGATGGCTTGAAGGCATTTTCTCCTTGGCCAGTTGTTGATATCCCTAATGATGAATTTGAATCATGGTGTAAACCATGGAAGGGCTATGTGGTTGTTCATGTCCTAAGAAAGAGAGTATGGTTCAAAATCATTGAATTTAAGATAAAAAAATTGGGCTCATGCGAAAAAGATTCGAATTGTCGACACTTGATGGTTTCTTCCTGGTGCAATTTACTCTATTCAATATTATAAACATGCTTTGTTTGAGGGCCCTTGGATGGTGGGGGATCATTACATGGTGGTGTAGAGATGGCGACCAACTTTCATTAAGAATTCAAAGATCATGAAGAAGCAGATTGTGGTTTGGGTTCGTTTTCCTAGATTGACTATGAAACTATAGCATGAGGCATTCTTACTCAGGGTGGGCCCACTATTGGGAACAATTTTGAAGATGACAAGCTTACCTGTATTCATTCTCGAGGAAAGTTTGCATGAATATGCGTAGAGGTGGATCTTCAGAAGCCCTTCGTGCCACAGATAGAAGCGAGGGGACATGTTTATCATGTTGAATATGAGTTATTGCATTTGATTTGCTTCAAATGCGGTAAATATATATGGTCATAAGACTGAGTTTTGTGAGAGTGGAGACAACCACCAGACTCTAACTGACGAGGGGAAGACCGAAGATGTCGCTGAGGGAGCTCTAGAGGTCTTCAATCCATGGATAAACATTGTTGTCTTTACAAAATTGACTGACCCTAATGAGATTTTTTGTAATAGAGGGAACAAACAAAAGATTACTCAGAACAAGGGAAAACTGAGGGTTAATGGGAGAGGAAAAGGTTGATAAACCCGAGGAATTGATATTGAGGCCCTGACCATTTCCAATAATTATTTGAATAGGTTCTTCAAAAGGTGCTACTTGCTGAATGTTTTGTGACATATTGGTCACATGGTGAGAAGCACCAGAATCAGGATACCAACTTTGAGAAGGTGTTGCAGCAGAACTAGTCAAAAAAATTTGAAGAGAGTTGGTTGGTTGTTTTGGAGCTTGAATAACATATGGTGGAGGTTGAAAGTAAGCATACTGAACAAGTTGTGCATATTGAATCTGCTGTGAAGGAAGAGCAGAAGAAGTCCATTGAATAATGGAAGGGGGTAGAGGAAGAGTTGGCACATAGTTCTCATCAAGACGATGATAACAGAACGATGCACCATGTCTAATCTTGTAACATATTTGGCACAGAACATCGAAGAAATGACCTTTGCCACCACCACCGCGTCCTCGACTGCAACCACCACGGCTATGACAGCCAAAGTTCTGACCACCACAACCACTAAAAAACTGATTTCCAGTATAATCATTGGTGGAATTGTCACCAGAAGTCTGAGAAGTCAAATTGACCTGTACCTGAGAATTAGGGTTTGCTGTTTGGGCAAAATTAGGAGTAAAGGAATTCTCTATAGACGAATTACCAGAGGTACCTTCAGTAAGATTGATGGAACCTAGGGTCCCGACTTCATCTATTGAGAGAGGATCAAATCTTGTACTAATCATCGAGATGGATGGATCATACTCATCCGAAGACCGTAAAGAATCAAATTCAAATGCTTATTAGATGAAGACATCGATTCACTAATCCAAGTGAGTTCATTAACCGGATTCTGAACATAAAGAAGATAACCGGTGGTGGAGCGATTACCACGGGAGAGACATCGGAGTTCATTGCGAAGCTGACGAACACGAGCCCGAGTAAGAGATTGAAAATGCAATTGAAGACGATCCCATAGCTGCCACGACGATTTGCAACCAATAACATGCCTAAGCATATCACCATAAATGGTCGATCGGAGCCAAGCAAGAAGGAATTGGTCCTGTTCTTTCCAACCATGATACACCTCAGTAGTTGTATCAGAATCGCAATCTTCGACAAGGGCGTATTTTTTTGGAATCAAAGGATTAACAAGAAAGTGATGAAGATGACGACTCTTGATCACAAGCTCAACTTGTTGAAGCCATAGAAGATAATTTGTCACATGTAGTTTATGAGAAATCGAATGCGAAAACTGCTTCAAAGAAGTTGGCGACGAGGAAGACGATGGAGGGAAAAGAGGAGGAGAAGAAGAAAAAGCCATGAATGAAGGCTAGGTTTCCACCAAAGCTCTGAACACCATAATGGAGTTGAGAGAAAAATTAAGAGAAGAGAAAACCGAGATAGAGAAATCTTGTATTATTCAACCCAGTTGAAAAGTTGTTACAAAACAGTTTATGTAGAAAATTATGCTAATTGTCAACTAACTCTAACAAACCTAAGTTAGCTAACATACAATAGAAAGAAAACTCACTACTAACTATAGTGAGGATCCAATATACAACAAAGAGAGTTAAAAACACAAGGAGTAAAATATAACAATAAAATATATTTAAAATTTCCTGTGCTCATGTATATGACACCTTCCTACCTGTCATCTCCAATGACTGGACTTAAGGATTTAAATACATATTAACAACAACAAATTAACAGTTATGGATGAACAAGCATAAAGGCAAAGAAAATAACTAAATAACTACAACTTTTATACTATCCAACAACTCCCTTAAAAATGATCCTAAAGATATTCTTTGAACCACTTCTTGCTTTAAGCTAGAAGGAGTTCTTGTTTAAGCTAGAAATACTTATTGCTTAAGCTAAACTCCCTCTGACCTCCTTTATGCACATTGTCGCTTAAGCAAGATTCCTCATTTAAGCTAGGAATAATCCTTTCTATAAATTTGGAATGTTACAAAAACATAATTTAGACTTAAGTTCTGATTATGGCGGCTAAAAAAACTGAATTAAATCTTTTAACTTTTTTATAGGTGTTGTGACAAGGTGTTTTTTTTGTGTATGCGTACAATAATAGCAATGAGATTTGAACCTAAGATCTCTAACAAATTATCCAAACTCCTCACCATTCGGCCAACCCTAATTAGCCACCAACTTTCAGATGTCAATTATTTTCTCAACTTTTAATTAAGTTTTTTTTGGTTATTTATATCATACATAACCTTGATATAAAAGAAAAATATCAACCATAGGCAAATTAAAGAAGTAAAAGTAAAAAAAAAACGTTTTACTAAAAAATGTTTATATATTACAAGTATAATAATTATTTAACATTTACGTTTAGAAATAATTAAAACTGTTTAATAAAACATACTTAATGTTTGTTAAACATGTTCTCTTTGTAGAATGGGTGCCTCTGAAGAAGAAGGTGCACTCGATGAGAATGGTGAGACTTGGGAAGCAGAAGGCTTGTATGTGTGTGATGGGAATGTTTTGCCTAGTGCAGTTGGTGTCAACCCCATGGTAACCATTCAGTCTACATCTTACTGTATTGCTAGTAAGATTGTTGAATCACTTGGCAAAGCATCAATCAAAATTGACATGCATGCATTTAATACCAACTTACCAATCAATCAAAAAAAACTAAGATACACCAAGTTACCAACCAATAACAACCCATAAGAAATTTTTTTATTTTTAATCATTTCTAAAGGCACAATCAAATTTAATAAACAAAAAGTACCTTGTGGTTGTGCCAGCAATAGATTCAAAAGGTGGTTCAGTCCTTATGGTCTTCAATTTAACCTTCTTGAGTAACTCTTCCAATTGATATAACTTCCTCTGAAAAAATGTAACAAAATTAATTCAAACCCATAGATAACTTTGTTCACTGCAGTTTCAAATTTCTGATTTATTACTCTTCTAATCATATCCCCAATCATAAAACAATATTTAATTGTTTGTTGTTAAGCACATTACTATTTATTTTCTTTAAATTTATGAAGCTACAAAGTACAAGATTTTTATGATGATATGTTAAAAATAAATTCTGAGTCACTATATGAAAACAAAAACAATGGTATCAATTGAATAATAACTACAATTAATGACTCTAATTTGTTAGGACTAAGCTCAGACATATTTCTTTCTTCATGTAGGTGTTCAAGCTGCAACTAGATATTATTACAAATGTGGGGATAGTTCTATTCCAGCCATGACCCAAGAGCATTTCTTTTAGACTTTTCCAAAACCTAGTCCAAATAATTATCCAACTCGAATAGCAGTTCTTGGACTCTTAGTTTCAGTTCAAGCTTAACCATAAGTCTCGTACTATTCATCAAAACAAAAAACTACACAACGAAAATAAAAAATTACATTATTCAACAGTGTCATTCATGTATCAAGAAATAGTTCAGATGGGGCAAGACGAAAATTGTATCCAACCACTTGTGCATTTTTATAATTATAATAATAACCCTAATCAGTGTGAAGAAGAAAACTAGTACAGTAACGTAGATTCCTTTTGTCATTTGAATCCAACAGGTTATGCATATCTAATAATGGAGGAAAATAATCCAAACCACAAATGCATATGTAATAAATCCAACAAGCTGTGCTCAAAGTGCACCAATCCAGATACGAAAAATGCGAAACCAAAACCACCAAGAACATAAACTTCCTTAGTACTGTGACTTAAGTAAACCCTTTGGCCTTCAAATCCTTTTGGCATATTCAACGATGACATTGTTAGGGCAACTCAACAAGTCGATAATCACATTTTAAAAGTCTTACTTAAGTAAACCCTTAATACTATAACACATATATATTACCAAACAAGAACTCAAAAACTTCGACATCCTTACCTTCACACTAGCAAGGTGGCGACACCACTCCAAAGGGCACGACTTCGGCTATGGCGGTGGTGGGAACAATATGTAGCTAGGGTGGGCACGACGGAGGTCAGGGAAAGGCAATGTGCGGGTGGGCACGATGAAGTCAATGGAAAGGAGATCGAGTGGGATGAGTTCACAACGCGCTAGGTTTTTGCTATAGGATTTTCGAGGACAGGAGATCGAGTGTTCAATCAATGGAAACAAGAGTATATATAGTACAAAATTTAAGATGGTGTATGAGTAACACCACCTTTGTATCCTTTTATTTCTACGACGGTGTCTACAAACGCACCGTCTTCGATAAGTTCCACCAAAGGTACAAAGGCGGGGTTAAATTCAAACGTCGTCGTTTACGAAATGTACCGTTTAAAAAACCTGCATATTTACGTAAATGCCATCGTGTGCACTACTACGTCGGGTTATATAAGACCGACGTAGAATGTGCGTCGTAAAATAGGATATTTTTAGTAGTGCCAGTGACAGCTGCAAACAATGATTGCCCACAACCTAGCTAGGGCTGACATTAGAAATCATAATAATGGAAATATTGACGAGGAGTTAATTGCGGATGTCACTAATTCTAGTAGCAAGACCGCTCCAAGTCAACCTGATTTTTGGCCTTTCATGATTGTTGAAAAACGGGCTAGGAGGAATAAAAACCTTGTGCCAACTAAGATCGATGCTAAATCAGGAGGAGATACCAAATTGAGCAATGAAGAAAAATTGATTTGCGGCTTTGCATGTGCATGAACCTAGTAAGTCTGGGGTTGGTGGAGTTAAATGGTAGTGTTGGAATAACGGGAAATATAGAATGAGGCTTGAATAGATTCTTTTAAATCTTATCAATTATTTCTTTGATTCAATTAAAATCAATAATATCCTTTACAAATCAAGGTTTTCTCAAAAGACATGTTGAAGAAAGATCAACAACACATAAAATCAATATATTCAAAAACCTTAGAAAACAAAGTTTTATGATCCTTTCATATATCAATTCTATTATCAAGATTGATTCAAAAAACTAAGATTTAGAGAAAGAGAAATCACACAAAAAATTTATACTAGTTTAGTTCTCAAGAGGATCCACATCCAATTGTTTTAAGATCCATTAGAACTTTCATTATTAGAGAATCAAGTACAAACACTATGCATATTAAATTTCCTAAAATTCTACTTTTCCCTTAAACCCTACAAGAGGAATACCCAAACCTTGTTGAACCCTACAACACGAAATTCCAAGAGTTGAAACCCTATCAACTCAAAACACCCTTGGTAACCCTAACCAAGATTAAGAAAATAGAAAGAAATCAGAATTGGATTGAATACACCTACATGTGTATATCACACCATCTTCAAGCTCTTCCTTCAATTATCAATTCATGATGAAGAATGAATGAATCTTTATCAACTTGAATCTCTTGAAGAAATGTAAAGTAATTCCCTTAGATGACTCTTAGAATGTCTTTTCTAAAAGATAGGAATGTATCAAGAGTTACTAACGAGAAAGAACAAGTGAGGATATTTATAATTTAAATACCTAATATTGATTTAATCGATTATCAAATATGATAATCTATTAATTCGTTCAAATCCCTCTTTGTTCCTCATTGCCAGAATTGAGGTAATCAATTATGGAATGTGGTAATCGATCATCTCATTTCACAGAGAGCTTCTCAAGCTTCTGTGGTTCTGGAATAATTGATTATCAAATGTGGTAATCGATTATTCCAACACATAGAGAGCTCCTAAAGTTTGCAGATGCAATCTAATCGTTACTAAATGTGGTAACCGATTATCTCAAGCCACATAGTCTTTCTTCTGCTTAAACTAGCTTATGTATGGATTACTAAAATTGGTAATCGATTAATTTGATGATTCTTGCCAAATTTTAAGGAGAAGTGAGTTTTGTTGCTTGTTCTAACACTTTGTAATTGGCAACTAAACTCTGTAATTGATTACATTGTGTTGAAATCATTGCTTTTAAGAAACTTTGAGATGAATTCATTAATCTACCATGTTTAATTTCTACTAAGCATGAATATAAGAAAACTAAGACTAAATGACCCATCATGCTAGTCTAAAAACATCCAATACGAATGCCATATCTTTTAAAAACTTGTTTTGCATTGTAAGACTAAAATGATTAAAAACAAAAACCAAAGACTAATCTTCAAGTCTTCAATCTTTGATTCAACAATCCCTTTTTGGTTTTGATCATGCCAAACCAAATGATGTGCATTGATGTTTTCCTTGTCCTTGCACTTGTTCTACATCATGCTTAACAAACATATTAGTAGCATATTCTCAAAACATAGCATCTAGGTGCAAACACAAATCAACCATATCTTTCTCCCCCTTTTGGCATCACAAAGCCAAAAGGTGTGTATTAATATAAAGTCACAAATGTAAGCACAACACACAAGGTAGAGAGAAGAAAAATGATATCGTATATTTCAAAACGAGAGTCATGACATATCATTAAGAAAATCACAAAACAAACATAAAAATGCAAATGAATATTTACATGAAATGAATGTAGGCTCCCATATTGGCTTAAGTGAGATTAGACTCACTTAAAATGCCAAGCTCGTTACAAAGATGGTAGAACCAATCTCTTACTAAAGGTTTGGTAAAGATGCCAACTAGTTATGAGTTTGTATTAGCAAACTCAATGTCACAATCACCTTTGTCAATATGATCCCTAGAATCTGTAGAAGCAAGGCTTCATGGTGAATGTGATTCAAAGGTGTTTTGATGATAACAATGATGACAACAAAAGATGATGACAAAGGTGATGAACAAAGAGCTCAAAGATCAAAGAACAACTCAAGTGAATCAAGAACAAGTCAAGAGTTCAAGAAAAGAATCAAGAAGAATTCAAGACTCAAGAAGAAAGCCTAGAATCAAGAATCAAGATTCAAGGTTCAAAGATCTCAAGAATCAAGATCAAGATTCAAGAATAAAGAAAAGACTCAATCAAGATAAGTATTAAAAAGTTTTTCAAAACTTTGAATAGCACATGAGTTTTTGACAAAACCTTTTACCAAAGAGTTTTTACTCTCTGGTAATCGATTACCATATTGTTGTAATCGATTACCAGTAGCAAAATGAGTTTGAAAAAGTTTTCAAACTGAATTTACAACGTTCCAATTATTTTCAAAAAGCTGTAATCAATTACAATGTTTTGGTAATCGATTACCAGTGCCCTTGAACGTTGAAATTCAAATTCAAAAGTGAAGAGTCACATCCTTTCACTTAAAAGCTTTGTGTTATCGATTACACTAATTTGGTAATCGATTACCAGTGACTGTTTCTGAAAAAATCAAAAGATGTAACTCTTCAAAAGGTTTTTGACTTTTTCAAACTGGTTTTAAGTTTTTCTAAAAGTTATAACTCTTCTAAATGGTCTTCTTGACCATACATGAAGAGTCTATAAAAGCAAGGCTTTGTTTTGCATTTTAACTAATTCATTCAATCTTGAACACTTATTTCAATCAATCCTTTACAAGCCTTGAAATCTCTTTGAACTTCTTCTTCTTCTTCTTTGTACCAAAAGCTTTCTGAAGTTTTCTGGTTTTCCAAACCTTGAAAACTTGTGCTATTCATCCTTTTCATTCTCTTCTTCCTTTGCCAAAAAGAATTCGCCAAGGACTAACCGCCTGAATTCTTTTTGTGTCTCTCTTCTCCCTTTTCCAAAAGAACAAAGGACTAATTGCCTGAATTATTTTGTGTCTCCCTTCTCCCTTGTCAAAGAATTCAAAACGACACAGTCTGAGAAAAGTGAGACTCCTTGGGACTAGATTGATAGCTTGCAAACATACAAACACTAAACATGATGTCCAATCTACTTGCAATCAAGTAAAGTAGGGAACCATTGATACCTCCATACTTTGTTTGGTCAATTGACTTTTCCTTTTCATCCGCACTAAGGTAGTAATTAGTAGTCATAGGAGTTGCAATCTCCTTGCTTTTGTCCATCTCAAACTTCTTGAGACGTTCCTTGTATTTTTTTGTTTGAGGAAGAAATATTCCATGGTCCATTTGCTTTACTTGTAGACCAAGAAAGTAATTTAACTCCCCCATCATTGACATTTCAAACTCCCCCTGCATCTAGTGTATAAAATCTTCACAAAGAGATTTGTTAGTGGAACCAAAAATGATGTCATCCACATAAACTTGAACAAGTAAAATGTCATGAGAAGACTCTTTAATGAAAAGTGTTTTTATCAACTTTTCCTCTCTCAAAATTTTGTTCAAGAAGGAAGTTGCTAAGTCTCACATACCATTGCCTTGGTGCTTATTTAAGTCCATAAATAGCTTTCTTAAGCTTGTATACATGATTTGGATTTTTATGATCCTCAAAATCGGGAGGATGAGAAACATAAACTTCCTATTCAATGTATCCATTTAGGAAAACACTTTTGAAATCCATTTGGTAGAACTTGAAATCCATAACACAAACATCAACAAGTAGCAATCTTATGAAGTGACAAAGATTACTATTAGAATGCTTAATAAACTATTATGGAGAGAAGTAGAAACACTTGATTTATACTAGTTCAATCAACCTGAGCCATGTCCAATTCTCCTTTACTCAATAGTAAAGGGTTCCACTAATCAAAACTTGATTACAAAACAAGTATGCTAACCTGCCACTCCTGGCTTTATAAGTGTCGCAACCTACCGTTCGGCGGGAGGGCGAGGCGAGACTCGAGGGTGCATCTTCCAAAAAGGGAAATGTGCGGGAGTCACCACCAATGTTTATTCGAGGAAAACGTTAGAAAAACCAAAAAGACGAAGGTCTACGGATTTTGAAAATAAGGTTTCGGGAGTTGTTTACGTGCAGGGAAGGTATTAGCACCCCACGCGTCCGTCACAAGGAACGAAAACCTTTAATCGAGTGTGCAAAATCATGACTTCAATATTTATTTTATTTTCCCTTTTTTGTGTTTTTTTTTTTTACTTTTTTGGGGTCGACAAGAGCGTGGCTCTTGCTCCTACAAATTCCCAAGTACGATAAGAAACTCAGACCTACGTAGTTCTTTAAATGCAAGAAAGTTGTGCGTCAAGTTGCTTTTAAACTTTTGAACAATTCATTTTAACGAATAAAAATAAAAGAGACCGTTAAGGCATTGGACCTTGAAGCTCGATTACATGTTGATTTTAAAGCTCGATTACATGTTTCTTTTAAAGCTCGATTACATGTTTCTTTTAAAGCTCGATTACATGTTGATTTTATCTTGGTTTCACTTATTTACTTTCAATCTTATTAAAAGACGACTTGTGAGGTAAATGATTGGTTGAAATTTTATTTTACAAGGATAAAATGAGATTATGACACAAATGATCGATTGAAATTTGCTTTACATGAAGAAATGAGATCATTGATGGTAGAAGAATGAGATGAAGATGTGCAAAGCAAAAAGGAGGACCCCTAGGGTTGCATAGAGTGAATTCAAAACCTTAAAATAAATACTAACCGATTGACGAACGAAGAACGAACGAAAAATGATGTAGGAATCGATCACAGATGCGATTCGGAAGCACCTCGGCCTCGTTTTTTTCTTCTTCGTTCTTCTTCTTCTCCTCAATTTCACTAAATCCTTTCAATATATGAAGGCTGAACCCCTTCCTTCAGCCCCCTCACGCCTATTTATAGGAAATGAGGGGACTTAGTTGATCAGCAGCTCGCCTAGGCGAGCTGGTTACTTCACCCCTAAGTTATTTGGGGGCCCAGGCGAGCCAGGGGTTAGAAAAAGCTTCAAAATGACCCTTTTGCCCTCCCTTTTGGGTATTTTCCGTATTCTTCAGCGAAACGTCAAAAAACCTTTCGTATTGCGCGACAACTGGTGTCAAGCAGCTCAATTCGTCTAGCAAGAATAAAAAATTTAGCAACTGATCATCCCCAGATGAAATTAGGGTCTGACAATTGCCCCTCTTTACTTATCTTTTATTGAAAATGAAAAGGTAAGTAAAGATAAGGACACTAATTTCATCCTAGCGATCTTGCCATTCGACTTGCTACTAGAGAAAACCCAAGTAGTGAAACCTGTAAAAAGACAAAATGTAAGAGGCATCAGGTACATCAAATAAAAGACCTTGAAGTCTTGCAATGTAAAGAAGACTTTGATAGTCTTGAAGAAAAAAGACTTTGATAGTCTTTGAAAAGTAAAGGGGGCAGAAGAAATTAATAGTCTCTGCAAAACAAGAGACTCTGATAGTCTTGAAAATGTAAAGAAGACTGTGATAGTCTTAAAGACAAAAAACTCTGATAGTCTTCGAAAAGTAAAGGGGGTAGAAGACATTGATAGTCTCTGCAAAACAAAAGACTTTGATAGTATCGAAAACATAAAGAAGACCGTGATAGTCTTGACAAAAGACTTTGATAGTCTCGGAAAAGTAAAGAAGACTGTGATAGTCTTGACAAAAGACTCTGATAGTCTTGGAAATGTAAAGGGCAGAAGACATTGATAGTCTTTGCAAGACAACAAACTTTGATAGTCTTGGAAAAATAAAGAAGACTTTGATAGTCTTGAAAGTATTTCACTAAAACGTGAACACGCTTAGCAAAGAAACAAACCCCCAAACCGATCAGAACAACATATATTTTTGAAGAAAAACAACGTGACTACTGGGGAAGGAAAACATGCAGATAGAATTTCTCATAACCACAAATGAGATTTAAGATCGAGGTCCAACCGAATAAAAGAACATTAGAAGAAACACTAGGTCCAACCGAATAGAGGAAAACTGCTCAAGGTGTATAAAGTCTCACACAGGCAAGTGTTTCGTCTTAACTCCAAACCACAAATATGTTGTAGATTGACTTTGCAAGTCATTTCCCATCAAATCAAAGATAATATGCGTAATCATCATGGATCAATAGGACTTTGATAAGGTTGGATTTTGGGTAGGAAATTTGGCTTTGGTTGTTCGGGCCTTTCCCTTTTCTGTTTCCTTTTCTCTTTGGTTCCGTGCGGAACAAGAGCTGACACAAAGACTTGTAACTAAAGCAGGTGATCACTTCACACATCCCCAAGTTTTAACCAAGTTACTATTGCTCTTTTTTTATATTTTCTCTTTTGACAATTCTGCACATTTTTCAGACATTGTCTGGTCCAAAGAACCCCCTTTTTTGTTTTTATTTTCTTTTGCTTTTCTTTAATCTTTGATTGATTGATTCTTTTTATTTCTCTTTTTTTTTTCTCTTTTTCTTTTCTTTTGACAAACATCTCTAACCCAAGGTAAGAGAAGCTTCGCTTGGAAGATCCTCCTGTTCTCTCTTCCTAAGGTAAGGTTGAAAATTTCCATCCTAGGTCAAGGTAATGACCAAAAAGTCAATGTTTGGCTCAAAAGGCCTGCAAATGGTGGGACATGATGTATGTTGGGATATTTGTTTAGCAAATGGCTCAGAAATGAGGGAATGCCCAAATCACTTCCATGAAATGCATATTATGATAATAAGAAATTCATGCAAAATTAATCATAGCACACATCCATGTGTACACTCAAATATAAGGCTTTGTGGCCATGCAAACACTAAGGCTTAGGATTTGTTTCCCCATTCAAATCAAACCAGTGTTTCAATGATTGCTCTTTTTATCAAGTCATACAAATATCTGAGTCCATTTTTGCATTCGGAAAAAAATTTCATTGCATTCACCCTCTAGGTGCACATTTGTTTTTTTTTCAAAAACCTTTCGCATTTTGAGCCGTGAATTTTCCAAAGAAAATTGGCGATCATTTCTTTTTTTCAAAAGCATGTTGGTTTTTTAGTTTTTCTTTTAGTTTTTTTTAGTTCTTTAGAAAAAGTTTGTAACCTAGGCAAAGTTGTTACCCGATATTACACTTATCAAAGGAACAAAGGGCATGTGAACAAAAAGAAACCATACATAAGACCCTGTTTTTTTTCTTCTTAGTTTTCTTGCTTCAGACAAACCATCACAATGCATAGACCCTGATTGAGCTCCATCCTCATCTCTGGGGGTCACTGCGGGTCCTGCCCTTGCCTGAAAATTGGGCTTGTCTCTAGGTCATGCAACCATGGCCCCGAAATGCTCGGGAGTAGGCCATGGGTAAGGACTGGGGTCTTGGCACTGCTGATGCAGGGTGTACTGGTAAAAGCTCTCATTCAGTTGTATCTGACCCCTATGATTGGCTGCCTGCTGGTCGATCACATGCTGCATATATGCGTGCATCTGGAGCTCTATCCTCCGCATGTGAGCAGAGATGGACTCCAGAGATGGTGGTTGCCGTAGAGGTGGCAGCGGTGCATCTGCGGCTGGCTGCTGCTGTGCCTGACCCTGCTGTTGTGCCTGCCTTGGCATGCAATACTTTTCTATGAAGGCCCTATTAATGGGAGGCTGAATAAGCTTTGTGGGAGTAACCGACACCCCATAGAACTGGCAGAGACCTATGATCAAGGCCAAAAACCCCAGTGCCCTGTTGGACTTCTCTGGGTCCACTGGGTGTCTGGGAGGTGTGATCCCTGCAAATTGATAAATGGCATCCGAGATCAACTGGGCCATATGAACACTCACCTGGGTCAAGATGGCAAAGACCAGCTGACACTTTGGTAGGGGAATGTTGGAATTATGATCGTTGGGGAGGATGTTGCTGAGAAGCAACGTCATCCAGATCTGCGTCAGGGTGGTCATGCTAGTGCGCATGATCCGCACTCGCCTCCCTGTCACACTTCGGGCAAAGTCTTGCCTCGGAACACACAGTAGCTGAATGATGGCCTCCTCATCAAACCTCGAGGTCTGGCTCCTCCTCTCACTGAATTCGCAATGTTGCCCCTCTTCCAGGACCAACGAATGTGCCAAGAACTAATTAATGGCATCTTCATCAAAGGGGATCCATTGGCCTCGCACCCAGGAGCGCTTATCCCTAACCCCTTCCTCTGTGGGCCATGCATTGGCATAGAACTCCATGTCTATTTCTGGATCATACTTAGCTATGTTGATTCCACTGCCTCCTAGCAATTTCCTCTTGGAACTCAGCATATTCTCCTTCCCTCAACTGGACCCGTCTCTCCTTAAGGAAAGACCAACCCTTGATTGCTTCAAAATGGTGTTGGTGTTCCTCGCTTCGGAACCGATGTTCGTCAAATTCCATATCCACTTGTGGGGCCGCACTGGATCCTTCTCTAGCGGCATCTTTCCTTGCCCTCTTAGATAGAAACTTCTTTGGAGCCTTTCCTGCAAGGATACATTCATAAAGTTAGTTTGCACGAACCGCACAACCATCATTTGATTTATCTTAAACAAGCAAAGGCCAAACATTTTTGAATGGTGAATATTTCTCTTTTTACCAAATGCAAGTGTCACCGTGCAATCAGAAAACAATCATACATCGGTGCATATATCATTTTATTACGTGTATATATATATATATATATATATATATATATATATATATATATATATATATATATATATATTCTGAAAAGCATTTTAGCTACCTAGATGCAAGGTGCCTATCATAGTGTAGCAAGCTCAACTATTAGTATAAATCCAAACAATCACTTTCACACATTTATGTAATTCATACATTTTGCATCCAAGACAAAGTTTAGATTTCTATGCCTAACTCATGCTCTTATCTTTTCAATCAACCTAAGTTGTTCAAGCCTTCCAAATGATGGTTGTACATGCATAAACTCATTTCATCGAACGGTTGGTGGGCGCATGTTCAAGCATGTAAAAATGAGGAATAGAGAATATTATGACATGCCAATCCATAGTAGGACCAAAGGTAGGCCTAGGGCCATTCCTTCCAGCCTCCAATCAAACAATCAAAGCATGTGATGCAATCATACACTGCAAGGGCATTGGATAGAAGACTCCAAGAAGATTGGGCCAGAGATGCAAGAGAAGGCCCTAAGGTTCTCATGAGCCTTAGGGTAGATTTCGGGCCAATGGGCTAAGTATGAGTCCGCTTATCTTTGCATATATTAGATTAAGGTTTCATTATTTTTGGTTCTTGTACTTAGGGCTCCATAATATAGGTAAGGTACCTTAGAAATGTAGGATTTTTTAGCCCTTGTATTTTAAGGCACCTAGACTAGTTTTTGTATTAGGGGTAGTTTTGTAATTTCATATGCATTAAGTGAATATTTAATGTGTCTGGTTGGAAATAAATTTAATTGAATTGGGAAAAGCCCAATCCAATTAAATTTTAGAGGGGGAGGTGAGCATTTGCTTGCTACACCCCATTGCCGCATCATATAATCACACTTTGTGCATGCCTTTCATGCTTTACATGCCTCATGACACCTAAGCATACTTAGTGGAGAATCTTGGACGTGATCTTGGATTAATGGGATGAACCATAGCTAAAATTCACTAATCATAATTAGTGAAATTTTGGCTCCACAAATTCAATTTCAAATTCAAGTGAAATTCAAATTTCCCTCCAATTTTGTGTGACACTTAGGCTATAAATAGAGGCCATGTGTGTGCATTTTTTGAACTTTGATCATTTGAGAATTACACTTCAAAGTTAAGACCTCTTTTGAGGCACAAAATTTTGTGCTCCTTCTCTCCTTCTCCCTCCACTCATCTTCTCCTACCTTCAAGCTCTTATCCATGGCTTCCTACGGTGGTGGGTTTCTTCTTGACTCATCTTCTCCTTGAAGTGGTGTCTCCTCTCAACTCTTCTTCTTCTCCATTCCACTGCCATTAAAATTCAAGAAGCAAAGGACTCCATTGATGAAGAAGATCCAAGGCCTACAAGCTCCATATGGAGCTACATCAGCATGGATTTACAAAAAAATTGTCTCACGAAATTTGCAAAGAACATGACAATTAGAGCACTAAAATACCACCATGGAAAGCAAATTTTTTGAAGGGAGATGGTACTTACTTGTAGGAGGTGAATACAAATGCAAAAATGAAAGCAAAAGTGCACAAATGGAGGCTTGGGGTTGCTAGAAATGAGGTCTCCCATAAGCTTTGGTGGTTTTTGAGTCTTGGGGAAGAAATGGGGTGAAAATGGCTTCACCCCCCTTTTTAAATTTCTACGCTAGACACGCTCGCCCAGGCGAGCTCAACTCGCTCAGGCGAGCTAATTGATTTTTTTTTGTTTGCAAAAGCCTTTGCAAAATTGTGTTTGTTCATTGTTATGTGTGTGTGTATATATATATATATATATATATATATATATATATATATATATATATATATATATATATATATATTATTTTTTTTGTAAAATCCTATAGTTGCACATAAACTTAGGTGAATTCAAGATATAATTCAAGAAAACAAACAAGTATAAAGCAGGAATTTTAAAGAGCGTAATTAGAAATACTAGGCTGCCTCCTAGGAGCGTTTCTTTAACGTCTTTAGCCGGACGTGGGACGATGATCAATCGATCATGGGCCTAGCACCTGTCTGTACCTGCCCCTAAGCTTAGACAAAGGAAATGGCATCATGCAACAAATGTGAAACAATACTAAAAGATGCTTGCATTACCTTTCACTTAGCTTTAGTGCTTATCTGAAATTGGTGTGGTGTTGACCATCACTTAAAATGACTCTTCATTCACCCTCCGATTTGCAGGATCCCGGATGACAAGATGTGAATGCATGTATGTTTATGGTTGAACATTAAATGCAACAATTAAACAGGTGTTATCGTGTTCAATTTTACTTAAACCCTTACGACACCTCGCTGATCGAGCCAAATGGCTCCGGATTCAGTGGGCAAGATCGAGAGTGTATGTTCTTAAGGACAACAAGAAGTAAAAGACACAACACAGGAGGTTGAGATGCAAATCATTAACCCTCATTTATTAATGTTGCGATTATGGTTTACAAAAGATTTTAAGACATGGAGATCCCAATGAGTCCTCGGGGAACAATCATGTGTTGAGCCTCCTAGCTGCCCTAGGCGTTAGGCGTAATATCGCTTGACGATATTGAAGTTTATAGGTGAAGGAAATTCTTCATCATCCATGCTTGCAAGCAAAAATGCTTCTCCCGAAAAAGCCTTCTTCACAACAAAAGGTCCTTCATAATTCGGAGCCCACTTCCCTCTATAGTCCTTTTGAGCTTGTGATACTTTCTTTAAGACAAGATCTCCCTCGCTGAACTTGCACAGGCACACCTTCTTGTCAAAAGCATTCTTCACCCGGCTTTGATACAGTCGTCCATGGCTCATGGCGGCTAACCTCTTATCTTCTATAAGATTCAACTGATCAAAGCGAGTTTGGGCCCATTCTGATTCTTACAACCCTGATTTGGCTAGAATTCTCAAAGAAGGAACCTCTACCTCAAATGGGAGCACAACTTCCATCCCTTACACCAAAGAGAAAGGGGTTGCCCCAGTCGATGTGCGCACCGAATTTCGATAACCATGCAACGCAAAAGGGAGCATTTCGTGTCAATCCTTGTAAGACACGATCATCTTTCAAACTATCTTCTTGATATTCTTATTAGTAGCCTCAACTGCCCCATTCATCTTGGGCCTGTAAGGCGTATAATTATGGTGTTGGATCTTGAAATCCTCACACATCTCCTTCACCATCCTATTGTTGAAATTGGTGGCATTATTAGTGATAATCTTCCTGGGAAACCCACACTGGCAAATTATCTCCTTTTTGATGAACCTAATCACCACACTCCTAGTCACACTAGCGTACGAAGTTGGTTCGACCCATTTGGTGAAGTAGTCAATGGCGACTAAGATGAAGCGATGTCCATTTGAAGCCTTGGGCTTGATAGCTCCGATTACGTCTATACCTCACATAGAGAACAACCAAGGTGCTTCCAAGACGTTCAAAGGTATGAGCGGAGCAATGACATTATCAATGAAGGCTTGACACTTGTGGCATTTCCTCACATGGATGCAAAAATCGTTCTCCATAGTGAGCCAGTAATACCTTGCTCTCAGAATCTTCTGGGCCATGGCATGTCCATTGGCATGTGTTCCAAAGGATCCCTCATGCACCTCTACCAGTATTTACTCAGCCTCCCTGGCATCCACACATCGAAGCAACACCATGTCGTGGTTCCTCTTGTATAGGATATTTCCGCTCAGGAAAAAGCTGGTTTCCAGCCTTCGCAACGTTCTTTTGTTGTTGTCAGAGGCCTTCTGTGGGTATTTATTGTCTTCGATGTATCATTTGTTATTGAAATACCAAGGTTTACCATCCTGCTCCTCTTTTATCAAGCAACAATGTGCATGCTTGCCATGACATTTGAATTCGATGTATGGCAAATCCCCGTGCAGGGTTAGTTTGAACATAGACGCTAGAGTGGCAAAGGCATCGACCATTTGATTCTCCTCTCTAAGAATATGATGAAAGGATATGTCATCAAAGAATTCTATCAACTTCTTGATGTAGGCCTGGTAGGGTACCAACTTATGATCCCTGGTCTCCCATTCCCCTCTTAACTGGTGGATTACCAAGGTTGAGTCCCCATACACCTTGAGCAACTTGATCTTGAAGTCAATTGCCACTTGGATCCCAAGGGCACACGCCTCATACTCAGCTATGTTGTTCATGCAGTCAAAACCCAACCTAGCTGTGAAAGGTATATATTGTTTGTCGGGGGTAACCAAACCGCCCCAACTCCGTGGCCTAGTGCATTAGACGTGCCGTTAAACCACACAATCCATTTGTCCCTATCTTCATGCTCTACTTCCTCCTCAAACAAGGTCATGATGTCCTCATCGGGGAATTTTGATGCATAGGCTGGTAGTCATTGATGGCTTGTTGAGCCAGGTAATCTGCCAAGGCACTCCCCTTTATCGCCTTTTGAGTGACATAAACAATGTCAAATTCTGACAGTAGAACCTGCCACCGAGTGATCCGTCCAGTGAGAGCGGGTTTTTCAAAGATGTACTTGACTGGATCCATTTTGGACACCAACCAAGTGGTGTAGTTCAACATGTACTGCCTTAGATGGTGAGCTGCCCACATCAGGGCACAACATGTCCTTTCGAGCAAAGAGTAGTTCATTTCACACGCCATGAACTTCTTGCTTGAGTAATAGGCAACCCATTCCCTTTTTCCGGACTTGTCATGCTGCCCCAACACACATCCCATTGACTCATCCAACACAGTCATATATAGGATAAGGGGTCTTCCGGGCACCGGTGGCACCAGCACAGGAGGATTCATGAGGCACCGCTTAATCCTTTCGAATGCCACTTGATAGTCATCGTCCCATTGGACAGACTGATTCTTATGCAATAGCTTGAAGAGAGGCTCACAAGTGGTGGTCAGCTATGATATGAACCTCACTATGTAGTTCAATAGTCCCAGGAAGCCCCAGACCTACTTCTCGGTGCGTGGCTTGGGCATTTCGAATATGACTTTCACTTTGTCTGGGTCTACCTCTATCCCTATCTGGCTCACGATAAAACCGAGTAACTTTCTAGATTTGACCTCGAAAGTTCACTTTGCGGGATTCAACCTTAATTGGTATTTACACAGCCTCTTGAACAGTTTTTGTAAGTTGACAAGGTGTTCCTCCTCGGTTTTTGACTTAGCGATCATGTCATCCACGTAGACCTCAATCTCTTTGTGCATCATGTCATGGAATAACGCTACCATAGCCCACTGGTAAGTTGCCCTAGCTTTCTTGAGCCCAAAGGACATCACTTTGTAACAGAAAGTTCCCCATAGGGTGACGAAGGTCATCTTCTCCATGTCCTCCGATGCCATCTTTATTTGATTATAGCCCGATAACCCATCCATGAAAGAAAACAAGGAAAAATTGGTTGTGTTATCTACGAGGATATCGATGTGTGTCAAAGGAAAATTATCCTTTGGACTGGCTCGATTTATATCCCGATAGTCCACGCACATTCGCATATTTCCATCCTTTTTAGGGACCGGCACGATGTTGGCAACCCATTCCGGGTATCGAGAAACGGCCAAGAAGCCAGTGCCGAATTGCTTCTTCACTTCTTTTATTTTCAGGGACATCTCGGGCTTCATCCTCCTCAGCTTTTGCTTTACCAGGGAACACTCAGGATTTAGAGGTAATCTATGTTGTACGATGTCGAAACTCAAACCAGGCATATCTTGGTAGGACCAAGTGAAGATGTCTTGGTAGTTTCACAGCAGAGCTACCAATTCATCTCGGACATTTGCAGACATGCCTGTGCTAACCTTGACCTCCTTTCTTTCTTAGCCAATGTTAATCGGTGAATACGACTAACCTTTGTGTATAAAACTTGTGTAAATTGTATCAAACTCTTCCAATTTAAGGTTATTTTGTAGTGTTATAAGTATTTTCTGTTAAGTATAGGTAATAAATACTTAGTACTTCCATTTTGTGTGTTTAATAACCATTTTCTCTCAATTTCAGGTTAATTAGGCAAGCTTTGAAAAGTGCTATTTTTCACCTTCTCGCTAAGCCAATCCGCTGGCTTAGCGAACGTTCGCTAAGCGCAACACTCATGGGCTAAGCGCGAGGAAGACTCTAGAATAAGATGAGTTGTACAGGTTCGTTAAGCGCACTGCTTCATCTCACTAAGCGCACTGTTTTAGTCCATCTGCTAAGCGAGAAAGGCACGCGCTAAGCCGAAATTCACTAATGTGCGCTAAGAGGTCCAGAATTACGCTATGCGCACGAGCACGAACAAGGCCACCTATTTAAGCCTAAAATCAGATTTTGTGAAGGGAGTTTGGGCTGGGATTCTAGAGAGAGAAAGGTCCAAGTTCTAGAGAGTTTCGAGAGATTTTGCTGTGTGAAGACCTGCAGAGACTAGAGCTTGAAGCAGGAGCCGTTCTGAGAGCTTGAGATGAGTTTATGAGTGATTGTGAGATCCTAGAGGTGAAGGAGACATCCTCACCACTTGTATTTTTTCAATCTTTCATCTTGTTCTTCTCTTTGTTGTAAAGAAGGCTTCCTGGTTATGGAAAGCTAAATCCTCTGTTGGATCTTCCCTGTAGCTACCTGATGTAAATATATTTCTATCTATTTAATGATGTTTTGTGTGTTCTCTATGCTATCTGTTTTTCACTCCAGTATGCTTTTACCTTGATCACGTAGATGCATGCTTTGTTAGGGTCATTCAACAGTGGAAACTGGTCTAATTCTAAAGTCCTTGATAGTACAGGGCTAAGTTGTCGTACTATCACGAGGAATCAGGGTGCGATGATTTATTTGTGTATGTGTGTCTTAATGCGGTCCTGGTTGAGTTTAGTCCAACAAGAGGAATCTGAGGATGATGCTTGATCAGGATTAGGCTAAACTATCATGAGGAATTGAGGTTTAGTATCTCTGGAGACACCATAGGAACACATGAGCATTGTTAGATAGAGAATATCTTTTTAGCATCAGGCACCTATTAGGAAGGCCAACGTGTTTTCTACTTGTTTTTACACATCATTTCTCTCGCATGATTTTCCTTTTTGCATAGATGGTTTACATACCTGTTCATATTCACATAAGATTTTCACACCAGACACCTATTTGCTGAAATAGCTTACCAAATAACACAAGTTCCCCGAGAGTTTGATACTCGGTTCTTACCATTTTATACTACTTGTGCGATCCGGTGCACTTGCCGGAAGCGAACAGCCAACACCTAAGTTTACCACTTCCATTTCCTCTCGGTGTGGCTTCATTTCCCTGTCCTCTTGCTTGACCATTCTTTTCAACTCCGAGGGAAGCCCCCAATCCTTATCTTCCCCTTCCTCAACTTGATTTATTAACTGCTCAAAATCAACGTCTGGGTCCTCAGTATCACTACTTTCACAGGACTCATCGTTGGATCTGTATCATTTAATCGCAACAAAAATAAATATGCAGAAGAATAAATGAAAAAGGGTTGTGTATTTATAATTTCGTGGGAACAAAAGACATGGCCAAATAGGAAGCAAACCCTAAATCCTAGGCCCATCAATAGGGTTGGAACTAAAAAATTACATTGAATTGGCCATGGAAATCCCAAGTTGTTTGACGACTTGCCAATTCCTCAATTCAAACTCTGGAGGACATGGTCACACCCAATTTGGTTGGTCTTGAGGGGTTTCTTTGTGTATCACAACAACTTGTCCCTCGTACATCCATCCTGCACTGACGAAGCTTTCATCAATGTGACAAAAGGGAATTCTTCCTACTTGTAGCCCTTGCGGCTGACCCACGCTTCTCTCCCTCCTTTCCAGGGTGATCCTCCTCATGTCGGCGTGCATAGGCTCGTATCCCAACCCAAACCTTATGCAATTTTGTGTGAACTCTACCAGACTTGCCACGCCATTCCCATTTTGCCCAAACCCATTCCGGGCTCATATTTGTGCCCCAACATCACCTGAGCTACCATCAATGCGGCACCAGATGAGCGCGGCTGTACCGGGGTAGACTCCATGTAAGGATTGCTCACAACTTCCAGTGCCAAAAAGGACGTTTCCAAGGACTCCTCCGCAGCCTCCACATAAGGCGTAGAAGAAGGACAACTCACAAGTATGTCTTTTTCTCCTGAAACTATAATCAATTGTCCCTCCACCATGAACTTTAACTTCTGATGTAGTGTTGACGGGACCACCCCAACCGAATGAATCTAAGGCTAGCCTAATAAGCAGTTGTAGGTGGGATTTATGTCCATTACTTGGAAGGTAATTTGGCACACGTGGGGTCCGATTTGAATCGAGAGATCGATCTCCCCCCTTACATCCCGGCAACTGCCGTCGAAAGCCCGCACTACCATGGAGCTTGGTTTTAGGTGTGATGCATTAAAAGGCAGCTTGTCCAAAGTAGCCTTGGACATGACATTGAGGAAAGAGCCATTGTCAATAAGCACTTTGGTCACTATATGGTCCAAACATTTGACAGATACGAGCAAGGCTCTACTGTGTCCCCTGCCCTCGACGGGTATTTCTTCATCGGCGAATGTAACATAGTTGTTGGTCGTGATGTTGTTGATTATGCCCCCGAAACCCTCCACGGATATGTCTTGTGCTACATAGGCTTCATTCAAAATATTGACCAATAACACCCGATGAGGCTCAGAGTTCATAAGCAATCCCAACAGGGAGATCCTAGCTGGGGTTTTGTTTAGTTGTTCAATCGCCTTGAACTCACTCTGTTGGATGATTCTCAGGAACTCGGTTGCTTCTTTAGCAGATATTCCCTTTTTGCTGAAGTCGTCCTCTTCCTTGGCAAACCTTCCAATAAGGACCTCGTCATTCAGAATCAAGCCCGCCTTATCACTTTCTTCCATGCCCGCCTTTGCTTTCCCCTATGGGTCTTTGGATCGCACCGGTAGCTCAGGTGCTGTGAAGATCCGCCCGCTACGAGTCATGCCACTCATACCAGATATGTTTGTGACCATAGCGGAGGATAGATCATCCTTAACATGTACAACGGACGCATCTTTCCTTCTGTCAGGCCCTTGTGCGGCGTACTTCCATTGCACTGCCTTATCACTTTTGTAAGGGAAAGGCGTAGGCTTCTTAACTGGGACAGGCTGGAAACCTTGGGGCTTCTGAGTGGCAACATCCCTAGTGAAGTGGATCACCAATGGCTTGGGTTTTCTCGGGCTCTTATCAACCGACTGCATGCACACATCCCCTTCCTCTTTTCTTGCGCTGCAAACTTCAATCTGGCCTTTATTCATCATTCCTTGCAGCAACTATTCTGCCATTGGGCATGTCTCCACGTCGCATGATGCCCCTGGATGTATTAAACAAGAATCTCCCTTGTCCCCGTCCAGGAAAATCATCCCAACTTCGCCCAGTGCTTCCAAAATGAACCTCCTAGAGGTTAACACGTCCCTCATCCACTTCGGCCCCCGAGGTTCCCACTCTTCCACCGCATTAACCGCTGAGCCCCCATGACTAGCAAGAGGAATAGTCCTTACATTTGGGTTGTCCTCTTGAAATGTCAGCCACCCCGCATTGATCAAACTCTGTACCTTGTGTTTGAAGGCCACACATTGCTTTATTGAATGCCCCGGAACACCCCCGTGATAGGCACAAGTTACATTGGAGTTGTACCATCAAGGGAAAGGAGACTGATAGATTTTCCCAGGATTCACTATAGCCATCTGGTTGCTGATCAAGGATGGTAGCAGGTTAGCATATGTCATTGGTATTGGGGTGAATTCCACAGGCTTCTTTGCTGGAAAATTCCTTCCCGGATTGGTGCTTGTGCTGGGATTGGTGTTGCTGGCAGGATGAGATTGTGAGGGAAATAAATTTTGTGGGGGAGGCCTTTGTGGGTTGAGTGGGCAACCTTTGTTGGACGAGCGCAAGATTGGGAGGGTTTCCGACGTTGGCCGAATAATTTGGTTGGTGCGGGGAATATTGGTAAGTGGGGTTGTGAGGGGTTTGTTGGGACTTAGGCCATGTGGGAGCTGAAGTTACAGCATGGGTGCCTCCCTTCTTCTTCTTGGCTCCACCCACTCCGAACCTCCTATTGCTTGTGCTTGCGGAAGCGGCATAATCGAACTTTCCCCTTCTCAAGCCTACCTCAATCCTCTCGCCTGTAAACACAAAATCTGTGAAACTAGAGGGCATATAGCCTGCCATCTTCTCATAGTAGAACACTTGCAACGTGTCTACTATCATGGTTATCATTTCTTTCTCCATCAGGGGGGTGCTACTTGTGCTGCCAAATCCCTCCACCTCTAGGCATACTCTTTGAAGGACTCATGCTCCTTCTTGCACATGTTTTGCAATTGGGTTCTATCAGGAGTCATGTCAGTGTTGTATTGATACTGCCCGATGAAAGCAGCCATCAAGTCCTTCCAGTAACGGATTTGAGAAGCTTCCAAGTTAGTATACCAGGTGATCACTGCCCCGACCAAGCTCTCTTGGAAGAAGTGCATCAAGAGTTTGTTGTCTCTTGAGTATGCCCCCATCTTTCGACAATACATTTTTAAGTGGTTCTTGGGGCAGGTGGTCCCCTTGTACTTGTCGAAGTCCGGCACTTTGAATTTGGGAGGGATAACGACGTCGGGCACTAAGCATAGCTCTGCCATGTTGGCAAATGGGTAATCACCGATCCCCTTAATGGCCCTCAACCTTTCTTTTATGAGATCCAACTTCTCTCTTTCTTCCATGGCTGGAGGTAGTCTCCCCACCGAGAAGTGCAAAGGTTGCATTGGGTGATGTTGAGGAGCTCCCGCGGCATTAGGCTGAGGCATGCCATTGAATGCTGGTCCCTCAGTGGCATATGTAGGGTATGGTTCGAACTCACCCAGAGCATGACCCCGGGGCTCTTCACAGGCTTCCCCCACAGGCTGAGCAAAAGGTGTATGCCCCAACTGGGGTTGCTGGCCTTCAAGGGGAACGAGAACAGAGTGGGTGGCGTTCTCGTTGGGCACGTGCATTGCATTGGGTGGTGTATAGTTTGGAGGTAAGCCGTACGGTGGGCAAGAATTCTTATTTTGCACCACATGGGGGCCACCCGTGCTGCCTAACACCTCTCCTCCCTGACCTACCATGTCCAGGACTGGATGGCTTGTTTGGTTTATGTCGGATGGGTGAGTCAGATCCACCTCGGCGGTGGCACTGGTGGCGGCAACTGCGGCCGCATTATCCTCCATCCTTCTCATACTTAACATGGCCTCCATCATGTAGGGTATGGTTCGAACTCACCCAGAGCATGATCCCGGGGCTCTTCACAGGCTTCCCCCACAGGCTGAGCAAAAGGTGTATGCCCCAACTGGGGTTGCTGGCCTTCAAGGGGAACGAGAACAGAGTGGGTGGCGTTCTCGTTGGGCACGTGCATTGCATTGGGTGGTGTATAGTTTGGAGGTAAGCCGTACGGTGGGCAAGAATTCTTATTTTGCACCACATGGGGACCACCCGTGCTGCCTAACACCTCTCCTCCCTGACCTACCATGTCCGGGACTGGATGGCTTGTTTGGTTTATGTCGGATGGGTGAGTCAGATCCACCTCGGTGGTGGCACTGGTGGCGGCAACTGCGGCCACATTGTCCTCCATCCTTCTCATACTTAACATGGCCTCCATCATGGACGTCATTTGGTCCTTCATGGCCTCCATGTTGGCCTTCATTTTCTCTTGCACTTCTTCTATCTCACTCATGATTTTAGTTTTGGCACGTGTTTGATAGGGGTGCCATAAATCGCATTCGTTCTTTTTGGTTATTGTGTTTACTTTGACTATGACTACTAAAAGAACAACATGCAATGAGTAATGCGATAATGAACTAAACATGAATGCATGACAATGATAAGTTCTCAAAGTATTGAACCCATGTAGAAATTTCAGCAAAGACATAGGGTTGAATCAAATCTTGTTTTCATTAAGAGACAATATTGTTTATCTTGTCAAAATCAAAGCATACATTCAAGCGCCTCAGTGGTTCCTAATTATGTGGGACATCAACTCGATCATATGTTGACAATTATAAAAAAGCCCATGAACTTCCTCGGGAGCTGAGTATACGCCTGCCATTGCTTTGGCTTTGGCTAACAGCCTTAAAAGCTCTTGACTTCCATTCAGAGTGAGAAAAAATCTATCCATCCATTTCATAGCTTCACCATGCAATGATTCTATCACTTTCTCGCTTCCCTTTCTACTTGTAGAGCCGATACCTTTGCATGCTCATCCTCTAGTCTTTGCTCATGGCTAGCAACTAGGTTCAACTTTTCTTTATACTGGTCGATGATTATCAACATATTCTCTTCGGTCTTACTCAACTGCTCGATCAAACTTCTCTTCGACCTTTGACAAGCCTTCAACTTATCCTCTAACATTAAACTTTCCACTCTTGACTCGTCCTTTTCGACCCTTCGAAGCTTGAGTTCGTTGTTGTTGCCCCATAGAGCCCCTCAGAACTTGTTTTGGCCCCACTCTTCTTTTCGGGCTCTCTTTGTTTCTCACTCTAAAGCTTCGGTCGTGGCCATGTTGATATCCCTCAAGTCGTCATACTCATTCCTGATCCTGCTGGCTGCCATCTTGAATTTTTCTTTGACTACTCTCGTCCTTTCCAGTTCCGCTTTCAAGGCTTGCACTTCCTCTCTCTCCTCAGGGACTTCAGCTTCTTCCCCACTTGAAATCTTTAGCTTCGAGAGCCAAGCTATCCCTTGCGTCTGAACCTTTAACCATTTATGATAGCCGCCGATAACACCGTTGCTGCTTCCTCTATGCTCCTTATCTTTTCTTTCCACGACATTCCATACATTTTGGACTCTCTGAAGCATTTTTGCATTGCCTTCACTGAAACCCCGTGCGATGAAAGGCATGATAATCTCTTCCGATGGCGCCCCTCTCACAGGGTAGCCTAGTTGTCTTATGGCCAGCATGGGATTATAATTAATACAACCCCTCGTTCCCATCAAGGGGATGTTTGGGAACCCTTCACATGAGCACAAAACTTCGGCCCCTCCTTTCTTCCAACGGGGAACCAATTAACGGACACTCCTATCATACCTGCCAAGAGTTCCTCCCAATTTGCTTTCCATTTCTCGACACATATGCGATGACCTTGTAGGGGACAGACGGGTCTACTTTCATGAAAAAAATGGGAGACCAGCCATACATAAAGAGCGGGTGTACAACAGATGATTCTAGCACTGCTCTTTTCACATCTTAGGTCGAAAGTGTCATAGGCATTAGCCAAAACAAAAATGGCCAGGCTTTCCTTGCTATGGTGATAAGCAAGAAAAATGTTGATTGCCACTAATGAAGTCCATTCTCCTTGATCTGCCAACGCTATTGCCTTCTCCTCCAAGCGCTTCCTTGGTATCCCTACCACCCTATTTCTATTTTGCTTCACTCGGTCCAATTCTTACGCTGAGATTTTGACCACTTTCAATACTCTTGCCATGGAAGGGTAGAATCCGAAAAAAAGTTATGGCTTCCTTCCTCCTAGTAGGCATCCCAAGATCCCTTCAAACTCTTCTATGGTTGGTACTAACTGGAAGTCCCCAAACGTGAAGCATCTAAGCGACTAGTTGTAGTACTGAGTGAGGAATGCGATGGCTTCCATGGAAACTTCTATCATAGCCAAATCCCAAATTTTTCCATATGTCTTGCGGAAGGCTTGACATTGGACTTAATCCATCCGCTGCCCTAGCTCTCGCAAGCTGGCTACTTCTAGGCTCTTGATTTTGACATGGTAGAACCTTTTCTTAAAAGAGGGCGCTTGGTTCGACCTTATGTTTTCTAGAATGAAAAACTCTATTGATCAATACCTCGACACCCTATCATAGAGGAAATATGATGAATGCATGAGGGAATTTTTATGCTATGCATGACAAAACGCGTCTACCTACAGACACGAGAGTCCGGAAGACCACCCCTTCTTACCCACAATGCATTGGGTATCATGTTCGTTTGCAGACAATACCATGGTGCCCAATGCACGACAATTAAGAAAGTGACGTGGACCTTCTGGCTTCCCATGACAAAGATGACAAGACAAATGTAATGCATAAGCGATGACACGACATGAGTATGCATGTGCGAGAGCACATGGTTGATAGCACAAAGAGAAACATGACAACACAATAAATTAATACCAAACTGACATAACAACATGGCAAACACAGGAATGACGCACACAATCATGACATCATAAAGATATGCATGGCTATATCAAGGAAACAAAGCATAGTGCGTTTGTTCCGTGCCCCTATTTTAGGAACCTATTGGGAGGGACTAAAGGTTTGCTATTTAGTGACATCTCCCAAAGGTGGTTGCACATAACTTTCAAAGATTTCTAGAGATATCATCCTTTTTTATATCAAACATTGTGGCAGTAGGGACTACCAGTGACAACATATCATCAAAGAGAAAAACTCTAGATGAGGCTTCTCTTTCGTCAAGCGAGTCGGAGACCCAGCATGACCACAGATCAACCTCCACTTCCTATGTTTCCATGGACCCGGGTATAAGGCCCAATAATTCCCCTATGTGCAAAGGTGTAAGTGCCATGTGTGCATAGAATAAACAAATATTTATAAATATGCATGTATTAAGTAAACAACCACACCAAATACAAAAGCACAAAAGAGTTATATGAACATAAGAACATAAAAGAAAGAAAAGGAAACAAAACAAAGAGAAAGTCATGATAAATATTGCACACCGATTAAATGGCGTAACTCTCTAAAAGAAGTCCCTAGTGGAGTCGCCAACTGTTGCAACCTAACATTCAGCGGGAGGGCGAGGCGAGACTCGAGGGTGCATCTTCCAAAAAGGAAAATACGTGAGAGTCGCCACCAACTTTTATTTGAGGAAAATGTTAAAAAAACCAAAAAGACGAAGGTCTGTGGATTTTGAAAATAAGGGTTCGGGAGTTGTTTACATGCGGGGAAGGTATTAGAACCTCACACATCCGTCACAAGGAACGACAGTCTTTAATCGAGTGTGCAAAATCATGACTTCAATATTTATTTTATTTTCCCATTTTTATGTTTTTTTAATTTTATGGGGTCGACAAGAGCGTGGCTCTTGCTCCTACGTATCCTCAAGTGCGATAAAGAACTCAGACCTACGTAGTTCTTTAAAAGCAAGAAAGTTATGCATCGAGTTGCTTTTAAACTTTTGAATGATTCATTTTAACCTATAAAAATAAAAGAGATCGTTAAGGCGTTGGACCTTAAACGGACTCAAGCGACTTTTGTGGATAGAAAGCTCAATTACATGTTGATTTTATCTTGGTTTCACTTATTTACTTTCAATCTTATTAAAAGATGACTTATGAGGTAAATGATCGGTTGAAATTTTATTTTACAAGGATAAAATGAGATTACGGCACAAATGATCGGTTGAAATTCGCTTTACATGAATAAATTAGATCACTGATGGTAGAAGAATGAGATGAAGATGTGCAAAGCAACAAGGAGGACCCCTAGGGGTGCATAGAGTGAACTCAAAACCTTAAAATAAATACTAACCGGTTGACGAACGAAGAACGAACGAAAAACGATGTAGGAATCGATCACAAATGCGATTCAGAAGCACCTCGGCCTCATTTTTTTCTTCTTCTTTCTCCTTCATCTCCTTAATTTCACTAAATCCTTTCAATATATGAAGGCTGAACCCCTTCCTTCAGCCCCCTCACGCCTATTTATAGGAAATGAAGGGACTTATTGATTAGCAGCTCGCCCAGGCGAGCTGTTGCTTCAACCAAAATTAACTTTGCTCGCCCAGGTGAGCTGGTTACTTCACCCCTAAGTTATTTGGAGGCCCAAGCGAGTCAAAGGCTATCCTGGGCGAGCCAGGGGTTAGAAAAAGCTTCAAAATGACCATTTTGCCCTCCATTTTGGGTATTTTCCACATTCTTTACCGAAACGTCAAAAAACCTTTCGTATTGCGCAACAACTGGTGTCAAGTAGCTCAATTCGGCTAGCAAGAATCAAAACTTTATCAAATGATCATCCCCAGACGAAATTAGGGTCTGACCATAAGTATTCTTAATACCACTTTTGGCACTTTCTTAGATTCCCTCTAAATCTTGGAAATCCAAGTATTTTTTAACACTAAGTTACTCCTGGTTTTCACAAACAATAGTTTGAATGAATTAAAGTATTCAATAACACTCAAAGAGTGAATAAACAATAAAGCTAAAAAAAAGATAATTTTGCTTAGCAATAAATAAACAAGTGAAAAATTTATATCAGTCGTCCAGTAATTTCAGCAGACTTTTGCTTCAGATATATTGTTGTTATTTTCGTTTTTTTCTTTGGGTAGAGACTGCCTTCTATAGACTTCAATGAAGAATCTATTATGGGAGGAGTGTCGATTCCTTGAAAAGACTGTTGTCCCACACTAGAAGATAAGGCTACGTCACATGTGTAACACTGTGAATTGTGTAACACCCTAAAACTTCCTTCTACATTTGTTTTCTACACATGTAAAAAATTTCACTGTTAAAGACTAGACAATGGAAATTTTGCATTGTGTAATTTAATTATATGATTGTGTGATTTAATTTATGCTCTACATGATATTAATTGTATAAGTGTAGACTTAGTTTTCTTTATTTTTAGTGGAAATAATTTATTTAGTTAGTTGGCAGAAATTTGGAAAACTGCTTGAGTAAAAAAAAATTCATCAGTAGCGAAATTGCACCATGCACTGAGTGGTAGTGTAATTTAACTTTGTGTGAGAATTTTCTCTATGTAAGGACCACTCTAGGTACACGTATTCTTAGGGAGAGTAGCACAATAACCTAGGCAATTAAGATAAGATTTACTAGTTTTGGTAAAAAAGGAAAAATACCCATTTCTTTTTTCGCTTCTGTTGCTCAGTCATAATCTTCTATATATTTTTGGAGATACCGAAGTTGTTCAGACCTTGATCTTCATCAGCAATGAATTTGGCTAGCCTCTTCTACTTCCTTTTGTTAATGATGTCCAGATCCACCAATAGAGCCTCCTTTTGGCTTTGTTCTAAAGCAACCTTCATAACTTTTAGGTTTGTCTCGCTGAATTTTGTTGTTTAGCAACAGCTAAACCCTTGGCTATTAGGGTGTGTGTTGGACCAAAATACTTGTTTACTCCCTCTTCCAAATTGGTATTATTTGTTTTTATATGGGAGTGGTCTTACCGACAAGCGCACCGGGTTGCCAAGTAAAATAATTAAAACGGAATGAACCGAGTATCGAACATAGGGAACTTGTTCATTTAGCAAAGTTTTGTTAAGTAAGCAGGCATTTGCAAACAGAAATTAATGCTTGTGAATTAAAGCAAAAGTATGTTCTATCCTAAGTAAAAGCAATAAACGAGAACAAGTAAGTGTGAAAACAAATATCTAAAGGCGTTGGGTCCTCCTATTGAGTAAGTTGATGCAATTAAAGATGTTTTTCTAATTAAAGTTGTTCCTATGTTCTATGCTGATGACAAAAATACCAAACACCGATTCCTCCAGAGTTTGGACTAATTTAAATCAAACTTCGTTCACAGATCCCTCAGCATAATAGAGAAAACTAAAACCCAGCACACTATCCCTAGCAATGCAGTTATTTAGTCCTTTCTCTATCAAGTTCTAAGGAAACAGTACATTTCACAATGCTAAAGTCCCGAACAACACACACAAATGGGTGATCAAGCCATAAGCATGCATACAATAAGCATAGATAGAAGCAGTGAACACATAAAACAACCTTAATTAGATATGAAAAAGAGTTTACATCAACTACTCAATAAGAATCCCCAATTGAGGGTTTTAGCCTTTCATGGCAAGGAAGCTTCTTTTACACAGAAGAAGAGGAATCAAGAGAAATTGCTTGCTTACAAAGGAGTGGGGATGTCTCCTCCACCCCTAGGAATCTCATAATCACTCAAAAATGTTGGATCAAGTGGCCTCGGAATAATTAAGAAGGGGGGGTTGAATTAATTATTAATGAACCTTTACTAATTAAAAAACTTATCCTTCTTAATGTTACAAGATTCAATTATGATTTTACTACTAAGTTAAGAAAGTAAAGAACAAAAATAGAAACTTAAGCAAAAGTAAAAGCGATAATTAAAGTGCACAGCGGAAATTAAAGAGTGTAGGGAAGAAGAAGACAAACACAAGAATTTATACTGGTTCGGCAATAACTCGTGCCTACATCCAGTCCCCAAGCAACCTGCGGTCCTTGAAATTTCTTTTCAACCTTGTAAAAACCTTTACAAGCAAAGATCCACAAGGGATGTACCCTCCCTTGTTCTATTTGAACAACCAAGTGGATGTACCCTCCACTTGAACTGATCCACAAGAGATGTACCCTCTCTTGTTCTCAGTTACAACAACCCAAGTAGATGTACCCTCTACTTGTACCACAAAGGATGTACCCTCCAATGTGTTAGGACAAAGTTCTCAGGCAGTTAGTCCTTTGAAACTTTGTGAAGGGGAAACAAAAGATATCTTAGGCAGTTAGTCCTTTGAAATCTTTTGTTTAAGGGAAAGGGAAGAATCAAAAGAATTCTCAGACTGTGTCTTTTTGAATTCTTTGAAAAGGGAGAAGAGAGACACAAAAAGAATTCAGGCGGTTAGTCCTTGTCGAATTCTTTTTGGCAAAGGGAGAAGAAAATGAAAAGATATAGCACACTTTTGTTTTCTGTGAAAGAACAAGGTTTGGAAACCAGAAAACTTAGAAAGCTTTTTGGGCAAAGGAAGAAGAAGAAGAAGTTCAAAAAGATTGTAAGAGATATTGAAATGCAAGTCAAGGTCTTCCTTTTATAGACTCTTCATGTCTGGTCAAGAAAACCATTGGAAGAGTTATAACCTTGAGAAAAACCTGAAAACCATTGGAAGAGTTACATCTCTTGACTTTTTATTCAAAACTTGTCACTGGTAATCCATTACCAAAACCATGTAACCGATTACACAAAGCATTTTATGAAAAGATATGACTTTGAAAAATCTTTTCAATACTTCCCTTGTGAGGTCTTCTTGATTTCCTCTCTTGAATCTTGAAATCAAACTTCTCTTGAATCTTGAATCTTCTTGATTTCTTCTCATGAAACTTGAAATTAATCTTGATCTTGAACTTGTTGACTTAATCTTGAAATCATTATTTTGGGCTTTTTGTCATTATCAAAACTACTTGAATCAACTTGGTTCATCATCATGAAGCTTGCTTCTACAAAAAAACTCACTAATCTCCCTAAAAGATGAAAACTTAACCCTTTGCTCTACTCTACGCTCTCTGAAATTCACACTCTTCAGGCCTCTCAGTAGTGAACAATTATCTTTTTTTTTCTGCTCCCTAATTCTGTGCAAATCCGGCTTAAAAAGGGCTTCCTGATCTCGACATCGTGCTTAGCGCGAGTAAGTGAATTTGAGCTTAGCGCCAATCCCGCGCTAAGCCTGGAAAGCGATAGATGACTCGCTTAGCGAGCTAATAACGCACTAAGCGCGTTCTTGCGTAGCAGATTCCTTTCCAGATTCCCCTTTACTCACTAAGTGCGCTGGTGTTGGGCTTAGCCGTTGATGCGCGCTAAGTGCATTGAGCTCACTTAGCGCGATGACTCCTTTGGCATTTCTTCAAAATAGCTCCTTTTTGCCTGAAATTAAAGAAAATTTAACATTAATTCCATGTAAAGAGGCTTCTACTGAGCAGAGATCAAAACAAGGCAATTTTATTTACAATCCTACCAAAAAGAACCATAAATTGGGAGATTTATATACATTTTGGAAAACTTTTCTATACAAAAGTTAGTGGTAAACGACGACCTAACAGTGTGCTTAGAATCTTTGTCCATCTTGTTGAAGACATGATACACGCCTTGATCCCACAACATCTTGTTGATGAAAGTAGCTTAATAGATGTTTTCCATACCACCTAAGCCTTTTAGGTTTCTCAATATGTTGATGTAGATGGTATGTGGCAGGTTAAAGGGGAGATTCTCCATCGAGCGAAAAAGAACAAACTTGTAAAGGTTTGACAGAGTTTTTTTAGAACTTGCTTTATGGAGAACACTCTTATTCAAAATTTTAGCCCAAATATTTTCCTTCTCACACATAAGATTATACACAATAGTCTTCTGATCTCCTGCTTCTTCAGCATTTTTGGTAGAATGCCCTTGTAACATGGGAATTATAGTTCTTCTCCCATCTCCCCTGATAGGTACTGCCTTGACGTAGGCACCCTGTTGCCTTGGCTATAGTGTCACTGGACAACACAACTTTGACTCCCAGAACCTTAGATGCTATTGTCTTCTTGTTGACAAACTCAGTATTCCTCCAATAGGTTTCGATGAGTTTAGGGTATATAGTTTTCGGCTTGTTAAAGAAATGTCTAGCACCACAAAATAACAAGGTCTCATTGAGCTTTAGAGCCACTTTTTCAAGTTCTTGAATGTTGAAAAAGTGTTCTACATGAATAGAGGGTTCATTGTCTCTGTGGATGGTGGTGATCTCCAGGGTTGGGATAATCCAAGCAGCAAGGGAGTTGGAGGTGGTCATTGTAGAGAGTTTGAGAGTTAGGGTTTGAATTTCAGAGAAAAAGTTGAAGTGTTTCAAAGTAGTGAGTAATACCTAGAGTTTCAATGTTATAAGATTTTATAGCGGGATTTTTGAATGGTCATCAAAGGCCTATAAATAGGTGACTTGGGACACAAAATGTATGAGAGAGATATTCCAAGAGAACTTCATTGCCAAATGCTCTCTCAAAAGAAACTCTTGGGAAAACACTTGCAAATCCATTAAGAGTTTCTCCATGGACTTCAATTGTAATATCCTTCTCTTCAAGAGAGAATTCTTCTTTCTTTCTTCTCATTCAAAGAGATTGATTAAGGGACTGAGGGTCTCTGAAGTTGTAAGGATTCCTGAACACAAGGGATGGGTTGTCCCTATGCGGTTCAGACTTTGTAAACGAATTTTTACAAAAGGGAGTGGAAAATCTCAAGTGGGTTGCTTGAGTACTGGATGTAGGCACGAACTTTGCCGAACCAGTATAAAAATTGTGTTTGTATTCTTTCTTCCCTTGTCTCATTCATTTTATTGCAATCAATTTTGTCTTGCAATTTTAAAGAACATTATTAAATTGATTGCTGCTTCTTCTGCATTCTGAGCCTATCTCTTCTTTGAGAAGGGGGTTAAAAGTTTGTTAGTGGGAAATTAATTCACCCCTTCTTAAGATTTCTGAGGCCACATGTTTAACAAGTGGTATCAGAGCAGGATTCTTGTATAAAGTTTAAAAACTTCAAGAATAGATATGGCCTCATCCAAATTTCCATTTCCTGAGGAAATTCTATCAATAGGCGCTTATGTTCAATGGTGAGGGTTATCATTATTGCAAAACCCGAATGTAAATCTTTAAAGAAGTCATAGATTTAAAGATATGAGAAGCCATTAAATTTGATTCCTTTATTCCTACAATGGTAGAGAGAAATGTAACTACATAAAAAAAAACTAGAGAAGAAAGAATATGATGATAAAAGAAGAAAGAAGAAGATTCCTCCTTAGCCCCAAAATGCTGAATGCGATCAATCTGGGCACATGAGATTCAATTGTCCTGTCTTCAAAAGAAGAATGAAAAATCTGACTAGAGGAATTTCAAAGAGAAGAAAGAAAAGAAAGGATACATCACTTGGGAAGATAATGTCATAAATTCTTCAAGTGATTCAGAGAATAAAATCATAAGTCTGGGTATCATGATGAAAGACTATGAAAATGGAAAACAACAAAGTCGATACATTGATAGCAATTTCTCCAAACACATGGCAAGCATCAAAGTTTATTCATATTTCTTCCCAAGTGGATATGTGATTTATGAAGACAACAGACAAAGGCCACATTTCTCCCCATGAAAAATGAATCTCAAGAAAAGTGAATATATGATTTATGGAGACAACAAAGGCCACTTGATCAACAAGTCCAACAAGTGATATCAAATGATACCAATAGGTCACTTGTCTTTGATTGGTTACTTTTTATGCTTGTTTTCTACTTGAGTTTAGACTGTTCTTGATGATTGTGATTGATTGTGTTTGATGATTGATTGATTGTGTTTTTTTATTTATGTGTTTGTCTTTGCTTGATTGATATTCAATGTTTGTTAGTTTGATTGATTGATTATATTTTATATTTGATTAATTGTGTTTAATGATTGTTCTTGATTGAGTTTTGATTGTCTTTGATGGTTGTTCCTGATTGAGTTTTTTATTATCTTTAAAGAATTTATTAAACTTTTCAAATTAGTTTCATATTTCAAGAAAACTATTTCAAATTTGGAAAAGTAAATTTTGAAATTGAAATTTGAAACTTGAACTTTGAAATTTGAATTTGAAAATTGAAATTTGAAAAGTTAAATTTGAAAATTGAAAATTGAAAATTGAAATTTGAAATTTGAAATTTGAAATTAAAATTTGAAAGTTGGAAGTGAAAGTTACTGGAAGTTGAAGTTGGAAGTGGAAGTTGGAAGTTGGAAGGGGAAGTTACTGGAAGTTGAAGTTGGAAGTTGGAAGTTGGAATTTGAAATTTAAAATTTAAAATTTGAAATTTAAAATTTAAAATTTGAAAATTGTAATTTGAAATTTGAATATTTTTTTAATAGAAATTATTGTACATAGTTAGTTGATTGTTAATTTAATTAATTTAATTTGAAATGCTTGATGATTGATTGTGTTTGATTGATGTGTTATTGTACTTGTTTTTGCTTGATTAATATTGAATGATTGTTTTAATGCCTTTTGGTATCACTTGATTCTCATACATTGCAACGATTGGTAACATTTTTCTCCTCTCTATTCATAATTTGTTTTTGATGTTGACAAGGGGGGAGAGATAGATAAAAGATATATGAAATCTTTATGAGAAAGCTTTTTATATATGAAATCTTCAACTGTCTCATATAAGCAATCATTTCAAAACAAAGGGAGAGTAAAATTATATACAGATGAATATTTTTTTGTTGTTGTTGCTCCTAACCTACAAGTGGTTGTCATCATCAAAAAAGGGGAGAATGTAAATCATGAAAATTTTGATGATGTCAAAAAGATCAAGCCTTGGATAATGAGTGTCATCATAAAAAAGGGGGAGAATGTGGATCATGCATTGTTTTGATGATGTCAAAAAGAAATCACTTGATTGTCATCATCAAAAAGGGGGAGAATGTGAATAGGTGACATGGGACACAAAATATATGAGAGAGATATTCCAAGAGAACTTCATTGCCAAATGCTCTCTCAAAAGAAACTCTTGGGCAAAAACTTGCAAATTCATTAAGAGTTTCTCCATGGACTTCAATTGTAATATCCTTCTCTTTAATAGAGAATTCTTCTTTCTTTCTTCTCATTCAAAGAGATTGATTAAGGGACTAAGGGTCTCTTAAGTTGTAAGGATTCCTGAACACAAGGGATGGGTTGTCCCTGTGTGGTTCAGACTTTGTAAACGGATTTATACAAAGGGAGTGAAAAATCTCAAGTGGGTTGCTTGAGTATTGGACGTAGGCACGGACTTTGTCGAACCAGTATAAAAACTGTGTTTGCATTCTCTCTTCCCTTGTCTCATTCATTTTATTGCAATCAATTTTGTCTTGTATGTTTAAAGAACATTATTAAATTGATTGCTGCTTCTTCTGCATTCTGAGCCTATCTTTTCTTTTAGAAGGGGGTTAAAAGTTTGTTAGTGGGAAATTAATTCACCCCTTCTTAAGATTTCTGAGGCCACATGTTAAAAAAAATACGTTTAATTGCAATTATATGAACTTCCCTTGGTTATTTTCAAAATCTTGCACATTGACAAACACTGAACATTATATTATATATTAGGCCTAGATGCAATGAGATAGAGTAATGAGAAAATCATTGCTTTGTACTGAGCCCCATCCACCTTTGTTGATTCCTCATCTAGTCCAAAGTATGTCGTGTGGTGCATTGGAGTCTTCATTTCTTTTGCATCGTCCATCTTGAATTTCTTCAGTAATTCTTTCACATACTTTGTTTGATGAATGTAGATGACTTTGGGTGTTTGTTTTATTTGTAATCTAGAAAGAATTCTAGTTCTCCCATCATGCTCATTTCAAATTATGTCTGCATCAACTTAGAAAAATATTCACAAAGTGTTTCATTAGTAGCATCGAAAATGATATCATCCACATATACTTGCACTAATAAAAACTGAGAATCATAGGTTTTGCGACAGAGTGTTATGTCAACCTTTTCTCGCTCAAAGCCATTTTTCAAGAAAAATGAACTTTGTTTTTCATACCAAACTCTAGGAGCTTGCTTAAGTCCATATAAGGCTTTGTTGAGCTTAAAAATATGTTGAGGAAGGGCTTCACTTTCAAATCCTAGAGGTTGTTCAACATAAACTTCCTCTTGGATTAAGCCATTTAGAAATCCGCTTTTTACATCCATTTGATAAAGCTTCATATTGTTATAAGCTGCAAATGAAAGTAAGATTCATATTGCCTGTAAATGAGCTAAAAGTGCATAAGTTTCTTTGTAGTCTATACCTTCTTGTTGTGAGGATCCTTTAGCAACTAACCCTTCTTTGTTTCTGTAGATGCAATTGGCTTTGATGTTTTGATGATGATCATGATGATGTGTTGCAATTGATGCAAATGGGCTTTTCAAGATTAAAATTCAAGACAATACTTCAAGATTACAAGGCACAACATCAAGATGATCACTAGAATATTAGGAAGGGAATTCCTAATTGAATTAGCAAAGGTTTGGCCAAGTGATTTAAAATAAAAAGTGTTTTTCAAAGGTTTTACTCTCTGGTAATCGATTACCAGAGGATGTAATCGATTACCAGTGGCCAAATACGTTTTATAACAGCTATAAAAATTTGAATTCGAAATTTTAGACTGTGTAATCGATTACACAATTTTGGTAATCGATTACCAGCAGTTAGTAAACGTTTTAATTCAAATTTTAAAAGCTGTAATCGATTACACAATTACTGTAATCGATTACCAGACAGGAATTTCAGAAAAATAATTTCAAGAGTCACAACTTTTCAAAGGCTTTACTCATGACCACCAATGGTCTATATATATGTGACTTAAACACGAAATTGCTCAGAGATTTTCAGAACAACAAAGTGTTTATCCTCTCAAAAAGCAATTTCATTTTATCCTCTTAAGAATTCCTTGGCCAACTTGATTGCAATTCTTTAAGGAATTATTTGAGTGCTCAATCTGTAAAATCCATCTCTTTCAAGAGAGATTTGTTCCTCTTCTACTTCTCATTCTCTAAGGGATTAAGAGACTGTGAGTCTCTTGTTGTAAAGAATCTCTAAACACAAAGGAAGGGTTGTCCTTGTGTGTTTAGAACTTGTAAAAGGAATTTACAAGTTAGTGGAACTCTCAAGCGGGTTGCTTGGGGACTGGACGTAGGCACAAGGGTGTGGCCGAACCAGTATAAAACTGAGTTTGCATTTTCTCTTCCCTTAATCTTCTTTATTTATTATTGCTTTATATTCATATTCAAGTTGCTTCATTTGAATTAATATTTAAGAAGATTGTCATTAAGGGAATTTATAACTTAAGTAAAAAGTAAGATAGATTTTTAATTAGGAGAAAAGTTTGGAATATCTTAATTCAACCCCCCCCTTCTTAAGATATCTGAGGCCACTTGTCTAACAAGTGGTATCAGAGCTTCATTCTTGTACAAAGTTTAGAAGCTTCAAGAAAAAGATGGCCTCAGCAAATTCCTTATTTCCAGAAGGGAATTCTATCAATAGACCTCCAATCTTTAATGGAGAGGGTTACCACTACTGGAAAACCCGAATGCAAATTTTTATCGAGGCAATAGATCTAAATATCTGGGAAGCCATTGAAATAGGGCCTTATATACCCACCACAGTAGAAAGAGTTTCAATAGATGGTAGTTCATCAAGTGAAAGCATAACCATAGAAAAACCTAGAGATAGATGGTCTGAAGAGGATAGAAAACGAGTACAATACAACCTAAAAGCCAAAAACATAATAACATCTGCCCTAGGAATGGATGAATATTTCAGAGTTTCAAATTGCAAGAGTGCTAAGGAAATGTGGGACACTCTTCGATTAACACATGAAGGAACTACAGATGTTAAAAGATCTAGGATAAATGCACTAACTCATGAGTATGAATTATTTAGAATGAATACAAATGAGAATATTCAGAGTATGCAAAAGAGATTTACACATATAGTAAATCATCTAGCAGCCTTAGGCAAAGAATTTCAAAATGAAGATCTTATAAACAAGGTGCTAAGATGTTTAAGTAGAGAATGGCAACCCAAAGTAACGGCTATTTCTGAATCAAGAGATTTGTCTAACATGTCTCTTGCCACTTTATTTGGTAAGTTGCAGGAACACGAGATGGAACTATTGAGATTGCACCAAAATGAAGAAAATGACAAGAAAAAGAAAGGAATCGCTCTTAAAGCATCATCCTCAATTCAAGAAGAAAGTGATCAGGATAATGATGCAGATGATGATGATGATCTAAGTTTCTTTGTAAAAAGGTTCAACAAATTTCTTAAAGTAAGAGGAAATCAGAGGCGACCAAATTTTAAATCAAAGAGAAGGACAGAAAATTCATCCTCTACTCTAAAATGCTTTGAATGCAATCAACCTGGACATCTGAGGGTTGATTGTCCCATCTTCAAGAAAAAGATGGAAAAATCTGAAAAGAAAAATCATAGTGAGAAGAAACTAAAGAAAGCATACATCACATGGGATGAAAATGATTTGGAATCCTCTGATGATTCTGAAAATGAAGAGATAAATCTTTGCCTTATGGCAAAAAGTTACGAAAGTGATGAAGAGGTAACATCTTCAAACAACTTATCTATTTCTTTTGATGAATTGCAAGATGCATTTGCTGATTTGCATAAAGAATCAATTAAACTTGCAAAATTAGTTTCATCATCAAAGAAAACAATTTCAAATTTAGAAAATGAAATTTCAAAATTAAACAAAGAATTAGATCTTCTTAGAAATGAAGTTTCAATCTCTAAATCAAATGAAAAAGTTAATATCTCCACTATAAATGACAAGAAAATAACAGATTCTTGTAGTTGTTGTGATAAATATGTAAAAGAAATTAAAGAGTTAAAGAATTCACTTGCAAAATTTTCATATAGTAGAAATAATTTAGATGTTATATTAAGTAAACAAAGATATGTGTCTAATAAAAATGGACTAGGGTATAAATCTGAAAAACTACAAAAGGTTCATAAAAACTTTTCCACTTCCACACAAAAATGTAATTCTAATTCTATCACTTGTTTTTACTGTGGAAGAAGAGGACATGGCATATCAACTTGCTATTTCAAGAAAAATTACAGTAATATTAAAATGATATGGGTCCCAAAAGGATCCTCAGTTAATACTAACATGCAAGGACCCAATAAAATTTGGGTACCTAAGTCAAAAACTTGATTATGCAGGTATCTTTGAGAAAGAAGTGGTACATAGATAGCGGATGCTCAAAACATATGACTGGAGATGCATCAAATTTTACACACATATCTCCAAAGAAAAGCGGGCATGTAACATATGGTGACAACAACAAAGGTAGAATTCTTGGAGTGGGTAAAATAGGTACAAATTCTTCAAACTCCATTGAAAATGTTCTACTTGTTGAAGGCCTTAAGCATAGCCTGCTTAGCGTTAGTCAACTATGTGACAAAGGCTATCTAGTATCATTTGATTCTCAGAAATGTCTTATAGAACATAAGCATGACATTAATATAAAGCATGTAGGACATAGAGTCAATAATGTTTACATGATAGACTTAAGCATAAAACAAGAAAACAATCATTGCTTTCTTAGTAAAGATGATGATCCATGGTTATGGCATAAAAGAATTGCTCACATAAACATGGATCACTTAAATAAATTAATTTCGAAGGATTTAGTAGTTGGTTTGCCTAAATTGAAATTTGAAAAAGATAAATTATGCGATGCATGTCAAAAGGGCAAACAAACAAGAGTCTCATTCAAATCTAAAAATGTTGTTTCAACCACTCGACCATTACAGTTATTGCATATGGATCTATTTGGTCCATCTAGAACCATGAGTTTTGGAGGAAATTACTATGCTTTAGTTATAGTTGATGATTTCTCTAGATATACTTGGACATTATTTATTACACATAAAAGTGATTCATTCCATGCATTTAGGAAACTTGCTAAAGTCATACAAAACAAGAAAAATCTCAAGATTGCATCCATTAGAAGTGATCATGGGGGTGAATTTGAAAATAAAGATTTTGAATTATTTTGTGATGAACATGGTATTGAACATAATTTTTCTGCACCAAGAACTCCTCAACAAAATGGAGTTGTTGAGAGGAAAAATAGGTCATTGGAAGAAATTGCAAGAACTTTATTAAATGATACTTCTCTTCCAAAGTATTTTTGGGCTGAAGCTGTCAATACTGCATGTTACATCATGAATAGAGCCTTGATAAGACCTATTTTAAAGAAAACCCCATATGAGTTATTTAACGGTAGAAAACCTAATATTTCTCATCTACATGTTTTTGGGTGCAAGTGCTTTGTACTTAATAATGGTAAAGATAATCTAGGAAAATTCGATGCAAAATCTGATGAAGGCATTTTTCTTGGATATTCTTTACAAAGCAAAGCATATAGAATATATAATAAGAGAACTATGAATATAGAGGAATCCATTCATGTTACCTTTGATGAATCTAATGCTATATTGTCAACAAAGAATATGCTAGATGACATTGCAGATTCTTTAGAACATATGAACATTCATGAACAAGATTCTAAAGGAAATGACAAAGGAAACAATGAAGATCCTCCAGAAGAAGGCAAATCCAATGATGCACTCCCAAGAGAATGGAAAACTTCAAGAGATCATCCCCTCGACAATATTATTGGTGATATCTCAAAAGGGGTAACAACTAGACATTCTCTTAAAGATTTATGCAATAATATGGCTTTTGTATCTATGATTGAACCTAAAAATATAAAAGAAGCCTTAGTAGATGATAATTGGATCATTGCCATGCAAGAAGAACTAAACCAATTTGAAAGAAACAATGTATGGAAATTAGTAGAAAAACCTGAAAATTATCCTGTCATTGGAACAAAATGGGTTTTTAGAAATAAATTAGATGAACATGGGATAATTATTAGAAATAAAGCTAGATTAGTAGCAAAAGGGTATAATCAAGAAGAGGGGATAGACTATGAAGAAACATATGCTCCTGTTGCAAGATTAGAAGCCATTAGAATGCTTTTGGCATATGCATCCATAATGAACTTTAAACTTTATCAAATGGATGTTAAGAGTGCCTTTTTAAATGGCTTAATTCAAGAAGAGGTATATGTTGAACAACCCCCTGGTTTTGAAATTTCTGATAAACCAAACCATGTTTATAAATTACAAAAGGCTCTTTATGGTTTGAAACAAGCCCCTAGGGCATGGTATGAACGATTAAGTAATTTTCTTCTTGAAAAAGAATTCTCCAGAGGTAAAGTGGATACCACATTATTCATAAAGAGAAGGCATAATGATATTTTGTTGGTTCAAATATATGTTGATGATATAATTTTTGGATCCACTAACGATTCATTGTGCAAGGAGTTTTCCCTTGATATGCAAAGTGAATTTGAAATGTCAATGATGGGAGAACTAAAGTACTTTCTGGGATTACAAATCAAGCAAACTCAAGAAGGTATATTCATCAATCAATCCAAATACTGCAAGGAATTGATCAAAAGATTTGGGATGGATAGTGCAAAACACATGTCTACACCGATGAGCACTAATTGTTACTTAGATAAAGATGAATCTGGTCAGTCTATAGACATAAAACAATATCGAGGTATGATCGGATCTCTTCTTTATTTATCTGCTAGTAGACCTGATATTATGTTTAGTGTATGCATGTGTGCTAGGTTTCAATCCAACCCCAAACAATCACATCTAAGTGCAGTAAAGAGAATCATGAGATATCTATTAGGAACAATCAATTTAGGATTATGGTATCCTAAGAATTCAACATGTAACTTAATAGGATATTCTGATTCTGATTTTGCCGGATCTAAAACTGATAGAAAAAGTACAAGTGGAACTTGTCAATTTATTGGATCGGCTCTTGTCTCATGGCATAGTAAGAAACAAAACAGTGTTGCTTTATCTACTGCTGAAGCGGAGTATATCTCTGCCGGTAGTTGTTGTGCACAAATTTTATGGATGAAGCAACAATTATCTGACTATGGCATCATTCTTGATCGCATACCTATTAAGTGTGATAATACTAGTGCCATAAATCTATCCAAAAACCCAGTTCAACATTCAAGAACTAAACATATAGAGATTAGACACCACTTTCTTAGAGATCATGTCTTAAAGGGAGATTGTGTATTAGAATTTGTTGATACTAAGAATCAACTTGCTGATATTTTCACTAAACCTCTCCCTAAGGAAGTGTTTTTCTCTATTAGAAGAGAATTAGGTCTCTTAGATGTAAGAGATTTAGAAAAATAGGAATTGATTGGTTGATTGATTGGTTGATTGATTGGTTGATTTACTTTTTACCTTTTGATTGTAGATTCTTTTGTTTGATATTGTTTAAATTCTTGTTTTTATGATAGAATTTATGATTTCTTGTGTATATAGTAATTGAATGATTGAATTTAGTATATTAGTAGTGAAAATTAGTCATATAGGATGTATTTGAGCATAAATATAGATATTCTCTTAGAAACTAGCCTAGGATAGGCTCTGGTAATCGATTACCATCCAGTGTAATCGATTACACATGAACAGGCAGCCTGTAATCGATTACAACATCCTGTAATCGATTACCAGAAGGCTTATTGGGCCTGTAATCGATTACCAATACCTGTAATCGATTACAATGCGTCATCTTCTATAAATACTCACGAAATCGGAGCTCGTGCGCAGCCAAAGCTTCCTCCACGTTTTCCTCCATACCTAGAACTTCAAACCTTCGATTCTCACTCGATTCTTCACCAAATCACGTCCCGTAAAGCCCAATCTTCCTCTTTTTCACTCCTCTTTCACTTCCACCGATCAAAATCCAGAAAAACTTCATCAAATGGCAGAGCCATCAAAGAAGAGAAAGGGATCATCCTCCACCGCTACCGCTGCTGCCCATCGCCGTCACGGCCCATCCGGAGCACCCACAGCACCTATTCCTCATTCTTTGTCATCTCCAAGATCATCAACATTGTTTTCATCCGATGATCAACGTCTACGGTACCTTTCTCAGTTCTCTTCTAGAATAATCTTAGACCCTAAGTACCTAGACGTAGAGTTCTTTAATGATGAAACGTTTGATTGCTATCAAGTGTTTCAGAATTCTGGTCTTGTTGATTTCATGTCATTTAAATTGCCATATTATCCTGAACTTGTAAAGGTCTTCTACTGCAATTTGAAAATTCAGGATGGTATTATTATGTCTGAGGTGCATGGTACTTCTATGGTCATTGATCAGTCACTTTTCTTTTCTTTGACTCATTTACCCAGTCAAGGTGCACCTTTTGAGGGCACCATTGTTGATGACTGGAAATTCGATTATTCGAGTCATGATGCTCGTCGCATGGTCTGCAATGATCAAGCTGACATGACCGGTAGATTGTTGGCCGGGTCATTAACTTTTGATAATCGCATCATGCATTATATCATTGTTAGAATTTTGCTTCCTCGGTCTTCAAATTTAGCACAAGCCTCTGAGGAGGATTTGATTCTTATGTGGGCTTTTCTAACCGGTCGTCAGATCGACTGGGCCCATTTGGTTCGGTACCGAATGCATAAGGCATTACGGGCCAATGCACCTCTTCCTTATCCACATTTGATTACTCTGTTTTTGCGTCATTTTCAAATTCCGCTTGATGATGAACCCTTTGTTCAAGTCAAGCGTTCCTTTGCAATTGGTGCTGGTGCTGTGACCTCCTTTGGGTATCGTAAAGATCGGAATGGACAATGGCTGAAGAAGGATGCACTCCCTCCTCAAGATGAACGTACTCCTTCACCTCCTCCTCAACGTGAGGATTCCGCTCTCATGAATGAAGTCCTCTCCGAATTACGGGGTCTTCGTTCGTATGTTGGTGACCGCTTTGACTCGTTAGATTCACGCTTTGCCGGTATGGACATTCGTCTTACACAGCTTGAAGAGGATGTCGGCTACATTCGTCAGAGTTTCGATCTTCCACCACCTCCTCCGTCTACTTAGCTTTTAGGTTATGATTATTTATCTTTTAAAAGCCGTGTATTTTGGCTTTTAGTTTCTTAGAATTTACATTATTATGCTAAGTACTTTGCTTAATTATCTTGTGGATTTTACACTTCAGTCTTGGATGTTTTGTGGTTGTTGACATTTTCAGTTATTTGGATTCTGGTTTAATTATTTCTTGTTTGTGAGTTTGGCTTATTATATTTAATACTCTGATGCTTATATCTTGCTACTCCATTATTATAACTGTGTTGATTCCCGAGTTCTTTGGCTTTTTGATGTTGCCAAAGGGGGAGAAAAAAAAAAAAAAGTTGTAGCAAAAGCTTAAGAAAGAGCTTAACAAACTTAGAAATCAAGTGATCATGTATTCCGAGATATAGGGGGAGAAAACGGATGCACATTTTATCTATATACAATTGTTTGTTGCTTGCTTGAATCTTGATTTCAGGTATTGTATTGTCATCATCAAAAAGGGGGAGATTGTAGATGCAATTGGCTTTGATGTTTTGATGATGATCATGATGATGTGTTGCAATTGATGCAAATGGGCTTTTCAAGATTAAAATTCAAGACAATACTTCAAGATTACAAGGCACAACATCAAGATGATCACTAGAATATTAGGAAGGGAATTCCTAATTGAATTAGCAAAGGTTTGGCCAAGTGATTTAAAATAAAAAGTGTTTTTCAAAGGTTTTACTCTCTGGTAATCGATTACCAGAGGATGTAATCGATTACCAGTGGCCAAATACGTTTTATAACAGCTATAAAAATTTGAATTCGAAATTTTAGACTGTGTAATCGATTACACAATTTTGGTAATCGATTACCAGCAGTTAGTAAACGTTTTAATTCAAATTTTAAAAGCTGTAATCGATTACACAATTACTGTAATCGATTACCAGACAGGAATTTCAGAAAAATAATTTCAAGAGTCACAACTTTTCAAAGGCTTTACTCATGACCACCAATGGTCTATATATATGTGACTTAAACACGAAATTGCTCAGAGATTTTCAGAACAACAAAGTGTTTATCCTCTCAAAAAGCAATTTCATTTTATCCTCTTAAGAATTCCTTGGCCAACTTGATTGCAATTCTTTAAGGAATTATTTGAGTGCTCAATCTGTAAAATCCATCTCTTTCAAGAGAGATTTGTTCCTCTTCTACTTCTCATTCTCTAAGGGATTAAGAGACTGTGAGTCTCTTGTTGTAAAGAATCTCTAAACACAAAGGAAGGGTTGTCCTTGTGTGTTTAGAACTTGTAAAAGGAATTTACAAGTTAGTGGAACTCTCAAGCGGGTTGCTTGGGGACTGGACGTAGGCACAAGGGTGTGGCCGAACCAGTATAAAACTGAGTTTGCATTTTCTCTTCCCTTAATCTTCTTTATTTATTATTGCTTTATATTCATATTCAAGTTGCTTCATTTGAATTAATATTTAAGAAGATTGTCATTAAGGGAATTTATAACTTAAGTAAAAAGTAAGATAGATTTTTAATTAGGAGAAAAGTTTGGAATATCTTAATTCAACCCCCCCCCTTCTTAAGATATCTGAGGCCACTTGTCTAACAGTTTCTCACAACCTTACCATTTTTGTCCAGTTTGTTGCAAAAGACCCTTTTTCACTTCAACAACTTTCTTTCCTTTTGGCAATTCAACTAACTTCCAAACATCATTCTTTTGAAACTGATCAAGCTCTTCTTGCATTGCTCTAGCCTAGTTTTCATCTTGCATTGCATCATCAATGTGTTTGGGTTCCATTTCAAAAATCAGTGTAGTGTGCCCTTGTGTTCAAAGTGATGATCTTGTTTGAACGCGATCTGCTGGATCACCAATAATTTGACTTTCTAGATGATTTCTTCTCATAATGCGTCCAATGGGTTCTCTTACCTCTTCTTGAACTTCTTGTTGAGTGGATGCTTCTGTCTTTGGATTTTTTCTGGACGAGCTAGTTTCTATATAGTTGTCGTCTAGTCGTAGATCTACAAAAGACTTGTCTAGCTCTGATAAATCTTTATCAAGCTTATTTTTGTCAAATTTTATATGAATAGCTTCTTCAACTACCAAGGTTCTTGAGTTATAAACTTTGAATCCCTTTGAAGTTTCAGAGTATCCAAGAAATATCCCATTATCACTTTTTTAATCAAATTTTCTCAAGTTATCCTTTGTGTTGAGAATAAAATTTGCATGCAATTAGATGAAAATATGATATGTTGGGTTTCCGTCCCTTCCACAATTCATAAGGAATTTTGTTTTGAAGATAATATGTAGTATTTACTGCTTCAGCCCATAAGTGCTTAGGGGTTGAATTATCATTGAGCATGGTTCTAGCCATTTCTTGTAGAGATCTGTTCTTTCTTTCGACAAACCCTTTTTCTTGAGGTGTTCTTAGTGTTGAAAAATTGTGAAGGATTCCATTTTCTTCACAGAACAGTTGAAACTTGTCATTTTCAAATTGTCCCCCATGATCACTTCTGATTAAAGTAATGCATACTCTTTTTTTCATTTTGAAAATGTTTATAGAATTTAAAGAAGATACTGAAAGACTCATCTTTGTGGTTTAAGAACATAACCCATGTCCATTTAGAGTAGTCATCCACTATGACAAGTCCATATTGCTTTCCACTAATGGATGTAGTTCTAGTTGGACCAAACAAATCAAGATGTAGTACTTGTAGAGGTCTACAGGTGGAAACAATATTTTTACTAGTAAAGGATTTTCTAATCCATTTCCCCTTTTGACATGCCTCACAAAGTAAATCATCCTTATATGACATACTTGGTAGACCTTTTACAGGGTTATTTTTCTGTAGTTTGGAGATTAACCTCCAACTTGCATGACCATGTTTTTTATGCCATAACTAGTGATTTTCCTTGATAGATGGTAAGCATGACACCTTTTGATATGAGAGTTCTCCAAATCTGATTTTGTAGAGGTTGTCTTTTTTCTTGGTAGAGAATAAAGTGTTGGATAAGTGGCCTCAAATATCTTAAGAAGGGGGGGTTGAATTAAGATATTACAAATTATTTCCCCAATTAAAAATTCTATTTAACTTTCTATTCAAGTTATAAATTCCCTTAATAATGAATTTCTTAAATATTGATTCAAATAGAACAATTTGAATATGAATATAAAACACTAATAAATAAAGGAGTTTAAGGGAAGAGAAAGTGCAAACTCAGATTTATACTGGTTCGGCCACACCCTTGTGCCTATGTCCAGTCCCCAAGCAACCCGCTTGAGAGTTCCACTATCTTGTAAATTCCTTTTACAAGTTCTAAACACACAAGGACAATCCTTCCTTTGTGTTTAGAATTCTTTCACAACAAGAGACCCTCGGTCTCTTAATCCCTTTTCAGAATGAAGAAGAAGAAAAGAAGAAATCTCTCTTGAAAGAGATAGATTGAACAATTTGAGCACTCAAATAATTCCTTATTGAATCACAAGTGTTTTGGCCAAGGAATTTGTAAGAGGATAAAATAATTTTGCTTGTTAAGAGGATAAGACCTTTTTGTTCTTCAAAAACTCTTCGCAAATTCGTGTCTCAAGTCACATATATATAGGCCTTTGATAGCCATTCAAGAACCACATAAAAAGATGTGACTGTTGAGAATATTTTCTGAAATTCTGCTTTGGTAATCGATTACAGTATATGTGTAATCGATTACAAGCTTTAAAATTTGAATTAAAACGTTCAATAACTGCTGGTAATCGATTACCATATATGTGTAATCGATTACACAGTCCAAATTTTTGAATTCAAATTTTAATAGCTGTTGTAAATCAGTTTTGGCCACTGGTAAGCGATTACATCCTCTGGTAATCGATTACCAGAGAGTAAATTTCTTGTAAAAGACTTTTTAACTTAAATTTCTTGGCCAAACCTTTTGCTACTTCAATTGGAATTCCCCTCCTATTTAATATACCCTTTCTAAGACTAGAGACTTGTCTTGATCATTCATCTTGAATATCTTTAATTTCTTTGTCTTGAATAAAGCTTTGAGACGCATGTGAACCTTTGGCATCATCAAAACATTCAGCTTGATCCTTTGTCTACAATCTCCCCCTTTGTCTACATAAAGGAGACCCATTTTTACATAGAATGACATAATCATCCTTATTGAAGGACACACCATATCATTGCCACATAGTTGACTTATGCTCAGTAGATTGTGCTTAAGACCTTCAACAAACAGAAAATTATTAATAGAAGGGTAAGGGTGAATACCTATCTTACCTACTTCGGTTATTCTGCCTTTTTTATTTCCTCCGAAAGTGACTGTTCCACCATGATAGGGAGTCAAGCATTGGAACATAAACCTTTCTTCTGTCATGTACCATAAATAGCCACTGTCCAGGTACCATGATAGGCGTTTGCATCCTGCTATCAAGGACATCTGCAATAGGAATAATATGTTTTTAGGTACCCAAATCTTTTTGGGTCCTTTTGTGTTAGCCATGAAGGTGTTGGTTGAACCCTTCTTAAGCCGCTCCCTGCATTTGAACATCACGTGTCTAGTTTTTCCACATAAATCATAGACAATGGTGTCGTCATTAATGCAATCCTACCCCCCAAGGGCATTGGATAGAAGACTCTAAGAAGATTGGGCCAGAGATGCAGGAGAAGGCCCTAGGGTTCTCATGGGCCTTAGGGTAGATTTTGGGCCCATGGGCTCAGTATGAGCCCACTTATCTTTGTACATATTATATTAGGATTTCATTATTTTTGGACCTTGTATTTAGGGCTCCATAATATAGGTAGGGTGCCCTAGAAATGTAAGATTTTTCAACCCTTGTATTTAAGGCCACCTAGACTAGTTTTTGTATTAATGGTAGTTTTGTAATTTCACATGCATTAAGTGAATATTTGATGTGTGTGTTGAGATATAAATTTAATTGAATTGGGAGAAGCCCAATCCAATTAAATTTTAGAGGGGGTGAGCATTTGCTTGCTACACCCCATTGCCACATCATATAGTCAAACTTTGTGCATATCCTTCATGCTTTACACGCCTCATGACACCTTACCACACTTAGTGGAGAATCTTGGACTTGATCTTGGATTAGTGGGCTGAACCATAGCTAAAATTCACTAATCATAATTAGTAAAATTTTGGTTCCAAAATTTGGCTCCACAAATTCAATTTCAAATTCAAGTGAAATTTGAATAGAAATTCAAATTTTCCTCTAATTTTGTCTGACACTTAGGCTATAAATAGAGGCCATGTGTGTGCATTTTTTCAACTTTGATCATTTGAGAATTACACTTCAAAGTTCAGACCTTATTTGAGGCACAAAATTTCGTGCTTGTTCTCTCCCTCTCCCTCCACTCATCTTCTCCTACCTTCAAGCTCTTATCCATGGCTTCCTATGGTGGTGAGCTTCTTCTTGACTCATCTTCTCCTTGAAGTGGCATCTCCAATCATCTTTCTTCCTTCTCCATTCCACTGCCATTGATATTAAAGAATCAAAGGACTTCATTGATGAAGAAGATCCAAGGCCTACAAGCTCCACATGGAGCTACATCATGTGGTATCAAGAGCATCTTCGTCTGGGTGATGTTCTTTTGCTTCTTCTATCTTTTTGTTCGGTCAATTCACTTTAATTCCTTGTTCTTCATCTTATTCTTCATGTATATCCTCCATTTTCTTGTGGTTTGGTGTTTTTTAGAGTAGATTAAAAAAATAAACCGATTAAATCTTAGATCTAGACTTGTTCTAGCATTTCTATGGTTCACATTTTATAGATCTACTCTTGAATCATGTTTTTGTGTTGATTTTAGGTTCTATCACTTTTTAGTCATAATCTTCTTGTGCTGAACCTTTAGATCTAAATTTTCTTCCAAAATATTGATTATAAAAAAAACACAAAAATCTAAGTGTAAATCACTTAATCCTTGTTGTCTTAGAGTCATGTTTAGTCATAATAATTGTCTCATTATGTTCTAAGTTTGTGTTGAATTTTGATTTTGTTGATTGAATTATGGATACATTTTTTCATGTATTCTTGTCATTCTTAGCCTATCTTTTGAATTTTGAGTCTAATTCATGCATGTTATTTAGTTCATAACATGTTCTAAATCAATTCCTAGAAGTAGTCTTGTTGTTGAACTTTTTTTTTGTTTTCTAAGTTTCCTACATGATGCCTATGAAGAAGTTGAGTTGTAGTGCTGAGTTGTGGCTGGATTTGTGAATCAGAATAAGTCTTAAGCTCTCTTGAGTTGTGTTATTGAAGACGATTGAGCATAAATAACACAAATTGTAACTATCTAGACCTTAAGCAACATAAACACTACTCTTGATTTCTAGGTTGAAATCGCTGGTGCTGGCAGCTTGAAACTAGAGGTTTCTTGAGTTTTTTTTTAGTTTTTCTACTCTACTCTAGAGCCATTCTAGGTTTCTCTTTGAGTCCTAGCTTTCTTTTATGTTCTTTTCATTGCTTTAATTGTTGAATAATCCTTGAAAATTTGTCTTGTTAAAACTCTATTGGTTTAGCTTTTATTTCATTTTTTTGGTCTTTGGTTATTGCTTGTCTCTTTGTTTCCTTGTTTGTGAGTTGCCATATAGGGAATTGGAAAGGAGGATTGGTGCCATCCTTGAAGAATTTGAGTCAAGAAGCAAGGGGCCAACCACCTTAAGAGATATTGGACTAAGAAGCACTCCAAATTGAGTGAATCACCAAAGAGAGAACAACCACCAAAATTGAGGACCGTTTTGTAATTTTGTAATTGGCAATTTACTCAAGTGAATCTCAAGTGTGTTGGGAGCCTCCAATAGGTTACCAAACTTCCATTTGTGTGTAATAATTTTAGGCAACTTTCCCTTAAGATAGTGAGTGTTTTGTTGGGAACCTTAAATGTGGTCATCCATACACTCCTAGGATCCGCCTAGTTTACATTTCTTGCACTTTAATTTCTTGCTTACTTTCATAGCTTATTTTCTTTACTAGTCACACCTAGTTTATCTTGTAATTACATAATACTTTCTTCTTGCTTATCTCGCTTATCTTGAGTTCTTTTGAACCCCAACTTTTAGCTTTTACAAACCCCAACAAGAAAGAACCACAACTTTGGAACCAACATGAGTCATCATTCATCTAGTGTTAATGGTGAGGGTACTAGTCATAAAAATCCTTTATCTAGAATCTTAGATGAGTTGAGTTCCCTCAAGTTATGGAAAGAAAAAATAGAAAGAAAAGAAAAAGGAAAAGAGAGGGTAGAAATAAATCAAGATGAGAGAGAACAAATAAGAGAGGAAGAAAGAAGAAAAATAATGAAAGAAATGAAAACAGAAAAACATGCCTCCTATAGTAGTCGTGACTCTTGCAAGAGTGTAAGTGAAGAATTTAGCAACTATTATAGAGGGCATCATAGTTCACATACTAAACATCATTCCCAAAAAAGAGAAAAAGATAGAAGGCCTTAAGAGATTAACATTAGTCTCCCATATTTCCATGGAAAAGATAATGTTAAGGCGTACTTAGATTAGGAAATGAAGGTTGAACAACTCTTTGCTTGCCATCATATTAGCGAAGAGAGAAAAGTTCCATTGGCTACCCTTAGCTTTCAAGGGTATGCCCTCTATTGGTGGACTTTCCTTGTTAGGGAAGGAAGGATTCATGGGGATCCTCCAGTAGAGTATTGGAATGATTTTAAGAGTACCCTCAGGAAGAGGCACATTCCCTCCTACTATGAAAAGGAGCTTATGGACAAGCTCCAAAGGCTTAGACAAGGAAGTATGAGTGTTGAAGAATATAGACAACAAATGGAACTACCCTTTTTAAGAGCTGGACTTAGGGAGGAGTAAAGAACAAGCATAGCTAGGTTCCTTAGTGGGCTTAATATGGAAGTGAGGGACAAGGTTGAACTTCTTCCATATAGAAACCTAGATGAGCCAGTCCAACTTTGTATAAGAGTGGAGCAACAACTTAAAAGAAATTCTTCTTTAAAATCTTATGGCTTTCACTCTTATCCAAGGAAGGACCAAGCCCAAGGAATTTTGGGGGCTGCACCTTCAAAACCCAAGGAAGATAAGGGTAAGACCATAGAGAAATCCACCCCTAAGACTAGTTCCCAAGAAAGGACTAGCAATAGTAAATGCTTCAAATGTCTAAGGAGAGGTCACATTGCCTCTCAATGCCCTACAAAGAAACCATGATTATGAGGGGTCAAGACATTTGTAGTAGTCAAGAGGAGACTACTTCTTCCCCTTCCTCTAGTGGAAGTGAAGATGAAGTAATGGGTGAAGAGTCTAGTGAAGAAGTCTACCCCCATGAAGAAGGTGACCTCCTAATGGTTAGAAGGCTCCTTAGAGGTCAATCTTGTGATCTATCTCAATCCCAAAGAGAGAACATCTTTCATACAAGATGCAAAATTTTAGATAAAATTTGTTATCTCATTATGGATAGTGGATCCTATTGCAATTGTTCTAGCACAAGATTAGTTTCCAAGTTGAACCTCACTATCATTCCCCACCCAAAACCTTACAAACTTCAATGGCTCAATGAGCAAGGGGAAATGATAGTTAACCAACAAGTGAAGGTACCTTTCTCCATTAGGACATATAAGGATGAAGTTAATTATGATATAGTTCCTATGGAGGCATGGCATATTCTTTTAGGAAGGCCATGGCAATTTGATAGGAAGATCATTTACAATGGCCTAACTAATGAGATTACCCTCACCCATCTTGGCACTAAATTTATGTTGCATCATCAAACACCTTCACATGTAGCCGAAGATCAACTAACTATGAAAGATAAGAGGGATGAGGAAGAAAAACTAGAAAAACAAAAGAAAAAGAAGGATAGTAAGGACTTTTCTTCAAAGGCCAAGGGGAAGAAAAAAGAGAAAAAGGATTCCTCCAAAAAGATAGTTAAGAAGAAAAATCATTTTGCAACAAAAGGTGATATCAAAAGAACACTTCTTCTTAAACAATCTTTCTACCTTCTCCTATCAAGGGAAACATCCTTTAGCACTGCCATACCTCTTGAGCTTGAGGTTATTCCTCAAGTAAAGGAGTTGTTGGATAAGGGTTTGGTTCATAAGAGCTTAACTCCTTGTGCTTTGTTGGTGCCAAAAATAGGTATTATGAGGCACCGAATCCCTATGATAGGTGGTATGATGAATGTGTTGAGTGGTGCAACCCTCTTTTGTAAAATCACTCATGCATCCAACATCTTCATGATTCACATACATAGGGACTCATTAGGTAGGTTTGTTCTTATTTTTAGCTTCAATACAAACTTAGGTGCTCATATGGGACACCTTAGGTTTGTCATACTTTTTGGTAGGAATAATCAACATGAAAATACAAAAAAAAAGGTATGTTTTATTGCATTACTTTCCTTATTTTTTTAAATAGTGATCAAAGGATTCTCATGGACCCTAAGAGAATAAAGGTCATTCCTGAGTGGCTCACCCCACACTACTAGAAAATCAAGATTTTACGATTGCAACACGAAGTTGATTGTTCGGGGACTATTGTAGAATACATGTTGTGGCATTTTTGTAAATACCATGAAACTGACGACGTCGTTTTTTGCTAAACCCGCAGTGGCATTTTACGCGCCTCATTAAACGACAACGTTACCATAAAAAATGTCGTCATATTTGAATGCTTGATTGTAATACAAGGACGTTTGTTAGTACAACACTGTCGTTGTAACAATTTTTTAAATTATTTTATCATCTCCAAAAAATCGTGCCGCCATTACCTATAGCTAGCTTTGTTCCCTTCATTATTAGTCGTGCACGTGCGTAATCCCCTTCATCTGAGAAAAAGAGCTTTTCTTCTTTTTGTTACCTACCCTCCGCCGTGCTGCCGTCATAGGCTCCGTCGTGGGCTTCCATAGTTCGTTGGTCGTGGGCTTCAACTAATAGGCATAATACGAGGTACATTGGTTCTTATACCAGCCCTACTCACTACCATGATTTAGGGTTCTAAACCCATTTTAACTCTTCAAACAGTGTTGACATCAGTAGTGCATGTTATTTCTGCTACATTGATGGTGACTGTGTGTGAAGTTATTTAGGATGAATTTGTGAAATTTTTTTGTTTCTATTTTCAAGTAATTAACAATATCTCCCATGCATGTTTAGCTCTGTGTTATTTGAATGTAAAGTGCAAAAAATGGTACAAGTCAATGATGTAGGATCTCCAGATACTAAAGCAGGTTGACAAAGTTTTATTGCTCTATGTAAATCCTTCAGATGACCCCACTTTGGTTGTCTGGCCAAACCTGCATAGAGAACGAAATAATATATAACTTAAATCATGCAAGACATAAACAATATAAGAATTGAGTTTTTTTTTCCTTCTGTGCATACCATATTCTGAAGGTTGAAAAATTAACTTTTGTCAAAATACCCAGAAAAACTCTTGAAATCAAAGTAACTTGTAGTGAGGATTTCTTGAACATTCTCTTCTCTGAATGTTTTGCTGTTGCTGATGCCAGACACCAACCACTTGTTGTTCTTGGTACTCACTCTTTGTTGTTGAGCCCCACTTGTGAGAATCAATGTGGTTCTTGCTGATGTGATATTGTTTCATAGATTTTCAAATCGAATAAGATTTTATCTGGGGTTTTACTTTATCTTGTTCCTTCTTGGGAAAGATGGCTATTGTGTTTTAGTTTAATTTCCAGAGTGTTTTTGGGAGCTATGAAATTTTGTAGTTGATTTCGTTGAATTTAACATACGAAATGCTTTGAATATTTCTTTTTGGTACATGGAAGATCTAAGCAGCAAACTCTTGAATTTCAGATTGTGGTTCTGGCATTGGCAGAGTCACCAAAAATTTGTTAATAAGATACTTCAATGAGGTTTGTCAGATTTACCTTCTTTGCATATATTTTCTATGAGTCAATCTACTGGCTTGTCATACTCCAAGCATCTATTGTTCTTTTATAGTTGTTAACTAATGCTTATTTTGAGTAATTACTATTAATGCTACAATTCTAATGAAAAGTCAGTGGAGCATCTGCTGTTTTGATGTTTAAAATGCCAAGAATATTTTGGTACTTTTCTTGTCTAGGATTATGCTTATATTTGATAGGTAACTTAATGTTGGCAATTGACATGTTTGAGAGAGGACAAACTTAATTGAGAATTAGTGGGATAATGATGTTGTACTCTTCCTTTTTTTTATTTAATATGTCGTTTATGTAAAGAGCAATATAGTGAAATTATCAGGAAATTTATTTTTAGGTGCTTGATTGAATATGTTTTGGACCATATTATTCCACTTTGGTTGTTATAGTTTAAGCCTTCTTTAAATGAACACATACCCTAGTTTGCAATTCTAACAGCTAGTTGGGAATTGTCAAGCTATTTATGTCATGAGAAGAATTGCTACCTTGGCTTAGAATGATCACATTCAGAGGACTGTTATTGTATCAATCCACCAACCTAGTAGTGAAGTTTTTCAACTCTTCAATAACCTTTGTCGTTTGTCTTTGGGTAAAACAGTTTACTTTGGACCTACTTCTGCTGCAACATAGGTAATCAAGAACTAGTCAATTTTACATATTGTCCATTATACAATTTACATAGTTTTACTTTCTTTTCTAGGTATAGTATCCAATTACTTATATTATGCTTTTGTTTCAATGTAGTTTTTCGCTTCAAATGGTTTTCCTTGTCCTCCTCTCATAAATCCATCTGATCATTTACTAAAAACCATAAACAACGATTTTGACCAGGTAATTTTATGTTTCCATGGCATTAATTGGTGCTTTTTTCACGATTCGATACTTCTTCAATGCAACATAATTGTAGTCAACAAAAATCTGATTAAAATGCATTTTCATTTCATCTGATTAAAATGCCTTTTCATTTCATCACCTATATAAGCATCAAGTACTTGTCTTTTAGTGATTTCATATGGCTTATACCTGTGTGGCTCTTATATTAGATGAATGCTTTCAGTTTTCATCTAGTAAACCTACAGATTATTTAACTACATACTCCAGACATGCAACTGGAAGAAGGTAATTGGCTTTGTTGCAATGATTGCACAACAATACATTTTACTTTGGAGGATGTTTGAATCTTTCATGCTGATTGTCAGATTATTTTTTTTATGTTAGAAAACATGGCTATTTTAATACCTCAAATTACAATAATATGGACTAAAGTGATTGATATTGTTCAATAATTTTAGGTTGTTACTCTTATAATTATTTTGGTGGTCTTGGATCTGCTTTTAATATGAGCAACTGGTTTTATGTCCCTGCAGCTTATATTTCCTTATCTGGATTTGTGTCCCTGCAAGAGAGAGTGTATGTTATGACAGAGTTAGGTCTCTTAAAAGGGAGTTGCAAAGAGAGATTAGACAAGTCTATCTACTTTCTGAACATAGTGAGGATTTCAAATCCACTATACAATCATGTTCAAGAAGGTATGAGTTATTTGCAATTGCTTCAATGTAAAATGCTTATGTTCTGCTATCTTATTTGTGGAGTAGATTTTTTATTCTTTTATTTTCAACCAGATGACTTATATTCTTGTTCTTGTACTCTGGAAACTTGTATTCAACCTTAGCTTTCTCATTTTTAATGGTGTTTAGGGTTCTTGTACTCTGCACAATTTGCCCAGTTGCAATCAAGTACAATAAGATTTTTGTAAATTCTTTTTCGAATAGTCGAAAGTAATAAGGACATGCTTGTCATGCTAAATGTTTCTCAAACACTATTTATTGTTGTGATAGACACGTTGCATTTCATGCTTTTGCAGGCAATCATTCACTATGCATATGTTGTGGCTAATGACATCTTGGGCAGTTGTTTGCGATGTTTGGTGCTTGGAGCCACAAAATCTGAAGCCAGGAGAGACGCCCATTGAGTTTGCACATAAGTAAATACTGTTGATCCTCATTGTATGCTGAGATATCTCTGTTTGCTTTCTCTTGCTCTTGAGATAGTCTCTTGTATTATGTAATTGTGCAGGGTGACATACATAATCTTAGTGGGATCAGTGATATATGATTGTCATGTTATGTTTTAGTTGATCATGAATCCTAATGTTGCTCAAATGTTTCTTAATAGTCTCATGTTCCTACCAATCCCCACAAATACAAAGGGGAATCAATAGCATCATAGCAAGTATGTTATGTCTTGTTTGTTGTCATGCTTGTTCTGTGGGGCCTAATTCAAATTTCAGAATCTCATATGTCATTGATATGGATCTTTACATGCATTCTAATAATTGTGTGCTCAATTAGTCTAGATGGATCTTTAAGTGCACTCTAATAATTGGGAGAAGCCCAATCTAATTAAATTTTAGAGGGGGAGGTGAGCATTTGCTTGCTACACCCCATTGCCACATCATATAGTCACACTTTGTGCATGTCCTTCATGCTTTACATGCCTCATTGTAACATCCTGGAAATTCTACCCGGAATTTTCGAAAACGATGTATTTTGAATGATTATATATATATATATATATAAGTATTGTTCCGTGTATATGTATAGATATGTTCTTGGTAGAAATAGGAATAGTGGGGGCAAAATATGCGGGTTGGACTAATTAAGGGAGAGAAATCCATAACTGGGAGGTTATGGGTTAATTCCTAATTAATTAGTTAAAAATCATCGTTTTGCGTGCGACTTAGAATTTAACGAAACCAACCTCTGAACCACGCTCGGGGTTTTATTCTGAGCGTTTTGATATATATATTGCTTACTTTCGAAAACTGGCCCCGACGGACGCAGAGAAACGCGAGAAACTGGAACCAGAGAAATGGCACGCAAACCGAGGCAGGATTTTAGCGTTTCAAAGGTCAGATTTTTCTCACTTTTGTGACTGAGTATGGGTCATAGTCAAAAAGAGAAAGTGGGCCCTTTTTGCTCCAATCAAATAGGGACATGTGGCAAAGCTTGAATAAAATAATAAGAAAAGAGGAAAAAGCCTTTTAAACACCAAAAAGCAACTCTCTCTCTCTTCACTCAGCCCTCATTTTTTTTTTCAGACAGCTTTCTCTCTCCCTCACGTTGCCTTTCTTCCTCCCTCATTCTCCATTGAAGCTCCACACAAAGCTTCAACCTTTGGCCATCATTTTTGCCCCAAATCGTGAAAGGAGAGCATTTTCGGGGTCGTGAAGTGCGTGGCTACGAGTGGGACTTCGAAAATTCAGGTTTGGGTGGACTTCTTTCCCTCTTGATTTTCGTGGGTATGGGGTTTTGGGAGATATGAGGGGTAGTTTTGTTAGTTTTCTGCTGTGTGATGATTATTTGTGAAGACATTTGTTGAAAGCTTGTCGAAATTGCCATGTTTGGATGAGTTAGACATACCCATTCTGTTTTAGGGTTTTTGTGATGATGTTTGTGATGTTTATATGCTGAAATTGCTGATGGAAAACTGTTAGAGATGAAGGGTAGAACTAACCTAGGGTTAGAAAGTGAGAATGTGATGTTATGAGTGGAAAAAGAGTGAGACCTTGAGAGTTGGAAGGCTAAGTCTGAATTCTGTGGTAAATGGAGGTTAAAGTGAGCTAATACTAGCTTGAAATGTCATTTAGGACATGTGAGAAAGGTTAGGCTGAGCTAGAGAGAAAAACAAATGACCAAAGTGAACCAAGAGCCATTTCTAGGGCAAAATTTGGGTGTTGAAGAGTCAAATTTTGATTCGGTGAGATTTTAGGTGTAAATCCAGCTTGATCAAGTCTAAATAGATGTTATGGACTGGTGTGAGGTGAGAGTTTGCTTCAAATTTACCTCATTCTAAATTTCACCTTTCAAACCTAGAAAAGCCATTGAATTGAGGGGTTTTGGACACCTAGATTTTGTGTTGTTGTGGTTTGAAGCTTGGCTTTGGTTTAGACATGTTTGATACATGATTTGGGACTTGTAGGATTTGATTTGAGCAAGATTGGATGAGGGGAAGTGTGATTTTCGAAATCTGCACTTATGCAGAATTTTGCTGTCAAAATAGGTGCAGCAGGATTTTAGCTTGGTGCAGAAAATGCTTGTGTGTGGTTGGCTGTGGAAAGAGTAGTACAGAATGAGTTCTGGATGTTTGCTAGTAGATCCCAACGGTCAAAATGTAGGCTTATGTACTAGAGACTTCCAGTAAAAATTTGGAGTCGATCCAACGGTTAACGAATTGGATCGAAGGAATTGTTACTGGGGTCTTTGAGTGGGGAAAAGCTGTGATTTTTGGTTGGTGTTTTGGCAGAGTTTTCTGCCTTTGCTCTGTTTTGCTTGGCTGTGATAGCTTGTGCTGTGTGAATGTTGTTTTGCTTGGATGTTGTGGAAGCTTGGGAGGATTGATGGGGACCCGGTGTTGAGAGAAACGAGGATATGGGCTACGTGGGAGTACGTGAGCTCAGTTGGAGGTGGGCAACAGGGGATGGTGGGTTTATGCGCGCATTGTGGATGTGGAAAACTTGTTGTGCACCATCGCCCGACCGCCACCTAGTACCACATGTGATGGATACCCCATAATCCTACAAGCTTGAGATGAGGAAGTGTTGAAGGGTGAAACTTCCTGCCTTTATTGTTGACCACAGAGTGGTACCTGGAGATATGTCGCGGGGGTCAGGAGACCTTGGGGACGTCAGGTGGGGTGCTATTGCCCAAAACCAAGCTTGACCAATCCCGACCCAACCCGGGCATAGTCGGTCAGTGAGAACCTGTGATGTACCTAAACAGGCGAGCTCCTGGCAGTCAACAGATAAAAGGAAAACAAGACCACAAAGCAAGGAGGCTTGTGGTAGCTGGCCAGCTGTGAATTTTGTGTGATATGTGGAGTATGGTCTCTGGTAATCGATTACCAAGGGTGGGTAATCGATTACAAGGCTTAAAAATGAAGACAGGGGGCTAAGATGGTCTCTGGTAATCGATTACCAGGGGATGTAATCGATTACCAGGCTTGAAAACGAGGTCAGGAAGCTAAGGAAGCCTCTGGTAATCGATTACCAAGGGGTGTAATCGATTACCAGGCTTAAAAAGGGAACTGGGAGTTGATGGAAGCCTCTGGTAATCGATTACCAGCCTGTGTAATCGATTACACAGAGGAATGGGTCACTGGTAATCGATTACCAGGCATGTGTAATCGATTACACAGTGTATTATTGCATATTTCATGTCCTGAGGCTGTGTAATTCAAGTTTAGCCTCTGGTAATCGATTACCAAGGCTGTGTAATCGATTACCAGAGATGGAAAGCCTTAAAATACCCCTTTTATTGCATGTAGTGTTTATGAGACGCATCGTGTGCAGCACAGTTAGATCCTTGTGAAAGAGTCTACCCCTTTCTCTTCTTTCTTGTAGATCGTGATGGCGGCGCAGCTAATCCGTGATCGAGTAGAGATGGAGTGCCTAGAGGGAGCTTGGGAGACCCTCGAAGGCAACACGAGGTGCCGATTTCGGGGCACCATTCGATTCACGGCTACTTCTTTGGTGCATCCAGATGAACCTGCACGGACGCTTCAGCGCACTGTGGAGTGGATACTACCCACGCCTACACCATATCGTCTAGTGGAGCCCGTTCAAGTGATCGAGGTAACGTCATCCGAGGAAGACCCTGAGGAGGACCTGGAGGAGCTACCTCCTGAGCCTGCTGTGGATGCCCTTGACTTTCTAGAGGGTGATGAGGATCCACTTCTTGAGGTGGATTCTCCCGAGGAAGTCATGTCGGCATCTGAGGCAGACTCTACGGAGGATAGCGGCCCGAGGGAGATGGCGATCAGCGGAGGCTCTTCATCCTAGTGGACAGCTTTTTGGATTAGTTTTGTATACTTTTTGAGGGTGGGTGTATCTAGGACTAACTGTTAGGTTTACTCTTTTGTTTTTGTATGGGTAGACCTGATGTATAGGCATTTGATGATTGTATACATGTGGCTGAAGCCACCACTATGGACACCTTTGCTCTGGATGACACTATATATATTTTGTAAAACTCCCATATTTTGGACAGCTTTAAATGATGAATGCATTTATGATCGATCTTGTTATCTGAAAAGAAATCATTAGCAACTTTATTTGTAAAAGAGTTTATCGACTGTATTTTACCCTTTTTTTCACGTGACGACCTAAAGTAATGGCTGGTATATTCTTCCTTTTGAAACAGCAAAATAATTTAGAGAATTATGAGCGGTAAGAAAGAAATGACTCCGAATAGAGTTGTGAACTGGCCATTCAGGACTTTATAGTGAGGATTTTCCTTCTAAACCTAGTTATAGTGAAAAGAGAAAGAAATGAAAAAGAAAAGGAAAAAAAAAATTTACCATGGTTTTTGTTATTTAAATTATTACTATTAAACCAGTCATTAATTTAGGGACGCCACAAACGGTGGTATCAGAGCAAAAGTTGGATTCTAGTGAACCTGTTATGGTCTTGCTGTGTGAATGCTGTGTATCTCTGAAACTTGGATGTAGGTTTCGGGGAGTGATGTTAAGTCACACATTGTGGGTATTTCTGCCTTATTGTCTTGAGCATGGATGTGTGGCTGATTCATAGGGTTGTTGTGTGTATGAGTATGTATAAAGAGAAGGATGTTGTTATAACTGTCATAGCCTGTGTGGTACACTCTCTCATTAGGATTTCTTGGGTGCTAATAGTTTCCCTACAGGATAGGTATGGCAGGACGTGGTAGGGATCAGAACCGTGACGTCCTTGACCGCATCACCGCTGTGCTGGAAACTCTAGTGCAGGAACGTGATGTGGAGCCGGCGGAGTATCGGGGACTCATGGCTTTCCGTAAGAACCACCCGCCAAAGTTCAGTGGAGACTATGATCCGGAAGGTGCTAGGTTGTGGTTAGCTGAGACGGAAAAGATTTTCGAGGCGATGGGTTGCCTTGAGGAGCATAAGGTTCTTTATGCGACATTTATGCTCCAAGGGGAGGCTGAAAATTGGTGGAAGTTCGTGAAGCCTTCATTTGTTGCACCTGGAGGTGTGATTCCTTGGAATGCCTTCAAGGACAAATTCCTGGAGAATTACTTCCCACGAGATCTCAGGAAGCGGAAGGCGAGGGAATTTCTGGATTTGAAGCAAGGAAACATGTCTGTTGGGGAGTACACGGCTAAGTTTAATGAGCTTCTGCAGTATTGGCCTCAATACCAAGATGCTCGGAATGAGGAAGATTTATGTGCTCAGTTTGAGAATGGGCTTCGGTTGGAGATCCAACAGGCGGTTAGTTATATGCAGATCACGGATTTTAATCAGTTGGTGACAAAGTGCAGGATTTTTGAAGATAAGATGAAGGAGAGGCAAGCTAGAGGCGTTGGAGGACCTCAGAGAAACCATCCTTTTAAGGGGAATGGTAACAAGAGGATGAAGCCGTATGCTAGCAGCAAGGGGAAGCAACCTATGGCTACCTCCAACACGAGCCAGTCAAGGGGGACTGGGGTACAATGCTTTCAGTGTGGAGGACCGCATCTTAAGAGGAATTGCCCACAGCTCCAGCAGACACAGGAGAACCGTTGTTATGTGTGTGGCAAAGTGGGCCATTATGCTCGAGAATGTAGGGCAACCGGGAGACCGACAGTGACCGCCAATTCCAACACCGTTAATCGTGGACCCACTAATTCCACAAGGAGCGGTAATGTTAGCAACAACAACATTAGTGGTGGAAGACCAAAAGTACCCTCTCGGGTATTTGCTATGAGTGGTTCAGAAGCGGCTGCCTCCGACGATTTGATACGGGGTAAGTGTTTGATTGCTGATAAACTACTAGATGTACTTTATGATTCAGGTGCCACACATTCTTTCATATCTCATGCATGTGTGGAGAGGTTGGGGTTATGTGCGACGGAGTTGCCATATGATATGGTGGTGTCTACTCCGACGAGCGAGCCTGTAACCACCTCTCGGGTGTGTTTGAAGTGTCCCATAATTGTTGAGGGTCGATCTTTTATGGCGGATTTGATTTGCCTACCTTTAGCTCATCTAGATGTGATCTTGGGGATGGATTGGTTATCTACTAACCATATCTCTCTAGACTGTAAGGAGAAGATGTTAGTGTTTGGTGGAGATGTAGTTCCAAGTGAATCTTTAAAAGGGGATGCAGCCAACGAAGGAACGGGGGATGTTCGAACTTACATGATGTTGTTCTCTATGTATGTGGAAGAGGACGCGGAAGTTAGTTGTATACCGGTGGTGTCAGAATTTCCAGAAGTTTTTCCGGATGATGTTTGTGAATTGCCACCTGAGAGGGAAGTGGAATTCATTATTGACTTGGTGCCTGGGGCGAATCCAGTGTCGATTGCGCCTTATAGAATGTCTCCGGTGGAACTAGCAGAGGTGAAGGCACAAGTACAGGACCTTTTGAGCAAACAATTTGTTCGTCCAAGCGCATCACCGTGGGGAGCGCCGGTCTTGTTGGTTAAAAAGAAGGATGGCAGTATGAGGATGTGTGTGGACTACCGGCAGTTAAACAAGGTCACTATCAAGAACAAATATCCTCTACCAAGGATAGATGATTTGATTGACCAATTGAGGGGAGCGACGGTATTTTCGAAGATCGATCTGCGATCGGGGTATCATCAAATCCGAGTTAAGAAGGAAGATATCCCAAAGACTGCGTTTCGGACTCGGTATGGGCACTACGAGTATTTAGTCATGCCATTTGGAGTGACTAATGCTCCTGCCATTTTCATGGACTATATGAACCGTATATTCCATGATTACTTGGATCAGTTCGTGGTTGTGTTCATTGATGATATCCTAGTGTATTCGAGGAATAAGGAGGAGCATGAGAAGCACTTGAGGATTGTGTTGCATATTCTGAGGGATAGGAAGCTGTTCGCCAAACTGTCAAAATGTGACTTTTGGTTGGAGAAAGTGCAGTTTTTAGGGCACGTGATTTCTAAGGACGGGGTTGCGGTGGATCCGAACAAGGTGGAGTCGGTTATGGAGTGGCAACAACCGACAACTCCAACGGAGGTTCGAAGCTTCTTGGGGTTGGCAGGCTATTATAGAAAGTTCATTGAGGGATTTTCTAAATTGGCATTGCCCCTAACTAAGTTGACTCGTAAGAATGAGAAGTTTGTCTGGAATGAGAAGTGTGATCAAAGTTTCCAGGAGTTGAAGAGGCGGTTGACGACAGCTCCAGTGTTAATTTTGCCCGACCCTAAAAGAACATTTGAAGTGTATTGCGATGCAAGCGGGCAAGGCTTAGGGTGTGTGTTGATGCAAGAGGGAAGAGTAGTGGCGTATGCTTCACGTCAATTACGTCCTCATGAAGTTAACTATCCGACTCATGACTTGGAACTAGCAGCGGTGGTTTTTGCCTTAAAGATTTGGAGGCATTATTTATACGGTACTCGTTTTGAAGTTTTCAGTGATCACAAGAGTCTCAAATACTTGTTCGATCAGAAGGAACTCAATATGAGACAACGAAGATGGATGGAGTTCCTCAAGGACTATGATTTTGGACTTTCCTACCATCCAGGAAAGGCTAATGTAGTGGCCGATGCGCTAAGCCGGAAATCTTTACATGTTGCGACTATGATGAGTTTGGAGCAGAGATTGATAGAGGAGTTCCGAGATTTGAATCTAGCAATTGAGGTGCGACCCAAGAGCTTATTTGTGGGAGCATTGCAGATCACCAATGAATTTGTAGATCACATACGCGAGGCTCAAGGGGATGACCCATTTTTACAAGGCAGGGTGTTGGAAATAATGGGGGATAAGGGTGTGGAGTTTGAGAAGGATACAACCGGGTTAATTAGATTCAAGGGGAGGATATGTGTGCCATCTCTAGATGATTTGAAAGTTAAGATTTTGGAGGAAGCACATAAGAGTCGTCTTAGTTTCCATCCAGGAATGACTAAGATGTACCAAGATTTGAAGAGAAGTTTTTGGTGGCATGGCATGAAGAAAGATGTAGCTGAATATGTAGCAAGATGTTTGACATGTCAAAAGGCTAAGGTTGAGCACCAGCGACCATCAGGGGAATTGAAGCCATTGGAAATTCCGGAATGGAAATGGGAGAGCATATCTATGGATTTTGTATCTAGTTTACCCAAGACTAGTCGTGGACATGATGCTGTGTGGGTCATAGTAGATCGACTCACCAAATCTGCTCATTTTATTCCGGTGAATATGAAGTATAGAATGGAGAAACTCGTGGAGTTGTACATCAAGGAAGTAGTAAGGTTGCATGGAATTCCTTCTAGTATTGTATCTGACAGGGATCCGAGGTTCACTTCGCGATTTTGGACGAGTCTACATGAAGCCTTGGGGACAAAGCTGAAGCTTAGTTCAGCTTATCATCCTCAAACAGATGGTCAGACTGAACGAACCATTCAGACTCTAGAGGATCTACTTCGGGCGTGTATTATAGAGCAACAAGGTAGCTGGATGGATTGTTTGCCATTGATTGAGTTTACTTACAACAATAGCTACCAAGCCAGTATTGGTATGGCTCCTTTTGAAGCTTTATATGGACGAAAGTGCAAAACTCCTATTTGTTGGTATGATGATGGAGAAGCGGTACTTCTTGGACCTGAAATGCTACAACAGATTAACGAACAAGTGAAGTTGATTCGAGAGAAGATAAAAGCATCTCAAGATAGGCAGAAGAGCTATTATGATAGAAGGAGGAAGCCACTAGATTTTCAGGAAGGAGAGCATGTGTTTTTGAAGGTTTCTCCCGTAACCGGAGTCGGAAGAGCTCTCAAGGCTAGGAAGTTGACACCCAAGTATCTAGGTCCATATCAGATTTTGAAGAAGATTGGGCCTGTAGCTTATCATATCGCCTTACCTCCGAGTTTATCGAATTTGCACCCTGTGTTCCATGTCTCTCAGCTGAGACGATACAACCCGGATCCATCACATATTCTTGCAGTGGACGAGGTACAGGTGAAGGATAACCTCACCTATAAAGCACAACCTCAGAAGATCACTGACCGAAGAATGAAGTCGTTGAGAGGAAAGGAGATCGCATTGGTGAAGGTGCAATGGGGAACCGATGAGGGTGATTCTACATGGGAGTTGGAAGTTAGGATGAGAGAATTGTACCCAAGTTTGTTCATAGAGTAGTTAATTTCGGGGACGAAATTCCTAAAAGGGTGGGAGTATTGTAACATCCTGGAAATTCTACCCGGAATTTTCGAAAACGATGTATTTTGAATGATTATATATATATATATATAAGTATTGTTCCGTGTATATGTATAGATATGTTCTTGGTAGAAATAGGAATAGTGGGGGCAAAATATGCGGGTTGGACTAATTAAGGGAGAGAAATCCATAACTGGGAGGTTATGGGTTAATTCCTAATTAATTAGTTAAAAATCATCGTTTTGCGTGCGACTTAGAATTTAACGAAACCAACCTCTGAACCACGCTCGGGGTTTTATTCTGAGCGTTTTGATATATATATTGCTTACTTTCGAAAACTGGCCCCGACGGACGCAGAGAAACGCGAGAAACTGGAACCAGAGAAATGGCACGCAAACCGAGGCAGGATTTTAGCGTTTCAAAGGTCAGATTTTTCTCACTTTTGTGACTGAGTATGGGTCACAGTCAAAAAGAGAAAGTGGGCCCTTTTTGCTCCAATCAAATAGGGACATGTGGCAAAGCTTGAATAAAATAATAAGAAAAGAGGAAAAAGCCTTTTAAACACCAAAAAGCAACTCTCTCTCTCTTCACTCAGCCCTCATTTTTTTTTTCAGACAGCTTTCTCTCTCCCTCACGTTGCCTTTCTTCCTCCCTCATTCTCCATTGAAGCTCCACACAAAGCTTCAACCTTTGGCCATCATTTTTGCCCCAAATCGTGAAAGGAGAGCATTTTCGGGGTCGTGAAGTGCGTGGCTACGAGTGGGACTTCGAAAATTCAGGTTTGGGTGGACTTCTTTCCCTCTTGATTTTCGTGGGTATGGGGTTTTGGGAGATATGAGGGGTAGTTTTGTTAGTTTTCTGCTGTGTGATGATTATTTGTGAAGACATTTGTTGAAAGCTTGTCGAAATTGCCATGTTTGGATGAGTTAGACATACCCATTCTGTTTTAGGGTTTTTGTGATGATGTTTGTGATGTTTATATGCTGAAATTGCTGATGGAAAACTGTTAGAGATGAAGGGTAGAACTAACCTAGGGTTAGAAAGTGAGAATGTGATGTTATGAGTGGAAAAAGAGTGAGACCTTGAGAGTTGGAAGGCTAAGTCTGAATTCTGTGGTAAATGGAGGTTAAAGTGAGCTAATACTAGCTTGAAATGTCATTTAGGACATGTGAGAAAGGTTAGGCTGAGCTAGAGAGAAAAACAAATGACCAAAGTGAACCAAGAGCCATTTCTAGGGCAAAATTTGGGTGTTGAAGAGTCAAATTTTGATTCGGTGAGATTTTAGGTGTAAATCCAGCTTGATCAAGTCTAAATAGATGTTATGGACTGGTGTGAGGTGAGAGTTTGCTTCAAATTTACCTCATTCTAAATTTCACCTTTCAAACCTAGAAAAGCCATTGAATTGAGGGGTTTTGGACACCTAGATTTTGTGTTGTTGTGGTTTGAAGCTTGGCTTTGGTTTAGACATGTTTGATACATGATTTGGGACTTGTAGGATTTGATTTGAGCAAGATTGGATGAGGGGAAGTGTGATTTTCGAAATCTGCACTTATGCAGAATTTTGCTGTCAAAATAGGTGCAGCAGGATTTTAGCTTGGTGCAGAAAATGCTTGTGTGTGGTTGGCTGTGGAAAGAGTAGTACAGAATGAGTTCTGGATGTTTGCTAGTAGATCCCAACGGTCAAAATGTAGGCTTATGTACTAGAGACTTCCAGTAAAAATTTGGAGTCGATCCAACGGTTAACGAATTGGATCGAAGGAATTGTTACTGGGGTCTTTGAGTGGGGAAAAGCTGTGATTTTTGGTTGGTGTTTTGGCAGAGTTTTCTGCCTTTGCTCTGTTTTGCTTGGCTGTGATAGCTTGTGCTGTGTGAATGTTGTTTTGCTTGGATGTTGTGGAAGCTTGGGAGGATTGATGGGGACCCGGTGTTGAGAGAAACGAGGATATGGGCTACGTGGGAGTACGTGAGCTCAGTTGGAGGTGGGCAACAGGGGATGGTGGGTTTATGTGCGCATTGTGGATGTGGAAAACTTGTTGTGCACCATCGCCCGACCGCCACCTAGTACCACATATGATGGGTACCCCATAATCCTACAAGCTTGAGATGAGGAAGTGTTGAAGGGTGAAACTTCCTGCCTTTATTGTTGACCACAGAGTGGTACCTGGAGATATGTCGCGGGGGTCAGGAGACCTTGGGGACGTCAGGTGGGGTGCTATTGCCCAAAACCAAGCTTGACCAATCCCGACCCAACCCGGGCATAGTCGGTCAGTGAGAACCTGTGATGTACCTAAACAGGCGAGCTCCTGGCAGTCAACAGATAAAAGGAAAACAAGACCACAAAGCAAGGAGGCTTGTGGTAGCTGGATTACAAGGCTTATAATGATGACAGGGGGCTAAGATGTCTTTGGGTATTCGATTACCAGGGAATGTAATCGATTACCAGGCTTGAAAACGAGGTCAGGAAGCTAAGGAAGCTTCTGGTAATCGATTACCAAGGGGTGTAATCGATTACCAGGCTTAAAAAGGGAACTGGGAGTTGATGGAAGCCTCTGGTAATCGATTACCAGCCTGTGTAATCGATTACACAGAGGAATGGGTCACTGGTAATCGATTACCAGGCATGTGTAATCGATTACACAGTGTATTATTGCATATTTCATGTCCTGAGGCTGTGTAATTCAAGTTTAGCCTCTGGTAATCGATTACCAAGGCTGTGTAATCGATTACCAGAGATGGAAAGCCTTAAAATACCCCTTTTATTGCATGTAGTGTTTATGAGACGCATCGTGTGCAGCACAGTTAGATTCTTGTGAAAGAGTCTACCCCTTTCTCTTCTTTCTTGTAGATCGTGATGGCGGCGCAGCTAATCCGTGATCGAGTAGAGATGGAGTGCCTAGAGGGAGCTTGGGAGACCCTCGAAGGCAACACGAGGTGCCGATTTCGGGGCACCATTCGATTCACGGCTACTTCTTTGGTGCATCCAGATGAACCTGCACGGACGCTTCAGCGCACTGTGGAGTGGATACTACCCACGCCTACACCATATCGTCTAGTGGAGCCCGTTCAAGTGATCGAGGTAACGTCATCCGAGGAAGACCCTGAGGAGGACCTGGAGGAGCTACCTCCTGAGCCTGCTGTGGATGCCCTTGACTTTCTAGAGGGTGATGAGGATCCACTTCTTGAGGTGGATTCTCCCGAGGAAGTCATGTCGGCATCTGAGGCAGACTCTACGGAGGATAGCGGCCCGAGGGAGATGGCGATCAGCGGAGGCTCTTCATCCTAGTGGACAGCTTTTTGGATTAGTTTTGTATACTTTTTGAGGGTGGGTGTATCTAGGACTAACTGTTAGGTTTACTCTTTTGTTTTTGTATGGGTAGACCTGATGTATAGGCATTTGATGATTGTATACATGTGGCTGATGCCACCACTATGGACACCTTTGCTCTGGATGACACTATATATATTTTGTAAAACTCCCATATTTTGGACAGCTTTAAATGATGAAAGCATTTACGATCAATCTTGTTATTTGAAAAGAAAGCATTAGCAACTTTATTTGTAAAAGAGTTTATCGACTGTATTTTATCCTTTTATTCACGTGACGACCTAAAGTAATGGCTGGTATATTCTTCCTTTTGAAACAGCAAAATAATTTAGAGAATTATGAGCGGTAAGAAAGAAATGACTCCGAATAGAGTTGTGAACTGGCCATTCAGGACTTTATAGTGAGGATTTTCCTTCTAAACCTAATTATAGTGAAAAGAGAAAGAAATGAAAAAGAAAAGGAAAAAAAAAATTTACCATGGTTTTTGTTATTTAAATTATTACTATTAAACCAGTCATTAATTTAGGGACGCCACAAACGGTGGTATCAGAGCAAAAGTTGGATTCTAGTGAACCTGTTATGGTCTTGCTGTGTGAATGCTGTGTATCTCTGAAACTTGGATGTAGGTTTCGGGGAGTGATGTTAAGTCACACATTGTGGGTATTTCTGCCTTATTGTCTTGAGCATGGATGTGTGGCTGATTCATAGGGTTGTTGTGTGTATGAGTATGTATAAAGAGAAGGATGTTGTTATAACTGTCATAGCCTGTGTGGTACACTCTCTCATTAGGATTTCTTGGGTGCTAATAGTTTCCCTACAGGATAGGTATGGCAGGACGTGGTAGGGATCAGAACCGTGACGTCCTTGACCGCATCACCGCTGTGCTGGAAACTCTAGTGCAGGAACGTGATGTGGAGCCGGCGGAGTATCGGGGACTCATGGCTTTCCGTAAGAACCACCCGCCAAAGTTCAGTGGAGACTATGATCCGGAAGGTGCTAGGTTGTGGTTAGCTGAGACGGAAAAGATTTTCGAGGCGATGGGTTGCCTTGAGGAGCATAAGGTTCTTTATGCGACATTTATGCTCCAAGGGGAGGCTGAAAATTGGTGGAAGTTCGTGAAGCCTTCATTTGTTGCACCTGGAGGTGTGATTCCTTGGAATGCCTTCAAGGACAAATTCCTGGAGAATTACTTCCCACGAGATCTCAGGAAGCGGAAGGCGAGGGAATTTCTGGATTTGAAGCAAGGAAACATGTCTGTTGGGGAGTACACGGCTAAGTTTAATGAGCTTCTGCAGTATTGGCCTCAATACCAAGATGCTCGGAATGAGGAAGATTTATGTGCTCAGTTTGAGAATGGGCTTCGATTGGAGATCCAACAGGCGGTTAGTTATATGCAGATCACGGATTTTAATCAGTTGGTGACAAAGTGCAGGATTTTTGAAGATAAGATGAAGGAGAGGCAAGCTAGAGGCGTTGGAGGACCTCAGAGGAACCATCCTTTTAGAGGAAATGGTAACAAGAGGATGAAGCCGTATGCTAGCAGCAAGGGGAAGCAACCTATGGCTACCTCCAACACGAGCCAGTCAAGGGGGACTGGGGTACAATGCTTTCAGTGTGGAGGACCGCATCTTAAGAGGAATTGCCCACAGCTCCAGCAGACACAGGAGAACCGTTGTTATGTGTGTGGCAAAGTGGGCCATTATGCTCGAGAATGTAGGGCAACCGGGAGACCGACAGTGACCGCCAATTCCAACACCGTTAATCGTGGACCCACTAATTCCACAAGGAGCGGTAATGTTAGCAACAACAACATTAGTGGTGGAAGACCAAAAGTACCCTCTCGGGTATTTGCTATGAGTGGTTCAGAAGCGGCTGCCTCCGACGATTTGATACGGGGTAAGTGTTTGATTGCTGATAAACTACTAGATGTACTTTATGATTCAGGTGCCACACATTCTTTCATATCTCATGCATGTGTGGAGAGGTTGGGGTTATGTGCGACGGAGTTGCCATATGATATGGTGGTGTCTACTCCGACGAGCGAGCCTGTAACCACCTCTCGGGTGTGTTTGAAGTGTCCCATAATTGTTGAGGGTCGATCTTTTATGGCGGATTTGATTTGCCTACCTTTAGCTCATCTAGATGTGATCTTGGGGATGGATTGGTTATCTACTAACCATATCTCTCTAGACTGTAAGGAGAAGATGTTAGTGTTTGGTGGAGATGTAGTTCCAAGTGAATCTTTAAAAGGGGATGCAGCCAACGAAGGAACGGGGGATGTTCGAACTTACATGATGTTTTACCATGGTTTTTGTTATTTAAATTATTACTATTAAACCAGTCATTAATTTAGGGACGCCACACTCATGACACCTTAGCACACTTAGTTGAGAATCTTGGACTTGATCTTGGATTAGTGGGCTGAACCATAGCTAAAATTCACTAATCATAATTAGTGAAATTTTGGCTCCAAAATTTGGCTCCACAAATTCAAGTGAAATTTGAACAGAAATTCAAATTTCCCTCCAATTTTGTCTGACACTTAGGCTATAAATAGAGGTCATCTATGTGTATTTTTTCAACTTTGATCATTTAAGAATTACACTTCAAAGTTCAAACCTCATTTGAGGCACAAAATTTTGTGCTCCTTCTCTCCCTCTCCCTCCACTCATCTTCTCCTACCTTCAAGCTCTTATCCATGGTTTCCTATGGTGGTGAGCTTCTTCTTGACTCATCTTCTCCTTGAAGTGGTGTCTCCAATCATCTTTCTTCCTTCTCCATTCTGCTACCATTGATATTAAAGAAGCAAAGGACTCCATTGAGGAAGAAGATCCAAGGCCTACAAGTTCCACATGGAGCTACATCACTCATCATGAACATATACCTTCCCATCATATCCATTTCTAGATTTTTCTGATGAACTTCTACAGCATCCTAATAGTTTGTTAAGATTATTAATTCCATTGAAAAAATTGGCTATTGTAGTTTTTAAGGTTCTAATTTCCTCATGAAGTTTGACAACATCTTGAGGTTGACCCTTAAATTCTTGATTCTTCAAAATCTCATCATTCAAGAATTTCACAGATCTCGTGTTTTTCACATTCCAACCAAATATTATGTTTACTTATTTTGAGCTTTTCATAATCTTTGTGTGCTTGTTCACATTCTCTCCATAGATCATATCTTTCTTCTTATTGATAATCATGAAGTTTATTCATCTCTTTCAAATCCTTTTAAAGATCTTTTAGTTTGTTTTCCAACTTCTGAAACTTCTTGAGAAGAGTAGCTCTTTCCCTGGCACTTGTCTCAATCTTAAGACACAGCTTGGACTCTTTTTCTTTAAGAGTTATACAAGCTTGACATGTCTAAGTAGACTCGTCTAGTGAAACATCTACTTGATCCTAAAAGGTTTTCACAAGTTTTAAATGATCTCTAAATAGATTCTTGAAATCTCTCTGTAGGTTTTTATAAGCTTTTGAGAGAATAGATGAGTTAGATAGAAGCTCATGATAAGCTTTTCTAAGAGATTCAGGGTCGTCAAAATTTATCTCATCTTCCTGATCTGATTCAAACTCCTCAGAAGTTGTATCTACCATTAGGCATATGTTGGCTTCTTCATCATCTTCATTAGATGTGGTGTCGTCCAGATCCTCCTAGGTGCTCATAAGACCCTTCTTTTCTCTAATCTTGAAGAATTTCTTCTTATCTTGACTCTTTTCTAGTTTTGAGCATTCAAACTTGAAATGTCCAAGCTTTTTGTACTCATAGCAAATTATGAAGTTTTTGTCTTTATCTTTCCTTTCTTTGGACATTCTTCTTGAGGAGTTTTTCCACTTAGAGCCTCCTTTGTTTCTCCATGTCTTGTGGATATTTCGAGAAATAAAGGTGAGCTCATCTTCATCTGAGTCTTCCTCATATTCATTATCAGATGAATCATCAACTTTATGAACTTTGGACGAACTTCTCAAGACTTGTTCTCTGGTTGATGATGCCTTCTTATTCTTCTGACTACTGAGAGCCAGAGACTTTTCTCTTTTGGATCCATTGTCCTGCTGAAGTTCTTGTTCATGAACCTTGAGGGTATTAACAAGTTCCTCAAAGGACATCGAGTCAAGATTCTTTAATACTCTCAGCGTTGTTACATACATTCTCCATTTCCTAGACAAACTTCTCAAAATTTTGTTAATATGATCATAATTATCATAAGTTCTAACAAAGGATCTTAGTTCATTAAGAATGGTTTGAAAACATCCAAACATACATTGCATGTCTTTGTTTTCTTCCATAGAGAAGAGTTCTTACTTACGAGTGAGGAGACTGGGCTTGTTCCTCTTTACCTATGATGTTCTTTAGTATGTTATAGCCAGAGTGCCCCACATTTGTTTGGCACTTATGAAGTTGTGCACCTTGGTGTATTCTTCTTCTGAAAGAGCACACAACATCACATTCTAAGCCTTGGAGTTTAGCAGAAATTTGAGTCCTTGTTCCTCCATCCATTAGCCTCTAGGAATTTCATTCAGCTAATCATCATATGGAATATAATCTCCATTTTACACCATGTCCCATATATCTATATGAATCAATTTGAAGTGGGCTATCATACACTTCTTCCAGTAGTCATACTTTATGCCTTTGAACAGAGGTGATTTATTGGAGGAGAATCATTCTTCCATATCTTTGATATATTGTATCTTTTCCATAGTATTTTCAAATACTCAACCCTTAAGGCCAAGCTATGATACCAATTGAAATAATAATAAACACACTAAAAGGGGGTGGGGGGTGAACAGTGTGTACAATATAAACTTGTGTAATATTAAAGCATATATAGATGGTGATATATATGTGACAAGTCGTCCACTAGAGATAACACAGATATTTAATGAAGGCAAATATGGTCATCCAATTACTTGATAAAAGAGAGTTCTTAAAACAATTTTTCAAATAAATACCTGGCGATAAGGTGATAGAGAGTGCTATAAGAACGCTTAATAAACCGTTATGGAGAAAAGTAGAAACGCTTGGTTTATACTGATTCACTCAACCTGAGCTACGTTCTATTCTCCTTTACTCACTAGTAAAAGGTTCCACTAATCAAAACTTGATTACAAAACAAGTATTCTAACTTGTCACTCTTGCCTTTATAAGCATTCTTAATACCACTTCTAACACTTTCTTATACCCCCCATGAATCTAAGAAAGCCAAGTATTGTTTAACACAAGGCACTCATGGTTTTCACAAACAAAAATTTGGATGAATACAAGTATTTTATAACACTCAATGAATGAATAAACAATTAAGCTCAAATACAAAATTACTTTGCTTAGCAAAGAGTAAACAAATGAAAATTGTATATCAGTCGTATGGTGATTTCAGCAGAATTTTGCTTTAGATATTTTCTTGCTTTCTTGTAAGATTTATTGTCATTTGCTTTATGGATGGAGATTGCCTTTTATAGACTTAAGTGAAGGATCCGTTACAGGATCAATATCGATTCCTTGGAAAGGATGTTGTCTCACACTGGAAGATAAGGCTACATGCCATGCTCCTATTTGAAAGGAGTGAACCATAGTACAAACAACACCATGTGCTCCTTGTTTGTAGCAAAAACGACCTTTAGGAGAATATTCCATGAATAACTTCTATACTCTTCTATGTTATCTTTTCCTTAAATTCAAATGTTAGCAATTCAAAATAAAGCGAGACAAATTGAATTTGTATAAAATAAAACATGTGTACTTTCCTTTTTTGTCTATCATAGTTTTTTTATTGGCTGGATGCGAGTGTTAACCAAAAGAAACGGTATAACATTGATTCTCATAAAGTGTTGAATGCTGAGTAAAACAGAGCATTCTCTCTTGGAGTGTGAACGATAATGAATATTGTTAACTCCTTTAACATATTAATTTTGTCCATTTGTGAAAAACTTGTTAGAACATCAATAATTTATATTTGTTGTTATTCATCAAAATCTAAGGTGAATGAAACGAATGATCATCCAGAACTAACATTTTTTTGTAATATAATAGTAATTTGTGCATTATTTGATATTTATTTAACACTATTAGCACATCATTTGTTAACATATGAAAGTAAAATATGCATTTTGGTTATAAAACAAAAAAATTAATAAATTATTTAATATTTATTACTAATTACTAGTTACCTAGTAAAAAAATAAATTATAATATGCAGTTTGTTCAATTTGATTTGATTTTTTATAATAAAACTTAAAAACCAAACCAAATTGTAAAAAGTGTGTGATTTTTTAAATGTTTTGTTTTAACAATTTTTTATTTAAGTATTTTTTTTATTTTTTTTAAATCGATTTGATAATTCACTAACGGTTTAGTTTAGTTTTCAATCCCCTAAAATAAGAATGGATTACATGTATGAAAAAAAAATTATTATTATTATTATTATTATTATTATTATTATTATAAAAAATCTGAAAACAAAAGAAAGAGATTGAAGGGAGAAGGAGAAAGAAAAGGCCGTGGTTTCCGACGAGAAATGCTAAATCCTCCTACAGGTGAAGACCTTACAGCGTTCACAGTACACACACCTTACAGATGCCTGTGGCGGTAACAATACCCAGTTATCAGCACCGCATCTACGCTTCACTCATCTACATCGCCAAGGCTAAGAAAACCACCATGGCCAGCACCAGCAGCAGCAATCCTGGTGGGGCCTTCACCACCCTCCAAGAGAGGGTCACTTTCGAGAAGGAGATAAAAAAGAGCAAGTTCATCGCCATTGCTGGCCCCATCCCCGATGAAAAATCCGCCATGTCTTTCCTTTCCCAGGTTCATTTCCTCTCCCTTCTCTTGCGCTTATTTTATTTATTTATTTATTTTAACATTGGGTGTTTTGGCGTCGTTTGTTGTTATTAGGTACGGGATCCACGTGCCACCCACAATTGCTGGGCTTATAAGGTACCATAATAAAGGCTTTTTTTTTTTCTTTTACTTTGATGAAACAATGAGTGATGGTTGCTTGTATTTTTGCCTCTGCATTTTGGTTTTTGGGTCTCAGAAAATTTAGTTTGTTTATTAGGAATGTTTCACTCGAAAGGAAGGGTATAAGTAGGAAATGATTTGTCTTTTGCCTTGCTTATAGTTGAAGATAGCTACTTTGTGGTCCCTATGTATTGAGGTTTCAGCTATCGTAGTCTCAGCCTCAAGGTGGTTGATAATACTTTTCTCATTAGCTAGTTTAATTACAAATTAAGGGTGTTGATTGGATTTGGAACATAGAAGAGGCATGGCATAAGTGAAGATAGAAAACATAATAAAACATATGCATAAAACAGATAATGAATTGTTACTTGTCTGCACTATGCACAAAACAGATTTTGTCTTCCATTAAGGTTGTTGATTGGATTTGCTCTTCTATTTTTATTTTATTTTATTTGTTTTACCCTTCCATCTGTTATAACAGGTGGGGGATCAATATCGGTCCAATGATGATGGTGAGCCTTCAGGAACAGCTGGGAAACCAATACAAACTGCTATTGATTCTTCAGGAATAGATAGAGTAATGGTGGTTGTGATCAGGTTAACCTCGACCTTATTTTAACATTTCACTTTTGCATTTTTTTTTTGAAGGGATTTATACATTTGATGTGTACCATTTTATACCCTAAAAAGATGTTTTGATGCTCTAAAGGGATTTATACATCCTTGAGTTTTGAAAATATCAGGATTGTTTTTTTTTTTTTCCTTTACAAAGTTCCTGTGGCGTGTGCTTTTGGATGGTCTTGTGCATAAGCCAATGCTATGTGTATTAAGCACTAAGCTGTTTTGTTTTGGTGCTGGATTTGGATTATAATTTGTTGTGATCTATCTTAATCAGGTATTTTGGGGGTATCAAATTAGGCACTGGAGGATTGGTCAGGGCTTATGGAGGAGTTGCATCAGAATGCTTGAGAAATGCCCCAACTTGCCTTGTAAAAACTAAGGTGGCTATTTTCTTAGTCTGTTATGCATCTATAGTTTTAGGCTTTAAGCTGTACCGAGCATTTCACTTTCTTAAAGGCCTTTTGAACTCATTATGCTTGCTTTTGGTGCGTGGACTTGTGAATAATCTTGTTAAAAATGTAGGTGCCAATGGGTGTAGAGGTTCCCTTTGAGCTAGTTGGAGTTCTCAACCATCAGGTTAGTTCTTGCTGATATATATCAATGACTTTGATTGGATACTGAAAAAAGCTGATGAGAAGTATAAGATTTTCCCAAAATGATTTTTAGATAGTCATGGTTGTTTCGTAACTAGTTCCTGCAAATGATTGAATCTTACATCAATTTTTGAGCTGCATATTTTAATTTCTTCTTGTTTATCCCTTGTTTTTGGCCAATCATGTCTAGATTGCATTGTTAATTTTTCCTTATCAGAGATTTTGCTGGTTCAATGACTCCAAGTTACAAAACCTTTGCTGTTTTTTATTTTTTATTTTTTAAATTTATGATAATGCATGATTACAATCTAGCTTCTGGTACTTGTGCGCTTACGGGGTTTATGATGGTGAGGATTGAGGAGTGTATATAAGTATAAGCTGTAACCATACAATTACCACTGTATATGTCTCTGTTATTGCAACTTGCAAGAACTACACATAGTTAATTTGTTACAATTCTAAATGTTTCTGCATCTATTGCTAATTTCTCCTTTTCATTTCTTTTTATTTATTTTTTTCCAGCTGCAGTCTTTTCACGTGGAAGACATCAAGCAGGATTATGATACTGGTAAAGATGGCATATCTATGGTTACTTTTAAAGTTGATTTTGATCAAGCTGAGAAATTGGAGGATGCAATCAAAGCCAATTGTAGCAGAGAATTGCAGTTTTATAGGCGTTGAGACGTGATTACAAGAGATGTGACTTTTGGATTTAGTTTATATTTTTCTTATATATGGTAGATGCTTCTTCATCTGAAGATTGGATGAATTAGACATCTCCAGGATTTTTTTACTAATTTGCAGATATGAGATTAACTTGTTTACAGAATTGTTTTGAAAACTAAAATGTATTTGTTTGTAATTTACTAATGATGTTACATAATTTGTAAATTCAGTAGAAATTATAACAGATTATGAATTTAATTTGATAGTGCAAAATATTTATACAGAAAATTCCATAAAATTTTACATATTGATAAATATATTAAAATGTTTTATACGGATAACTCTTGTTTATACAGAGAATACATTTGTTTTGCAGTGTTAGGATGATTAACTGTCATAGCTCTGTTGGCTGCTGCTAGTGACTAGTATAACTCCTTTCATGTTCATAAGAAAGATAAGTGACACCCAAATATGAACATATGAATATTATATAAGACACAATGAAGGAGAGGCTTCGGAGATAGAACAAATGTATATTCAGGGCTATTTTGGGTAAGCTTCTTTAGGAACAATTCTAAGAGAAGAATATAATGAGATGAATTTTTCGATAAACTAAAATGAACTCTTCAGTAGGTAATCATTATTTTCTTCTCCTATAAGTGTTTCTAGAGAAGCTTATTCAAACATTCCCACAGCTGAGACAAATACAGTATGTACAGAAAAGAATTGACAATAAGGATGGGTAAGGTTCCATAACAATCTAGTGGAGCAGAGGAAGTGCTCAACATGGTGGGAAGATATTTGGAGTCTGGAGAATGGTGGGAACGGGATTAGAAAATTCTGGTTTAAGGAAGCGGTGGAGAAACAAGTTGGACTTGGTAATGACACATTGTTTTGGAAGAACCAGTGGGTAGAGGGAGGTCCCTTGTGTGTTCAGTATCCTCGTTTGTTTTCTTTAGCAGTTTCTAAGGATGTTACAGTGGCAGATATAAGTTAGATATAGGTGGTGTAGCAGGGTCTGACTGCGATACTTGGAGATGGATGATTGATCCAAGTGGTGGCTACACGGTCAATTCTGCATTCAAAAATCTCATGGAAACCAATTGCACAAGTATTGAAGGGGGATGGAAGCTACTATGGAATACTCTGGTGCCATCAAAAATTAAATCTTTCATTTGGTGTGTGGTAAGAAATCGTGTACCAACAAAAGATAATTTAGCACGTAGAGGAGTTTTACAACCTTTATAATGTGTTTGCATCGGCTGCAAGGAGATGGAGGAATCTGTCAATCATTTGTTTTCTGAGTGCCGATACTTCAGTTGTGGATTGTGGTAAGCCTGTTTTCAGTGGTTGGGAGTGCAGTATGTCATACACAATCAGGTATGGAGGAATTTCCTGCAATATACTGGGCTGTTATATAATCTGGGTGTTCGTGGGAATGAAGGCCAAGTAATATGGTTTGCCATGATGTGGGAAATCTGGAAATGCAGAAATGCAATGGTCTTTACAGGAAAACAGACCAGCATTGATGATATGTTATCTAAGGTCAAGATTGCATGTTGGTAATGGTTGAAGGCCAAACGAAAAGGATTTGTGTACCCTGTGGTAAATTGGCAAACTAATCCTTCAGTTTGTGGGCTCTTATACTTGCTGTTGATGGGATCAAGATTGTTAGGTGAGGAGTTCATGTGGGATTGAAGATTCATCAATTGCCACGGATGGTGTTTCAGCTGCTATCTTTTATTGTTTTAGACTGTTTAGTAGCTGTTATTTGAGCTACTAGTTTGTTCATGTTTCTCAATCTATGAAGTTTTTGTGAGGCTTTCATGAGGTTATTCTATGTAAACATAACATGTATCTTCTGTTATGATTTTGGAACACACCTTGTGGGCCAAATCATTTAATAAAATTTGCCTTTTAAAAAAAAGGTAAGGTTCCAATTATTTAATGGATGCGGACGGGAGAATAAATTGTCGGAAGTGGCTGTGTGTCATCTTGGGTTTCTGTTGGACGTATTGGATGTGTCAACAGACATTGGATTTGAAGAAAATCATCAGGATTTTGCAGCACATTTTGGGCCAGCCATCTTCTTAAGTTGGTTTTACCTGTACTCCACTATCACAATTAAAAGATTTAGGTAAAGGATATCTAAAACTAATATTCATCATAAATAAATAACGTGGCAAGGACAGGGAGTAATAGCTACTACTACCAAGCTATTTTCGCCTTTTCATCTAATCACCATAATAGATTCTTGTATGATTCACCATAATTATTCTGTAGGCATTTGTGTATGCCGATGGCCAAAATCCAAATGTTGTACAGCTGAATATATATGACCGGACGTAGTATCATAAAAACTAAAAACCCCATCTTCCTCTACTTTTATCGTCTGTTTTGTAATTGAACCAGAATTAATCTAATTAGTCATTAAAAAAAACACATTAGTCGCTCGTCTTACCAAAGAAATTATCCAAAATTCAAATTCAAAATGTCTTCACACACAACCAACAACAAAAAAACATAATTAGCTAAAATTCAGAATGTCTATACACTAATAAGATACGAGTCGTCATGATTCCAACATCCTTTGGGCATCATCATCAAGTCAAAGTCATAAGTCATATATATCCCAACACCCTTTGGGCATCATCATCAAGTCAAAATCATAAGTCATATATAGTATAATCCAGCAAACTGAAGAACAGGACCAAATCTCCAAAAAGAGAATCACAGTCCTTCCAGCTATTCATAAGTGCAACATATTTCCTAATTACCTCTCTAAAAACCCAAACTAGTCTTCCTTCCAAAAAAGAAAAAACTATTACACCCCAAAAAATATAATTCATTCATTATATACATATTACAATAAGCAGAAGCGGCATTGCAAAACTGAAAAATTCAAGCAATGCATGCTTCTTTTCCTAAACCCTCAAACACATAGTAATCAACAAAAACCCTAACAAGTTAAACTTCCCCCTTTTTCAGATTCTCCGAAAAATTGTGACAAGAACCACACTGACACAGTAAACACTACCTCACCCCATCATTATCAGATTCACCATTATTAGCATCAACAAACCTTTTCATTTTCATTCTATTAGCCACCGTCTTAACCCTCATCCTCTTCCTCGCCCCATTCCCCTCACCCCCGAAACGACACCGTTCGCCAACCGGATACCTCACCGGCAAGCTCATGTGGTAGCAGTAATACTCCTCCTTTCCCGCCACCACCGCCTCCAGCGGTGGCGGCGGCACCGCCGCGCCGTGGAACGTCCTCTGGCAATTCGAACACCTCAACGTGCAGTCCTCGTACTTGCGCTCGTACTCGTGCAGGTACCAGCAGTAAGGGCACATTGTCCAAAACGACGCCGTTCTGGCTGACTCTTCGATCTCTTTGTCGAAGCGGGCCTTGCGCGTTGGGTCGGAGATAACGCACCAGGCCTCGCGCACGCGCATGAGGGCCTCGTCGGCGAAGGGGAGCTTGTTCTTGTTCGGGTCGAGGAGCCGCACGAGGGTCTTGAAGTGCTGTCGTGCTAGGTCGCGGTTGTCGGCGCCGCCGGGGTGGAGGCGGAGGACGGAGTACCAGTCGTGCGGGTGGGAGGGTCCTCGGCGGCTCTCCGCCGCGGTGAGGACGTCCGCCACCGCGAGGATTTGGTCCAGATGGAGGGAGACGGTCGGGTCGGATCTTGAGATTTGGTTTGCGGACTCGCGGCAAGCGGTGAAGCTGCGGCGCGTGAGAAGAGAGAGACATGAACGGAGGAGGGAATCTTCGGACCCGCCGAGGGTTCCGTTGTTGTCTGTGTCTTGTTTCATTTTTTTTTTTTGTGGGGCGGTATTCTGACGAGGGGAAACGGAGGGGGTAAACTATGTGGGGGAAACTGAGGGTTTTATATTTCTGGTTTTTGAGCAAGGTCCCCTATTTTGAAATTTGACGGTGAGTATGCTCTTTTTATAATTAAAGTGAGACTTTTGGATTTTATGAATTTCTTGAAAATAAATTTTGTTATAGATGGTTTCATTTCACAAGGATTTATGAAATTATACATATACTTCCTCTACATTAATCTCTATCTCAATTAAAATCAAACCATTTTCTATTAACAGAAAAAAAATCAAAACATTCTAAGGTTATCTCTTAAACCAAAATTAGTCCTTTCTAAGGTTGTATCAAAACATTTTGTTGTAGATTAAGAGTTCCTTTGTTACACTTTTTCATAAAAGAATACCTTGTTTAAAAAAAACAAAATCATTTTTTTAATGCGCTTGTTTTAGTTCTTTAAAATAACCAGAAAGATGAAAAAAAAATTATTAAAATTAGAAACTATTTTGAATAAGTATTTTTTCTTAGAAGAGATTACAAGTATAATGGAGAACCACTAGGGTTTTTTCTATGCGAATGCCATGGGTGGAGCAGGTTTAGGCAACGAACCACTGAACGACGGTGGTGGAGGTAATATATGTCAATACGGATAAGGTGACGAATAACAAGGAAAAGATGGTAATCCCTTGAAACTGATGGTGCATATTGATACTTCAGGTTTTGAAGGTCTTTGTGTGCCATGGCAATATGCTCTTGCTGTCAAGTTACTTGGCAAATGGATTGGCTATAAATGTAATGTCTAACCGTCTTGGTAAATTATGGAAACTTATGGCAGGTTTTGACATGATTGATATTGACAATGATTATTTCATGGTGAAATTTGACCTGGAGGGAGATAGGGTGAATGTCATGGAGGGTGTTCCTTGGATGAACTTTGATCATTATCCCACAGTTCAAACTTGATCTCCAGAGTTTTGTTCCCCCTAAAGCTACCATTGATAGAACAATGGTATGGATTTGTTTCCTAGGCCTTAATCTTTTCTTTTATGATGGGAGTATACTCTTGGCTTTGGCAACTGCATTGGTAGGCCTATTAGGGTGGACTCAAACACCCTAGATGCTTGTAAGGGTAGATATGCGAGTAAGTGTGGATATTGATTTGAACAAACCAATGGTTGAGAGAGTTTGGATCCAAGAACACTGATATAAAGTAGAATGTGAAGGTTTGCATCATATTTGTTCACAGTGTGGATGCTTTGGGCATTTGTTAAGGGGTGCAAAGTTTCAGTTCAATCACCAATGGAAGAGTCTTCAAAGCTTGATCAAAATTCGACGGTTGTCCAAATTTCACCTAACCAGACGGCTCTGGCGAATTCATCAATGTCAATGAATGCAAATGATTCCAATATTGGCGTAATGGATACAATCATTACCATTAATTCAGGTATCCAAAATCAGGTTTTAATACATGGCGATTGGCTAATTGTGAAAACAAGAATCGTAATTCTAGATAAAAGGAAGTTATAGATCAAACCAATAATAATTATGGTGCAAATAAGGGCATCATGTAAATAATTATGGTGAACGCAATTCACGAATTAATGAGCCAAAATTCTCGATTCCAGGGGTAGCAATAGAATATCAAGCACTTAAAATGAAATCTCGGGCCCACGTAGTCAGGATCCATCAGGGAGCAAAATAAAAAAAGTTCCCAATAATAAACGTCAATGAGATGAGAGACAAGTTTATTTACAACAATTTATTAAAAAGGCAAATTCTTCCAAATTAATGCTGAAGAAAAGCATAAAGCGACCCGCCAATTAAAGAATGTAAAAAAGGGGCATCGTTGAAAGTTTATGACATCGATGGCGAGGGAAAATCCATGGTTAACATGCATAAGGTTTTCAGCATAAGGTATTCCGTTTTGATGGAGGAAGAAAATGCCCCCGCTAATGAGTGTGCAACCATGAAGGTAATCCAGCCAGATTCGGTGCCTATGGTGTCTGACCAGGTCCATCCTTGATAACTTGATTGGGCCTTTTTTGCCCACCTATCTTCAGTGTTTCTTTCCATGGATGGTTTAAGCACTTTTCTTTGATAGTATGGAATATTAGGGGTGCAAGGCGTGCTTGCACATGGTATCTTAAAGATATTGTCCTTCACTCCTATGTTTCTAATTTTTGAGACTCACACCTCATTTGATAGTAATAAGAAGCGGTGGGATTCCATTGGCTTCAAACCCTTGTTTCTGTAGGAAGCTTGACGTCACAATGGAGGGATTTGGTGTTAGGTCTCGACCACCATTCTCACCTACCATAAATTTTGATAATTAACAAAGAGTATAAATTATTGATATATTATGAGTTTATGACAAGTGGGTAAGACCATTTTTGCTAAAAGACTTAAATTTTATCTACAAATCTCGTCCATACTCAAAGGAGAAAATGTTCTCTTAATTATTAATCAGCACCCAACGTGCTATAAGACCAAGAGTGTCCACTCCTTGTATTAATCAATGTTATACATTGAGTATGTTCAACACGTGTCTAATTGGTATAAGTCTCATACATACTTTTATTACGTCCAATGTAGAATGAAAAAGTTATGCTAACTGAAAAGGGAAGTACACATATTCTCTCTCATAAAAATTTATTTTGCCTCTCTTTATTTGAATTGTTAACATTTGAATTTAAGGAAAGGACATAATAGAAGAGAATAGAAGGTCTACATAGAATATTCCTCAAGGGTCTCTTTCTTCAAGGACAAGGAGCTCATGCAGTTATATGCACTTTTGTTCTTTTCCTCTTGACTTAGAACATACCATATAGCCTTATCTCCTAGTGTGAGACAACGATCATTTCAAAGACTCAGCACTAATCCTATAATGGATTCTTCATTGAAGTCTATAAAAGGCATACTCGACCCAAAAAGTAAGATGAGGAAATTATTATGAGAAAACAAGAATAACTTTGAAGCAAAGCTCTACAAAAATCATTGCAGGATTCATTTAAGCTTTCATTGTTTATTCTTTGCTAAACAAAGTTATCTTGTACTTGAGCTTTATTTCTTATCCACTCATTGAGTGTTATTGAATACTTGTATTCATTCAAACTACTATTTGTGAATGCCAGGAGTGGCTTAGTGTTAAACAATACTTGGGTATTCTTAGATTCAATAGGAGTTTAAGATAGTACCAAAAGTGGCTATAAAAATACTTGTATAGCCAGAAGTGACAGGATAGAATACTTGTTTTGTAATCAAGTTTTTTATTAGTGAAATAGTAAAAGAGAACTGAACATACCTCTATTTGATTGAACCAGTTTAAATCAAATGTTTCCACGTCTTTTCTTTAACGGTTTTATTAAGAATTCTCTTAGTGTTTTCTATCATTTTTTTCATACCAAGTGTTTGCTTGAAAAACTGTTTTAAAACTTTATTTTACATAGTCACTAGACGATTGAACTTAGCTTTATCAAAACTTATTTCTTTTCAATGGACGACTCAACCTATACACATACATATGTGTTTGAACCTATGATAAACATTTTAAAAGTCATTATCTTTTATTAACACAATATTCAACCCCCCTTCTAGTGTGATTGTTGTTATTTCATTTGGATCTTGACTTCAAGGTCTGATATCTCGTTTTCTTTGGTTGACTAAACTCCTTAGTGTATAACTTTTGCAATAAAAAAGTGCAATGTGAGTTGGTATTGTTCAATAATGTATATGTTGCTCAACCCAAACATTTGTTCTTCTTTTTAAGATTATTTGACTGCCCTAGGGAAAAATTTGAATGGCCTTTGGCTAACTATGATTTAAGCTCTTACGAACCAAACCCTCATCCAACAACTCCTTTACTCGAGGAATAACCTCAAGCTCAAGAGGTATGGCAGTGCTAAGGGATGTTTCCCTTGATAGGAGAAGGTAGAAGGATTGTTTAAGAAGGAGTGCTATTTTAATATCACCTTTTGTTGCAAAATGGTTTTCCTTCTTAACAATCTTCTTGGAGGAATCCTTTCCCTCTTTTTCCTTCCCCTTGGCCTTTGAAGACAAGGCCTTACTATCCTTCTTTTTCTTTTGTTTTTTTAGTTTTTCTTCCTCATCCCTCTTATCTTTCATAGTTAGTTGATCTTTGGCCACCTACAGAGGTGTTTGAGGATGCAACACAAACTTTGTTCCAAGGTTGGTGAGGGTTATCTCATTAGTTAGGCCATTATAGATGATTTTCCTATCATATTGCCATGGCCTACCTAAGAGAAGGTGTCCTGCCTCCATAGAAACTACATCACAAATCACTTCATCCTTATATGTTCCAATGGAGAAGGGCACTTTCACTTGTTGATTGACTATCATCTCCCTTTGCTCATTGAGCCATTGAAGTTTGTAAGGCTTTGGATGGAGAATGATAGCAAGGCTCAACTTAGAGACTAATCTTGTGCTGCAACAATTGCAACATGAACTACTATCTACAATGAGAGAGCATGTGTTATAAAAAAATTTACACCTTGTGTGAAAAATATTCTCTCTTTGAGATTGGGTTAAGTCACAAGATTGGTCTCCTAGAAGCCTTCTGACCATTAAAAGGTCCCCTTTTTCTTGGGGGTAGATTTCTTCACTAGATTCTTCCCCTTTTGCTTCTTCACTTTCACTAGAGGAAGGTGAAGTAGTAACCTCATATTGGCTACTATAAATGTCTTTGCCTCCCATAATCATGGTTTTCTTGGTGGGGCATTGAGAAGCAATGTGTCATCTTCCAAGACATTTAAAGCACTTTATAGAGCTAGTCTTCTCTCACATACTAGCCTTAGGGGGTTGCTTTTTTATTGTCTTCCCGTTATCATCTTTGGGCTTAGAAGGTGCAGCCCCTGAGATGCCTTGACCTTGGTCTTTCTTTGGATAAGAGTGAGAGCCATAATATTTTGAAGTAGGCTTTCTTTAAAGTTGTTACTCTACCCTTATGCAAAGTTGGACTAGGTCATCTAGGTTCCTATATGGAAGGAGATCAACCTTATCCCTCACTTCCATATTAAGCCCACTAAGGAACCTAGCAATACTTGTTCCTTCCTCCTCCCTAAGCCCAACTCTCAAAAGGAGTAGTTCCATTTGTTGCCTATACTCTTCAACACTCATACTCCCTTGTCTAAGCCTTTGGAGCTTGTCCATAAGCTCCCTTTCATAGTAGGAGGGGATGTAACTCTTCCTAAGGGCACTTTTCAAGTCATTCCAATACTCCACTGAAGAATCCCATGAATCCTTCTTTCCCTAACAAGGGAAGTCCACCAATAGAGTGCATACCCTTGGAAGCAAAGGGTAGCCAAAGGAACCTTCATTTCCCAATCTAAATAAGCCTCTATATTGTTCTTCCCATGGAAGTATGAGAGGTTAATGTTAGCCTCTTGAGGTTTTCTTTCCTTTTCTCTCCTATGGGAGTGAGCTCTAGGATGTGACCTATTCCTTCCTCTATAATAGTCTCTAAGTTCTTCACTTAGGCTCTTGCAAGAGTCATGACTACTATAGGAGGCATGTTTTTATTTTTCTATTTTTTTCATTATTTTTCTTCTTTCTTCCTCTCTTATTTGTTCTCTCTCATCTTGATTTATTTCTACCCTCTCTTTTCATTTTTCTTTTTTTTCTACTTTTTCTTTCCATAACTTGAGGAAACTCAACTCATCTAAGATTCTAGATAAAGGTTCCTTATGAATAGTACCCTCTCCATTAACACTAGATGAATGATGACTCATGTTGGTTCCTAAGTTATGGTTCTTTCTTGTTGGGGTTTGTAAAAGGTAAAAGTTAGGGTTCAAAAGAACTCAAGATAAACGTGATAAGCAAGAAGAAAGTATTATGTAATTACAAGATAAACTAGGCATGACTAGTAAATAAAATAAGCTATGAAAGTAAGCAAGAAATTAAAGTGCAAGAAATGTAAACTAGGCGGATCTTAGGAGTGTTTGGATGACCACAGTTAAGGTTCTCAACAAAACACTCACTATCCTAAGGGAAAATTGCCTAAAATTATTACACACAAATGGAAGTTTGATAACCTATTGGATGCTCCCAACACACTTCCAATGAAAGACCTTTTTGTTACAAAACTTGAAAGCAATGAAGATAAGTGAATTGCCAGTTACAAAATTACAAAACGGTCCTCAATTTTGGTGGTTGTTCTCTCTTTGGTGATTCACTCAATTTGTAGTTCTTCTTAGTCCAATAGCTCTTAAGGTGGTTGGCCCCTTGCTTCTTGACTCCAATTCTTCAAGGGATGGCACCAATCCTCCTTTCCAATTCCCTATATGGCAACTCACAAACAAGGAAACAAAGAGACAAGCAATAACCAAAGACCAAAAAAAATGAAATGAAAGCTAAACCAATAGAGTTTTAACAAGACAAATTTCAAGGATTATTCAACAATTAAAGCAATGAAAAGCACACAAAGCAAGCTAGGACTCAAAGAGAAACCTAGAATGACTCTAGAGTAGAGTAGAAAAACTATAAAAAAAAATTCAAGAAACCTCTAGTTTTGGCACTTGTTTTCACACTACTTTTCAATTTGAAATTTCGTAACTAAGATTGTTTTAAAATAGGTACCAATTATAGAACAAATTTTGAGCCAAACAACAAGCACACTTCCCTTTCACTTTTTTTTTCTCTGGACATTGATTTTCCTACCAAAGTGTATGATTTTTCTTATTTTTTTTCATTTATCCAAATCAGTTGGTTCTTTTTTTTCTAATTTTGGTCAAGATGTCTAGAAAATTCAGTATAAATTTTAGCTCAAAATTCGTAGTGACCAATTCCCAGTAATTTTTACAAGTTTGGATGTTCAAGCTGCCAACACCAATGATTTCAACCTAGAAATCAAGAGTAGTGTTTATGTTGCTTAAGGCTTGGATAGTTACAATTTGTGTTTGCTTATGCTCAACTGTCTTGAATAACACAATTCAAGAGAGCTTAAGACTTATTTTGATTCACAAATCCAGACACAACTCAACTTCTTCATAGGCATCATGTAGGAAACTTAGAAAACAAAAAAAAAGTTCAACAACAAGACTACTAGGAATTGATTTAGAACATGTTTATGAACTAAATAACATCCATGAATTAGACTCAAAATTCAAAAGATAGGTTAAGAATGACAAGAATACATGAACAAATGTATCTTGAATTCAATCAACCAAAATCAAAATTCAACACAAACTTAGAACATAATGTGACAATTATTATGACTAAACATGATTCTAAGACAACATGGATTAAGTGATTTACACTTAGATTTTTGTGTTTTTTTTTCTAATCAATATTTTGGAAGAAAATTTAGATCTAAAGGTTCAGCACAAGAAGATTATGACTAAAAAATGATAGAACCTAAAATTAACACAAAAACATTATTCAAGAGTAGATCTATAAAATTTGAACCATAGAAATGCAAGAACAAGTGTAGATATAAGATTTAATCGGTTTATTTTTTTGAATCTACTCTAAAAAGCACCAAACCACAAGAAAATGGAAGATATACATGGATAATAAGATGAAGAGCAAGAAATTAAAGTGAATTGACCGAACAAAAAGATAGAGGAAGCAAAAGAACATCACCTAGACGAAGATGCTCTTGATACCACATGATGTAGCTCCATGTGGAGCTGGTAGGCCTTGGATCTTCTTCATCAATGGAGTCCTTTGCTTCTTGAAGATCAATGGCAGCAAAATGAAGAAGGAAGAAAGATGATTGGAGACGCCACTTCAAGGAGAAGATGAGTCAAGAACAAGCTCACCACCATAGTGATGTAAGCTGCATTGGAGCTTGTAGGCCTATGATCTTCTTCATCAATGGATTCCTTTGCTTCTTGGAAGATGAATGGCAGCATAATGGAGAAGGAAGAGAGAGAGGAGACTCCACTTCAAGGAGAAGATAAGTCTAGAAGAAGCTCACCACCATAGGAGGTCATAGATAAGAGTTTGGAGGAAGGAGATGAATGAAGGGAGAGGGAGAGGGAGAGGGAGAGAAGAGCACGAAATTTTGTGCTCTAAGAGAGCTCTGAAATCTGAAGTTTAATTTTCAAATCATCAAAGTTCAAAAAGAAAATGCACACACATGGTCTCTATTTATAGCCTAAGTATCACACAAAATTGGAGGGAAATTTGAATTTCTATTCAAATTTCACTTGAATTTGAAATTGAATTTGTGGAGCCAAATTTTGGAGCCAAAATTTCACTAATTATGATTAGTGAATTTTAGCTATGGTTCAGCCCACTAATCCAAGATCAATTCCAAGATTCTCCACTAACTGTGCTTAGGTGTCATGAGGCATATAAAGCATGAAGGACATGCACAAAGTGTGATTATATGATGTGGCAATGGGATGTAGTAAGCAAATGCTCACCTCCCCCTCTAAAATTTAATTGGATTGAGCTTCTCCCAATTCAATTAAATTTATTTCCAACCACACACATCAAAGATTCACTTAATGCATGTGAAATTACAAAACTACCCCTGATACAAAAACTAGGCTATGTGCCCTAAAATACAAGGGCTGAAAAATTCTACATTTCTAGGGTTCCTTACCTATTTTATGGAGCCCTAAATACAAGGCCCAAAAATAATGAAACCTTAATCTAATATGTTCAAAGATAAGTGGGCTCAAACTTAGCCCATAGGCCCAAAATCTACCCTAAGGCTCATGAGAACCCTAGGGCCTTCTGTTGCATCTCTGGCACAATCTACTTGGAGTCTTCTATCCAATGTCCTTGCGGGGTAGGATTGCATCACATAGGAAGCCATGGATAAGAACTTGAAGGTAGGAGAAGATGAGTGGAGGGAGAAGGAGAGAAGGAGCACGAAATTTTATGCCTCAAATGAGGTCTGAACTTTGAAGTGTAATTCTCCAATGATCAAAGTTGAAAAAATGAACACACAAGGTCTCTATTTATAGCCTAAGTGTCACACAAAATTGGAAGGAAATTTGAATTTCTATTCAAATTTCACTTGGATTTGAATTTGAATTGGTGGAGCCAAATTTGGAGCCAAAATTTCACTAATTATGATTAGTGAATTTTAGCTATGGTTCAGCCCACTAATCCAAGATCAAGTCCAAGATTCTCCACTGAGTGTACTTAGGTGTCATGAGGCATGTAAAACATGAAGGACATGCACAAAATATGACTATATGATGTGGCAATGGGGTATAGTAAGCAAATGCTAACCTCTCCCTTAGGATGGTCCAAAATTTAATTGGATTGAGCTTCTCCCAATTCAATTAAATTTCTCTCCCAACACACACACATCAAATAGTGTACTTAATGCATGTGAAATTACAAAACTATCGCTAATACAAAAACTAGTCTAGGTGGCCTAAAATGTAAGGGCTAAAAAATCCTACATTATTAGGGTACAAAAATAATGAAATCTTAATCTAATATGTACAAAGATTAGTGGGCTCATACTTAGCCCATGGGTCCAAAATCTACCCTAAGGCTCATGAGAACCCTAGGGTCTTCTCTTGCATCCCTGGCTCAATCTTCTTGTAGTCTTCTATCCAATACCCTTGGGGGGTAGGATTACATCAGGATGGAGTACCAGTTGTGGGGGTGTGAGGGGTTTTCACACCAAGGACGCTCGCCACAATGAGGATTTGGTTTGCTTGGACGGAGGCGGTTGGGTCAGATCCTGAGATTTGGTTTGTGGATTGGAGACACTTGGTGAAGGTGTGATGCTTGAGATGGGAGAGACATGGATGGAGGAAAGAATCGAGTACGAGTGTTGATTTAGACCTGTCTAGGGTTCCGTTTTTGTTTTTCGTGTTTGGGTTTTGTTTCTTTCTCTTATGATTGGAGCTAACAAAATGGATGGGCTGGTCCATCAGACCAAGCATGAAAAATTGACTAGGTTGGGCTAGCCCTATTTTATATAGGTCTTGTTTTTTGAAGTTCAGTAAAGTCTGGTGGTTCATTGGGACAACAAATATTGGCTCATTTTACTTTTTTTAATCTAAATTTATACAAATTCAAAAGAAAAAAAATTAAAATTAAGAAAGTATTGAACTAAAATAGGCCTGGTTGAATTTAGGCTTGTGTTTCTTGAGTCCAACTTAGGCTCTATCCTATTTACGTCCAGCTCGGCCCGAACCAGTTGGCCAACGGGCCATCCCGATAGGCCAGGTCCGTTTTACCAACTCTAATTTTGGTATTTTGAAGAGGGGAAGTGGAAGGGGTGACTATGTGACAAAAAGTGAGGGTTTTATATTTTGGTTTTGAGCATGGTCCCCCAAATTGAAAATTGGCCATGAATATGTTCTTTTTATTATTAAGGTGAGACTTTTTCTTTATAAAATCAAGGTTAGACTTTTGGATTTTATGAATTTTTTGAAAATATATTTAATGAATCTTTATGCCAAATGTCATTTTTGGTCAATTATGTTTTTGTGTTTCTTCATTTTGGCACATTAAGTTTTAAAAGTTTCATTTTGGTCCTTTATGTTTTTAAAAGTTTCATTTTGGTACATTAAGTTTTAAAAGTTTCATTTTGATCTTTTCTTTCATTTTTCTTTTAAAACGTTATGAAATAACAACAAACATACTAAAATGGGGGTTGGATAGTGTGTTAATCAAAGATAATAACTTTTTAAAACTTTTAACACAAATATGTATATGTATGGTAAGTCATGCACTGAAAAGAAAACAAGTTTTAATATGGCCAAGCTTGATCATCCAATGACTAAATAAGATAAAGTCTTTAAAACATTTTTTCAAACAAATACTTGGTATGAAAAGAATGACAAAAAGTGTTAAGAGAATGCTTGATAAACCGTCAAGGAGAGAAGTAGAAACACTTGGTTTATACTGGTTCACTCAACTTGAGCTATGTCCAATTCTCCTTTACAAAATAGTAAATGGTTCCACTAATCAAAACTTGATTATAAAACAAGTATTCCGACTTGTCACTCCTGTCTATACAAGTATTCTTAATACCACTTCTAGCACTGTCTTAGACTCCCCCTGAATCTAAAAAACCAAACATTGTTCAACACTAAGTCAGTCCTCGCTTTAACAAATAGTAGTTTGAATGAATACAAGCATTCAATAACACTCAATGAGTGAATATACAGTAAAGCTCAATTACAAGATAACTTTGCTTAGCAAAGGATAAACAAATGAAAACTTAAATTAGTCGTCCAGTGATTTCAGTAGAGTTTTGCTTTAGAGATATTCTTGTTTTCTCGTAATGATTTTGTCGTGTTCTTTTTGGGTAGAGATTGCAATTTATAGACTTCAGTGAAAGATTCGTTATGAGATTAGTGTCGATTCCTTGAAAATACCGTTGTCTCAGACTGGGAGATAAGGCTATGTGGCATCCTTTGACTCGCGAGGAAATGAGAAATAGTACAAACAGCTGCATGTACTTCCTGTACTCAATGAAAGCGACCCATGAGGAATATTCTTTATAGACCTTCTATTCTCTTCTATTCAGTCATTTCCTTAAATTCAAATGTTATCAATTCAAATAAAGAGAGGCAAACTTAAAATCCAAGAGAGAGAATATGTGCGCTTCCCCTTTCAACTATCACAACCTTTTCAGATCGTGTTGATCATTTTGAACTAGTATACGAGTCTCATATTGACTAGACACGTGTGCCAATAGTATTCCATGTATAACACTAGTTTTTATCACAAAGGAACACTTTAGGTTTTAGCGCGTTGGGCACTAGTTAATATTTAGTAGAGCATTAACCTCTTGAGTACAAAGATTATAGATAAGTCCTTTAATAACGTTGATCCTGTCCACTTATCATAAACTTGTTAAAACATAATTTATACTTATTGTTAATCATCAAAATCCTAAGTAGATGTGAAAAGTGATCGTCTAGAACTAACATGTTAGTCCTCCATCAATGTTTTAAATTTTTATGGAACACTAAATATAAGTAAAATAATTAATTCTAAATAGTGGCGGCTAAAATAATTGAGGCTTAATTGCACTTTTTACCGCAAACTTTTTAATTTTTGGAAAATTTTTCCCAACAAATTAATTTAGCGCATTTTACTCCCAACTTTAAAGAAATTTTTGGATTTTATCTTTAGTCATTTTACTCTTAACATAATTTCATTTTCTACCTGAAATTTTTATTTTTTGGCAAATTTTATCCATAGTTTTTTTTTGGCAAATATTACCCCTAATTTGTGCTTATTAATGGATAAATGACTGTGGGTAGGCATGGCACTAATATTTTTAATGAAAAACGAAAAAAAATCAAAATGAAACTTTTGTAAATATAAAAGATTAAAATAAAACTTTTAAAACTTAATGTATCAAGGTGAAACTTTCAAAAAATAAAGGACCAAAATGAAAATCTTAAAATTTAATGTACCAAAGTGAAAAACACTAAAATATAATGGACCCGGAGTGACATTTAGTCAATCTTTATTCATAGAGATATTTAGAGAATCGAGACATATTTGGACACTAAATATAGACATTTCTTCTGATGAAAATTTGAACATTGATTTGTCAAGTTGAAAGGGATTAGTCCCTTAACCCTTTCACTACATCCAATTCTCATGCCAGTATTTTCTTTTATCTTTTTAGAAAAAGTAAATGTGATTTTTATTAGATTTTATCATTTAAAAGTTTAATAATACACCTTCCATTCTAGATTATATGAGAAAAAAATTATTTCAAAATATATGTTGTCTTACAAAATCAATGTTGCATTAAATATGTTTTTCCAATACTACCCTTAATTAATACTTAGTGGAAAATAGTGTATAAAAAGAATAAATTGGTCATTTATTAGAGAGATAAAGGATATATTAGGAATATATCTAATATTTTCTTTGAAAATCAACAAATTAATTACATTACTTAATACTTGTGTTAAAATCTTAAACGTCATATATTCTAAAATAGAGGTAGTATTTAACATGAGAGAAATAGATGAGACAGGGTAATAATGAGTCATTTTAGTGACTGATTTTGAAAAGAATTAAACATAAGTTCGAATAATAAAAAGTGGAAATTCAATATTTTTTATGGTAAATATTTTCTTTATTACTATAATTCAAATGAATATTTTTACTCAATGTGAATGATTTTTTTTTTATATTGAACCTTAGTCATCAATCTAACTTGAAAGTACTGACTTTTTAGGTTAAAGTTAGGGATGGCAGCGGGCACGAGTAGACACATGTAATGCCTAATTGCTACCTGCCCCGCGTGCTAAAATATTTGTTTGTGCCTGCCTTGTGAACCCGCATATGCAACTATCCATGAATATTTTTAAACCCACAAATACCCATATGGATATCCATGAATATTAAAAAATAAAAAATGGAAAAAAAATCTTTTTTTAGCAAAAGAAAGGAAAATATATAATGCTCAACAACTCTATGAGAATTAGACTCTTTAAAACATGTCTATTGCATAACTCCAATGCATAAATTCAAATAACATTAGTCTCTTTAAAATTTCAAAGCCACAAGATTTAGAAGGAACTCAATATTTGCATGCTTCTCTGAAAAAAATTCTGGTGTATAAACTGAATTGTAAGTAGATAACTACAATTATAGATAATACTGGATATTATACTATTTAATACCAAGTTGTGACAAAGAGTACTATTTTAGAACGCCAAAAAGAGTAGCCATAAAAATTCACATTGTTATGACAATGCTAGTGCTAAAACAAAAGTGAAAAACTAATTTCAATTCAAATTTGACATACTTGACTGTCACCATAAGAAATATAAAACCCCACTAAATATAAAATAGAAAAATACACGAATTTCATTATAGAAATATTGACATACTTCTCTGTCAACAATTGATATCAACATTGACATACCCACAAATTAGCTTGCATATTAAATAATGATTAAATACTCATTTGGTCCCTATAGTTTCATGATTCTTACCTTTTTAGTCCCTATAGTTTGAAAGTGGTCTTTTTAGTCCTTAAAGTTTACATCTTAATTCTCTTTTAGTCATTGTAGTTTAAAAGTGTTCTTTTTAGTCCTTATAGTTTGTATTTTAATTCTCTTTTAGTCCCTATAATTTGAAAACTATAGGGACTAAAAAGACCACTTTCAAAACCACAGGGACTAAAAGAGAATTAAAATGTAAACTATAGGGACTAAAAAGATCACTTTCAAACTATAGGGACTAAAAAAGTAAGAATCATGAAACTATAGCGACCAAATAAGTAATTTAACCTTAAATAATAAATCAAATTAAGTGAGTAGCAAAGAAAATGCTACTTCATCACGTATAATAAATCAAATTAATTTATAGACTTGTTGGTACAGTGTAGGGCTGTTGTGCCGTGTGGGAGAGTGTCGTTGGTGACGAGGGTGTTGTGCAGTGATGATGACGACGAGGTTGTGCTGTCATGCCAGTACGGTGCAGACTGTAGTGACGCTGGTGAGGGAGGGAGAGGTGTGTAATAGGTGAAGGAGGTAGGGTAAGGGGAGCGCCGCTGAGGGAAGGAGGAAGGGAGGCAGGGTGGTTGAGGCCATGAGTTCGTGACTTGTAAGGGAGAACGTCGCATGAGTGTGAGAGTGAGTGTGTGACTGCATGAAAGAGAAGAGGAGGGTGCAGAGTAGATAGATTAGGGTTTTATTTCTACCTTATGTTATATATTTTCGATTACGAAAAAGAATTATACATGTTCATTTTTTAAATTATAACATAAATTCTATCTCCATAAATATGGATATAAGACAAATAAGAAAAGGGGATCACTTTTTTTTTCGTTCTTATCCTAGTCCTTTTTGTGCAAGTAAAATAAGATGGGACTTCAAAGAATTAAAGGATTATTTCGTTTCTGATAGTTACTTATTTAATCGGTGGATGGAAGTATACTCTAGATCGGAATTATGGGGAGTACTGCCTTGTTTTTTTCTACCAACGGAAAGCCCCAATTAGTATTTTTTTCAATTATACATAAATATAAATGTTCTTTTAGATATTTTAAAAAATATATGTTACTAATCCTTTGTTTATTTTGGTGTTTCTAATCATCCATTCATTTTTTATTAATCCCTTATTTATGTTAATATATATATATATATATATATATATATATATATATGCTTATATATATGCTAATTCATACAAATGATATTGAAAATTTAATTTAAAAAGGGTTGGTCTTTTACACCCGCTTCAAGACAGGATGACAAATCAACCAACCTTGGGAAAAACAACAACTTTTACCTATAATTTAATTCATTTTTTTCACTTTATTCTTATACATAGAAAATGAGACTCAATATTTTTAGTGCAATTTAAAATCATCATCTTTTCTATTAACTATAAGTAATATAGTATTCTATAAATTATATTCAAAAGAAGTTGTTTTATTGCACTCATATAACTATCTGATTAAATTTTTCAATCCGAATGCGAAAAATAAATTAAAAAAATCAATAGATATATATTCAATTTATTTTCCTACTTTACTACAAAGTACTATAAAGAGAAGGGTATAGCAAATGGTATCAAAAAAATTTTGTCTCAACGAATCGCACGTAGAGATATTGATAACACACATAGAGTTAATGGTATTTTATATAACTAATCGATTGAGTAGCTGCTCATAGACCACCCAAAAAGGAATATTTATTATTTGACCCATATCCTGACATAAGAAGTCCAATGGGAGCAATACTCAAAACAACAATCCATAAAAAAACACCAATATTCAGATCAGATAAAACAAAGTTATAGCCAAGAGGAATTACTGAATAGCTTATTATAATCGATATGACTGATATAGATGGTCCTATACTAAATAAAATATCTCCTTTAGATGGAATAAGATTCTCTTTCTAACGTAATTTTGTTTCGTCTACTAAAGTTTGTGTGGAAGCAATGTTTTCCAAGTTTATTTTGATGATGCAAAAGACTCAAGTCAAGAATCAATTCGTTCAATCAATGCAAGTTTCAAGAATCAAAGATTCGTTCAATCAATGCAAGTTTCAAGAATCAAAGAGTCGTTCAATCAAAGCAAGTTTCAAGAATCAAGATTAAAGTGAAGATTCAAGAGAAGACTCAATTATGATAAGTATTAAAAGAGTTTTTCAAAATATTGAATAGCACAATTTTGTTCAAGAGAATTTTTCAAAGAAAAATATTTTACCAAGAGTTTTACTCTCTAGTAATCGATTACCAGAAGGCAGTAATCGATTACCAGTAGCCAACATTCTTTTCAAACTGATTTACAAAGTTGTAATCGATTACCATAATCATGTAATCGATTACCAATGTTTTTAAAACGTTAGATGTCAAATTTCAAGAGTCACAACTTGTGATAAAACATTTTCAAATCATTTCAAACTTGTGTAATCGATTACACAATACTTGTAATCGATTACCAGTGTTTCTAAACATTTTGATTTTTAAATTTAAACATGAAGAGTCACATCTGTTGATGTGTAATCGATTACACTATGATGGTAATCGATTACCACTGACTTATTTTGAAAATTAAATTACCAAAAGTCACAATTCTTAAAGTGACTAGTTTCTGAAGATTTTTCAAAAGTCACAACCTTTAAAGTGACTAGTTTTCAAAAGAGTCACAACTTTTAAAGTGACTAGTTTTCGAATGAGTGACAACTTTTAAAAAGTGACTAGTTTTGAAGAAATTGCCAAGAGTCATAAACTTTTAACTTGAGTCATCAAATGACTATAAATATGTGACCATGACACGAATTTTAAAGTGACAACTTTCAGATTTCTTTCATTCATTCAAAGCATTCTTCTAAGAGTTGTTGTTCAAAACTTTCTTTATTCAAGAAAAGTTCATTGGCCAAAAACTTGTGCTATTCTTCTTCTTCATTCCTTTTCCCTATTGCCAAAAGGTTCAAAGAACTAACCGCTTGAGAATTTTTTTTATTCTTCCTTCTCTCTTTTGCCAAAAGATTCAAAGGACTAATCGCCTGAGAATTCTTTTGATTCTTCCTCTTCCCTCTAAACAAAAGATTTCAAAGGACTAACCGCCTGAGATATCTTTTGTTTCCCCTTACAAAGATTCAAGGGACTAATCGCCTAAGAATTCTTTGTGGTACAAGTAGAGCGTACATCTACTTGGGTTGTAATACTGAGAACAAGAGAGGGTACATCTCTTGTGGATCAGTTCAAGTGGAGTGTACATCCACTTGGTTGTTCAAAGAGAACAAGGGAGGGTACATCCCTTGTGGATCTTTGCTTGTAAAGGATTTTACAAGGTTATTGAAAATCTCAAGAACCGGTGGTTGCTTGGGGATTGGATGTAGGCACGGGTTGTTGCCGAACCAGTATAAATCCTGTGTTTGTCTTCTTCTTCCCTACACTCTTTATCTTTCCACTGTGTTCTTTTTATTTCCGCTTTACTTTTGTCTAAGTTATTGTTTCTGTTCTTTACTTTCTCATAACTTAGTAGTAAAGCTTAATTGAATCTAGTAACATTAAGAAGGATAAATTTTTAATTAGTCAAGACACGTTCATAATTAATTCATCTCCCCCTTCTTAATTATTCTGAGGCCACTTGATCCAACAGTTTGAAGAACTCCAAAAGGACCTGCGCATTCATGTCCAATACGTTGTTGTATCCCTGCGGATATTTCCCTTTCTAACCATACAATTGCTAGTACACTTGTTGTAATTTCCAATATAAGAATCAAAATAGGGGAAATAACCATATAATTCCATATATCTCCTTAAAAGATTCCAATATGAAAAAATGGATATCTTGTATCTCTGTTAAATAAATTATCATTTCAACGATCAAATTCTCCTATAATAATATCTATGCTACCTAGTATTGTCATAATATCGGCCAATTTCATTCTTTTAACTAATCGAGGAAGAATTTGCAAATTAATAAAACCTGGCAGATGAATTTTCCATTTCTAGGGAAAATCATTTTGATCCCCTATTAGAAAAATTCTCAATTTTCCCTTGGGGGCTTAAATTCTTACATAAAGTTCTTGCTTTGGCAATTCAAGAGTCAGAGACGGTTTTTTACTAATAAATTGATACTCAAACTCATTCCATTCTGACTCTTTTTTCTATCAAAACAGTGAATTTCCAAATTTTCATAAGGTCCGCCAAGAAAACGAATATCTGTTTACACTACCCATTTTATATTCATCGCAGATTTTATTCACGGCTATCCATGGTTGCGAATTGTTTTTGCCATTCCTAGTTAAAGTTAGTGCTTAGGCCTTGATAGATGATTCCTATTCCCGACACTACTTATACTGCCTTGTCATCCTACAAAATTTTATAGTGATAGTAATAATGAGACTAAAATAAATCCTTCCAAGGTTATCTTAACTAACCAGAGTGCAATTATTCTTATATACTTTTCAGCTTCAATTACCTCAATTATAAGTAGACCATTCTAAGGTTATCTCTTCAACCAAACTTAATCTCTTTTTTGATCAAATTAATTCTTTATAAGGTTATATAAATTTTTTTTGAAGTAAATTAAGGGTTCATTCGTTTAAAATAGACTTTAAAAAGTAATCATTTTTTAACTTTTTGAGTTTTTTTAAAAAAAGTATTCAGAAGATGATGAAAATTAAAATCTTATTATATCAAAAACTATTTTAGGTTTTATAAAATCAGTTAGTTCCTTTTTTTAAAAAAATTAATATTATAAATAAATATAAATCAGTTTTTATAAAAGCTATTTAAGCCTAAGCATAGGTTGCTCCTAGCAGGGGTGGACTAGGGGGGCCAAATATAAAATAGATAAATTTATACTAAAAGATATACATTAATTAATATATTTTTTTATAAAAAAAGCCTAATTAATTATGTTGCAAAAATTTATTCAAGTAAATTTCAATGAATGTCTTGTACAATTTAATATTTATTTATTTTTTCAATTTTTTAGAATGCACTTTTCCAAAGTTTATACAATGTTGTTTAGATTCAAAGCTAGAAGGAGATTGAAGACTAACAAATAATAACAAGAAGAACAAAGTTGAGAGAAGAGAAACAAAAAAAAAATGAAGAATAGTAATTAAAAAAAAAAAGAATAGCTATGGTATGTCCCAAAATTTAAGTTGTTCCTTGTGTAGTATTCATAAACTTATCTTATAGACAAAAGTTAATAATAAATAGTAGTACTATTTAACTCCTCAAATCAATTAGTACCAAGTCAATATAAAAGAAAGAAGAATAAAGTTATTTGATTACAATTATAAATATTTTTTTTGCTGGAACAATTATAAATATTTATAATCTTTAAAATACATTATAAAAGGAAAAAATATTAAAAAAACACTCAAATATTTTGTTTATAAAAGGAAAAAATATATAACTATTTCTACAATGAAGACTATAAAAAGAAAATTAGTATGTATAAAGTATATTTGCCTTAAAAGGAAGAAAAAATGTCATTATTTTCACAATGAATACCATAAAAGGGAAAAAAATATTTTATCAAAAATAAAATTAAATAGGTAATTAATACTTAAATATTATTATTTTCTACCATCAAACTCTTTAAATAAAATATTTAATTTATTATTAAAATATTATACATTGTACATATTAAAAAATTATATTTAAAGGGGGGGGGGGGGGGGGGGACTATTTCATCCGCCCCTACCAGGTGATTTAGGTAGTTTCATATCGAGCAAATTAAGGCTGTAACATCCCAATTTTTCATGTGTGTGTGGTAGACAACGTTATTGTTTTGTTATGCAATTGGTTAGTGTTTTTAGACTATTGAAATGGTAAAAAAAAATGGGATGTTATCATAGGATACCTAGGCATGGTTAAACTCTTAAGTTTTTAAGTTAAAGTCTAGAAAAAATAAGGATAATTCAGAGAAAATTTTTTGGTCAAATAATGGTCAACTCATTAATGACCTAGATGTTAATAATTGGATTTTGGTCTAAAAATAGAAATTAGAAGCTTGAAAGAAAATTAGTAATTAATGTAAGTAAAGTTAGAAATTAAGTGGGGATAATTAAGGTTGATTATTGGTGATTTAGATTCCTTAGAATTAGAAAAGGGGTAACTAAGTCATGAGAGTTTAAAGTGGAGGATATTTTCTTAAATGACTATATAACTAGTTTAAAAATAGAATTTTAGTTTAATTAGTTGGTGACTAATTAAATTTTCTAGTTATGTGATGTAGAATAATTAAAATAAGTTAGAGTTGTAACACCTTGAAACATTATAACTCAAACTGACAGAGGAAACTCTGTGTTGTGTCATTTGTGCATGTATGAATTTAATTTCAGTAGTTATATTTTTTTAATTGTAGAGTTTCATGTTATATATATGTATGTGATTGATTTAATAAAGCTTGATAGAGAAATATAAATTGTCCGAGCTAGATTTTCATCTACGCAAGAATTGGACTGTGCATTGAGTCACAATGTAATTTGTCTCTGTGAGTGGACTATGTGCAAGGTTCACTCTGAGTACACATATCCTAAGGGAGGTTAGCACACTAATCTAGAAGATTATGATAAGATTTATCAGTTTTAGCAAAAACAGTTTTTACCATTTTTGGCAAAATTCTACTTTATTCTTTTATAGTTAGTTTTGGAAAAGTGCAAGAAGTCATATAAGGCATGGCTGAGCTAGTGGAGAGCACCTCAAGAGCTGTCCAAGCTGCCAATTAATCATATTAATGGTCATTCAAAGTGCTTAAGTTACGAAGATAAGGATTAGGCCTTGCAATCCCATTAGTCCAAGCTTTTCACCTACAATAAGTGTTGTTTCAAAAAGCCAAAGCCTAGGCCAATTCTCTCATTTTGCTAAAGCTTTTGGAGAAAGAGGAGACCATATTTTTCTTTTTCTTCCAAGTTTTACCAAGTGTTCTTGAGCCCTTCTTCCATCAAGCTCAAATAAGTGACCTCCATTTTCAACTCTAAGCTTGATTTTCACTTCATTTTCTTGCTCTATTCTCACTTGTAGTTTCAAAACCTTATTTTGCACTCTTGAAGGTTGGAAACTTGAATCTAAACTTCCTCATTCTTCCTTCTAAATTTTATGGAGACTACTAGAGGTAAAGGAGGTCATTCCAACTCTTGAACCATAGGCTTGTTGAACTATTTTGAATATGTTGTTGTTTTGAAATTTTCGAGCTTGTTGTCATGTCCTGAATCTGTGTGCTGAGTTATTTTTCTTAAGTTTTTTATGCCAAAAATGAGTTCCTAGCAAATGTTACAGATAAAACAAGTTTAAGGATCTTTAGTAAAATGAAAAATCTGTCACGAATTTGGACGGAGAGTTACAAAAGCATGGACTATTTTTATTAAAGTTTTGACCTCAAAAATGAGTTTATTAGGTTTGAAAATATAGGGTAGCATATAAGATTTGCGAAAATCCAACTCTCGGAGCACCGAGAACGCTAAAAATAAGTTAGGAGCAAAACTGTGAAAAATCGAGTGACAAAGTGATTTTAGAGAGTAGATAGCTTAACTTTGGAATCCATGTCTCCATATAAATTATCTTAGAATTATTTATTTTCCGGAACTGCTGATGTATTTACTTTTATATTACTAAGGTAAATGCAAGATTTGATGACTGATGCATGTTCTAAAATTGTGATAATTCTCTGCTGATAAAATTACTTAAATGTGTGCCTATATTATATTATGATTATTGAATGATAACATCAACATAGTGTGAACTCCAACAATTATATTTGTGGCATGCAATTTTTTTTTATAATATATATATATATATATATATATATATATATATATATATATATATATATATATATATATATATATATATATATATATATATATATATATATATATATATATATATATATATATATATATATATATATTGTCTGCATATTGTCATTTTTATTTGTACGTGCTATGGATTGGGTCCGGGGGTGTTCGATCCTCTCCAAATTTTTTGTTATGTTTGTTTAGACAACTATAATTACAAAGGCTATGTTGTTAGATTATTTTGTATGACAAGTGGTTTTATTGCTTAAGGGGCCACGATTAGTTTCTTGAGAGTAGTATGCAGGGTTGAACCTCGTCTCTCTTTCTTGTTTGCTTGTTTGTATGCGTTCATTGATGTATGTGGTATGAGGACTACACACGTGAGACGATGGCAAGATTCAAGAGGATTGGACCGAGAGTAAAAGAATAAGAGGAAGTGGATGATGGACAAAGATACACTAGGGTGTGGGCAGAGAGGTTCAAAAAACCTAGGGGAATTAGCGAGTGGTGACTACCCGACATTTGGTGCACTCATTTAGCACAGGTAACTCTCAGGTCTCACTTTGCTACTCCTGATGGGCTTCGAGACTATGCTTTTTGAGTTGGGAGATAAGGGGTCGATGTACGATGTATCCGTATGTAGCAATCACTTCTGACTATCATCCATATTATTTTGTAAGACGACCAAGACTTGGGATGATTGGTGGCAGTGATTTGGCCCAATGGTGAACTAAGTGTGATAGTTACGTCCTTAGAATGCAAGAATGTTGTTTGTTTGGATAACCACACAGAGTGGTTACGTAGATTGTATGTTTTAATTTTGTTTTACTATTGCCTATTGTTTGTGGTATTTGAGGAATGAAGGACTCACCCTTGCAACCACCATTCTAGGGGGAGGTCATGGAGCATCCATTGAGGATGTATATTTAGGAGAAGAAGCAGGCCTCCATGCATACTTTGGTTACATCTGACACCACTTTTTGTTGTTAGATGAGCCGTAGATACCACTGATCACCATAGAGGCACATGCTACATATCATTTGTAAGTCTTAGGTAATGAATGCTCTGAGTGTAGGATTGTTTTCCCTTTTTGATGTATATTTAGGTGGGAAGATTTCTATACTCAGTGTCATGATATTTTATTGTATTAAACCTTTTGGTGATACTGTATAATATTTTGAGGGGCGATGGATATTTTATTTTCTTGTTAACAATTGTAATGACTTCGGTACATCTATGTTTATATCTTAAGGGTCACAGAGGGTCATTATGTATGATTACATATTTCTTGCAGTTTATTAGTATTCAGTTTTGTGCAAGTTAATTCTTTATAAGTTGTTTTTTATAGCATTATGTAAAGGTGGAAGAAAAATTACACGAACTTTCAAAATGCTTTTTAAATAGAAACCATGGTTTAAATAGAACTTTCATGAGCATTTTAATTATACGTACATGTTTTAATCAAGCGCAACACATATATGTATATGTGTTCCTTTTCTATAAAAAACACATATTGAGATATTTTATCAACTTAGAAATAGAAACTAGATTTAGCGACACATATTCCACAATATTTATTATTTATACTATTTTAAAGCAACATTTCAGGAAAAAAAAAGGATTTTAAGGTGTTACAGAGGCAACTACAATTTTTTTTCCCTTCTTAAATGCTTTACCTCCCAAGATTTCTTATGGGCTCAAGAAAGCATGTGGGCATGGTCAAACTCCCCATTTGAAAATAGCGGTGCTGCCAAATAGAAGATAGAAAAAATTGAATAAGGATCCCTAAGAAACATGATCAAAACATTGTTTCAGTGGAATATTTGTCTTAGCTGCTATGAAGCCTACATACGGGATACAACATGGGTATGATATGACACAAATATGGGGACATGATGAATTAATTTAAATTAAGGATACGGCATGTCTTAGATACATTAATAAAAAAAAATTATATATGAATGCAATTATGCATATTTTGTTTTTGATCTACAGAATAGGCAAAATAAAATTATTCAACAAAAACAACCAAATTGCAAGACTCATTGTTAACTCATGATCTAGGCAATTGTACTTAGTCTAAGTAGTAATAAAGAAATGATAAGTATTCATGTATCATAACCACAGAGACTCGGTGTAATATCTAGGAATTGAAAAAAAAATATTATCTAAAACATTGAAAGCATACGAAGCATTCATAGCAGCCAGTTGTCCATTCACTTGGGCAAATGAGAAATTGTTTATCAATTTAAAAAAAATAAATTTGTTGTAGCGAGAGAAGAGTTTGCTATAGCGAGAAAAGAAACAATTTATGATTTTGAATAGAATTTTGTAGTGAAAATGGAAAATAAAAGGAAAAAGCATTGTTGGCTCGAATTCCATAGCATTCATCATATGCTATTCGATTTCCAATCATATTCTCAGTTCAATGCAACCAAGATTCAACTGAATTGATTAAATCCTAGATTCTTAGATAATTAACCCTTGAAAAAGATGATGGAACTCACAAACCAAGAGGAGGGGGGTTGAATTGGTTTATAACTTAAATCAAACTTAAAAAAACCAGAGTAAAAAAAAACTTCTTTTCCAAGGATTGTAATGCAAACTTTTGATAAACCAATATTTAATCAATCACCCTTAATACAATAATTTTTTATTAAAGTCTTTCACAAAAATATATTTTATTTAACCTTTAATAAATTGATCACAACCCAACTTTTTATACTAGTTCACTCTCTATCTCTAGAAAAGCTAATCCAGTTATCTAATCCAACACAAATTTTTCACTATGCACATAAAATTCTTACAAGCAATCCCAATCAATCTCAGTTCCTACCCCAATAAAAGAGATTAAGGTACCCAACCCTAGAGTCCTTTGTGAATAAGAGCCTAAGAGAAACCTACCATTAGCCCAAACTAGAAAAACCTATTCTAGCACATAAAGTTCACATAAAGTCCTTATCCTGAAAACCTGCATCTTCATCTTCCAAAGAATGTTCTTAAACAATAGAATTAGTTTCATCACACACAACATGTACAGATTCTTCTACACATAAAGTTCTCCTATTAAACACTCTATATGCTTTGCTTTGGAAAGAATAACCAAGAAAAATAGCTTCAACGACTTTTGCATCAAATTTGCCAAGAGATTCTTTACCATTATTTAAAACAAAACAATGACAACCAAAGACACTTAAGTGAGATATATTTGGTTTTCTTTCTTTTTAAAGTTCATAAGGGGTTTTCTTTAGAATAGGTCTTATAAGTACCCTATTTAAAGTATAGTAAGTAGTACTCACAGCATCAGCCCAAAAGTACTTTGGTAACTTTTGTTTCATTTAGAAAAGTTTTGTTTCCTTCTTCAAGGGATCTATTTGTCCTTTCCACAACATCATTTTGTTGATTCTCGGGGCGAAAAAATTATGGTGAATTCCATTTTCTTCATAAAAATTTTCAAAATACTCATTTTGAAATTCACCCCATGATCACTTCTAATTGAAACAATATTAAGACCTTTCTCATTTTGAATAACTTTGGCAAGTTTGCGAAAAGCATCAAATGCTTCACTTTTGGTTTTCAAAAACAAAGTCCAAGTGAACCTTGAATTGTCATCTACAATTACTAAGCCATAGTAGTTGCCACACAAACTCATGGCTCTTGAAGGCCCAAATAAATCTATATGAAGTAGTTTAAGGGGTTTTGAAGTAGAAACAATGTTTTTACTTTGAAAAGAATTTTTAACTTGTTTCCCTTTTTGACATGCTTCAAATAATTTATTTATCAAACTTGAGTTTCGGAATACCAATTACTAAGTCCTTTTTAACTAGATGATTGAGATGATGCATGTTTATATGTGCAGCTCTACGATGACATAACCAAGAATCATGAATCTTACTTACCAAACAACTAAGTTCATGAAATAATGCATGTTCAATATTCAACATGTAGATATTACCTATTCTTTTACCTATATGAACAACCTGACCAGAAATAGCTTCACAAATGAGACAACAGTTCTTGTTGAATTCAATTTTGAAGCCTTTGTTACATAGTTGACTAATGCTCAAGAGATTGTGCTTAAGTCCATTAACATATAGAACATTTTTTATTTGTGTCTTGTGCTGATTTCCAATGTTTCTTCTCCCAAAATTCTTCCCTTATTGTTGTCTCCAAAAGTGACATATCCTCCTTCCTTTGACACAAAGTCAGTAATTTTAGACTTGTCACCCATCATGTGCCTAGAGTAGCCACTATCCAAGTACCATAATGAGTCCCTTACTTTTAGGCACACCTACAAGACAAAATCAATTAGAGACAGGTGGTACCCAATTGAGGTTGGGTCCAATGAGGTTAATTTCCACAATTAAATCTTTAGGAATCCAAACACATTTACCTCTAGGTACGTCAAATATCCTAACATAGCATTTATAAGATGTGTGTATCCTTTTTTCATGCAATAATGACAAGTCATTGCTTTAGGATTAGAATGCACTATGGTTTTCTTTCTGGAGACTTTGTTTGGGTTTACCTTTTTGAAGGATGAAAACTTGGTTTTCGTAGAAAAGGTAGTTTGCTTGTCATATCCCAATCCAATCTTATTGGTAGTATTCTTTTGCACACTGAGCAAGTGACTAAGATCACTCTTTCCTTTGTTCAATTTTCTAAACAGATCTTTAAGATAGGAAAGCTCAGTTTGCAACTTCATATGTTCTTCATAGTGATCCTTTTTGAACTTTCTAAACTCAATTTGCAAAGATTTGTAATCATTCATATTAAGAGTAGTAGATGCACAAACACAACCAGTGGCTTTATAGCTTGAAACAAGTTTTTCATTTTCTTGTCTCAATTTATCTAGCTCACTTTGTGTTGAATCCAATTTAGTGATATACAGTTTTAGATCGCTTATCAACTTATTGTTTGAAACAACAAGCCTTTGCGCTTCATGATGCACTTCATTAAATGCTTTCGAAACTTCTTCAAATTCAAAATTTACCTCAGTTTCTTCAATGGTTGAAGAGTCATCCATTGAATCCACCATCAAGCACATATTTGTAACATCTTCTTCACTAGAAGAGTCAGAGGATGTGGATCCATTGTCTTCCCAAGCTATGTAGGCCTTTTTCTGTTTTTTGTCCTTCTTTCCTTTCTTTTCAGCAAGTTGTTTTCTAAGGTAGATAAGACATTTAGATTTGATGTGACCTTGCTTCCCACATTCGAAGCATGTGAAGGTGTTGTTGTTGCTTTCTATCTTCTTTGAAGGTTTAGAGAATTTTTTGTCTTTGAATCTTTTGAGGAACTTTCCAAACTTCTTCAACATCAAGCTTAAATTCTCTACATCTTCATCATCACTAGAGTTTTCTATGTAATTTTCCTTTAAAGAATTAACTTTGAGTGCAATTCCTTTTCTCTTCTTTTTTGTTTCTTCTGCATGAGATTGTTGAATTAACTCATGTTCCTATGCAAGCAATTTTCCGAAGAGAGCTTCCATCGACATTGATGCTAAGTCCTTGGATTCCTTGATTTTTGTGAACTTTGGTTCCCAAGTTCTTGTAAGATAGTTGAGGATTTTGATGTTTAGCTCATCGGCTTCAAACATTTTTCCAAGACCAAGAAGGTGATTCACAATATGGGTGAATCTTGTTTGAAGTTCTAAAATGGTTTCTCCATTCTTCATTCTGAAAGCTTCATATTTGGATAGAATAGTGTGGTTTCTTGATCTTCTTACATCTCTAGAGCCTTCATGAGTGACTTCAAGCATTTTCCATATTTCCTTTGCACTTTTGTACCTTGCAGTATGAAAGAATTCATCAGAAGATAAACCAGAAGTTAAAATGTTTTTAGCCTTTTGATCATCTTTAACTATTCTTTTCTCATCATCTTTCATCTCATCCTATTCTTTGGGTACCAATTCACCATTTACATCTTTAGTTGGAAAAAATGGTCCTTTAACAATAGCATTCCATGCAGGATCAATTGACTGAAAAATGATTTCCATTTTTTTTTGCTAAAACAAAAAATGTTCTCCCTCAAACAATGGAGGTCGATTGAAAGATGTACCGTCTTTGAAAGTGATTTTTTTAGAGCCCATTTTTGAAAAACTGTTATCTTGAGCAACTTTCAAGATGTAGCTCTGATACCAATTGAAGGTGAATTGGTTTCTAACTTAAATCAAACTTAAAAAAACAAGAGTAAAAAAAGCTTCTTTTCCAAGGATCATATCACAAACTTTTGATAAACCAATATTCAATCAATCGCCCTTAATACAATAATCTTTTGTTAAAGTTCTTTCACAAAAAGATATTTTCTTTAACCTTCAGTAAAGCGATCAAGACTATAATGAGTATGAAAGATAAGATCAAGAGAAGATGTACACCAATTTTTATATTGGTTCACTTTTTATCTCTAGAGAAACTAATCTAGTTATCTAATCCAATCCGAATTAGATTTTCACTATACACATAAAATTATTAGAAGAAGTCCCAATCAATCTCAGTTCCTACCCCAGAAAAAGAGACTAAGGTACCCAACCATAGGGTCCTTTGTGAATAAGAGCCTAAGAGAAACGTACCTTTAGCCTAAACTAAAAAAAACTATTCTAGCATGCCTTCAGAAATTCATGCATATACTAATAACATGTAAAACACATCAAGGAGAGACACAACTAGATCAATCACATGCAAGAACCTTTGCTTGAGGGAATGAGTGTCTTCTTGAACTCAAGAGAAATTCACAACTTACTTTTTACCATGAGAGCTTTAGAAAAACTAAGTCTAGAAGTTGTAAGTCGCGCACTTATTCTATGCACTTTTCTTCTCTCTTTCTTCTTATATTTGTTGTTGTAAAAATGAGAACACAAGGTGGTTATTTATAGAGAAAATAGTTATAACCGCCTATAATTGATTAAATATTCAAAGTAATTGATTATTTTGAAGAAGTAATCGATTATGTTATCATTTCAATCGATTAAAGTGTTCTTCCGAATATCTGGAAAACTTTCAAGAATTGTGTAATTAATTAGATTCTTGATGTAATAGATTAAAGTGTTCTTGATCACTTCTAGGAGCACTCTTAAGAGTAAAGTAATTGATTATGATCACTTGGTAATTGATTAAATCAAAGACTCATGAAAAACCATACTTGGTCTCAACTGAATTGTTTAATCGATTACAGTTAACTAGTAATCGATTAAACGGAAACGAGAATCTCTCTCAAGCTACAAACACTTGTGTAATCAATTATGATTATCCTTGTGATAGATTAAAACAGAGAGTTTTGTTCACTGAAGAAGTTTCTAACTTTAGAAACAATCTTCTTTCCTTTATATGATGATGCATGATGTACAAATGAAAATATAGAGACTAAAATGCAACAATCAATACAAATGTCACTCAAAGAGTTGGGCATATAAGAAGACAAAGCTTCTTCAAGCTTCTTCATATTCCTCCCCTATCTCTAAAAACCCTTAATTCCTAAGTTAGATTCCTAATTCCTTAGTAAACCTAACCTAGAAATCAGAGTTTGCATAGATAATCTCTACAATGCCAAAACCTATTTGTATTCCTAAAATTAGATTCTCACACATTTGCAATTCAGATCTTGAACCAATTTTTTTTTCAACACAATTTGACTCCTAAAAGCAAGGTTGATCAAGCCTAAGCATGCATCTAAGCAAAGAATTGGAAAATGATCACATAACAAAGAACACAAATAAGAAATTGGAGAATCACATACTTTAAGCTACTTCATTCAGTCCAACAACATGGAGTGTAACTACAATGGATGATATTTGGATCCAAAAGAACAGCAAAAATGGAACTTGCAATGGACAAAAAGAGAGAAAATAAAGAGAAAGAGGGAGAAAAAAGTGCAAATTCTAACAATGGAATTACAAAAAAAAAGTGACAAAAAGTTTCTATTATGATGTTACAAGCTCTTTTTAATGAGAGCTAAAGCTATAATTTTTATGTCACATTAGACTCTTGCTGTAGCGAGGACAATTCTCACTACAACAAGTCTTCATTCGTTGCAAAGGACACTTTCACTTGAATCTTCATGCTCTTTGGACCAACTTTCGTTGTGGTTACACATGCACTTACTGTGGCAAGTTCTTGATCTAAGACTGAAGATTTGCTATGGTGAGGTGTAAATTTGTTGTGGTGAGTCTTTACACCCTTTCACTTGATATCTAGTCCTATCTTCCTGTGGTGATAGCTCATCTCGTTATGGTGAGTTCACGTTCGCAGCTCCTTATTCCTTTTAACTCAAAATGTTGTTGTAACATCAAAATTACATATAGAAACATTAAAAACTATCTTTCTTATATTCTAAACTAATTTTATACAACTTTATTGACAAAAGTAACAATTTGTTAACAAACATCCTAAAACTGCTAAGATAATTGCTCGCAAAAACAAAGTGTGAAAAGCAATTATCACTCATTCATATCAAACCCCCCAATACATTGACCATTTGTCATTAATTCATAAATGTAATAATGATCACAATTTTCAATAAAGATACTTGTGATCATAAAAAAAAAATTCAATTTTGCCCATATCATAAGATGGAAATTGTATCAATCAAAGCATATTTGGTAAAACTCAAAACAAGTATTGGCTCTATATGATAGCCAATTCAAAAGCATCATTACTAGTTCGTAGTTACTAAAATATTGTCTAACTCTAATTGTATCATTTTGTTCTCCTCCCTTGACATCATCTAAAAAAGCATAGATTCTAACTTTGATTCATCAAGAGACAAATATGCCATTTCAAGAACTCTAGCACCATAATATCATCTCTCCTTTTTTTATACCCTTCATCTTTCCTAGACAAAATTCAAAGATTGAAGTGCACATAAACCAAATATTCAACCTTTTTTGGATCTATTTCCCTTTAAAGAATGAGTAAAGGAGTATGTACTCCAATTCCTCTTACAACACGAGAAGAACATAGCTGCACAAGATGATTTAAGGCAAGCTTTTGGAGTAGAGGTGTAGAAGATCCATGCATCACCTACCAAGTTTTTGGATCTAATGCCCATTTATACTCAATTAAATCACATGAACCAAAGTCACCCGCACAAGATGAAGAACCCTTTTTGTAGCCTCACTAAGTCATACTTCACTATAATGCCTATAAAAAAAATTAGTCGTATTATGATTGAGAATGATCTAAGTCATACTTCATTATTGACAAATTAACATAAAAGGATTGTCGTGGATTTAAAGAATGAGCTATGCAATGAGGTGGGGTACAACTCTCGCTCCACCTTTAATTGAGTATTTCATAAACAACACCATAGAAATTGGATACTTCATTTTCTTGCTTTACCTCATGCCTATAGATGGTTGCCTTCACCTTTTATATTATAGAATCCCATATTTCATACAACAAATGAAGAGTGGAAGCATCATTGTCACATATTCTAATCATGCTATATATATGATCCATGAAAGAAAGAATGTAATATACTTTATCTCACCATATATCATTCAAAATTATTTCTTTCACATATGCAACTTTTCTAACATCATCTTCTTTATAACTATTCCATTGATCACTAATGACCATATTTTGCAAAAAAAAAAAAATCAACATTTTGAATCTTTTTAGCATCACTTTCATGGAGGCAAAATGAGTTTCAACAATTGAAAGTTTAAGATAAGAAAACTCATTAAAAATAACTAATCTCATTGAATGAGACACGATGAAAGTCTTGATAAAACATATGCACCATCAATTACTTCAGTAATCCACCCACATTCACTGAAAACATTTTCATTTCCATCAGCATTCTTTGCAACATATATGTTTCACTCTAAGGTTCAAAGTATGAACCACACAAGGGATCCAAAAAAAGATGAGGGAATTCAACTTCTAACAATAACCCAACTACTTTACAAACAAGAGCATTATTTGTTATGATTTGGACCATATTTTGTGGTCATGCCTTCTTGTTACACATATTTTATTAATCTAGCCATGTAATGCTTGCCCTTATACTCCTTTGACCCATCAATAGCCTTTGAAAACATTGATCCTTCTTTGAGCATCTACCCAACTATTGGCAACCAGCATAAGTTCTTTTAAAATCCACACTGATTTTATAGGTTGAAGCAACCTCTCAATATGAACCTCTCGTTTTGCAAAAAGCCACTAAGATTCTTGTTAGCAGCAAATGAATAAGAACTAACAAAATATGATTTTCTAGCAAGATGAAATGATAAGCTAGTAGAATAAAACATTCTTGTTATCTCAACTCTAAGTTTATTCCTATCATCAATATTAAATGCATCCTTTATATTGCCATCGTCACTATAGTGCCCATTCTTCTTTTTAGTGGCAATTTTGGTGCCATTAGAGTCCTTTTGTTAGTAGGAAGTGGAATACTTTTGGTCTTTAATATGTTTTCAATGTATTCACAAATTCTTTTCAAATCAACTAATTATTCAACACTAACTTTAGAATAAATAGAAACTCCTTGACCCAAATTTTTTTGTAGATGGGCTTTAGCCCTAGAGTATGAACCTTTGACGGGTTTTTCACAAAATTACAAGTCCAACTCTTAATTGTCTTACAAACAGATATGGAATCTAAGCACTTGAAAGCATAGTTGAGACATCCATTTTGAGCATCTCACTTCAGGCTCAATTTTGTGCATGATCCAAATTGTATTAGACTACAACTTGCACATGAAAGTTGAATATCTTTCTTCAAGCTTTCCATACCCACCAAGAATAACTCAATTGCATTTTTGGAACTCTAGATACATTTTCCAGAGTGAACTCATCTTGCTAATGAAATTCCGTTTTGAATATGTTGCAAAAATGTTGTTCTTCGTGCCATGTTCATTGTGCAAATCTTCATGTCTACAAAATTTTTCTTGTTTTTTAGTTGCTAGTTACTTCTCATGGCTTGAAGTTTTTCTCTTCATCCAGTAAGCATGTTGACTTCTTCAATTGAACTTTCAAGCTTATCATCCTTTCTAAGTGACTCGTGACAACCCTTAGTTTACTTTAATTGTTGCTCTTAATAGAACTTGTCTTTTTTGAGTACACTTAAGCAAACTCATAAGTAGGCATAAACTCAAAAGGCTTATGATTTGTGTTCAAAAGGTTTGTCATAATTAAAACACCAAGGGTTTTGGACTTAACACTTTCAAATCTTTTGAAGCTTTTCACTTGGAAGAAAAGTTTAGACATCCATTTTGAAATTACTTGTTATGTTCTTCTCTTTTTATATGCATCATTTACAGATATGTTGGCTTGCATAACTTTCCTGCCTATGATGTTCTTCTTTGAGAGAGTTCTCTAATGTAGATGGAAAGCCACTGAATGTTCTTCTTATAAGAATAATTTGATGAGATGGCATAACAATCTTGTATTCCAAACATTCTGGTGTGAGCTTGTCATAGCATGTTTTGCTTGTTACTATTTTAATTTCTTTGACCCTCTGAATGGCTAAAATGGATTTTTATGTCTTCATGAGAGTTGTAGAGAGTTATACCCTTGACACTTAGGCACTGGTCTCATGTCATTTGGACCACTATATCATAATAAATGTTCAATGCATTGCAGTTCTATTATATTGTGAGGACAAAATAACATATTTATCTTGATCATCAATTTCCTCCAAGATATAAGCCATATTATCTCATGACTTCTTCATGAAAGATGTATAAATTTATCTTAGCTTCTCTAGTAGTCTTCAAATTACTACAAACATGTCAAGTTGTCCAAGCAGATCAATGTCTGCAACTTCAGGCTCAATTTTGTCCATGATCCATATTGTAATAGACCACAACTTGCATATGTAATTTTAAGATCTTTCTTGAAGCTTTCCATACCCACCAAGAATAGCTCAATTGCATTTCTGGAACCCTAGATACAATGTCTAGAAGAATCCATCTTGTTGCTAAAATTCCATTCTGAGTGTGTTGTAACAATGTTGTTCTTCATGTCATGTTCATCGTGCAAATCTTCATGCCTACAACATTTTTCTTGTTATTTAGTTGCTGACTAATTCTCATGACTTGAAGTTTTCTCTTCATCCAGTGAGCATGTTAACTTCTTCATTGCAATACACAATCAAGGACACTTTGAGTCTTCCTTTGAACTTTCAAGCCTATCATCATTTCTAAGTGACTCGTGATAGCCTTGAGTTTACTTTTATTTTTGTTCTCTACAAAACTTATCTTTTCTGAATACACTTAAGCAAACTCATCAGTAGGCATAAACTCATAAGGCTTATGATTTGTTTTGAGAGGGTTTGCCATAACTAAAACACAAAGGTACCCAACCTTAGGGTCCTTTGTGATTAAGAGCCTAAGAGAAACCTATCCTTAGCCCAAACTAAACCTATTCTAGCATGCCTTTAGAAATTCATGCATATACTAACAACATGTAAAACACACGAAAAAATTGAGTCAAGGAGAGACACAACCTGAGCAATCACATGCAAGAACCTTTGTTTGAGTGAATGAGTGTCTTCTTAAACTCAAGAGAAATTCACAACTCACTTTTTTCCATGAGAGCTTTATAAAAACTAAGTCTAGAAGTTGTGAGTCGCACACTTATTCTATGCATTTTTTATTGTCTCTTTCTTCTTTTATTCGTTGTTGTAAAAGTGAGAACACAAGGTGGTTATTTATAGAGAAAACACACTACTACAAACATTGTTTTTACGACGCGCAATCTACGACGGTTCTCGAGAACCGATTTAGTATATGACGCGGTGGCAATTTTGTAATTAGAAATACAAACATATTTTTTACATCGTACATTTTAAGGCAGTTATAAATAATCGTCTTAGAATGGATGGTGGCGGCAATGTTGTAATTACCACAAATTAAGACAACCACGGTGCTGCCCTAGGACCGTCTTTGTATACGATACTTATAATTACCTAAACGGCGCCGCTACTCCCTTACCCATTCTCTCAGCCATCGTTGTTCCTCTCAACCATTCTCTCCCTCACCTAAATGGCTTACACACCTCAACCTCACACACCTTACCTAAATTTTGGTTGTTTGTAAACTCTATGCTCTGATTTTGAGAACTACCACTGAGGGTTTTTTTAACCCTGTTTTTTGTTTTTGTTTCATTGTTTGGATTCTGAAATGTTTTTGAGCTGGCTTTGTGGCCTACAACATGATTTGAACCTCCGACAGACGTCGTACGTGACGAGGATCGAGTGGATCAAAGCCGACGCGCGCAACACCAACATGAAGATTGACGTCCGGTGGTACTACCGGTCGGAGGAGTCAATAGGCGGCCACCGCCAGTTTCACGGCTCCAAGGAGGTTTTCCTCTCCTATCACTTCGATGTTCAGAGCGCCGACACAGTTGAAGCCAGGTGTACGGTCCACAGCTCCAAGAGCTACACGAAGCTCAATGCTATCGAAAACGACGATTTCTTCTATCGTTTTGAGTACAATTCCTTCACCGGCGCCTTCAATCCTGATAGAGTTGCTATGTGAGTCCATAACTACTCCGAGATATATATATATATATATATATATATATATATATATATATATATATATATATTGTTATAGTCTCTGTTGCACTAAATTTGAAATATAAATTGTTCCTTTTTGGTAGATTCTCTTATAATCTCTGCTGCGCTAAATTCGAAATATAAATTGTTTTTGTTTTTGGTAGAATTTCGTTTTGGAATGGAATTTGTGCCTTTATTTTATTCAGTAGCCATATATGATTAGCAATTAATTTAGAGTGTGTTTTTGTTAATGGCTCAGGTTACTGTGACTGTTCAAAAATATGTAGTGCCTAATATGTTATTAGGATTTTTATTTGTTTGTTCAGTTGGAAAATGGTAACCAGTAGCTTTTTGTTAGAATCGAGAAGTTGTGGGATCTTATCTAGATTCTGACTTGTGTGATGTAAGTTGTTTAAAATTTTCATTGCAAGTATTTTGGGATCTTATCCAGTAGCTTTTTTTTTGTTTTGTTGAAAAAGTTATGGGTTTTCTCCTTGCTGCAAATGGTCTTTTGGTTCTTTACATTGCCATCAACTTGTTCAAGATTTACTATGGTGATGATTGGGGTGGTCTTTTTGAGGCCATCACTGGTTATGGTCTTGGTGGGTCTTCTATGGCTTTGTTTGGAAGAGTAGTTGATGGAGGTATCTATACTAAGGTTGCTGATGTTGGTGTTGATCTTGTCCGAAAGGTTGAAAGAAACATCCCCGAAGATGATCCAAGAAATCTAGCTATAAGAAATATAATCCTGAAACTAGGCCCCCTTATTTGGTTTTTAAACATTCTCTAGTTAATTCTTTTGTATTTGTCTGAATAAATTACTGTGTACACAGGTGATTGCTGATAATGTTGGTGATAATGTTGGAAATTCTCAATTAATGTTTTTGTCTTTTTTTTTTTTGTTTAAGCATTGCTGTTGCTCATGCATTGAAACCAAATTATTCAGTAAGAAGCCACAGTCTATTTGTCTTGCCTTGTACATATTTATTGGCTTTATGCATTTTTTGGATTAGAAAGATTTTTAATCTAGTTAATTTCTTCCTTCAATTTTAATCATGCAATCAGCTCATTATTATTATTAATTTGGTGTATGTAACAGGTTTATAGCAGTGCCTTGGGGTTGGTGCGTTCTATGGTGAGTACACATTATTCTAAATTATGTTAGTGTACCAGGACCAACATTGCAATATGCAACACAATTTATCATTTAAATGACCTAAAAAAATTTGCTCTATCGAGCTTTCTGAATTATGTTTCACAATGAGTAACCAAGCTGTTGTATTGGATTTCACCTCCCTTAAGTAGTACTTATAGTGAGTCAACCTATCTTCTATTTATTAGAAGTCAACTATGTCTTCTACTTGAATTGATATATGTCATCTGTTATTGTTGTTTCATTACTATGCCAATGGAGTGTTAGTTGATGGAATCATTCATTTAAATACTAACTTAGACAGAACGCAATTTTCACAACTACCATTACCACACCTTAAAGTTGGATATTTAACTGCACCTCATGTGGGGGCATCGATTGCACCTCATAATGACTGGAAGCGATCAGAATTCCTTTTGGATCATGAAAAGCTTCAGCAGGTAAGATGTGGCTAACAAGTTGAAATGTTTTAATAGGCAAAGTCACATTTAGTATTAAAATCATTGCATAACCTCTCGGATCTAGTGTCACAACTGCGAAATTAAAAAATGGAAAATTTATGTATGTTTTTTCCTCTATAATATAAATAAGAATATTTATTCTTTTTTAAAAAAGTTTACCCTTTACAGAGGTGAAATTCTTCTAAACTAGATTGTATTTTTTGTTTAATATTTATATATTATTTATTATTAATGGGATGTTTTTTTCTCGATAATAATGGGAATATTTTTATATTGGATCATTAAATAAATAGGAATTATTTTGTATATAATTTTCAAATAATTATTATAAAATTAAACTATTTTTAAATATATGATAATTTATTATTAAACACAATATATTAATTATTATTTTTCGAATTAGATTTACTATTTTTATGGGGTTTAGCAATTTAATACATATTTACCTATTTTATGGCCCTTGAATTGCTCTTTTTTCACAATTATGATTTTTATTATTTGATTTGTGATAATGAGGGTTTTAAAAAATTGTTTATCTTTTTGTTTTCTTTTAAGAAGTTCATTTAAAAATTAATAACGAACACTATTGTTGAAAATTACGATAAAAATCAATTAAAAACATTAAGTATTATATATTTGATTGTGATAAAAAAAAATATTATATATTTGGTATATTTTTAAACTTTTTTAGCATATCAAAGATTAAAGATACGGCATTTCCCTTATTTTAATTATTATTTTAATGTTGCTGTTGAAGTATTTATTTTGAGCTTTACCGTATTTTCCCATTAAAATTTTCCAACTTTCAAGTTTCAATTCAAGCAGCTTTGGAAAACCCAACCAGCCAACAGGTTTTTTTCAACTATTGAAATTTCCAAGTTGTTTTAAATTTCTGGAGCAAACGGTTTTTCACTTTTCTCTGCTCTTTTTCCTTTTTTCTGTGTTTTTTTTGTTTTTTATTTATTTATTTCATTTTCACTTTCTGGGTTGAGTGAGCCAGTTAACTTCTGGAGGGAACTGAAAAGAAGTCTTTATAAAAGATTACACCTTTAGAAGAGTCTTGTATTCTGAGCAATATTCAGAGTTTGATGTTGGTATGTAAAAAATAAGTTTTTTTATATATATTTTTGTGTAGTTAATTTTTCCTTGAGTTTCAGCTTCTTGTCTTTTAAAAGTTTAGGTAACTGCTGGATACGAAGCAGGTTTATGCACAAGGGTGTTTTTTTTTTTGCTCCTTTAGAAAAGCCTTTGGTATTTTTGGTTGCTTTTGCTCTGCTCAAAGTTCAAGGTCAAGAAATATTTGAATTAAATGAGTGGCTTTTTGACAAAATTTATGAGAGTTTGAATTTGCTATTTTTAAGCATTTTTCAAAATTTTCTTACCAAAGTATGTTTTGAGGTTGTAATAATATGGCAAAACATTTTTCTATTTTTGTATTTATTTGATTGTCTTTCTTTTAATCCTTTTTGTTATGAATCAAATTTCTGGTTTCAGTACTAGAAAGTTGAAAACTTGATAACTGAGCAAGTACCCATTTTTCAGAGATGGAAACAGAAGGGAAAAAAATTAACTTTGTTAGAAGATAACTGCATTTCTTCCCCGTATGATTTTCTACTCAAACCCTAGAGTGTTGTGATCAATGATTTTTGCAATTTAGTGCAAAGTTAAAAGTTTTAAATGGATCAGCTAATTCAGCTAAACAACTTAAAAAATCCAAAGTTTGTGTCTTTGTTTTCTTTCTTCCTAGTATCTGGGAATCCTTTGATGAGTTTTCATTTTGGTTTCCTTGCATGTTTAAGAAGATTCAAATTTTTGGTTTTGCTAAAATACTCAATTTTTTTTTTATGGCATGTTTTCTAATGAATCATTTTTCTTTCTGAGTACATTGTTTGTTGATTTGTGGCTTGTAGATGTTGGTTTGATTGTGGACTTAGGAGTGAGTAGTTTGATATATGCGCATGGAAGGAAGAGAAGGCTTCAATTCTGGGGTTACAGTGATAGGGGCAGAAGCTCCATCAGCCTATCATATGGCACCAAGGAGTGAAGCTCCAAGTCAGGTTCCTCCTCCTGTTCCTGAAGCAACAGCTGGAGCTATTGGTGTCTCACCTGTGAGTGTGGAATTGGATGGAACAACAGCTAAGAAGAAATCTGATTCTATTTTAGCAAGGGAGTGTTGAACTGTGGTCTGCAACCATAATTTGTGGTTGCAATACCACATCAGCTGCACTTTGTCTGCCATTTTTCCTCTCTCACAATTTTATGAGGTTTTGGAAGTTTTTGCTACTACGACAATGATGACAATTAAAACCTTGAATTTAACATTTGTTCCCAAAATATATCATTTTATTGATTTATTGTAATAACTTTTCTACTAACTCCACTTAACATAGGAAAATACCAACATAATAATTGGTTTTTGTTTAATTTTGCTCAAACTAAGATAATTCATAATATATGTAGCCTGGGACAAATGTATGACTACTTTTTGTAGATATTATTATATTATGAGTAGTACTTGTTGAAATTATTAATTACTATAAGTTTCTACTAATTTCTGTTAATATCTATTGTTAGTCCTATCTGCTAGTGGTGTAATTTCAAATGTTACACTTTGCCAGCCTGATTCTTCTGGGGAACCTTAACCTATGAGGTGCTGCTGTAAATAATCTCATCAGTACATGTTTTATTTTATAATTTTTTAACTTGTCTTTTTTGTAGTTACATTTTCAATTTGTTTGAAATTTTCCTTGTCATGTTTTAAATGCTTGATGAGAAGTCCTTGTCATGCGCTGATATTCTTGTCATGGCTGCTAGAGATGCAGTTTTTTTGTAAGATATTCAACTTAAATAATACATTACTATTTTCTTTGTAACTAATTTCCCTCTTTCTCTTTTATGGTGCAAGGAGATTGTCAAGCCACCTCAATTTTCTTCCAACATAACCTTCCCCATCTCTATTCAAATTAAATCAATTTTGTCTAATTTCATGCTTTAAATTTGGCAGCCTGGCCCGAGGGAACATGTACTTTAGTGCTTCATTAGGCGCAACAGTGTCTCACGGGCATATTATATGTTTCTCTGTTTATCTAGTGGTTAGTACTTAGTTAATACTACTCGAGCTTATATTTTTTTTTCTTCTTTTTGAGGCTTTGTTTGTGTTATTGTTAATTACAGCACTAGTAGCTGATGATGGCAAGTTCATTACCATTACCCTATCTCAGCATTCCCTATTATTCAATGTTAGTGATTTGATTTTGAATTTAATGCTTGAGATGAATCGACCGCTCATTTCATGATTCAAGGTTTGGATTCTAACTGGGAAGTGTTATCGAAATGTCGATCTAAACCAAGTCACTCGATGGTTATAATTACTAGGAATAGAGTTAGAATTATTGGTTGTCAAGATTATTGATTTTAAGGTTGGGGTTTTGAGTTGATGATCAAGGTACTGGTTGTTGATCTTAAATCCATAGAATTTTCATAGTTAAGGAATTAACATGAAATGAACCATTGAATCCAATAAAATTGAATATAAAGGAATCATGTATGTGTAAACTAATGATTGCAAGATTGTTAAATAGGTGAAATCCGATCCCAATGCATCGAGGTCTTTATGGATGATTTCTCCATTTTTGGAAGCTCGTTTGATGTGTGCTTGTCCAACCTTGAAATTGTGCTAAAAAGGTGTGTTGATACAAATCTCATTCTCAATTGGGAGAAATGTCATTTTATTGTGACTAAAGGGATTGTTCTTGGCCATAAAATATCATCAAGGGGCATTGAAGTGGATAAAGATAAAGTGGATATTATTGAAAAGTTGCCTCCACCAGTGAATGTAAAAGGAATCAGGAGTTTTCTCGGTCGAGCGGGCTAGACGCTTCATCAAAGACTTCTCAAAGATAGCTAATCCATTAAGCAACCTTCTCAATAAGGACACACAATTTAATTTTGATGTAGATTGTTTAAATGTGTTTAATCATTTGAAGTCTAGTTTAGTTTCTGCTCAAATAATCATTGCACATGATTGGCCATTACATTTTGAACTTATGTGTGATGCAAGTGATTATGTAGTGAGAGTTGTACTAGGCCAAAGAAAGAATAAAATTTTTCATCCCATAGGCTAGCAAGGTGCTACATGAACACCAAGGGAATTATGCCACTACTGAGAAAGAGTTGCTAGCCATAGTGGATGCCTTGGAAAAGTTTAAATCTTATCTGATTGGCTAAAAAGTGATAGTATATACTGACCATCAAGTATTTGTTAAATAAATCAGATTCCAAACCTAGACTTATTCGTTGGGTTTTACTGTTGCAGGAGTTTGATTTGGCAATGATTATATAATCCTTATGTGAATCAATTTCAAGCCTTTATAATATATAAATAATATGGCAAAGATACTAACACCAATTCAAGACTAGTCATTGTCCTTAATTTCCTTATTACTATCTATTTGCATTTACTATGTATTTGCGTATAAAATCAACAAAACAATATCCAATCAATGTCTACCTTTAGCATATCTGATTTATGCACAAGGATAACAAATATGCAATCCCGAGAATTTGTGAATGATTAGAAACAAATTGCTGCAACACTAAAATATCTCATATAATAAAATACTCAGGCCATTTTAGAAATTATGCTAATTAGAAAAGGTCTCAATTTCTAGGGTTCACACTCAACACAAGAACACATCAATTTCACTTTAATTTTGCATCGAGACATCAATTGGTCCATCAAACACAGTCAATTCATGATTAAAAGCATAAGAACAAAATTGGATTTCATAAAACAACCCAAAATAACCCAAAATTGATCCTCCAAGGATTCCTACGCATGTTCATTCCAATCCCCAAGCATGAGTAACTCATCTCTTACCTCTAAGCGAGCTCACGTGTGTAGTTCAGTAGCGATAGCGGCGTCTCTAGTGGTTTTCTAAGATTCTTCAAGCTTTTTTTCTGGTTGTTCTACTAGGGTTTTCAAGTGTTAGAGAGAAGGAGAAGGGATTGGATCCTTAATTTCACTGTCTCCGTGCGAGGGGCATTTGTCTCTCTATACACATTATTGTGTAAATCCCAACAGTGTCAATGTGAAAAAATGAGTTCTGAAGGTGGTGTCCAAATTTCACAACAAGCCAACGGTTAATGAGTTCGGGATCATAGTTTTACTGGGACAAGTTTGGGTGTATGCGAGAAAAAGAGAGGGTTTGGGAGAGTAAGAAGGAAAAACGAATTTGAGAGGAAGAGAGAGCATAAAGACGTATCGTAAATGTAAAAACAAACATAATATGTTTCTATTTATAGCTAGGGTACTCTCAGCCTATTATTTACTTTATTTTTCTTTAAGGAACTCTATTTACTTTTTCATTGAATTAATAACCAATTAAAACATCCATTCATTTTCTAAAACATCATTTTACTCTTATTTATTTAATTTCTAAAAAAAATATATTAATCTTTAAATAAAACTCTTTCTATTTATTTGATGAAAAGCGGGGTGTTACAGAGAACAAAGCCTTTGACCCTTCTTTCGTAGTTTCTTCAAGGTAACCGTGTTTTTTATGCCTTCTCCTGGTTAGTTTAGGCCTCTCTTAGTTTCTTTTGTGATTTGGGTACCGTTATTGGATGTTTTCACACTTCCTTTGAAAAACCTTTGAAAATGAGACGTTGTAAAAGTTGCCTTTTTATAAAATTGATTTTGCTTTTGGGACCTTCGTTGAACCCCAGTCACATTGGCGTGACCGAAATTTCAAAATGACGTCTTTTTTATGTGGACTCCAAAAACACCATTTTAGTCCCTTTTAAATTTTAGTGGGTATTTGACCCAAATTTTAACCTTATCTTTGAAATCTATACTAAATTGTCTTCGATTTGGTATATAAAGCTCTACATTTGAACTAACAGACATGAACCTAAGAGATCTCAAAACAACAACGCAAGGAACTAATGGGAGAATATAGATAGGTGAGGGGATTTTATGGTTAGTTTATAGGTTTTAATACCATAGTTGGGGTCAAGGAACCCAATTATGGGGATGTATGTCTGTCCATGTTGCATGCTGGTTTTCAAGAAAATTTGTGTTTTAAACTAATGGGATGCAATATATTTGCTATTGATGAATGAAATTATGAATGTTGTTGTAATGATTGGAATTTTTGGGAAAGGTCTTAATTACAAAGGAGACTCTACCCAAAATTTTATATGTGTTCTTTTATTATATGTGATGTATGTTGTTTTGTATTCCATAGTCCTCCTCTTTAATTTAGAATTTTCCCTAAAATATCAGTCTCATTATATTATGAATTATTATATGTGATGTATGTTGTCTGAAGACCTGGGGAATGTGAATCCTAGGCATGAGATATATGTATATATGTAGAATGCGATTGTTTGTGATGTTGATGATATTGAAATGAGATGTTGTGGATGTTGATAATATTGAAATGAGATGTTGTGGATGTTGATGATGATATTGAGATGAGATGATGTTGATGTTAATGATGACATTGAGATGAGATGATGTTGATGATGTCATTGAGATGAATGCATGTTGTGTATGTACATGGGGGGGGTGCAATGACCTGTCTAAGTATCCTTGGAGAGAGAAGGGGATTTGGTTTAAAAATTATAAGCATCTTGAAGTGGGAAAAGGATTGTTTAAAATTTTTAACTATTCAAAGTTAGTGCATTGATGGTGCCCTTGTTTCATACTGCATAATTGTGTGGAAATAGTATAAACTTTTTCGATAAGTACTTGTGGTTTTTCATGAGGAAACATGTTGGTTCTTGGGTGGCATATCACTCGATTTGAAACTCCCTTGAGACTCATGCTAATCAACATGGGGGGAGTGGTCTGTGCAGGACAGGGTGATCTCAACAGTTGCTGCCTAGTTTTCCTAAGTGAAAGTGTCATGAGGACACGCTTAGGTTATTTCTTGTGAATGGTGTTACATTGCATTTGAGAGTTTAGTTAGGTGCATGCATCATTCTGAGCATAATTGATTTGAATTGTTGAAAATTTGATGACTAGTTCGTTATGTGTATGTAGAGTTGATGTATTATTGAGAATTAATGTGATTATTCATTATTGTTTTCTTTCTAATCATTGTCATCTGATAATTTTTTATCTTTTACCATAAACTCACCCTTGCAATTTTGTACCGTATGGTTGGTGCCTATGATGATCTTAAACTGTCATTCGTAGGAGCAGATGAGTAGTAGTAGGTGTCTTGGAGGGAAGTCTTTTGTTGGAGCCGCCAAGCTGATGTGATAAAGTTAGAGTTTATTTTGGGAGAGAGTTGTGTTTTGTTATCAACTCTTAATTAGTTCTTTTTTATTGGATATGTAAAGTCCAGGTTTAGATACATGTAAAAACTGAATTATACCTTGACATGTGAATGATGTATAGTGGTTCTATATATAAATATATATTTACGTATTTTTCCATTATTTGGTGGACATATATCGCAAAAAAATTTACCACCATTTTCATAATTAAATTAATAGAACTTTCACTTAAAATTGAAATGTCACATTTTAGAGTTAGTGATATCATAGCGACGAGGCGGGTTGTTACACTGTAGGTGTGACAAATGAACCAATTTTCCTATTTCCTATTTGCAAAATCATCCTCAAGATCTAATAATTTCTTATTAGATGTTAGTCCATCATTAAATTTGACACGGATGGATTCTTCCACAACCAAAGTCCTTGTATTAAACACTTTGTAGGCTTTAGATGTATCATAATACCCTAGGAAAATTTCTTACCTTTGAGTCTAACTTAGCAAGTTGATCTTTGGAGTTAAGGATAAAACACTCACATCCAAAACGATGAAAGTAAGATATATTGGGTCTCCTTCCTCTCCATAGTTCATAAGGAATTTTTTTTATCGATGTTCTTATCAATATTCTATTTTAAACATAACAAGTTGTGTTTACTACTTCTTCCTATAAGTGCTTAGGAAATGAGTTTTTGCAAAGCATGGTCCTAGCCATTTCTTGTAGTGTTCTATTTTCCTTTCAACTACCCAATTTTGTTGAGGTGTTCTTGGTGAAGAGAAGTTGGGGAAAATACCATTATTTTCATAGAAGGATCTAAAATCATCATGTTTAAACTCAATCCCATGGTCACTTATGATAGAAGATATACAAAAACTTTTTTCTTTTGAATTCTCAGAATATTTCAAAGACCTTAAAAGACTCATGTATATCTTGAATAGTCATCAACTAACAAAGTCATATTTCTTTCCTCCCAGGATCAACATTCTAGTTGGTCCAAATAGATCCATATGCAACAGCTATAATGTTCTGGAAGTGAAACCATCATCTTTAGATTTGAAAGAGGTTTTGATCTATTCCCTTGTTAACATGTTTCACAGAGAAAATGGGTTTTGAAATATGTTTTAGATTGACATGCCCAAGTTTCTTATGCCAAATCCATCTCTCATGTTCTCTAGACAGTAGACACCTTACCTTCTGTTTACTAAGACCTATCAGATCAACTCACACAAGTAGTTGTGTCGTATGGCAGTGAAGAAAGACTTTCCATCTTCTATCTTAACTATACATTGGTCTTTGTTGAAGGACACAGTATAACCACTTCCGCAAAATTGACTTATGCTCAATATTATACTTTAGACCTTCAACATACAAGACGTTATTTATGGAAGTTAGAGAAGGAATACTAGTTTTACATGTACCGATGATCTTTCCTTTACCCATGCCTCCAAAGGCAACAATTCCTCCTTCAACTAGCTTTAGGTCGAGGAACATGTGTCATTAGCAGTCACTGTCCACGTACCAGCTTAAACCCTAGTCTTTTCCTTCCAAGGATATCTCAACATTTTCATTTGTGTTGGCCATCAGATAGATGTTAACTTGTTCATCGTTTGAGCTACTACTTTTCTCACTATCTGAGTCATCCCAGATGACCATCAAACTTTTTTTTTCTTGTGACTAGAATATCTTTTTTTCTTCAATTGGGGACACTCAACTTTCATATGTTTAGGTTTTCTACATTCAAAGCATATGATTTTGTTGGTCTCCTCTTTGTATTTCTTTATAAATCTAGTGTCTTTTGTTTTGGAGAAGTGTTGAAACTTTCCTTTCATTTCCAACATTTGTTTGAACTTTTCGGACATCAAATCCATTTCATCATTTGTGGATCCTCCAAAATTATTGTCTGAGCCATCAAACTCAACCATCTTCACTCTAAGAGCTTTAAAGGAGCTCTTATTTTCTTTTATTTTGTAGCTAGTCTCTCCAAACTTAAGGGCAGTAGAATCTTTCTTTGGTAGATGATCTCTTTTCTGAAGATGAACTTCAAGAACTCTTAGGATACCCAACAGTTCATCCCATGCAAGAGTTATCAGATTTCTATCTTCTTGGATGTATATTGCTTTTGGTTCCCACACCATGGGAAAGTTATATAGAGCTTTCAAGTTTATTTGAGCTTTGGTGAAGGTGTGTCCAGAGCTTGAAGTCCATTTATAAGCACTTGAAGTCTTCCAAACTTATCATCCATAGATTCTCCTTATTTCATGGAGAAACTCTCATAGTGCCTCGGCAGATTGGCAGCTTTTCTGAGTTGAATATCTTTTGTACCTTCATAATTGATGCTTAGTGAATCCTAGATCTCTTTGGCTATTTTCAATATGCAGATCTTGTTGTACTCATTCCTAGACAGAGCACATGTCAGAGTATTTAGCTCCATTGTAGCAAAGTTAGTGTATGTCCATTCTACTTCTTGCTAGGAATGGGTATGTATTTATTTGTAATGATCATCTAGAGTCTGTTATGAGTGGACTTGATGTACATCTCCATTTTGTCCTTCTAATAAGGATAGTCTTCTCATGTGAAGCTTGGAGGTCTTGTGAGGGATTCTCCCTCAGCAATGAACTGACAGTTGTTGGTGTTATCTATTATCAGGATCTTTTCTTCTAGACACTATCAGCTGATCAACCCTTAGAGACTAAGCTCTTATACCAAACTGTAAAAGCAAATATCACAAGAAGGGGCCTAAATTGTGATTTTAAGAATTTTTAAAGCCTTTTTTTGTGAAAACAAAGTTATCGTGCAAAGTATAACTTTATAATACAGATAACAAATTTTCACAAATGCAAGTTCAAACGATAGGAACAAATTTTGCAAAATTGAAAGAGTTTTCAAACAAAATCAAATTCAAAACCTAGGTCAGTTTAAAACAAAAAAGAAATAGAAAGCATATAAGACACATAGATATTTGTATTAGTTCGTCTCTATCATTGATATTACATCTAGTTCTTGGCTAACCACCAACTTTCACTAACTTCCCAAAGTTATAAGTATTTTTCACTACCATTTCCGACTCTTACAACAAACTTATCACCAAGCTTCAACAACTCAGTATTCTTTGTCCTATCAAGCCATTGTTGGCTCTAAACAAACCAAAAGATTTGTGGTTTGTTTGCACACTAACTAACTCTTAATTGTCTTAAATATGATTATGAAATCTAAGCACCTAGCCTTTTCTCTCAAGGCGTTCAAGGTGTTCTGAGAGCTTTTTCAAACTTTACAAGAATGTACAGAGAACTTACTTTTTACAAAAGAATTTGAATGTCAGCGAATAGGTCCGTAACCCATATCTTCAATGCTTCAGGTATTTATAGGCTTCTTCTTCAAGTGTTTGTGCTCTCTAAACAAATATAATTCTTCTCTTGAGCTTTCGTATGATGTTTATGATCGTTGGAGCATTAAATGCACGTACTTCTTCATGCTAGAAAACCACTATGGTTGGCTTTCATGTTGAACACTATAGTAGAAAACCACTTCCTTTGAGTAAAAGTAGGTCTGTCGCCACAAAGTTCGTCTTTTGATGTCATTTGGCAACAATCAAATCTTGAACTTCATTTATTCTTCATAGGATTTGACAGATCTTAGGAGAATGTCTTATGAGACAATTCCTGTAAAATATATCTTTAATGTTGTATCAGATCATGACATGAGCTTGCTTTCGTCTGAACCCTCAGACACGAGTTTATGAAACATAGTTTGATAATGCATAAGACGTAGTTTTTAACCATTGTATTTGTTTACATTTAATCAAAATAATTAAGGGTCTTAATTCATCTTAAGACACAAATGTCTTTTGACTTAACAAGTATACATAAACATAACAAATAATCATCTCATAATTAATTAATTAATCAATTGTGAGCACTTAAATTAAATTTAATTAGTTTTATAATTTAATTAAAATACTTAATCAAGCATTATGAAAATTAGTTTTACAATATTCGTTAGAAATTTTTTCCTTGCTTTAAAAATGTGAGCATTGGTGCGTTTAATGGAACAATAAATCTAAAATATATTTTAACTGTTCAAAAATATTTATTTGTTGAAAAATTTAATTTTTAAAAATAAGCCTTTCCAATACAATACACAAACTAGTTTAGTTAATGGAGAAAACACATTTCTAAAAAAAATCTCAATATTTGCCAAGAGAAAAATGATTTTGACTATTACTAATTGAAAACATCTTCCTTTTGCAATAAGATTTAAGGATGTTTATAATTTAACTCGTCAAAATTAAATTGAATAAACAAAAAAAAAATAATTGAAGAAACTAAGAAAATGTTTGATTTCCTTATTACTTTTATTTTCAAAATTATTTTCTAAAATAAATTTATGTTACTTCGTAATTAACTTCTCATCTAAAATTTATAACTTTTTTTTTTGTTTTAAAAACTAATTATGGCCCTAGCTCAATGTTGCATGTGACGAAAAACAAGTTTGATTCAAATTGATTTCACACCTAAAAGTTCTCATTAAATTAGATCAAATGTGAAATCAATCTAAATCAAACTTAAACAGACATGGATAATTTCATTTATAAAATCACACGCAATTCGTATTTGTACAAGTAAAAATGTATGAAACTACTGTGTTCTTCACAATTACATTAACTTAATTACTTCCAATTAAAGTTTACCAATTTAGTTATTTATTTTTAAGAAAAATATTTTATTAATTATATTTATAATTTATATATTCTTTAAATTATTCTTTTTTATTTACGTTTTTAGATTTATTTAATATAATCACGTTTGAAAACTGTTATCAAAACTAATTCATTAATCTACTTCAATCTAAACTGCGTTAATCAGATTTATTAACTTAAATTTGATATTATATTCAATCCAAACTATATTACAATTTACCTTTTATATGATCAGATCAAATAATTTTACCTAAATATCAATCCAAATCCAACCACAAATACTCTCAATTTTGCCAAAAGTTGAATATAACTACATGGACAATGGTTGGAAAATGGGAATGAGTAAAAGATGGTAGAGCCTAGACAATGATATTATATTTAAAACCGGATTTGCCAATGCAATCAGATGGCGCAACTTGTGCACCAGGTTGAACTGAACCCGTAAGCTGCGTTTTAAGCTACTTCCATTAACTACCCGAAGCAAAACTGCAGCAAAAGTATACTAAAAATAATTACTATTACATACAAGCATAACGTGCAAGCAGAGTGATAAATACTTTGTACATACATTACAGGGAATCTGCTTCCCCAAGAATAAAGCAAGCCAGACAGAAATGTAATACCACTTAACCAAACTCCCCAAGAGCATTAGCAATTTAGCACAGGCACCTGCACATATAAGTTAAGAACCATCTAACCCTTCAAAGGTCATGTTCTCACATCTTTGAGTGCACCCACTTTTTCAAGCTCACCGACCAAATCCTTAAGCGATGGAACCTTAGTAGCCAAGGTCCTGTATAATCTAGAATATCGTGCCCGAGTGCCATCAGCAGTCCTTGCTAGAGCAAGCAAGCTTAGAGCCTCGGGTAGTTCATTAAATACTTGTTTCATTTCCTCCAAGCTCATATTTTCCAAAACGGAGGGTCTAGGGGCAATCCTCACAATTTCACTACCTTTTGGTTCCTGAACTCGTGCGTCGGCTTTAATGACTAGTTCGGAATTAGAGTTTGCACCACATTTTATTATAAATGGTGAGGACGAGCCTGTATTAAATTGGAGTACATTCCACTGTGCAACGTCAGTTTCAGATCCAGAGCCCAGATCTGTTGATGGCTTGCGACCATGAGAAATATCTTGAATGGGGTCATCTTCTTCAGGAATTGACTGTATGATAACAAAATAAAGGATTTGGGCATCAAAGAAAATCAATCCAAATTCATTTTCATCAGTGCAGTTCTTTAGCATATACCTAAGCTATAGTCACAAACAGCAAAGTAATCAATTTTGTTCAATTTCAGTATTGATGATTATTCGAAGTGTTACCAACTCGGACACCAGATGAAAGAAGTTACGCATACACTACACTATTTTGCATACCTCAACCAAGTAGTGAGCATCTGCAATGTGCCTCTGAGCACATGGATGATCAATTTCAAGAAGCGAAGGCATCTGCTCTGTTAATTCATTCAGAGAAGTAAGCATCGTTTTTTTCTTACTTTTGCTCAAGATGTTCACGGAAGAAAGCCTTATTATATCCTGTTTAAATAAAGCCTTGAATTATTAATAATATCCAATCAATGCACTAACTTTCAAAAATAGATTTGAACAATAATATAAAAACCTTGATTTGCTTTAATATGCTATCAAGTGAAATAAGAGATGCTAATCGTGCATCTTCAGCTGCAGTAGAAGGATTTTGAATAGGGGAACCACCATTTTCTAATGTCAATAAAGCTATATCACTTTTCATTTGTTGCAAAATCTGATTAAAGAAAATTGAAGAAATCAACGTCAGCGTATGATAAACAAATTCATTCAAGATAACAGAGCAGGAAGATCCTTCTATGGAATAGTTTGTAAAACCTGATCTTACCACGGACAATGCAATTATCACTATGAATTGATTATCTATGAACAAAGACCAAAGAATACAAACTAAACAAACCAAAATAGCCATCTATTCTTCATCACAGGATACCATATACAGATAGACCTTCCACCCAAGACTACTACCTCCTTTAACCTAAATTGAAACTACAGACAATTATACACATAAAATCTCTTCCGACCTAGAAGCACAACCAAAATGAATTTCTTATTACGTTGGACAGCAATTGTGTCATTCCACCAAAATGATTCATTTCATTGAATAGAATTTCATCTTTATAACATTCCACTACAACAGACTTCTTTAATAGACAATAAATGAGATTGATGAAGAATGTTATTTTTGAATACTAGGACCAAGAATGTTATTTCTAGGTAAACTCAAAAACATGTTTGGTTAGAATTCAATATCTTAATATTTAGTAAAATTCAAATGATAGGAGAAAAGATTTGAAGTGGAAAGGGAAGTTAATATTGTGGTTACAAGATAACTTAAAATTGTCGTGGGAAATCAAAATACTTATCACTTGGCATGGGAACGAAAATCAAGCAAAATATGGGATCACTATATTCTCAACTTCTCTTTTCCAGGAATAGCATTATACACCATGGAAAAAAAACTCCAAGCAAAATATAATGCAAAAAATAATTAAGATGTGAGGCTCTGATATTTCAATATAAGCAAATGAACAACCCTAATATGCCAAGGTCAAACCATTGGATGATATCTTCTCATGCGGCTTGATTGAATCAGCGTAATTTTTAGTTAGAATATCTCACATTGTCTATATATTATATCTCTCTTAAATTAGAGTATCTAAAAAATTATCTCTCAAGATTAGTTTCTCTATTTTCCTAATTTTCATGTTTTCTAATATTTTATGATTCATTACCTTAGAATTATTAGAATAAATAGGCGTGAGTGCATTAGGTTTCATCATCACATTATATCTTATAAAGTAAATATCATTTAAACTCAGTTTTCTCTGTATTATCTCCCTCTATTATCTAAAACCCCATAATTGCAACAGTTATCTTAGATCATCACTTTGGAGTAGTTTCTATTTCATTATTTTTTAATTTGATTCCTTTTGATTTGATTAGGATAAGGAGTCCAAGAATGCTATAAACAAGGGCTAGTGCTTTGTCTACTGTAATGTATCATTATACATCATAGATAAATATCATATTCTATAAATATTATCCAACTGTCTTTTCCTACCCAAATACTTTCAGCTATACTGTATGGTAATGTTGAGCTTTAAAGGGACATGAGAGAAACATGGGAGTAGCAGAAATGAGAATGTTAAGATGGATGTGTGATCATAAAGAAAAGATAGAATACAGAATGACTATGTACGAGAAAAGATTGATGTAACACCCGTTAATGAAAAGATGACAGAAAACCGGTTAAGGTGGTTTGAACATGTACAAAGAAGGCCACAAGACAAGGGGCGCCAATTAGAAGAGTAGATTGCATGATTTTTAGACCAGTGAAAAGGAGACCAAAAAGGACGTTGGAGGAAATCATCAAGGGAGATCGAGATCTCAAGCTAAATATTTCCGAAACTTTTGTTTTTAGCCATGCCAAATGGCGTTGTGTGATCCATGTAGCCGACCTTACCTAGTGGGATAAAAGGCTTTGTTGTTGTCTTTTCCTACCTAAATTCCTATAATTTCAATATTGTATGATATCTGAGTTTTACCATCCTTTGTAAACCAATCCAATCACTACATTACTGTCAAGTTTCCAAAGGTTTGAAGCTCTTACTGTTTGACATATTTTTTATCATAATTTTCAGTGATTGTCTTTGTCCATGCTCTATTCCAAGCATTGATGTGGAGAGCAAGAATGATGAATTTAAACCTTTTCACTGAGAATTAATCCGATAGTTGCATTGATGATAATATAATTGTGGCTAATATTGATTGTGACTTGCGAAGGCACCGATATCAAATTCACACAATTTAATTCATGTCTTCGTTCTATATGCACTCTCCTAGGTAGGAGAGAGATGTTTAAACAACTAGAACTTGTTACCAACATTATCAGGTCAAAAGGTCACAACCATATCATTACATCAATTCTCAGACTCTAGTGTCAAAATAAATTTTTTTAAAAAAAATGTTTTTGCATTATAATCAGGGATTATATCAGGCATTTATTGTGCAACTTTTATCTAGTAACCAATGCAATGACAAAACTGTGAGCTCATGCAGCAACTAAAGATATATTATAACATGATTGCAGGCATGTATAAGATTTAACAATTGGAAAAAAAAACAAAGCACCTTTCTTCTTTTATGATCAACTGATTCTAGAGCTGAGCGTAGCTTCGCTACTTGTGCTGCATCTTCAGCCTCCTCTGTCGCCAAGGTACCAGCAATATCCTGACAATCAAATGGCAGAAAACAGAAGCCTGACACATTATCTAAGGAGCACATTATCTAAGGAGCACAATAACAGATCATGCTCTCATACAAGGGAAATCAATTAAAAAGGATTCATTCATTTCTTTTGGTCCAAGGTATACATCCACAGCACACAATCTAATCAAACAAATCACATAAATCTAACTTTCTCTAAGAATGTAGGTTTGGTCCCTAACTCAACCCCAAAATCTAGCTCAAATAGGATGAGGATTTCCTCTCACTTATATACTCTATCTTGGCCTTATCTCTAGCAGATGTGGGACTTGATTTTTCCAACACACCCCCTCATGCCCAAACATTTTTTGGGCTTGGTGCATGGATAATATGGTGGGTGGCCCGCTAAATGGATCTTAGGCTCTAAACCATCTTAGAATGTGAGTTTGGGCCTAACTCAACTCCAAAAGTTAGCTCGCAGGGCGAGGGTTGCCTCCCACATATATACTTTATTTTGGCCTTATCTTTAGCTGATGTGGGACTTGAGTTTTTCCAACGCTATCCTAGAAGGTAATGAAGGTATGCATCTAAATATATGTTAGTTAATTTGAATGTCTGAATTCAAAATGCATTTAAAAAGTTAGGGAAAATAATATAGTGAAACTCTAAGCAGCACTCTGTCTTTGTTTTCTTTTTGGTGGAAGCACTATTTTTCTTTTGGGGCTAACAATGGACCTAGATCTAGAATTAAGTATAAGAGAAGGTTAAAGAACAAATTTTAAGTTTAAACTAGATTGATAGATAATATCCACCAAAGACGATACAGTGTGACCATTGTCTAAATATCATAAAGAAGCTATGAAAAGTAGCTCATCCAATCAAATATGCCAAAATAAGTAGCTGGACTCAGTCTATTATGTTTAGACTATTGTAATATTTGAATGCAATGAATTGTATGAGTATCATCTCTCAACAAAGTCCTAAAGTAAACAAGGCTTCTTCCAATAATCAAGAACTTCCGAGGTATGCATTTAGAAGTCATGCAACACAGAAGTAACTAGAGGCATACCTTTAAGTGTTGTAGTTGAGAAGTATAGACACGTTTTGAATATTCAAAGAAAAGCTGGCCAAGGGCATCAGTGTGGGGAGGCAGAGCAGCACCAAGTCCGGCCATCCAACCATCCATAATTGCAGTGGAAAGAAGTTCCAACTGACCAGTAGACCCCCCCGATGCATCTTCTCCCGTTAAAGATAGAAACTCAAAATTCTCTGCAAGCCAGGATCTAATTTGACGCTGCAGCTCACCCGCTGGTGTATGTACAAAGAGTGCAGCAAGAGCCCTGTTCCCAATTGCAAAACTTTTGGCCTCCTCAGTAATTTCCCTGAGCTTTCCACCAGTTACTTGCTGTCTCCAAATGTCCTATGCACAGTTTATTTCAAAATGCAAAAAGAATAAGTAAAAATGAAGTATCTACATGTGACCTAGGTTAAAACAATGAGAGAAAAAAAACTCTGGTATGTGCCACAAAAGAAACAACACAAAAGCAGCACAAAAACTAAAAGAATAAATGGCATGTCTTTGTGGAAAATTTGAAGTTTAAGAAATGTTTACTTTCTCAGCCTTCATTTCTCAACCAGTTATCAGTCATTTAGCAGATAACATAAGATAGGGACACCAAGAAATGGTCAAAAAAAGGCATTTATAATGTTCAAAGATCTAAAAGTCACAGGAGAAACTACAATTTCCCTCCCCAACAGTTTTCTACACCTTAACTGAGCTTTTCTGTTTGTTAGTGTGTACAGAAATAAGAATATATATAATAGATTAATAAGTATTAGCAGCTACCTCATCAATACCACGTATCTTCAACACAACAGATGAAAATTTGGATTTCTTTTCTGGTTTTAGATTTACTTTAAATCCCTGGATCTGCTCATCAACATATAACACAGGAGACCTACCAGGACTACTCCCTCGGCTGGAACTTCTACTGCGCCCAGTATTAGTCTTCTCAAGAAAGCACTCAACTGGCAAAACCTTCAAATTCAATGTGCAATACATACAAAATCAACAAAATGAACACCACTAGACTCTATAAAACATTCCAAAAATACACAGTGAAAACCTTATTAGAATTTATTTTCTTTTGAAAGAGAAATCCAATAGCCTCTACTGTTCTTACCTTAATTGATTGCAACTCTGGGGATCTAGCAAGCAAAGATCTTATATACAGAATTCTAACACGGGAAACAAGCATGGTGTCCATTACTCGTTTTGGTTCCATCTTTCTAATAAAAGAGAAAACAGAATCCTTAATTTCAGCGAGTATCTCATGTTCTCTAGAGGCACCAGCTTTAATGACAGCAGCCAGAACCTGCAACCAATTTAAAATATGCTCTTTAAATTGGTGCAGACATTTCATTGATATGCAGAACAATCAACCTAATTTGTTATGGATAAAATTGTAAGTACAACCTCTTTTGATGCTAAGTACATGATTATTTCAAGTTGTTATAGAATGGGAGCAATTCCAGCTGTAAATATTATCTTAGTAAATGTAGAAATTAGAATAGCACAATTATAGAGATCAGCAGTTAGCATTATAAACACACAAGATTATATATATCATGTACAGTGCTTAAGAATAAAACATTCATTTTCCAGCATGTTCCCTGCCATTGTTAACAGTTTCTGTTAATATGGTATCAAGAGTTGGTCAAAATTTTCCCTGATTTTTTGGGTGAACTTAGGTCCCACCGTCTCACTGCCCATAATAAGAGGTTCAGAATCCTAATACTCTAGCAGTCAGGCAGCAGTGTGCTGGTATCACAGGCTTCTCACCAGGTTTCACTCCTCTCTCATGTCAGCATGTGACAGTGCAAGGAGCCAGTTGTCCTCGGGTTTCCTTTCCTGGCAATGCTTTGCCATTTCTAGTATATTTCTCTGGTGTCTTGACTCTCTTTATAAACCACTCAAACTAGAATCCCCACTTTCAATGTGGGCCTCATGTCCCATACCTTCCAAAGTTGCAATTGGATCTTAACATCCCTCCATGATCCACACTCCACAGCCCCAACATATATGCAAGTTGGTCATGCACTAGCACTTTGACTGGTCCTAAGCAAATAATATAATGCCAGGCATCACCAACCATGCTGTTCACTTGTAGCTGAGAGCCTGAGGCATGGTGAAAAGCTATATACCAACTGATAAGACACTTGGGGTTTATGTGGGTGCACAAAAGGCATACATTGAAACACAATGTCTCAGGTTCTTATCAATTGTTATCAATTGGTAAATCATTTAGTATCCATCAAATTTGTGTCATGAAGGGATTTATGAGGGCGCTTGAAGGTTTAAGAATTTTATGGTTTTTTGCAAGATTTGAGTGAAGGAATACATTAGAGCACAGGTCGATGAGGCTTAGGTCATGGGTCAGTGAGGTTTAGAGGTGTGAGGATGAAGATTGAAATTTATGATTTTAATTATGAGGGAAGGCAAGCTTGAATAGGAATTTTAGACATTTTGCCCATAAATTATACAGCAGCTGACACTTTACAATCAACAAAGACAAGTGTTGTGTCCCATACATCAGGAGTGTCACAAGTGTAATGTGCTCTACCCCTGAGATGAGTGTAATTTCCCTAAAGTTTTTTAATGCATCCAAGTTATTGAATTGTCCAGTGAGTAACTAGAAAGAGGTTAGATGCATATGGAAATGTTCAATTTCACATATATGATCAGAATTTAGATATTCTTCCCAGAAAGACTCAGCTTAACATAACTGAAAATAACATATAAGATAGCACAACTGCACATATTAGCTGTTTTCAGTAAAATGAATCATAAATACATTCACGCATACCAGCATCAAAAGCTTGTTTGCACCATCAGATATGGCAGCATGCCCTTCATATTGATCTGGATCAAAGTCATTCAGGGCAGCAGTAAGATATTCACCAGCAGGGGTAGTCTTAACTATTTCAGAGCCAGTTTTAACTAGAGCAACCGTGCCATCATTTTTATCAGTGGCCAAAGGTGAAGGAAGAACACCCATAGAACGAGAACTTGTATTGTTGTTGGTGCCATTCCTGTATCAAGCAACCAGAATATAGTCAATATTCAATAATCATATACTTGAAAAGAAAACAAAACTTACAAGGAATAGAATAAATTGTACCTTCCAATATCCCGAGGCTGAACATTAGCTGATCCACGAGCTAATGGACTTGACAACTGAAAATAAGGCATGAATTTTATGGAGCCAGAAATGCCCACACACAGCAAAGAAGCATGACTATTGATATAAATAATTGTTACATTACTGTTTGGATATGTTATTTGTGACATGTGGTATGTATATTAAAATACAACATGTTGCTGATTCCTGATTGATCAAAAGAAAGCAAACAATGGTAGGAAAAAAGACATCTGTGGTTGCAGCCATGAAAATAGAAGCCAGTTTATGAATCAAAAGTTCTTCAAAATCAAACACTACTTATGGGTAAGATATAAACATTTGGTTTAGTGACACAACCACAGTCATCAAAAGAAAAGTATAACAGGGCCATATACAGTGTAACTTATATTTTAAAAAAGGATCATAATTTGATATACAAACGTTAAAATAGTTAGTGTCAAATTTAAAAAGCTTGACAACAATTCTTCCCTTTATATACAACAGTTCATAGTGATAGTATACAGTTAATCTGGTATGTAGTGAAACCCTCCTACCTTAGGTGATCCAGCTGTAGATGCTTTCTGAGTTAATCTGTCAAACAATTTCTCATTCTCTTCATGCAACCTCTGCAAACCATCAAAATATCAAATGGAGCCTCTCACCAGTCCAATATAAAACTATAGTAGGCATATCAAAATTCAATACAGCTAAAGAATTAAACAAAAGGTGTGTTTCATACACACTAAGTTAAAGTACAATGAGAACAGTACAGGACAATTATTCAAGTTACTGGACAACTTTTGGTTCTGTACATTATTTGGTATACAATGGACAGCACAAACAAAATAATATAAAGTTTACTGAAATACCCTTTTTAATATATTAGATAACTGTTAATAGCCATGATCGTGTTACTGAATTGGAGTATTGTAAAGGATCAGCAGTTATTCAAGCTTTTCACCGATCAAATTATGGACTGCGGAAGAGGAGGGAAAGGAATGTTTGATTCTGCCATTGTTGATCACTTTGATCGAACTAGGCTCAGGATACCATGATAGAAAAGATAACAGAAATGAAGGGGGAAAAATCAGTTTCATTAACCCAAAGATTCAATGCTTTACAGTTTTATATTTATAGACTAGTTAGTTAGGACAGCTAACTAACTGAGCAACTAACTCCAACTAACTAAGCAAACTTAACTCAGTAAACTGACTACCCAGGACTGCAGTTGAATAACTGCAGATCCTTTACAATACTCCAATATACTGTGACCCTCTCTCTCTCATCAGAGTTAAAAATGGCCTTCCCTAGTGTCGTTGCTTTTCTTCTTCTGTAGATTCTTTCAGCTATAAGTGATTTCCCATCTCCGATCTATTCATTATATGATTTTTGAATGTTATCCTTTTTTCTAGCTACTTTTTCTATGGATTGGATTCCTTTATTGGGATTCTGAAATCGTGATTCATGTACCAAAGGTGTTATGAGCAGAATTTCTGCTCTATGTTTCCTAGAATTCGAGGACTAGGAGACCTCCAGAAAAAGGGGGATTAAGGAAAGGAACTTTTCTGATTATATTGCTTGCTTCATTACATAATAAGCGTCCCATATATATAGGCACTAGCCAAGGATGCTGCTCTGGAAACAGAAGGTGCTAGAATGCGAAAATAAACTAACAGAAAAGCAGAAAATGGAAATGGCAATAATGAGTGCTGCAAGATGGGAAACAACATGCCGACAGCATATTCCTTATGGACCAATATCCTCCTGCCAGCTCAGCGATGCCTAACAGATTCTGTTAGAAATAATATTCAAGGTGCTTGAGTGGGTTGCTCCTGCATTAGGGTTGCTGATCTTCTGCTGCGTCTCCAATGGTGCGTTGCAGGTCTGCTGCTTGTTCTGTTCATAACAAAAGGTTTCATGTCTTTTTTACTTATGGGTCTTCTCAAGTTCTTTTTTTTTAATTCATTTGTAGCTTAAACTTTTCAATTTTCCTATTGACTTCCTGTTTTGTTTGCAATGTGATTTGAGTTCAGAGAATAGTTGAAAAGTGGAACGTGATCTTCAAAGGAGTTACAAGAATTTATATTTTTGTTCTGTCCATCATCATCTTTTTTGTTCTGTCCCATAATCATTTTCAATATCAAACAGGGAACAAAAAATTGTGTCATGCTGTCCCTTACCCAAAATAAATATTCAGAACTTTTAGAAACAACTTATATACTGAGTATATCTTCTACAAAGTAGAAGATCAGCAGAAAAGAAGATACAAACCAAAATTTAAGCGTGTTTGGTTTTGAGGAATGAAAAGAAGTAAAATAGAATAGAAAGAGAGTGAAAATTAAATATGTTTGGTTAAAGAGAATGAAAAAGAGATGAAATATTTGATTTAAAGTGGTTTGGTAGGTAAATACATTTGTACCCGTTAGCACAATTAACATGAAGAAACACTTCTTTTCTTTTTTAACAAGGCATATAATTTACAAAATTATCAAGGTGAATCTTAATTACATAAAGTGTCCAGTAGTTATGCAGGAAACACTACTCAATCCAGAAAAAAATAAAATTAGCAAAATAAGTGTTATCATTTAAGAAAATGTGCTAAAATTTCAACTATCTGAAACAGCGTTAAAACCTATATTAAATAGCATAAAAAATCATGAGTAATATATAATATTTTAATTCAAGTGAATGAATAAAAAAAATCAAGTGAATAGCGTTGCTGAAGAACTAGTGGCCTCACACACAGATCAGATAGATCATATTCTTATCACTTTGGTTCACCACATAGCATTCGTCCCAGAGGTGAGCAAGGCTAGTTCTGTAAAAATAATTCTTCAACGCCTTTCACTCTCAAACACTGTAGCTTTCCCCTATTTTCATCTCATTTTGCAATAAAAAACTATTTTGTGGGCCCATTTTTTTAAAAAAACTTTCATACATCTTTCATTTCAACCAAACACACTTACTTTTCTTCTTTCTACTCCTTTCCATCCTTTTCACTTTCATTCCTCACAAATAACCTCCACCAAACACAATGTTTAAGCCTTGTTCACTTGGCTCCAAGTTTAGCTTTTATCTTTTTTTTCCCTTTGATCATATATATTAACAAAGCTACCATACTAACTATATCCCCATTTCAGTTTTAGACTTAATTGTTGCTATCAAAAACGATGGTCCACTCATACCATGTTCCTGCATGTATACCATTTTGCATCTTCAAGATGTACAGTGATATGGCCAGTAATGCTTTATATGAAAAAAATTGCTATATAAAAACTACAAAGAAGTCAAGCAATAACAATATATTAATAGGAAACAACAATTAGACGACTACGTCAATAAGACACAATTGCCAAGCATAACAAACCTCAATCAGTGCATCACGTTTCTTGAGTTCCTCATCTAGTTTTTTGGTTACTGCAGAAGAGTCTATGCCATCACCAGTTGGTCCGGAATTGGATTGATCAGCAGACTCTGTCTCATAGACAAATGTTGACCTAGATTCACTAGATTTAATAGCTTCATTGAATTGAGTTTCAAGAGTTCTAATTTTAGCCTGCATCAGAGAGGAAAAACATAGAACACAGGAATTATCTGGCAAGCATGAAGAAAGATAACATATCATTACACCTAGGACTAAGGATTAACTTAATTTATTTGTATTTAAATCAGAGAATTCAGGAAAGGATGTTATTGATAGTGTTCAAACTAGCCAATAATTAACAAATTGCAGTGACCCAAATTATGACATAGTGCTATTGGTACAGCTTTGTGCTGGAGATGTCACCAGTACACATAAATTTGATAATATATAGCACTTGGTAGCATGCAATAGAAAGAACTGCACAGGCAGCATCAGTGGAGAGAGAGAGAGAGAGAGAGAGAGAGAACAAAAGGTAATAAAAATTTAGGGGTGAGAAGCAATTGCAAAGAATATAAAGCTCAATTATAATTTATTACTTAAAAATGTTATATATAAGATCATTCTAACTTTCATCAAGAAACTGAAGTCGTTAAAGTTAGAATCTGGACTTATTAGACCATTCAAGAAGTTCCTAATGAATAGGTAATGCAAACTAGCATATAAAAAGATTTAGGGAGAAGAGAGAGAGAGAGGAAAGTGTTTCTGTAGATGAGGATTCAACCCAACCATAGGTTGGGAAATGAGGCAGTACATATAGGCAGTTGCATAATAGAATGATAAAGCTGTTGACAGTTGTAACTTGTAAGTACAACTGTCTAACAGAAAACTAACCTTACAACTGTCTAACAAAACTAACCTAACCTGAGTTAGTTAACTGTGAGAAACAGTTAACTAACCTCTGATTCCAAGAGATACAGAAACTAAGTAAAAAACACTTGGGGAGTAAAATACTACTCTCTTATAGCATAACATAGGACCAACCTGCAAACTTTGGATGGTTGAATCTTGCTCTTGTATCTGCAATTTTTGATCTTGCTCTAACCGTAAAAGTTGAGCGACTTGATTTCTAAGCTGATTATTTTGTTCTTTCTCTATCTTGTGTTTATCTGACAGCAAAACATGTTCCGACTGCAACAAATAAAAGCAATAATGTAGCTTGGTGACTACACAGATGCCTTTATATTCAATGGTATCAACTAAGTGTTAACAGCACAGTATGAATTTTCTCAGGCAAGTTTTGGGCACATTTTGCAGTTCAAAATATCGAAGCATGTTAACTAAACAAAGTAATGTCATTAACCTTTTTGAACAATTCATAGAATTAGAAAAAGCAAAATAATATAGTCAAGTTGGGATAAGATGACAATAGTCAAATAGTTATCATTATAATTTTATGGACCAGAACTTAACACAATGTGCAAAACATTTGACAGAACACCAACCTCAGCAAACTTAAATCAAAATGATATCAGAAAATGCACAATGGTAGATTTGATAGAATACTTAATTGTGATTACACAGTCAAGAAACTGATTTAAAATTTTAAATGTTGTGTAAATGTCTTAGCATGTTGCAGCACAAAAATAATGTGGAATTGCTCAACAGATTAACATAAGCCAAACATGCCATTTTCAAAACATAATTTTCAAGCCACCAAATAACCAGTCACTGCATAGAACTGGAAAACTATAACAAGCTAATTCAAATAACAAACCTTTAAATCGGTCTGCAATACAGAAGAAACTTTCCATGCTTTCTGCACTTCATTGAAGAGTAGAATGCACTGATCATTTGCATCTTTAAGTGCTTGCTTGAGTTTCAGACCCTCTTGCTTTAGATCATGAATTTCTTTTTCTTTCTCATTCAGCTCCTTTCGCGCATCATTTGCCTATTAAAAGATGACAAATACAATACGTGATATAAGTAGAAAATTTGAAGCCATTAGCTCCTAGTTTACACTCAACATCATTCTATCCACATACAATCTTATCAGATGTAATTGTAATAATGACTTTAAAAATCTTCTAACAGAAATTCACACTGATGAGTAAAAAAGATCAAGAGGAGAAATGGGAATAGGAACTTACAACATCTCTCCACTTTTTAATTGTGTCTCGGTTTCCAAGGCTTAAAGTAGAATTTCGAGCTCTAGCAGAGAAATTGAGAGACGACAATGTCTCAGATAAATTTGAAATACTTGGACACACATTCACAATCATCAGAGCTTTTGAACTCCCACCTGCAAACATTAAAGAACACTTGCAGCAAAACTTAGATCATGTGCCTGAAATCAATCAGAGAGAACTGATCCCAAACCATGATGAATAATGAAACAATTTATATAATTAAATGGGGAACCAATTTACAGAACAGAAAGTGAAGAGCAAGAAAAATAATACTTAAATGAAGGTAAATCCTTTTTTATGCATAAAATGCAGGTAAATTTTAAGTGTTGCTTCATGTACCAATGTCTTTGTCTATCCAACATAGGATAAGGTATCCTTTGGTGGAATAAAATTCACAATGACAAGCCTTCAATAGATGAGAAACTCATTTTACTAGCATCACAATTGGGCGGGCGCAAGAGTGCATTCCACTTATGAATTGACAGATACAGGTTTCATAATTTAACTCAGAGCAGTCTAGACATGTAATTACTTTTCCAGGCAATACTCAATACAAATTTAGTGCCATACAGAATAATCTTATTGATGCTAAGTAGATGAAGAATTTTTCTTATATTTTGAGAGAAGAATTTCATTACAACAAAATAGAATACAAAAGGGAAAGAGGATATTCATCATTCAAATAAAAGAAAAGTCAAATAACAGGGAACAAAAGACAGCAGTGTAGCAAGGCCACCCAAACCCAAAACAAAAGAAAAATAGGCAAAGAATACAGGGACAATAATATCATCTAGGAAAATTCATGGAGAAGCTCATTGTTCTTCCTAATGGCAGTGACCTCAAATTTTTATAATAAGTTGAAAGAAGCTCCATGCCCATTATCACCTTTTAATTAGCTTTTGAATTTTTTCCCTTTCTGATATTGAAAGAGGACATCTTTTTATTATCTTTGTACAATATCTTATCTTTAACAAACTGTTTTATTTGTGAGGGAGAAAAAGATAATAATTGTTTCTCTTTCAAAGATGGTCTATTAAAAAAAGGGGCTGTTCAAAATTTCAGAAACAAAACCCAATTATAATCAGGAAACACAGACAAGCAGGGACAGATCCAGAAAATTTGTTTAGTGGGGGCAAAAAGACAATATGGAGTACAATATTTTTCCAAAAGAAAAACACTATAAATTTTTATGAAATACATAATTTCATGACAAAAAAATCCAAATAATCTAAGCTCCTACAAATTACAATTAGGTCGAGGTATGTGTTAGTGTCACTGACTTATTACATTTGTTTAGTATTAGAAGAGCAGAAAGGTAACAATAAAAAATGATAAGCAGTAAGATTAGTGCTAATTTACTCTCTCTTCTTACATCCATTTAAAAAAAAATGTCTTTTGGGTGCAACATCTATTTTTTAATGGGGCAATCTTTTTTATCATCAAATATAAGAAGTAAAAAAATTATCTTATGGGGGCAATTGCCCCCATTCCCCTTAACCTGCATCTGTCCCTATAGACAAGGGTCCTCTTAAGCATTGATATGAGGGACTAATTGGAATAAATATATAATATAAATTAAACAAAACAATTATAGCAACAGAAGAGTACATGTTCTGCAATATATTTCCAAATTAGCAACAAGACCACCAGACAATCAAATGAAGTCAAAATCAGACAACAGCTTCGTGAGAACCCAATCTGGATTAGTATTAAGTATTAACAACAATTCCATAAAGATCAATGATGAATTACAGTAACAGGCAAAGTGTGTTAAGTATTTGTTCGGACTTAAGCACAAGAGGAGAGCCCAACCCGAAAAACTAATCCATTAGGTGAGAGAGCTTCATGAGTCATGACTAGAGCCTCATGGCTTAACTACCACATTAAGTTTCTGTTTCTACTCAATGTTGAACTCCAAACATTGCCAATTTGCCACCCCCTTAAAGAGTCAAGGTCCACAGCAGCTTTCACTCTATCAACATTAACCCGATAGTAGCCTTTTAATCCAGCCTATATAGGTAACCGTTTTCATTACCTAACTCAACAAAAACACCAATTGTTAAGATTTAAGCACAAGGGCCCCAGCCCAAAAAACTAGTCTGGTAGGTGGGAAAGCCTCATGGCTTAAGTACCACATTAAGTTTCTTTTTCTATTCAGTGTGGGACTTCTAACAGTATTTGACATGATAGCACATTAGCACACTAACATAATGTCGAATTTAAAGAGAACAATAATCTTTTGAGAGAGAATTTAGAGAATCCATGATAGCACACTAACATGGATAACATATAGAAGCTTTGTACTACATTTAGAGAATAAAAAGCTTTTATTCTTGTAGAACGTAGTACAAAGCTTCTGCATGTTATCCATATTATATATAGATTCTATATAGACTTAGTGGAGACTATACCCTAGAATTATAATATGTGATGCAACTTCCTAAACACTAATACCCATGAACCTTAAATTCATTGTAGCATGTGATACATGAACCACACACACTTCTAACACTCCCCCTCAAGCTAAAGCTTACTAAACTTTCAGTTTGTTACAAATAAACACAATTTTTATTTAAATAAAAGAAATATAAAACAGAAAGTCATGAATGCGGAAAGACACCCAACAAGGTCTGTGTAAGGAGATCTGTCCAACCATGTTAAAGTTAGAGGTGGGGACTGAGAGAGAAAACAGAATATTTTTAGAGAGAATTTAGAGGATGAAAAGCTTTTTATTCTTTTCAAATGTAGTACAATAGTTCAGCATGTCATCAATATATACTCTAGATACACTTAGTGGAGACTGTTCCCTAGGATTATAATAAATGACGCTTCCTAGACACTGATACACACAACAACAACAACAACAACAACAACAACAACGCCTTATCCCACTAGGTGGGGTCGGCTACATGGATCAACTTCCGCCATAATGTTCTATCAAGTACCATACTTCTATCCAAATCATTAAGTTCAAGATCCTTTTTGATAACCTCTCTTATAGTCTTTTTGGGTCTTCCTCTGCCTCGAATTGTTTGTCTTCTCTCCATCTGGTCTACTCTCCTCACTACAGAGTCTACCGGTCTTCTCTCTACATGCCCAAACCACCTAAGTCTATTTTCCACCATCTTCTCTACAATAGGCGCTACTCCAACCCTCTCTCTAATAGCTTCGTTTCTAATTTTATCCTGTCGAGTCTTACCACACATCCACCGCAACATCCTCATCTCCGCTACACCTACTTTATTCTCATGTTGGCTCTTGACCGCCCAACATTCTGTTCCGTACAAAATCGCCGGTCTTACCGTAGTCCGATAAAACTTTCCCTTTAACTTGATCGGTACCTTTGCATCACATAACACCCCCGATGCTTTTCTCCATTTCATCCATCCTGCTTGAATGCGATGATTCACATCCCCTTCAATTTCCCCATCATCCTGTATTACAGACCCAAGATATTTAAACCGTGTGACTTGAGGGATAATATGGTCTCCTATTTTCACCTCTGAGTTAGAAACCCTCCTTCTTTTGTTGAACTTACATTCCATATACTCCGATTTGCTTCTGCTTAGGCGAAAGCCATGTGTTTCTAGAGCTCGTCTCCAAGTTTCCAACCTCTCATTCAACTCCTCCCTCGACTCTCCAAGGAGGACTATGTCATCTGCAAAAAGCATGCATCTCGGCGCTATCTCTTGGATTTGTTCCGTGAGGACATCTAGAATTAAGGTAAAAAGGTAGGGGCTAAGGGTTGACCCTTGATGCAAACCAATTGTGATGGGAAAATCGTCTGACTCTCCACCCTGTGTCCTAACACTAGTCGATACCCTATCATACATATCTTGGATAGCTCGAATATATGCAACCCTAACCCCTTTCTTCTCTAGAGCTTTCCACAAAATCTCTCTAGGCACTCTATCATACGCTTTCTCCAAGTCAATAAAAATCAAGTGCAAGTCTTGTTGGGCCATGCGATATTGCTCCATCACCCGCCGTAATAAATAAATTGCTTCCATGGTCGACCTTCCCGGCATGAAACCAAATTGATTCTCAGTAACTTGAGTCTCCTTTCTTAATCTCCGTTCGATCACTCTTTCCCATAATTTCATGGTATGACTCATGAGCTTGATTCCCCTATAATTTGCACAATTTTGTATATCCCCCTTGTTCTTATAGATTGACACTAACGTGTTTCTCCTCCATTCCTCCGGCATGCGTTTTGACCTCATAATTTCATTAAAAAAAATTCATTGTAGCATGTGATAAATGAGCACAGACTTCTAACAATGAAAAAACCACACCTGACTTGTAAAATCTCATTGGCATCTTAATAAGCAGAGACAATATGTCAACATTCCATTAGGTGTAACAACTCAAAGACCAAATTGATGTCACAACAATAAGTTCAAACTTCAAAGATAAAAAGAGGGGAGAGAAAATCAATACCAAGTGAATCTGCAAGCAGTTTTGTTAGCAGCGAATTTTCATAAGGAATAATATCTTTCTTTGATGTTAAAGAAGATAAAACATCTCCCAACCTGCATATTCATTTTAAAAATGCAACAAGTCAGAAAATAAATTTTTCCCTGCACCACATTCCTCAAGAAAGCTTCTCAAGGAAGCTACCTAGTCTATAAAAGAAAATCTATATATATGACAAGACAATAGCCAGAACATGAGAGAAGTTAGGGAGAATTAAATTACATTTCATTTTTGGAGATATAAATAAGTGTTATACAGTACATGGAACAGGACCAGGTTCAAGTGTTACAGTATGGTTGCCCTCAATCTTCCTTGCAGAGAAAGGCTTATCTGAAATCCTCACCTAATCAACATTACGAACGAACTGGATTGTGAATATGTTGTATTGCAGCTGTAAAATCCAGTTCGTCGTTGATAGGGGAATTAAGGAATTAGGTAAGACATTATAGCCCTTAAATTTAAGTGTAGTACCTGAACACCATAAGTGAAATGCAAACCCACATCTATTATTAGGAGACTAAGTATCTAAACATTTGTTCCCCGAGCAGAAACAGAATTAACAATCTGATTAGCTAACTTAGTAACATTTGCAACAGATAATGAAAACTGATAAACCACCAAATCTAAGACAACAGAAAATACTTGAAGTGCACTGACACCTAAAGACATGGATGGACAAACACCTGGCTAACTATTAAGCAAATACCAGTAAATTTGCTACTGAAGAGAAAAAATAACGCATTGAAATTACATACGCTGAAAGAGACTTCATAACATGCAGCAAATCTGTGACACGGTCCCCACTATCATCTTCTGTTATCAAACCTTCACTTCCAGCTAAATCAACCAGAGAGAGTTTACTATAGGAGTTTTCACCAGTGATCAAATTGTTATAAAATACATGTATCGTGACAATCCTGACACAGAAAGGCATGAAATCCAGAGCTGAATTAGTCTACAGCAGTCACAAAATCTGGCAACAAATGCACAGGAATATCAAAATAATAGCAACTGCAAATGAAAAAACTTTTACAATCTTCTTTCTGATAATAGAATATCACAGTGATACATTTAATACAACAAGTTACTTATGTGTTTCTAGTACAAATCTTTGAAAACAAAAAAAAGGTGAAAACAAGGTGGCATTTTATAATTATTTGTGAAAACATAAAATGAAAATAGACAATGTCTTCCCAAATCATATATATATATATATATACACACGGTCATACAACCATACACAAATGGTCAAGATTGCTTTAATTATTTTTATTCTTAACCATCCATTTAAATAATATAGCTGAGATTAGCTCCTTTTACACTCTCACCCTTCTCTTGATAATTGATATGCTTCCTATATGTATATACATCCCACAAACACAAAGCAATCTTCTATTTGTGTGCATTTAATCTCAACAGCTACAATGGTCAATGTATGCTAGCAAAACAAGTCTATCATGCCACTTAAAATGACACACTATACACACACATTTATATATAGCATGGTAGATTACATCCCACAAATCAATCTTCCATTTATGCATTAATCTCAACAGCTAAATTGGTAAAAATATGATATCAAAAAAGTCTATCGTGCAACCCAAAATGACATAAACAAAACCACTTTTAACGTAACGCTGTAGAATGTAGACTGAGAATTTAGACCGTACAAATGAGATACGTTATTGTTTGATAAATCATTTTCCCGAGTCTGCAATGAAGTTTTTAAAACTTCAGAAAACTCAAGAGGGTTATCAACGTTTTCCTGCACCAGTTCAATGAAACATTCAGGTGATCCCAAGCAGAGTTTAGGCGCGCTTTTCCCTGCCTCCAAAAGTAGATCCCTTGTCTGAAAACACGTAAAAGGAGATAATAAGAAAATTTACTGATCCTAAGTGAACAGAAAATTGGGAAGCACACTAGAAATACAGGAAAAGTGTACAATACATGATAAGTGAAAACAGAAAGAGACCTGTTCGTTATATAGCTCACAAACTGTAACACAGAATTTATATCGAGAAGTAGATGTTGCATCTAAATTGGCTAAATCAAACAACTCCTCAAAACAACGAGCATATAAACCCCGATCATAGCTTGATCCTTCCTGGGAGTAATGAATGAACATCAAAAAGCAATTGATTAAACCAATCATCATTGACTTAAGACAAAAGATGTAAAAATAATTCACCCATAGGCAGTCATTTCATTTTCAATTGTTAGACAACATTGAATTTAAGACCCTCTTACAGGTTCCAATTCCTTTTTCCTTTTGTGTTTTATTTGAGAGAGGAAGTGATTTGCGCACACACGCACACAAACAGCAAAAGAAAGAAATAGAAACCATAGTGTGTGTCTTTCCGGAATGGGTTTGTCCAAAAGCAAATATGGAAACATTATATCCATCCAAAGCTGACTGCACTAGAGGTTGAACATCACAGAATAACTCAGCTGAAAACAGAATTTCAAAGGCAAGATAAGCAATGTACATAGTAAATATCAAAGACAATGTTTGAACTCAAGAAAGATAGTAAGAAAGGATAAAATTATTTTACCTTGACCAACATGAGGTCCATAAACTCGGTCAAATTCAAAATCTTTCTTGGCATTAGACAAGGATTCATCACCAGTATTTACACGAATGGTATAATCATCAGGAAATTCAACAACTGAAGGACCTTCATCCTCAAATAATGGCCTTGTACGGCAGAATACTCGTATGTTTCCTGCAAATAATATTAATTGCTGGATTTTTCAGCTCAGAAAAGCTTATGTATGAGTATGCTTAAATAATAGGATCATTGTGTATTCATATAGCTTCAGTTCCAGTTATTATATATACAGTGTGTTTGGCTGACCATAAGAGTAGATATGAAGAAACTGCCCAATACTAAAGAAAAATTTACACATAAAAACTACCTTTAGATGTTAATAAATCATTGAATAATCTTCTTTTCTCATTGATCAATGGAGATATTCTTGCTTCAGTTTCAAGGGCAACTTGATCTGAAATTCACAAGTAGACCACAAATTTCAAAATTTAGTGACAAAAAACCAACAGTACAATAACTTCACAGGTAAATATAAAAATATATAAAAAAAGTGTACCAAAATTTTAAACAGGGAAATTGGAACTAGAAACAAAAAATAAAAGACAAAATCTTGCTTAACTTCATTTACTTCAAAAAAGTAAATGCTAAAACTGCTAAATCTATTAATGTAGCATAGATCAGGAAACACCCACTTACAACCAATAGCTTGCATAGGGAGAGAGAATGAGAGGTAGAGAGAGAGCGAAACAAAGAGTGGGTGAGTGAAAGAAACAGAGAGCGAGTGAGAGATTGATCCCGTGTTCACTTCACGGGAAGAGGGCATGACAGTTATGGTGCGGCGAACCTGGTGGAGCAGCGGCAGAGAGACAGAAGGAAAAATTAGAGATGCTTCAAATATTACGTCCTTCTACTTCACGTGTTTCCCTAAAGACACTCAAGAAAAAGATTTATGGTTGGTTTTTAAGAAATGGGGTAATGTTAGGGAGGTCTTCATAGCTACAGGAACAGCAGCAGTCGAAAGTATGGTTTTGTCAGATTCAAAGGTGTATCCAATGTCAAGCAACTTGAGAGACAGTCGGATAATCTGATTGTAGCGGGCCTTAAACTACATGTGAACCTACCAAAACATGGAAGGGAAGACAAGAAGCATCTATGGAAAAGGGAGTCTGATAGGGCTACATCTGGTGGACGCGATAAGTGTAAGGTGGCCCAAGTGCAACCCCATAGCCAGCCTAACAAGGGACAACAAAAGACGCTGGATATGGAGGATGTTGGCACCTCAACAAAGCAAGTTGTTGGCAGTGAGGCCGATCAAGATAGACGAGATTGCACAGGCAAAGCGCCGTTCGCAACAGTGGTAGCCAACGGAGGAAAACACGCATCTTGGAGAGGGCAACCAAGAACATTTAGTACGCTCAGAAGAAGTTTGCGAACAATCAGTCTCGCTCAACAATCTCCTTGTCAGTGCCCATGGAGAGTAAAGCATAGTTGAAAAAGGCTTGGGTTGGTCGTCTACGAAACTTAGTAGCGTTTGACAAACTTGAGGAAGAGCTCATGTGGGGTGGCGGGGAGGAGACCAAACCAAAGTACTTGGGTGGTGATATAGTGCTGTTATTGGGTTTGGATCATGTGAAAGCAGAAGATCTATGCAAGGAAGGAGTGCAAAGTGGATTATCTATGTTCCACTCCCTGCAGAAATGGAGTCCAAAAATGTGCACCGGCTTTAGACTGGTCTGGATCATGTGTTGGGGCATCCCAATACATGCTTGGGATATGGAAAGCATTAAGAAAATTGCAAAAAGTGTAGATGTGGTCAAGATAGATGAAGAGGTGGAAGATTTGCAAAGGCTTGATCGGGCTAGAGTCCTTGTCAAGACACCTTGAGCTCCGCTCATCAACCATTCAGTCACAGCGAACACCAATGGAGAAGAGTACATAATGAAGATCGTGGAAACTTGTTATTGTTAGCAATTTTGGGTCATACATATATATATCACATAATTGAATGAGTTAGGGTCAATATATTATTAACCAAAATATTAAAGTGGTCTAATCAATATAAAATTATGACTAAGGGAAGGCTAATTGTGTAGATATCATTAGTGATATTATAATTTGATGAGGGGTCAAATTATAATTATCAAAATTGGGATAACTGATGTCATTAACAATATAAGAGATTATGGTCCCCATTTGTCAAGAGAAGCGACGTATAGTTTCGCTTTTCTTTTCTCTTTATCCCATCAGAAGAGGAAACTTCAAAGAAGAAAAAGGGTTCTCTACATTTGAAAGATTATAAAATCAATTTTGATCCTCATCAATCTTTCATCATTCCGTTATGGCTAATCCAAGTAGGCTTCCGCATTTAATTTTTTATCATGATTCTGAGTATGGGAACACTATGGGATTTTATTCATAGTTATGTCCCAACATTTGGTATCAGAGCCACCCATATTTGATTCATGTATGATTTTGGAAATTTTATTTATTTAAGGTGGCTGACATATTCTAAATTTTAAATGAATTTAGATAATTTGCATATTGTTGGTAAGATCAAGCAAATTACTTTAGATATTTTACATATTTTCATGTACTTTCTGTTCCCTCTTACTTTTAGAGGCCACTACAGGAAATTAAAATAACAATAATGAGCTTCTAAAATTTAAAATAAATAAATAAAGTTAAACTAATTTACTCTAGAAATATTTTAATTTTGGATTTGGTGCATCAATGTTCAAAATTTAGCTATGGTATATCATTTTAATTGTTTAGCATTTGAATGAGTTAATTGAATCAAAATATCACCAAAGTGACCTCTCTTGTGTAGATTGTTCATGAGAAATGTTAACGTGTGTGATTATTTATATGAATGGTGATTGGGCCAAAGGAAAGTTATCATTTAACTAATTTACATACACACTTGTGATGTTAAACGTGTGATGTGATAGGGCCAAAGGAAAGTTAGCATTTAACTAATTTACATACTCTAGGGCACTGTTTCAGATGATATAACTAATGCCAAAGAATTCTTTGCTGAAATTGAAAAACTCTTTGCAAAAAGCGATAAGGCGAAAACAAGTATTTTTCTTACATGACGTATCAAGGCAAAGAGAAAATGTCATGGAATACATTATGGGAATGTCAAATATTGTTTCAAAATTAAGGGCACTAAAACTTGAGCTATCAGAAGACTTGCTTATTCATTTAGTGATAATTTCTCTACCTTCACAGTTTAGTCAGTTTAAAATCTCTTATAACTGTCAGAAAGAGAAGAGAAATGGTCTCCTAATGAGTTCATTTCATATTGTGTGTGCAAAAAGGGAAAAGGCAGAAGCAAGAAAGGACTGATCCATTTCTACTACGGAGGAGAAATCCAGAGTAGATATCGCGCGGGTCTTGGTTCGAACGTTGGAGAAACCTTTCATAGCGAGGACGACGTCGATCCTTGTGGATGGAGTCCAACACTCTGTGGACTTACGTGAGGAGATGGGGGCTGGGTGGGGAAGAACATCGACGGAGTCGGCGGTGGAACAACTCCCCCCATCACCGTTCTCCACGGCTATCGTAGATTCCGATGATGAGCCAAACACCCACTCTTTGCACGGATTTTCACCTGCGCGCTTCTCTGGTAGTCCGATCGGCGGCTCCTCCACCTGGTCACCGCCGTCTACGGTGGATCACCGTTGGAGACGACGGACTGTGGGGCTTTACCCAGCATGCAGGGGTAATGACATCATGACAGGTGCTTACGTGTCCTCCCTACACTGTCACGAGCACCTGCCATCTGCTGCTGACCTGCCACCTCCTGACGCGGACCAACGGGAATGCATCGGTCCAAATTGTTTGGACATGCACCCTGTTGACAGGGCAGAACCTAGGACCTTCTGTCCTAGATAGCAACAGACCCTATTTCTGGAAGGAGACATTGAGGATATACCTCCGCCTGCTTTTAAAAGTCCTTATAATCTTCGGGTAAAGCAGGATGAACCATCGGTCAATACCCCTGGTTCTACTCCACTGGTCAACTACGTTTCAAGCTTAACGCCCCCTTATCAAAAGGAATTTGCAGCTGAGGAGGGGGAAGTTTTGAACCACACTATGGGCCTGGTAACTAAAAGCCCAAATAAAAAGGGGAAAAAGCCTTCTCCAAACTTCAGGGTGTATGTTAGAAGAAAGGAGTGGGGAGCAGTAAATCATGAGGCCCATGTTCAACGTAGCCCCCATTCATGCCTCAATGGAGAAAAGCTTGTATCGCGGAAATCCAATTATGAAATCAGTAAGACACACGAATTTGAAGGGAGGGACACTCATACCTCAGGCCTAGAGGGGTTGATCCCTAATCTACAATATCCACCACATAGTCCTGTTCCTGATAACAGTGCTAACAAGGAGCACTTTGGTAACGAGGAAGCCTTTCACTTGGAGATTGTTAGACAATTGGGGGTATCCTATGTGGAAAAAGATAACAGTAATGTTCATATGAAGACAGAGGCCACTATTACTAGCGGATTTAATGCATCAGCAGATGTCATGGGAATGAAGCATTTTGTATCATGAATATTTTGTCCTTCAATTCTAGAGGGTTGGGTAGTGGAGTCAAGAGGTCAGCCATTAGGAAGCTCACCTTGGCCAACAATGTTGATCTACTCTGCATTCAGGAAACTAAAAAGGAGTCCATAGATAAATTTTTCTGCCAATACTTACGGGGAGATGTTAATGTTTCTTGGGAGGCTGTTCCTTCTACCAATGCAGCTGGTGGTCTTCTGTGTTTATGGAATAACGATTCCTTTGTGGTGGATAGAAGTGTAGTTGGTAGGGGTTATATTTGGCTGGAAGGATTGTGGACTAAAGAAAACAAAAGGGTTTGCATCACCAATATATATGCTCCTTGTGATTTACAGGGAAAGAGAGAGCAGTGGGAAGAGATTAAACTCCTTAAACCTTCCTTTCATGATGGCCCTTGGTGCATTGTAGGTGACTTTAATTCTATAAGACATCACAATGAGAGGATCAGCTCATCTCAGTCAGTGGGGAACTCATCCTCTATCTCTGAATTTAATTCTTGGATCTCGGATATGGCTTTGGAGGAGGTCAGGTCTGTTGGGAGGAGCTTCACCTGGTATAGACCTAATGGATCTGCAATGAGTAGACTGGATAGGTTTCTTCTATCTGATGAATGGTTAACCCGATGGCCAGACTCTACCCAATTTGTGCTTGATAGAGATTTCTCTGACCATTGCCCCATCCTCTTGAGGTCTACAGCAGTGGATTGGGGGCCTAGACCTTTCAAGGTAATGGACTGGTGGCTGCAGGACAAAGATTTCCAGAAAATGGTGTCTCATAGATGGGGCAACTATCACCCTAGTGGGTGGGGTGGCTGTTGAATATCCTTGTAGTTTAGCCATTTGTAGTAACTTAGTTGGTAGCTTTTTTCAGAGGGCAACAGTGCATTGTCACTGTCATAGCCTCTCTCTCTCTCTTCTCTCCCTATCTTTTGTACTCTATATATATGTACTATTTTGAATTCAATAAAGTAAGGAAAAATGCTCCCTTTTGGTCTCCTTCAACTTGGTATCAGAGCAGGTTGCCGCCGTCCGCCGCCGCGCCGTTCGCCGTCCGCCGTCCGCCGCCGCCAACTCCGGCGGTTTTCTCCGGCGAGACCAGGGTTCGGATCACCTCGAAAAGCGCGATCCACCCCGGGAACTCGCGCCGCCGTAGGCCGCCGCACACGCCCACACGCGCCTCCTTTCCTCCGCGCGATTTCCGGCGCGTGCTGCTCACGCGCCGCCGTACCGGCGTCGGGAGCTGTCCCTTCCGGTCCCGGCAGCCTCGCCGTCACCTCCTGGACCTGTTTCAGGCTTCAAATCCTGCTTCCGGCAAGTCGTTTGGTCACCCCTTGTGTGTTTGCCTCTCGTGTGTTAGGGTTTGCTGTTTTTCCTCTTAAATGGCCTCCTCTGGACCTGTTTTTTCCTTTTCCGGGACCCCAACCATCACCACTGCCAAGCTGAACTGGAAAAACTATCCTTCATGGTCTGCTTCCGTGGAGTTGTGGTTCCTTGGTCAAGGACACCATGACCACTTGGAGAAAACTTCCGATTTTGTTTCAGATGATAAAAGAGCTGAATGGGAGAAGCTTGACTATCAATTATGTGTCGTGTTATGGCAATCAGTTGAGCCGGATATCTTGGAGATTCTCCGATCTTTTAAATCATGCCGTTCTTTTTGGAAGAAAGCCCAGGAAATCTTTGCCAATGATATCCAAAGCTTGTTTGATGCAACTATGAAAGTTACAGCCCTCAAGCAAACCGGTCATGACATGATCGCTCATGTGGGTAAGGCTCGGGCTGCCGTGGAAGAACTAAGAAAGTTCTTTGTAGCTGATTCATTGGAGGAAGTGAATAGGAAACTTGACAAGTTCTACATGGTTCTTATTTTGAGGAGCTTACATTCAGACTTCGATCATGTGCGTGATCAAGTGCTTGCTGGGGACCAAATTCCATCAATGGATTCTCTCATCACCAGACTTCTCCGTGTGCCTCATTTACTGAAGGATGAGAATCCTACTGATGGAGTGGAGACGTCAGCCATGGTTGCATCTAGAGGGAGAGGAAGCGGCCGCAATAGTCGAGGAGGTCGCAGTGGAAGGGGTGGACGTCCTCATTGCACCTATTGCAAGAGGATAGGTCACACCCAAGAGACTTGCTATTCATTACATGGGTTTCCCGACAAGGTCGCACAGGTTTCTAAATCAGAGAAAGCAGAGTCCAGATTCTCTGATGAGGAGTATCAGGAGTACTTGAAGCTCAAATCAGAGAAGCCCAGCAACCAAGCTCAACCCTCGTCTGTACCATGTTTTTCAACAGCGTGTATCTCTCAATCCATTGAGGGTCACAGCCCTTGGATACTCGACTCAGGTGCCTCTGATCATATTTCTGGTAATAAGTCCTCCTTCTCATCCTTTTCTCTTCCAAAAATTCCTCACCTCGTTACTGTAGCTAATGGCTCCAAGGTAGCCTCTCAAGGAAGTGGTCAAGTTTCATTGTCTCCCTCTTTAAAATTAAATTCTGTTTTATTTCTTCCTCAGTGTCCCTATAATCTAATCTCATTAAGTCAATTAACTCGTTCGTTAAATTGTTCAGTAACCTTTACTGCCAATTCTTTTGTTATTCAGGAACATGGGACGGGGCGACTGATTGGAGAAGGACATGAATCACGAGGGCTTTATTACTTGGAATCCAGTCCACCTGAATCTTGTTTTGCTATCTCGAGACCCAAACTTTTGCATGATCGTCTGGGTCACCCAAGTTTATCAAAATTGAAGATTATGGTTCCTGGTCTTAAGAATCTTCGAGTCTTAGATTGTGAGTCTTGTCAACTAGGAAAACATGTCAGGTCATCATTTCCTCAAACTGTACAAAGATGTGACTCGGCTTTTTCTACCATTCATTCTGATATTTGGGGACCAAGTCGCGTCACATCTTTTGGTTTTCGATATTTTGTAACCTTTATTGATGAATTCTCCAGATGTACTTGGGTTTATTTAATGAAAGAAAGATCTGAACTTTTGCCTATATTCGTGTCATTCTACAATGAGATTGAGAATCAATTTGGAAAAACAATTAAAATTTTCAGAAGTGATAATGCTAAAGAGTACTTCTCGCATGATCTTTCTTCTTTTTTGTCTTCCAAAGGTATTATACATCAGTCCACATGTCCACACACACCACAACAAAATGGTATAGCAGAAAGGAAGAATCGACATCTTCTTGAAACTGCTCGTTCCCTAATGCTAAATTCGAATGTTCCTACACATCATTGGGGAGACGCGGTGCTTACTGCTTGTTTCCTAATCAATAGGATGCCCTCTTCTTCCCTTGAAAATCAAATCCCTCACTCAATTGTATTTCCTCATGATCCACTTTTTCATGTCTCTCCTAAAGTGTTTGGTTGTACCTGCTTTGTTCATGATTTGTCTCCTGGTTTAGACAAGCTTTCTGCAAGGTCAGTCAAATGTGTCTTTTTGGGTTATTCTCGTCTTCAAAAAGGTTACAAATGCTACTCTCCCACCATGAGACGGTACTATATGTCGGCAGATGTCACCTTTTTTGAAGACACACCCTTCTTCTCTTCCTCTATGGACTACTCTTCGTCTCTCCAGGAGGTTCTTCCTATCTCTTCTCCTTGTCCTCTAGATAATTCAGACCATAATGTCAGTGTTGTCCCATCTCCCTCACCAACTTCACCTAACGTTATCTCTCCACCTCTGGTTATCGATCAACCCAGGACAAGGCAAATTGGATCTCCAGTACCTGAAGCCTCTCCCAGTGATTCTCGTTCTTCTTCAGCCAGTCCTCCACTCATGGATCCTTCCTCTTCTCCTACTCATTCTGACTCACATTGGCCCATTGCCATCAGGAAAGGTACTCGTTCTACTCGTAATCCTCATCCTATTTATAATTTCTTAAGTTATCACCGTTTGTCTCCTTCATATAGTTCTTTTGTTTTCTCCTTATCTTCCCTCACTGTTCCTTCCACTATTCGTGAGGCACTTGATCATCCTGGCAGGAGACAAGCTATGGTTGATGAAATGCAGGCTCTTGAAAATAATGGTACTTGGGAGCTTGTTCCTCTCCCTCCTGGTAAGACGACTGTAGGTTGCAGATGGGTTTACACTGTTAAAGTTGGGCCCAATGGTAAGGTTGATCGGCTTAAGGCTCGCTTGGTCGCTAAGGGCTACACACAGGTATATGGCATTGATTACTGTGATACTTTCTCTCCTGTAGCCAAGCTCAACACTGTTCGTTTGTTCCTTGCTATGGCGGCTATTCGTCACTGGCCCCTTCATCAGCTTGATATTAAGAATGCCTTCCTCCACGGTGATCTTGAGGAGGATATTTATATGGAGCAACCTCCTGGGTTTGTTGCTCAGGGGGAGTATGGCCTTGTGTGTAAGCTTCGTCGGTCTCTTTATGGGTTGAAACAATCTCCTCGAGCATGGTTTGGTAAATTTAGTCATGTTGTTCAAATGTTTGGACTAAAACGAAGTGAAGTTGATCACTCTGTATTTTATTATCATACATCTCCTGGAAAATGTGTCTATCTAATGGTCTATGTTGATGATATAGTGATTACAGGGAACGATACTACTAAGATTGTCCAGCTGAAGGAGCACTTATTCAGTCATTTCCAGACCAAAGATCTGGGATCTTTGAAGTATTTCCTTGGTATTGAAGTGGCTCAATCAGGAGATGGTATTGTGATCTCTCAGAGGAAGTATGCTCTTGATATTTTAGAAGAAACAGGTATGCAAAACTGTAGACCTATTGAAAGCCCTATGGATCCTAATCTAAAGCTCATGGCAGATCAAAGTGAAGCTTATCCTGACCCCGAGAGATATAGGAGGCTTGTGGGAAAACTCATTTACCTTACTATCACTAGACCTGATATCTCCTTTGCTGTGGGAGTGGTTAGCCAATTTATGCAGAATCCTCATTTGGACCATTGGAATGCTGTCATGCGTATTCTGAGGTATGTTAAGAGAGCTCCTGGACAAGGGTTGTTGTATGAAGACAAGGGTAGTACGCAACTATCAGGATATTGTGATGCTGATTGGGCTGGATGTCCCATGGATAGGAGATCTACATCAGGTTATTGTGTCTTCATTGGAGGAAATCTTATCTCTTGGAAAAGCAAGAAACAGACTGTTGTCGCTCGGTCCAGTGCAGAAGCTGAGTATCGATCTAAGGCTATGGTTACGTGTGAGCTCATGTGGATCAAACAATTTCTTCAAGAATTGAGGTTTTGTGAAGAGTTGCAAATGAAGTTGTATTGTGATAATCAGGCTGCTCTTCATATTGCCTCAAACCCAGTCTTTCATGAGAGGACCAAGCATATAGAGATTGATTGTCATTTCATTCGAGAGAAGCTTCTGTCCAAGGAGATTGTCACTGAGTTCATTGGTTCTAATGATCAGCCAGCGGATATTTTGACTAAGTCCTTAAGAGGACCCAGAATTCAGACTATATGTAACAAGCTTGGTGCATATGATCTATATGCTCCAGCTTGAGGGGGAGTGTTGAATATCCTTGTAGTTTAGCCATTTGTAGTAACTTAGTTGGTAGCTTTTTTCAGAGGGCAACAGTGCATTGTCACTGTCATAGCCTCTCTCTCTCTCTTCTCTCCCTATCTTTTGTACTCTATATATATGTACTATTTTGAATTCAATAAAGTAAGGAAAAAGGCTCCCTTCTGGTCTCCTTCAACTGTGGCTATGCCTTAAAGTTGAAACTGAAGTTCATAAAGGGATGCATCAGACAGTGGAGCTTGCAAAATGGTGCTATCAATGTTTATAAAATTCAAAATTTAAAGAAGGAGCTGAATGACTTGGAGGCTGGTAGCAATATTGCAATTCTATCTCAGGCTGAGGTGGAATTAAAGAAATCGTTACAGGAACAGCTTTGGAGTGCAGCACTTGCCTATGAGTCCATGCTGAGGCAAAAATCAAGAGTTAAGTGGATAAGAGAAGGGGATAGAAACTCAGCTTATTTCCACAGGATGATCAACCATAGAAGGAGAATTAATGCAATTCAAGGTCTGCTCATTGCAGGTGAATGGGTCCAGGAGCCTACCAGAGTCAAGACTGCAGTCCTAAACCACTTTAAACACAGATTCTCAGAACAGAACCCTCATAGGCCAACTCTGGATGGAGTCTACTTTCCTTCCCTTGGACAAGAAGACAAGGTATGCCTTACTGCTAGATTCTGTGAGGAGGAAATTAAAGCAGCAGTGTGGGCTTGTGGAGGAGATAAAAGCCCTGGGCCTGATGGCTTGAACTTCAATTTTATAAAGCAGTTTTAGGAGGTTTTAAAACCTGATTTTACTAGGTTCTTGGATGAATTTTATGTAAATGGCAGATTCCCTAAAGGAAGCAATGCCTCCTTCATAGCCCTCATACCCAAGATCACTAATCCTCAGACCTTGCATGATTATAGACCCATCTCTCTTATAGGATGTGTCTATAAAATAGTGTCCAAAATCTTGGCTACTAGGCTGGCTAGTGTTTTACCTCACTTAATAGATGAAAGGCAGACAGCTTTTCTTAAGGGGAGACACATTCTTCATGGGATGATGATTGCTAATGAAGTTATTGCTGAAGCCAAGTATAAAAAAAATCCTTGCATGATCTTCAAGGTGGACTTCGAAAAAGCATATGATTCGGTCTCTTGGGGCTTTTTAAACTATATGATGATGCGGATGGGCTTTTCTAAAAAATGGAGACAATGGATATACGGATGCTTGTCTAGTGCAACCATATCAATTCTAGTTAATGGCAGCCCCACTTCGGAGTTTGTGCCACAGAGAGGCTTAAGACAGGGTGATCCCCTTGCCCCCTTCCTCTTTAACATAGCAGCTGAAGGACTTACTGGGTTGATGAGGACAGCAATATCAAAAAACTTATTCCACAGCTACCAAGTGGGGAGACAAAAGGAGGAGATAAATATTCTGCAATATGCAGACGATACGCTGTTTTTTGGAACTGCATCTATGGATAATATTAGAGTCCTGAAATCTGTCCTCAGAATTTTTGAGATGGTCTCCGGTCTCAAGATTAATTATACCAAAAGCCAATTTGGGTGCATGGGAAAATCAGAGGCTTGGTGTAGGGAGGCAGCTCTCTTTCTCAACTGTAGTCAGCTAGATATCCCCTTTTCCTACCTTGGAATACCAGTGGGTACAACATCTAAAAGCTGGAATGTGTGGCAGCCTATTATTAGCAAGTTTGAGTCCAAACTTAGTAAATGGAAGCAGAAAAGTCTATCCATGGGAGGAAGGGTAACCCTCATTAATTCTGTATTAACAGCACTCCCCATCTACTTGTTGTCCTTCTTTAGAGTTCCTAAAAAAGTGGTGCACAAGCTAGTCTCAATTCAGAGAAATTTCCTTTGGGGAGGAGATTCTGAAGTGGCCAAGATTGCTTGGGTAAAGTGGGATACTATATGCCTTCCCAAGAATAAAGGGGGTCTTGGGATCAAAGACTTGGCCAAGTTTAATGAAGCCTTACTTGGTAAATGGGGCTATGAACTAGCAAATAATCAGGATCAGTTATGGGCCAGAATATTATTGTCCAAATATGGAGGATGGAACACTCTATGCTGGGGTAGAAACAGAACTGACTATTCTTCTTGGTGGAAGGATTTGAGATTTGTTTTCCAGCAGCACCATAGCAACTGCATTTCCAATAATTTGAAGTGGAAGGTAGGAGATGGGAACACAATCAAGTTTTGGAAAGACAAGTGGAGGGAAGAGGATGATCTAAGTCTCCAACAAAAGTACCCAACCCTATATCCAGTGAGCACTCAGCAGAATCAGACTATCAAATCAATGGGCATCTTATCTGGTAGTAGTTGGGAGTGGCAGATTCAATGGAGGAGACATTTCTTCGACCACGAAATTGACACCATGGCAGCATTCATGGCTGACATTGAGGGTATCCAAATCCAACCTTTATCTCGGGATTTCCTCACTTGGGGGGCTGATCCTGCTGGATACTACACCACAAAGTCAGCTTATAACCTCCTCAAGGCTGAGGACAGTTCTAACCTTGAAGACAGCATTTATAAGACCATTTGGAGATTGCACATTCCCCCAAGAGCAACTGTTTTCTCTTGGAGAATTCTCAAGAATAGACTACCTACTAGGGATAATCTAAGGAGGAGGCATGTCGAGCTGCCCTCTTACAATTGTCCTCTATGTGACCAGGAAGACGAAACTGTTGGCCATATTATGTATTCTTGCAGGAAAACTTGTCATCTTTGGTGGGAGACCTTGAGATGGGTTAATAGGATGGGTCCTTTCCTTCCCCAACCCAATCGCCATTTTCTGCAATTCTCTCAATGGAGTGGTAAAAGCAACGTAGATAATCGTTGGAAAGCTCTATGGATAGCTTTATCCATGACTATTTGGAAGCATAGAAATGCCTTGGTGTTTAATAACCACGATTTCTGCACTGGAAAAGTCATGGATGAAGCTTTATTTCTCACTTGGTCTTGGATCAAATGCATGGAGAAAGATTTCCACACACATTTTAATCAATGGTCTTCTTGTTTAAAGGAGGAAATGTCGTAGGGGTTTTTTGCTGCTTGGGTAACCACCTATTGTGGTTAATTTTCTGTAGTTGGGGATGGCAGTTTTCTGCCTTGTATATTTTGTTATATTTCAGTACACCTAGTACTGACCCCTATTAATAATATCAGATTTTTGCTGTGCAAAAAAAAAGAAAGGACTGAAAGTGCTCATGTTGTGAGTACCTCTAAAGATAAGGACAAAAGAAAAAGAACTGAGAAGTCCAAGAATGAAGCTGCTAAGGGTCCAGCACAAAAGAAACAAAATCAAGGTGACAATTGTTTCTTCTGCAGTGAACCTGGAAATATAAAGAAGAAATATACCAAATATCATGCTTGCCGTGCAAAGAAAGGTATGTTCCGAGATCAATTTAGCTTTAATACCTAGAAACACTAGATGGTTAGATTCTGGTGTCACTACTAACATCAGTGTTTCAATAAAGGGTTGCCTAAGCTACTAGAAGCCAATTGATTTTAAAAGATGGATCTATGTTGGAGATGGTAAATCGGTGGAAGTGGAAGCTATAAGGCATTTTAGATTATTATTATGTACTGTTTTTTATTTAGATTTGAAAGACACTTTTGTTGTACCGTCCTTTAGACAGAATTCCGTTTCAGTTTCTTATTTGGACAAATTGGGTTATTTGTGTTCATTTGGAAACAATGTGTTTAAGTTGTCTTTTAATTCAGATATTGTTGAAACTGGTTCACTCTTGGTTAATGATAATCTATATTTACTTGATATGTAGCTTCCTATCATGAATCCTTTAATGCAGAATTGCGTGGTACTAAGCGTAGAATTGATAATACAAACTCAGGAACCTTATGACATAAGCACTTAGGTCACATTTCTAAGAACAGAATCAAACGACTTGTGTCAAACGGAATCTTGAATTCCATTGATTTCACAAGCTTTGATGTTTGTGTTGAATGCATTAAAGGTAAATTCAGAACCTCTACAAGATATTGTTATTGAATCTCCCACTCAAGATAATTTGGTCATTCATAAAGAACAAACTCAAGATCCTCAAGAACCTATGCTTCATGAGCCAGTACCTTTGCGGAGATCTACAAGAGAAAGGAGAAGTGTTATTCCAGATGATTATGTGGTATCTCTCCAGAAACATGAGAAAAATAATGGTATGATAGAAGATGATCCAGTCAACTTCCATTAAGCCATACAAGATTCCAACTCGGAAAAGTGGATTGAAGCAATGAATGAGGAGTATAAGTCCATGCAAGACAACAAGATTTGGGAACTTGTCCCATTACCAGAAGGTGTGAAACCCATTGGTTGCAACTGAATATTTAAGATCAAGCGGGATTCCAAAGGTAATGTGGAGAGGTATAAGGTTCGTCTTGTGGCGAAAGGCTATACCCAAAAGGAAGGGATTGACTTTAAAGAGACTTTCTCTCCAGTTTCATCGAAAGACTCTTTTAGGACAACCATGGCTCTTGTTGCACATTATGATTTAGAGTTTCATCTAATGGATGTCAAGACGACATTTCTCAATGGCAACATTGATGAGACAACTTATATGGTGCAACCAAAAAACCAGGTCAGGAGACCCAAAGAATATGGTTTGCAAACTGGCAAAATCCATTTACGGGCTAAAACAGGCATCTCGTCAATGGGACCACAAATTTCATCAAGTAATTATCTCATTTGGTTTCGAGATTAATCTTGTTGATGATTGTGTGTATCACAAATTCAGTGGGAGCAAGTACATTTTCCTGGTCTTATATGTTGATGACATACTGCTTGCCACCAATGATATAGGCATGTTGCACGAAACCAAGAGATTTCAATCAAAAAACTTTGAAATTAAAGATCTTGGTGATGCCTCCTTTGTATTAGGAATTCAGATACACCGAGATCGATCTCGGGATATTCTAGGATTATCACAAAGGAGCTATATCGAAAAGGTACTTAAAAGGTTTGGCATGCAGGAATGTAAATTCGGGAAACTTGGAAATTCGGGAAATACAGAAAATTCCCTATGCATCAGTTGTAGGGAGTTTGATGTATGCCCAAGTACATACACGTCCGGATATAGCATACATAGTTGGGGTATTAGGCAAATATTTAAGCAATCCAAGAATGGATCATTGGAAAGCAACCAAAAGAGTTATGAGGTATTTGAAGAGAACAAAGTATTATATGATCACATACATGAGGTCAGATCAGTTGGAGATCACTAGGTATTCTGACTCGGATTTCATAAGCAGATCCTCTTACTAAGGGGCTTCCATCCAAGGTCTTTCATAAGCATGTTGCTCACATGGGTGTTTTACAGTTCGAGGAATCTTTGGTTTAGTGGAAGTTAGTCACTTTAATGTATTTTATGTTCTCTGTTAGATTTTATGTATGCATACATTGACTTTTGGATATATATATATATATATATATATATATATATATGTTTTATTATTTAGTTGTTACACTTTGTACATTAAGATTATTAAATGATTTCATTGGGGTAAAGTAGAACCAATTGAAAATAGACGTGTACAGGCCACCTTCACGTAATTTTCATGCTACACATTTCATGATGAGTTTATGTCATTTGATTCTGTTAGCATTAGTGATCATTGAATGATTTAGCTATGATTGATACACTGAAAATTGTTTTGGTTCTACGTGCGGATGTAATCAATGGACAAGATTTTGGGAATATGCTCAAGGCATGTAATGGCCAATTTTGAGCTCATAAAGTCTAACACGTTCATAAGGATATATATATTTGTGACCAGTGCGAGATTGTTAGCAATTTTGGGTCATACATATATTTATATATATATATATATATATATCACATAATTGAATGAGTTAGGGCCATTATATTACTAGCCAAAATATTAAAGTGGTGAAAGGCTAATTGTGTAGATATCATTAGTGATATTATAATCTGATGTGGGGTCAAATTATAATTATCAAATTTGGGGTAACTGATGGCAGTTATCGATATAAGAGGTTATGGTTCCCATTTGTAGAGAGGAGTGACAGACGTACATTTTCGCTTTTCTTTTCTCTTTATCCCCATCACAAGAGAAAAATTCAGAGAAGAAAAGGGGCTATGTACATTTGGAAGATCATAAAACCAATCTTGATCCTCATCAATCTTTCATCATTCCATTATGGCTAATCCAAGTATGCTTTCACATTTAATTTTTTATCATGATTTTGAGTATGGAAACACAATGGGGTTTTATTCATCTTTATACAATAATTTCTCTCTACATGGATAAAAAGCATGTGGTTAGGATTGATGATTGTCTGTTAGAATCAAATTAGGTTGATTGATTGAGTCTCTCGGAAATGCACATGTGGAAGAATGACCTCCTTGGACTCATATGAGGAAATCTCTTATGGGGAAAGCGAGATTGGGCCAAATGCTGCCTCTGTTTGCTCGCAATTTGAAGGTGAAAAATCATGGTGGATGATGGCGGAGGCAGATCGGAGAGTGGTGGCGGAAGCTGATCAGAAACCAGCAACAATGGGAGCAGGTGATGTTGGCACGAACAACAGAGAGGGTGGTGACAGAGGTCTTTCGACCATTGGTGGTGGCCAAACCAACACATTGACCTCAATCAACCAAGCTACCATGGTCCAGGACTCGTTCTTGGAAGGGCCCACTAAAACACATGGACTTGCACATGAGGAAAGTTGGATAAATGTTAGTGGTTCTTTCAGCATGGGAAAGGAGTGTTCAGCTACAATAAGCAAAAGGAGGGCTGATAATGACAATAGTATACAGAAAGAGAGGGGAGAAGATGCATTACCTTTTTGTAAGCAAAGTGATGGAAAAGAAAAGACAGCAAGTAATGAGCACAAGAGACCCACAAATGTCAGGAAATTTTGAATTAAAGGGAGCTGAGGGGGGTGTCCAGTTACCTTATTCTGGAAAAGACATTACTTCAAAACATGCCCCATTAGTAGAAGACGTGGCTGTCCAAGATAACATGGAAGAATTGAACTTGGGCCCAAAGTGTAATGGGCCTCAGTCTACATGGAAAGTTTGCATGAGGACAAGAAAACACAAAAGGGGAAATGGGTCTGGTGTAGTAGAAGGAAAAGAAACTTATGAAGACACCAGCCTTCACAAAGACATGGGAAGGGCTGATGCTGGACTAACAAACGTGTTAAGGCCTGCTTCCCCTAATCTTGAGGGAGGAAGTGGCCTTAAAGAAGTTGCCACGTGGGATGCCAATATGAAAAGGGCATATAATGAAGGGTCAACTTCAAGCTCTATATACAAGAGTCTAAGAAGCTGTGATGCTATGATGGATGCTGCCTATACATGGGAATTGGCTAAAAACATGGGAGTTAGTTGCGGGAAGGACGAAAATGGAGTGTTGACTAGAATGGTTGGTTTAGATGGAAGAGACAAGTATGAATTTGAGAAGTTGGGAAAAAGGAAGGGTGATCAATGAAGATAATTACCTACAACATTTGGGGTTTGGGGCGGGGTCTTAAATGGGGACCAGTAAAGAAATTGGTGGTAAATGAACAAGTTGAGATGCTATGTCTACAGGAAACTAAGAAAGAAATGCTGGACAGAACTATGTGTCAGGCTTTGTGGGGGAATTCAGAGGTGAAATGGGCAGCCAATCCAGCAGTGAACAGTGCTGGAGGCATATTGTGTATATGGAGTGAATCATCTTTTGAACTAGAGAAGGAGGTTATTGGCAGTAGATTTATTTTATTAGAAGGAATTTGGAAGGATGATGGCCAAAAATCACAATTGTAAATATATATTCCCCTTGTGATGCAAACTTAAAAAGAAACTTGTGGGATCAGATTAAACAATTAAGAAATGCCATATCAAATTGTGGTGTACAGTTGGCGATTTCAACTGTGTAAGGAGACAGTCAAAACGAGTGGGGGTTGGCCAAAGAGAACAAGGTGGGGGATCATGACAGAATTTAATGATTGGATGCCGGATCTAGAAGTTGAGGATGAGCCAAGTGTAGGGCATAAATTCACTTGGTATAGGCCAAATGGGACAGCTAAAAGTCGACTGGATAGGATTCTTGTATCTGCTGAACTGTTCTCTTAATGGAGTGAAAGTACACAATTCATATTGGACAGGAATTACTCAGACCACTATCCAATTCTGCTGAAATCAATCATTGCTGATCGGGGCCCGAAGCCATTCAAGACTCTAGATTGCTGGTTTCAAGATAAATCCTTTAAGAAGACGGTTCGGGATTGCTGGAGAGAATGCTTAGTACAAGGGTGGGGAGGTCATGTATTAAAAAAAAATTGAAGTTGTTGAAACAGAGATTAAAAGTGTGGAATAGAGAGAGCAGTTTGGGGACATCTAGCAGAAGCTAAAGAGGGCAGAGCAAAAACTCAATGAGTTGAAAAAGAAAGGGGAGGAAAGAGACCTAACTGAGGAGGAAATTAGATTGAGGAAGGAGCTGCAGGAAGAAGTTTGGGTGACTACGCACTCAAAAGAATCCTTTGAGGCAAAAAGCAAGAATAAAGTGGTTGAAAAAGGGAGACTGCAATTCTAGATACATAATTGTCAATTGGAAACGACACAAAAATATGTTGAGAGGGATTTTTATTGATGGATGTTGGGTGGAGGAGCCAAACAAAGTAAGGGAGGAAGAAACAATTCTTTATGAAAAGGTTTGAAGAAACATCATTTGAGAGACCAAGATTGGATGGTGTAGAATTCAAGACCATTAATCAGGAGGAAAATGTAAAATTGGTGGTCAGATTTGAGGAGGATGAGGTAAGGGCAACAGTGTGGGAATGTGGAAGTTTCAAGAGTCCAAGACATGATGGATTAAATTTTAAATTCATTAAGGAATTCTGGGATGTAATGAAAATGGATGTCTTGCGCTTCTAGGATGAATTTCATGCAAATGGGCACCTCCCGAAAGGCAGTAATGCCTCCTTCTTGACTTTGATTCCAAAGGTTCAGGACCCCCAAAATCTAAATGAATACAAGCCTATTTCTCTGATATGTTGTATTTATAAGATTGTCGCAAAAATTCTAACTAGAAGACTTAAGAAGGTCATGGCTACCATCATTGATGAATGTCAGAGCGCCTTTATAGAGGGGAGGCATCTTTTGCACAGCATCGAGGTTGCTAATGAGGCTTTTGATGAAGCAAAAAGAATAAGAAAAAGTTCTCTAGTCTTTAAAATTGACTATGAAAAAGCATATGATTCTATATGCTGTAACTTCCTCATTAATATGTTGAGGCGGATGGGGTTTTGTGAGAAATGGGTGATTGAAGTCTTCTTCTGTCTCGGTCTTGGTGAATGGGTGTCCCACTGATGAGTTCTCTCCTCAAAGAGGACTCAGGCAGGGGGATCCACTAGCCCCCTTTTTATTCAACATTGTTGCAGAAGGTCTAACGGCTTGATGAGGGAGACACAAAAGAAAAATTTGTTCAAAGGCATCTTGGAAGGCAAAGATGGGGTGGAAATTAGCATTCTCCAATATGCTGACGGTACATTATTTTTTGGTGAAGCAACAATGTATAGCGTGAAGGCAATCAAAGCAATGTTGAGGAACTTTGAGCTGGTGTCGGATCTGAAAATAAATTTCGCTAAGAGCATTTTTGGGGCATTTGGGAGATCAGATCAATGGGTTAGGTTCGCCGCAGGATACCTTAACTATAGACTCTTGTCATTGCCTTTTTCTTACCAGGGAAACCCAAGGCGTAGTGAGATACGAGATCCGATTATTTCAAAGTGTGAGAGAAAACTTTCAAAGTGGAAACAGAGAAACTTATCTTTTGGGGAAAGGGTGACTTCAATAAAGTCAGTCCTTAACTCAATACTTATATTCTTCTTTTCCTTTTTCAGGGTACCTAAGAAGGTGGTGGATAGGCTGGTGCAGCTACAACAATCGTTTCTTTGGGGTGATGGAAAGGGGCAGAGGAAGTTGGCGTGGGTGAAGTGGGACACAATATGTCTCCCCAAGGAGAAAGGTGGTCTTGGGGTGCGGGATCTTGCATCTTTTAACCGAGCACTACTCTGTAAATGGCATTGGAACATGTTTCATCATACTAGCACTTTAAGGGCAAAGGTTTTGAAGTCCAAGTATGGGGGATGGAGAAATTTAGATGAAGCTAGGAGGAACCATAAGGAGTCGATATGGTGGCGGGACTTGTCTTTTGTGTGTGGATCAAAGGAGGAAGGTGGGTGGTTCAATGAAGGTGTGAAGTGGAAAATAGGATGTGGGTTGTGGGTAAAGTTTTGTGAAGATAGGTGGAGGGAGGACAGGATGTTGTTGATGGGAAAGTACCAGAGACTTTATTGTATATCGCAACAGCAACACCACACTATTCAGCAGATGGACATTGAGGTGGGGGAATCTTGGGAATGGAATTTTGAGTGGTGGAGAATGATTTTGGAAGGGGAAATGGAATTAGCAGCCAGCTTTATGGAGGATATTGAGGAGTTGAGGATTCAGCCTAACCAACAAGATAGATGGATTTGGAAGGGGTATGTGAGTGGGTTGTATTCAATGGGAAGCGGGTATCATTGGCTTAATGAAGTGGTGGCGGATGAGAATGATGACAGGGCATTCACAATTATCTGGAATATGAAAATCCCAAGCAAGGTTGCACACTTTGTTTGGAGGTTGGTGAGGGACAGATTGCCGACAAGAGCAAACCTAAGGAGAAGGAATGTGCTGCTAGATGAGTATTATTGCCTGTTTTGTTCGAGCCAAGAGGAGGATGCGTCCCACACTTTCTTTAGTTGCAAAAGAATAATGCCTTTATGGTGGGAGAGCCTTGCATGGACAGAAACCGTAATTGTGTTCCCTTCATCACCTAAGGAACATTTTCTACAGCATTCTTACTGTAAGGCACCAGGAATAATCCAAAACAGATGGTGGATTTGGGGGGCTGCCCTCACATGGTGTGCATTTGGAATCTCAGAAATAGAATTGCATTTTCAAATGAGGAGTTTAATGGACAAAAATAGATGGAGGATGCAATTTTCTTCTACTGGCTATGGCTAAGATATCTAGATAATGATTTTAAGGTGCCACTCCATTTCTGGGCCAGTAATATTAAATCTGGATTCTTGTACAAGGGTGGGACTAGGCTATAGATATCTTTTGTAATGGGTATTCCAGTGTGTTTAGGGGCAGGGATCATGGAATTCTAATATATACATCATATTCCATACCATAATCTCACACCGACAACTTGCATGCTGGGATGTACAGATTTTAGTAGTACTTGTACTGTTTTAATATATATATATATATATATATATATATATATATATATATATATATATATATATATATATATATATTTTTGCTGACCAAAAATAAATGTAGCATAGATTAGATCTTGATACTGTGTCATTGCCATGCATGAGTTTAAAGAATGAGTCTCATGTTGTCACTTAATTAAGTATTTCGTTGAAGCAAAAGAATTTATAGGACAAATGTCAATATTCCAAAACCTTCTGCTCATTTAAGCATGATCCATGAGTCAAGATAAATTAGTTTCTTACCTAGATTGCGGGTTTTCTCTGCAAGAACACCTAGATATCGTGTAACTCGATCAAGTTTTGCATTTGAATATTCTTGAAGTTCACTTGCTTCTTGTCTTAATTGCAAATAGTCTTCTTTAGCAAGCTGAGCAAAATATCTGATGTGATTGTTAACACATGACTAAACCCAAAATCACATGATCCAAAAAAATTGGCAAAGATGCTACATAAAAAATAACTCAAACCAGCTAGAAAGCAGGCCAGTAAGAATGAGCAAGTACTTTAAAATTTTAAATAGTATAGAAGACATTCTATAGATGCAAATCTTCTAGCCATCTTATTTTTTCTAGATAAATGGCTGCATGGAGGTTTGAACCTAACACCAAACTACCCAAATCCCAAATCAGCACAATCCATCACAAAAAAGTGATTTTCAATACGCAACTCTATATACTAGAATAGTAAAATCATTTGATAACATATGAATCTAATCATGTAGCTTTACTTGTTACATGACATATACAGGAAACAAACAAAATTCGACCACTCTGTAACTTTTTTATCTATCGGGTACAATCAGCACTCTGTTTTCATACGACAATTCATATTATAAACATGCACCATCACATCTATAGCACCCCCAACTTAGCTCCTGGTTTGATCCAAAATTATTCATTTGCTGAATTCTTCTTGCTCATATCATATTATTTTAAAAAGCCTTCCGGAAACACCCTACACCTCAATTCAAAATCTTGACACTGTAAGAGCACAAGCTGCAATATCCCCGTCCCAAGTCCAAGCAATTAATTGAAGTTCACAAGAGGACCATGAAGAACACCAAATCTACATTCATTCAAAAAATCAACGCGATCATGTTAACTGAGAACATCCTTCAACACACAACTCTGAAAGAAGCCCCGTGCAGTTTCCGATGCCACGTCAGCATAGTACGTTTAGATTCTACAAGCCTCCAAACTCAGCAAGCGCTACACCTTCCCTTTCTCTCGAACTCACGCTGAAACTACTCATACAAACCACAAGTCCACAACGCAAATTCAAGTCCGGAAACAAGAGCTAAAACGTCGTCGTTGCGAGCACCAGCAATGAAGCAGAAACTAAAGCCAGCGAAACACTTTCCAAACTAAGAAGAAAAAAGAGAGAGCTAAAACGTCGCCGTTGAGAACACCAGCAACGAAGTAAAAGCTAAAACCACCGAAACAATTTCCAAATTAAGAAGAAAACCAAAACGTCGTTGTCGTTGCGGAGAAGAGAAAAGAAGCTAAGGCGCAGTTACAAGTGGAGACGAAAACGCATTACCTTGACTTGGTCCTTCAGCCGCTGAAGCTTGAAGGCCACAGCGTGCTTCGATTGCGGAAGAACCGACGTGGCCGAAATGGAGTACCGCCGCACCAACGGCGCACTAGGTTTCCGATCGCCGTGTTCCGCCGCCGCCGGCGACTGCGGAGGCGTAGACGACTTCCACGGGTCAAAGCCGGCGACGTCCCAGCTCCACCGGTTCTTTTGCTCTGCCATTGTTCCCAAACACACTTCGCTTCTTCTTTTCTCTCCTTCGCTTCGAATTTGAGTGAAGAGAAGAAGAAAAAAAAGTGATTCGGAATATAAATAATTAAATGCGAATAAATACTGAGAGGCGCTTTATGGTTTTTATTTTTATTATCATCATTTCTGGCTGTTGTGGCTTTTTGGTTTGGTTTTGGGCTGTGATAATGAATGGAGGGAGAAGGAGGTTTTGGTTTTGGGAGAGATGGAACGGCATCGTTTTGAGGTGCGCGAACGAGTTAGAATGAGACAGTGTGTTGTTGGGCTTTTATAGCTCACATAATATTTTGTGCCTCTTGTTTGTCTAACCTTCGCTCTCACTTACTTATTGCTCCATTGTTGTGTCTTGAAAGTTTAGTTTTTTTGTTTTTTAGGATAAGGCATAGCACGTGAAGGGTGATCTACTTGGCTTCGCCTTCACGTAAAATTCTGCTTCCCAAAGTTTATGCATTTTTTATATTTTTCTACCTTTCTTTTTTTTAGTTCAAAACCATGATATTTGTAAATCAACAGAAGAGGCTGTGAAAGCCCTCTTTTCATGGTTTACCTACGAGTAAATATGTGAGGGAACATCCTCAATCCAAACTTTAGTATGGAAAAGACAAGTATTGTTCCTATAACTCAGCAAAATTCCATGTATGTACACTACATCCTACGTGAATTCAGTAATTTTCTGATATTTTCAAATTACCCCTCAACTTATTTATTCTTCTTCCTCTTCCTTCTTCACTTAACATTTTATCTTGTTTTTGGTTGCTTTTCTCGTGAGAGTTCCGTTCAAGGTGGTGTGTGATTTTGGGTCGAGCTCATTGGTTAGGGTGGTTCGTTGATAAGTGATGGTTGTGGTGGTGGTTAGTGTTGTTGGACAATGGCAAACTGAAGTCACAATTGTTTCATTGTGATGTCCCACATCGGAAATATAATATTCCTTTTCTTTATTCCCAAATTTCCTAACTGATTTTAAACAGTTTTGATTGTTATTCTTTTAACAAATATTTCCTTTTATTTAATGCTCTTGATTAGCTATAAACCAAATAGCATAACCTCCACTTTATTAGCAATTCTCTAACAGTCAATTTGTTAAATGTGTAGCTAATAATTATGATTTGTGGACAGGAAAAGAGAAAGATGTTTTTCATTGGTTTTGCTATTAAAAAGAGGACTGCCATAGTCTTGCACGGGCTTGCACAGGCAGAAATAATTTTCAATTCTTTTCTTATTATCTACTTCTAAAATTCTGGGCAATTGTTCTGTGATTTCCATAGCCTAAGGCCACGAGTGCACGTGTTCATAGGCTCGTTGTGTTAACCTTGGGGAGCAGTCGGCAAACTAGATTGCATCAAGGTCTAGCCGAATTTTGCTTTCAAGGCAGTGATTTTTCACGGCACAACAAACCTCCAATCTGTGTTATATTTTTCTGTTTTGTACTTCTGACTTCAAGTTTTTCCAACAGGTGTGACTGTTAACGACAGAGGAGGTGAAGGTACGTATGTTTATTTTTCATAACTCCAAGTATGTTATATTCGAATTTGCAATCCGTAAAAAATATACAAATTGTCAATCCGTAAGTTTTTTTTTTTAATTTTTAAAAATTTGTTTTTGTTTTTTGTAATATAATTAGTGTTATTATTTAAAATATTTTTAAATACGTATAGTTTGATAGTTCATTCGTACCTTTGAGTTTTTATAGTTTGAAAGTGATATTTATTTTTAAATAATTTAGATTTTTATTTTATTTTAGTCATTTTATTTATAAAAAAATTAGTCCTTATAATTTTATAAATTACAATTAACTACACGAATATTAACAACACATTCGTAAGTAATTTATCACAAAATAATTTATAATAAAAAAATTAATATTTACAACCAATTTGTAATTATTTATGTAATTTTTTTTAGCAAGGACTAAAAGGTAAGTCCCTAAAAGAGTTGATTATTTTTCTGGTAGCTAATACTAGATGAGTATTTAAACATTTATAATAATTGTGTAAATATTATTAAGTTAACTACTTTATGGAAGTCAAAAAATAATTATATTGTGTCATATGTTAGTTTATGCAAGTCTAAATTTTGATATATATGGTATATATGGTTATAAGTTTTAATGTATTATCTTATTAGATGCAATACAAAATTTAAAAAATGTGTGATAGTATATGTATGGTGTCGTTAGGGGTCGTTTGTTTATCATTGAATTTTTTTCAATGTTTTGTTAAGATGGACGAAGATTAGTGGATGTATGACAACATAATGTCTGAAAAAGTTGATATGAATGAAGAAAATTAAGAGGAACCTGGTGTAAATGAAGAAAATGGAGAGGAACCTGGTGTGCATTAACATGTTGATTGTTCTGATGCCTTCAATATTTCTCAAGTATTAATATGATTTTGTTGTTAAAATAAGTAAAAGAATGTTCGTTGAAGACTAAACATGTATGAATTGCATTGTAGGTGTTTGTTACCCATGATGATGCTTTGCATTGGACTCGATTTGTTGCGTATGATATTGGTTTTGTGACGGTGATTATGAGGTCAGACAAGGATACTGGAATTAGAGGAAAGACTTCATTTGTTTTAATTGGTTGTGAAAAGAGTGGAAACTATATGGTCAGGAAAAAAGATTTAGTACGAACAGTTACTGATAGTAAAAAATATGGGTGTCCCTTTAAGCTGTGAGTGAAACCAGTGATGGGAAGTGAATGGTGGATGGTGAAGTTAATTTGTGGAAGTCATAATCATGCATTGGCTAAGTCATTAGTTGGACATTCATATGTTGGTCGATCGACTAAAGATGAGAAGATTATTATTGGTGATATGGCAAAGTAACTAAGAAATATTCTTCTAACATTGAACGAGCACAATGTCAATAGTTAGGGGAAGATTGAACATTTAGTTATTGTTAAGCCAGTATCTGTAACGTACATAGTTGTGACATACTTATAGGGTTGACATGTAATATGATAATGAACACATGTTTCATTTAGTTTTTTATTTTGGGTTATTTGACTAGTTAAATTGAATTAGGGTTAGGGTTTTAGTGTTGACGAATTATGTATTTAGGGTCGAGGGATTAAATAAGTTGGTTTAAGGTTTAACATAATAATCTACTTAGGTCAATAATTTAGTATTCACATACTACATAAACAAAAATAAATGAAAAGCTTATCAAATAACATTAAATAATAAACATTGTTCGGTTATATTGCATACATAATTCCTATAAAACCTAAAAAAATGCTAACAATCTTCATGCGTCCAGCGTGCATAGTCTTCATCTCGATCGAACATATACATTCCCTTGCGCAATCGCACCCTTGGCGATCCTTAGGCACTCCTTGGTCACATTGTATGTTTTAGTTCCTTTAGTGACTACCCTCAGGTTGATCAAGCATTCCAACCTTTCTGTTATTGCATGGCAAGCCTCCTACGACATTGACAACAAGGTAAAAAGTAAACATTTAATGCATGACACATAAAATGACTAACATTGAAAATTCAAAATATATTATACCAATGCATGTTGAGGCATGTCTACATCAGTAGGTGCAGTACAGGTGGTTTTGGCATAGCAGGTGTGGCAACCGACTGTTTAGGAGGATTTAGTTCAATAAATGTATCATTATGAACCATAGGTGGATGTCTAAGAGGATCCCCAGGTTGTGTCGGACTCATGAAGAGATGAGATATCATGTAGAACCACTCCATATAGTGTTTTACACACTGTCCAGGAGCAACACAAATCTGACCCACCGGTGCAAGGTATTCAGAGAAGTGCATCCATCTATCCCCAATCTTCTCTACAGATTAAAATGAGGTAGCAGAGGTTGGAGAAATGGTCTGCACATAACCAAATTATCGCACAACCCTCTCTAGTTGGTGTATGACAACAGATGAACTCCATCTGATTTGTTCGCAAAATAATGAGATCAGCTAAAATTCTCTGAATGCACAGTGGTCACTATAAGAGATCCAGCACACAACATCGAACATCAATCTATCCAACCGCTTATGATACATTGACACAAGTAATGCTTTCCCAGACTTCCAATGACAAACACGTGGTTTCCTCTCATGATAATCTTTAGCAGCAATATAAGAAGCAATAGTAGAAAAATGCTCATAGATCCAACACTGCACATATTTAAAAAACAATAAAAATTCAAAACAATACTCAATATAAACTACAAAACTAAAAATTAAATTTAAAATAAATAATAAATACCTAAAAAAGTGTGATATATTATGCAAGTTGCTTGGTAGTTCTCTTTGACACATCATTCAAATTGTCATACATATGGACCATTGCAGCAGCTCCCCAAGAGTAGCTTCCAGTTTGGCAGAGGTCACCAAGAATACCACATGCACATGTGTGGCACTCTTGTTAGTAAAAAGTGTGCAACCTACTAAATGCAAAAGATATGCTTGAGTTGTTACAGTCCACTATCCTGCGTCACATTTGCTACGATAAATGTCTTGCAGCCAGGATAGCCGAACATATGCCCCCATTGAAATGTCTCATCTCTTGCTTCTTGTGAACTGACTTCAAGCAAGTCAACTAACAAGTCCACAACTTGGTCTACATGAAGAGCATCAAAGGTATGGAAGGTGTCTGCAATGGGCAGATGTATCACGATGCCACATCATCAAGGGTGATAGTGGATGCTGATACCGGAAGATGGAAACTACTAGTTTCCTTATGTCACCTCTCCGCAAAACAGATATAAGTCCCTTGTCACCAGTGTCTAAGGAATATGCAATCAGAGGACTTAATCTTGTGGCAGCCACTATGTCTTTAATCTCTGGAGCAGACCTTCCAACTTTTTCTACCTTCCTTCCATGGGAGGACAACTTCAATTCAGGATATTCTTGAAAATAAAAATTTAAATAATTTCAACTTAAATAAAAAATAGTTATGAAAATATTATATATTTTAAAAAATAAATACATCTCCATTCCAAACTGTGACTATCACATGATGAACATAGTTCATCAAAACTGATGTATCGTGGGGCTTGCCTGAAAAATCCTGTGCATCAACTGCCTCTTGAGGCTGCTCATGGACCTCGTCAACTGCATGATCCACATGTTCAACATCTTCAGCAACAGGTGCAGTTGCCTGTTGCCTACGTGCAGATGTTGCCTAACTTTTGTCCCTAAAGCTCTTCCTATAACCCTGCCTAAAGTCGGACGTAATTATATGATTCTAATCATAATATGCATATTTAAACAACAATAACAATTAATGTTATCGTTCAAATAATAGTTGAGTTTCATAAACTACCTAACAAATTCACTAATAAATAAATTTAATTAAAAATATTGAATAAATTAGTATTTAATAATTCATAAATAAATATTTAATTATTTTTTAATTAAATTTTTCATTACTTCTATATATTCATAAATATATATATAGAAATTATTTTAAAATATTTATAGACTTCACATCATTAATTCTAGTAAACTTAAATATATGATAAAAATGTAAGTAATTTTTTTTATTTCTAATAAATGAGTATTTCATTTTTTAACAAATTAGTATTTTAACAATTTAAATTTTTTATAAACAAATGATCAAATTTTAATTTTATACTTTCAAGGACTATTTATATAAATATTAATTACTATTAGTGTAACAATATTTATATGACTATATCAATAAAAATAAATTTGTCATTTACAAATTTAGATTTTCTTGTCAAACTAATTTCTACAATATATACTTATAAAAATTTATAAATAACTATTTCAAATATCAAATATAATTAAATTTCTTATATTTTAAAAATAAATAAATAGTAATAATATTTATACATTCATTTTTAAATAAAAAATTCATAAATTAATTATTTATTGAATTAATTAATTATTAAAAACCAACTTCAAAAAACAAATATAGTTAATTAAATAAATACATATTAAAAATATACAACAATATTTATTTATTAAATAAATATTATAACAAAAAAATATTATTTTTTAAAATAATAATTATTTATCTAATTATTCTTTTATTAATTAATAAATTAAAAAAAATCAATTATACGGATTTGAAATTTGTATATCCATATGCATTATATGGATTTTGAATTCGTATGATGACTACGCAATCCCATTAAAAATCAACGAATGGAAAAGAGGGACTTACGACAAAGGCAAACACGATGACGATGGTGGGAACTAGCGAAAGGCGCAACCAGATGCAAGAATGATGACGACATAGCGAGAAGAAGCGAAGAAGGAAGTGCAACAACAACATGTACAGAGAGGGAGACCTTTTTTAAATTTTAAGTGAAGTCAATTTCGCCACTTCACTTAAAATGTTGGGTGTACAAGTAGTGTTGGGTACACCTAACAAAACCCCTCTTAAGACAACTTATCACTCAAGGATCCACAAATATGTATTTAAGCAAAAAAAAAAATCTAAAAACAATCTTAAGTGGCTCTTGCTATTTATACCTCATTTTTTCTAAGTGCACCCTCATAACTCCTTTATATCTCTCGATTACCCATCATACCTTTTTTCTTAAAGAAGTACACCCATTTTTCTTTTCAGAAATGTATTTTCAAAATTAAATATACCCATTTTAGCAATATATCTTCCGAATTGTGATTCATAGTTTGAAAGATATACTTCTGGAATATGTATAAATTTTTTAATAAAATATCACTTAAGAATTAAGATGATTGACAAGAAATGAAAAAAAAATAGATTATAAATGCTTATCTTATATTTATGCTTGTTAGTCTTATTTTCATCCTATCATTAGCGTTCTTTAAATACTATCTAAAATCTTATTTTCATCTTATTTTTATTATTCTTTAAATCCTAATTTTAAACTATTTTTATCATATATTCATTACGTAATATTGCAATTTTTTATTATTATACAATATTTTACGTTTTCCTTCATGTGGCAATGCATTTCAAGGTATGTTCATCACTATTATTATATAATATATGAAGTTAATGATGAAGATACCTTGAAACGTAGTGCCACATAAAGGAAAATACAAAATATTGCATAATAATGATGAAATTTCAATATTATATAATGAATATATGATTAAAATAGTTTAAAATTAGGGTTTAAAGAATGACAAAGGTAAGATGAAAATAAGATTTTAGGTAGGATTTAAAGACACCAATGATAGGATAAAAATAAGATTAACAAGCATAAATATAAGATAAATGTTTATCATCTTTTTTTATTTCTTTTCAATCATCCTAATTCTTAAGTAATATTTTATTAAAAAATATATACTTATTCTAAAAGTATATCTCTAAAACTATGAATGATAATTCCAAAGATACATTTTTAGAATAGATATATGTAATTATGGAAAGACATTTTCAGAAAACAAGAGAGGTGTACTTATTTAAGAAAAAAGGTACAACCGATAATTGGGATATGGGGGTGTAATTAGAAAATTTGGGGTATAAATAGCAAGAGTCTCTTAACTTAAATCTTCCAATTCCAAAGGCCCTGTGTTATTTAAGGCTGGAAAATATTTTATACTCTTTAGAATCAATCATTATTAATTTAAGTTCTAAGTTTATTTTTACTGTTGTAAGCTAATGATTTATTTTTATTAAATTTTACATCATTTTCAAATAAAATTGTACGTTATTTTTAAATAAATTTATTATTATTTGTATTCATCTATATCCAACTTGTTGGCTTATTGACAAATTCTTTATAATAATAATAATAATAATAATTTAATATAATTATCTTTTTAAGTATGTATCTTAAAAACATAATTATTATTATCTTTTTAAGTATGTATCTTAAAAACTTTCGTATTCCACTTTGAGGGTTCATTTATTTTGCTAAAGAACGAGATACCATATATCATAAGTAGAGTTATTCCATGTTTAATTTATAATAAGAACCATAAGACAATACAAATAAAAAGAGATGAATAGCATAAAAACATAATACTTTGTTACTCAAAAAAATATTAGACAACTTTTTTGTCTCTAAGTGTAAACTATTAACAAGATAAAAAATATCCATTTTAATTTCTCTCCCCCCCACTCTCTACTGTCGTTTTCAATTTTTTTTACAACCCCTGTCGTGATCTCTAGTTTTAGTCATTGTTCTCTTTCGTGATTTGTTTTGGCTTTGATACAATATAGTAATATTTTATCTTTATATATATATATATATATATATATATATATATATATATATATATACATATTAATGTATAAGATTATATAATAAATTATAATATATATTTAAAATATATAATATATAATACTAGTAATATGAATTATATTAAGATAATTAATAATAAAAAGGGTATCACACTAAAATTCATATTATTTTACTTTCTATTGTACTTTGACAAAAAATTATTTTGTAACTCAAAGTATTTGTCCAGTATTGCTCTCCTTGTGTTATATTATATTGTGTATCAAGCGCATCCTGATTCTTTTTGTTTCAATTTTTATATTTCTTACAAGTAAGTTATCCGTCCTTACTTGTCGATTTGGTTTGTGCTTTTTTCCCAACAACTTATGAAATATGCATTGCTTAAATATGTTTAAAGAGAACAAAATGAAATAATAAATATCACATTAGAAGGGGATTAAATAGTATGTTAGATAAAATAAAAATATTTTCAAAATGGATGTTGTTTTCACAACAGAGTTTAAGTAGGATGCTAAAAATCAATTTCTGATGCATCACGCAATAACACTAAAATAGTTTTAATAAAACATAGTTTTAAAACTATTGTTCAATCTTGTATAAAAAAATTTCACAAAAGGTTTTTCAAAATCAATCTTGTGCATCCAAGTGTATAGAAATATGTTCAAGAAAATATAAGTTAAGTAACAAAGAGCGAAGTAGAAACACTTAGTTCATATTGATTCACTCAACTTAAACTAGGTCTAAATCTCCTTTACAAAGGTAAAAGGTTCCTCTAATCAAACTGATTATAAACAAGTATTTTGACCTGTCACTCTAGGTTATAACAAGTATTCTCTAGGTCAGTCCTGACAACCCTTAAACTCCTCCTGAGTTTAAGAACACTCAAATATTGTTTAACACTAAGTCACTTATAGTTTTCTCAAACAACAAATATTTGAATGAATACAATGATTCAACTCTCACAAAGATGATATTACAATACACAATTGTTTTAAAATAATAACTTTGCAAACCAATTGATAACAAATTTAAGCTTATGTATACTTTTCGTCCAATTAGTATATGACGAGTACTTGAATAAATATGATAGGTTGCAATAATTGTTCGTGCTTCACTCTTAGGCTTGAGGATTTTGAGCTTATATCAGATTCAGTGTATTACAAGCAATGACAAAAAGACAAATAGGATAGAATTAGAGTACATAATTTACTCATTATCATTAGTATTGATGTTAACAACATACTTGTATTCTTCATCCAAATATTTACAAACATGATTTTTTTTATGTTATTGCAGATGAAAACAAAGTAGCCCTTAGTGATATAGAATAATTCCATCTAACATGCCTAATAATTTAGCACATATTTTTGTGGTGCCTTAATTTGATAATTTAAATGTGGGTTAATAGGAAAAATTATACAATTTTTTCATAATATAAAGGAATATAAATATTTAACCTCCTCTTTTGTTAGTGAAACATACATGACCTTTCCCTCCATCTGAAGGTAATATTCAGTGAATTTGAGATGTAAAAGTCAAACGAAGACAACATAATGGATAAAATTAATAAAAATTAATTTAATTTAAAGCATATACCTAGTTTGTAATGAAATAAATTTGTAAACAATAAAAATATAAATGAACATGCATCAAAGTGCAAAGGGAGAATAAAGGGAAAGAGTGCAAAGAAAGATAAGGAGGTTTAGCTCTATACAATAAGCATGCAAAGTCTGAGTTACAAATAGACAAAGGAGAATATAAAAGCAACAAATAGTAAGACTAAACTACCCATACAAATAAGTAAAATAACAAGAACACATATTATTTAACAAAATCCACTCATAATTGGATTGAATATGACAACATTACTTTTAGGATAGTTTGAATAGCAACCTCACTTGGAAAAATGTGATCAACAAAGCAAAAACGAAGAACATGATATAAGGAATTAAATTTAATATGTATTGTATAAAAATAGCGCTTAAGATTTAACATAAAAATTAGTGTGTGAAATTATAACTATCCAAATAGTAGAGAACCATATGGGTTAATTTTTGCAAACTAAATAGCTATTAATTAAATAATCAATTACAGTTTCCAAATAATCATCACATAGCAGACAATCAATTTGAGCCCCACATAGATCAAATATGTTTAGCCAGTATAAGATAATGTTAAAACCACATACATACAAAGTTTATATAAAAAATCAGGACATAAAATGATTTAAATATATTTAAGTGAATACATATGTGTAATCAACTATTTTCATATAAAATTTTCTTTCTTATCTTCCATCTTTAATATATTTTCTCACAAATGATCTTACAGCCAGGATCCTAACAACATCTAAGTATATGGATGATAAAATAATTTAAGCTTAATTACTCGAAAGTTAATTTAAAGATAACATTGAAAATATAAAAAAATCACCTATTAAATAATTAACATGTTGCACAAATTCATAACATGCTTAGGTGAATGAGGGCTAAACTAAGTTTTGCGAATCTATGAAATTTAATTAATGTAACCACATAATATTTAGTCAAAACCAAACTATAATCATGGTTTGTCATTCTATCTTCGCCAATGTTATTTATAACATTTAAGTTTTCAAAAGATTAACATTCCTCAACAATGACTATAGGTAAGTTGAAGATGCCCTCTCTCACTTGAAGTCTTTATTTTAGTCCCCTATAAATTAACAAAAAATCATGTCCTATTTAATTTAAATGTATGTTAGCAACACTTAAAGAAATCATTATGATTTGTTAAAAAAACAAAAATTACATAACCCATGAATAATAAATGAGTTTAAACATACTTTTGAATCAATGAGAACCATGTTCAAATTTTTTTTTTTTAAAAAAAAAACCTTTCCCTTGTAGTCCATGAATGTAAAAGTGGAGAAATTTTCTTGTACTTTGATCTATCTTACATGTGACAAACTCATTGTTGTTTGAAGATGTATTGCTCGGTAGAATAGTAACTTAGAAGAATGAGTTTTTAACTTATACTATGACTCAACATTAAAGGATCAAATGCTCTAAATAACAAAATGTAAAGAACATCAATTAATTTTGCATAAATTTTGAGTAGTAAAAAAAGTAAGACATGCATATTTCATTACATATTTCAATAAACTGTGACTTTTTGGGAAACTTTATTTGAGGAACCATTAGACTTTAGCACATGGTCTACTGCACTCTTACAAATATATTTTTTATTAGAACACCCATGATTCCATTTTTCTTTAATGTCCTTTTGCAGTGTTTTTCCTATATCATCATGATAGACATAATCAATACCGTAAAATTTTAAGACAATTGGTAAATAAAAGATAAACTGAGATATTTAGTTTTTATAGGATTTATAAATAAAATTTGGTCGTATCTTTTTTGAATGATAGACATGATCTCATGTGAGACCTTTTTATTTATTGTGTTGAGTATTTCTTTTTGTCTTAACTTATTAATTCAGAACAATCTTGTTGGATTGTTGTGATCTTGCATAAGAAATTTTTTATTTCTTATTACAATTTGTTGCTTAAGAATATTATTTAACAATCTATGACAATCTAATACAAAATACGAACCAAATAAAATGAGGAAGCCTAATTTGGTCCATGTAATTTTGTTCATTTTTTAAAATGAAATTATTTATTTTTGGATGTTATTATAAAGTGATTTTATCAACAACTTATATGTTTGAAGAAGGTTAAATGACTATCCTAGTTGACATTTCTTAATTGATGTTAAAATAAACAGCAACAATGGAAAATGTTGCATTAAATAGTCTTTGTACTTGTGATATAAGTATATTGTGTTAGAATGTACAATTTGTTAGTAGATGTGCTAGTGTCATTATAATGTGATTTAGAAAGCATTTTAAAAATACAATTATATCATTCTAATTAAATAAAACATGACATTTTTTAAAACACATAAAAATTTATATCTCCTTGTAATCTATTAAAGCCATGTTTTTTTCGGTGAAATCACTTGTAAGAACATTCAAAAAAGAATTTTAAAAACTCTTACAAATTTATATACTTTGTAAAAATTACTTACAGGCAAAAAATCCACTCGTGACTAAAGTTTTGGTGTCCGCAAAATGTAAAAAAAATGGCAGCCATTAGATTAGGGTAGCTTGTACCAAATATGATCTACCAAAAATTTCCTATCATTGTATATCAATACTTTAAAATATCGATCATGTGAACTACAAGCGATCATTGTAACTACATCTGAACAATTGATTTGACATTTTATCAACAAAATAAAAGGACAATTGTGTATTGGTTCATTAAAAATGAAAACTATGTTGAATTGCAAGTGATCATAGGAGCTACATATTAGGTCGCAAAGTAGCTTATTACAAAGGTCAATTTAACTAAGGTAAGTTTAGATTAGAAATGCACCCGATAAAGGTTATGGAAGACCTCTTTGAAGACAACATTGGTGGTGGTGTTTAATGGTTTTTTTTTCTTTTCATATACCAATATCTTTGATCATCATTTGCTTTAAACTCTGGAAATTGATACACATAACTGACTATGACTAAAGATTGATATAGACAAGTATAATCCAACACTTACTAGTGATTGGCCTTGAGATTTGTTAGTGGTCATGGCATATGAGACAATCATAGGAATTTGTCTTTGCTTCAGTTTGCTAGCCTTGTGACAACCAAAATAGTACCATTGTATAACCCTTCACACTGGTTCATATTTATCAAAAGCATGATTGGGATCCCAACTTTTAGTTTGATTTTATGTTAAGTATACCAAATGTTTTGAGAGAGTGGTGAACTTTAAGGGTTAGTGCTTCAAATGATTGACTTTCAATTATTTTTAACCTATCAATTGAATCTAAGTTTAAATATTCTCTTTCATTACCTGTAATAATTTGAAAACAAATATTGAGTTGGTAATATCTCAAATTGAATGTAGTGCAATATAGATAAACCAATTAAAAACATATTGAATGAAATATCACTACTATAGAAAAGACTTTTTAGAACAATTAAAAATGACTTTTTTAAATTGGTTGTACGGATGTTGTGGTAAGTCATGTTATAGAAAGTCATGACTTTTTAGATCGATTTTCAACCGTTCTAAAAAGTAACTTTATAAATATGTTATTTTAGTGACCATTCTCAAAAGCTACAATTTTAAATTGGTTAAAAAAAATGATCTAAAATGTTACTTTTTAGAATGGTTATTAGAAAAAGAACGATTATTAGTTTTATTTTAAACATTAGCGTTTTATGCGTTGGAATTAAAACTAAATTTCACATTGACAAGGTCATGCAAAGTAATATTGAAATGAAGGTCCTCATGCATATCATAGGCAAACAAAAGCATAACATGGTTATTTATGAATTAGAATTTGGAATAGCTAAATGCAACCTCATGATAAAGGTCAACAAACACTATAAAATGAAAAAAAGATAGTTAAAAAAGCAACATGTAAATAGTAAACCCTCTATAGCTTATTAAAAAGATTCAATTACTATTTCATTTTTTAAGCACCTAATCCTTAATATGCATGCAACATTATATTTTGGCTTTATATGAATTAGACAAATCCTTGCCACTCAAATGTAACAAAGCTAACAATTAATATAAACATGAAGAGAAAAAGCATACCTTCACTACATGTGGCCCTGTACAACTTTTCCAGCTATTGATGTCTCTATGGGTGCATTTGATTTGCTAAAAAAATAAGGGACTAGACAACACAAAAATATTTGTACAACGTTTGATTTAAAAAATGACTAAGGAACAATATAAAATAAAATAAAGAATGATGAACTCGACAAATACCCAAAAACTTGTAACTCACTAAATCCCATATAACTTTTTGTCCAGTATTTAACAAAAGTAAAAATACAATACTATCCTTATTTTCTAACTTTTCATTATCACACACCTTTTTTCTTTTTCCATATGTGCCTCCTTCTCTAAATCTCTCTCTTGAATCGTCAGACTTGCCGTTGTCATCGGTGAGATCCAAGTAAGTGATAGGTTTTTATTTTCTTTCCACAACATGATTAATCTCCTACCACAATGTTATTTCTTTTTAACCTTTTATTGGCTTTTTATACTTTTTTCCATTGCTTGTTAAGAGAAAAGTGAAGTTAGACTTTGGCAATTTCACCATATATTCGTTTTCAAGCAAAATATAACTTTTTCACTCATAAAAATATATCAACATAATTAATAAATTGTAATTTTTTTATAACAATAAGTACAAATAATGCTTTAGAATATATCACAATATTATTAAATTATAAATATTAGTAAAACATGATAATAAATTTTGTTAAATAATAAAATAATTTAAATAGTTTCTAAGTCTTGTTCTGTATCTTTTCCTAATGTAAACCACAACACAAAGGGTATTATAGTAAAATTCACATTATTTTATCCAGTACATAAGTACATCAAACAAAATAGAGCATAAAATTACTTGTATTGCACGTCGACCATCAAACAATGTGCAAATACAAAAAGTTGTCTTCTGACTTAGTTACTTGTGCAATGTTATTCTATCTGTCCTGTCTTTTTTAGCAAATCAAACACACCCTACATTTCAACCTTATCAATGACCACAACATCTGAGCTCTCAAAACTAGTATTATTGAAATGCTTTATTACAACTTGAATAAAAGTACACTGACAAAGATCACAAACTAAAAATTAGAAATTTGTTTCATGTGATGTTTTTTTCATCTAGAAAGTCACCAAAACAAAAAAGGCATTTTCATATTTTACAAAGCAACGTGAGAAAACTTGATCTTAAGTTCTTAATAAATTCAACATTCTTGCATTTCTTATCTTCCTTTCCTTTATTGTTAATAACCATTGAAAAAATTGATTATATGGTAAAATGTCCAACAATAATAAATACTACACTATCTTGATGAGCTAATTATAAATTCCAATCTAAATTACACCTTGGAAATTCAAATACTCACATACATGCACAAGAAGCAACCAATGACGACTCAAGCTTAATTTAAATTAAATCATCAAATTATCAATTGGATTCAATCTCCCAATATCCCATCAAGCAAATATTAACTAGAAAAAATAGAAACCTACCGATAACAATCAATTATTTGTAATCCCATAATTCCTACATTTGTTGTCATTACCTTTTATAAGTAAAATTAATTAGAAAATCGATTGACATCAGGACACAAACAAAACTTTGAATAGTGTTCCAAAGCAAAAGGACAAAAATGATAAATTGGATGATCAAATCACAACTATAGGCTTCCAATGACAGGTCAAAAATTTAAAATTTACTAATTTTTTTTAAAATCACATATATGTTTCACAAGCATAAAAGCAAACAAACCTCTATTAGTGCAATGAATGAAGCAACCATGATAGAAAAACCTTCCTCAACATAATAAAAATAAACAAACTCCATGTAATGTAAAAATGGTTTATCGTGTAGCTCTATGTGGAGCTTGTAGGCCTAGGATCTTCTTCATCAATGGAGTTCATTGCTTCTTGAAGATCAATGACAGCGGAATGAAGAAGGAGAAAAGGTGATTAGAGACGTCACTTCAAGGAGAAGATGAGTCAAGAACAAGTTTACCACCATAGGAAGCCATGGATAAGAGCTTGAAAGTAGGAGAAGATAAGTGGAGGGAGAGGGAGAGAAGGGGCACAAAATTTATGCCTCAAATGAGGTCTGAACTTTGAAGTGTAATTTCTCAAATGATCAAAGTTGAAAAAATACACACACAAGGCCTCTATTTATAGTCTAAGTGTCACACAAAATTGGAGGGAAATTTGAATTTCTGTTCAAATTTCACTTGAATTTGAATTTGAATTTGTGAAGCCACATTTGGAGCCAAAATTTCACTAATTATGATTAGTGAATTTTAGCTATGGTTCAGCCCACTAATCCAAGATCAAGTCCAAGATTCTCCACTAAGTGTGCTTAGGTGTCATGAGGCATGTAAAGCATGAAGGACATGCACAAAGTGTGACTATATGATGTGACAATGAGGTGTAGCAAGCAAATGCTCACCTTTCCCTTAGGAAGGTCCAAAATTTAATTGGATTGGGCTTCTCCCAATTCAATTAAATTTCTCTCCCAACACACACACATCAAATAGTGCACTTAATGTATGTGAAATTACAAAACTATCCCTACTATAAAAACTAGTCTAGGTGCCCTAAAATACAAGGGTTGAAAAATCTTACATTACTAGGGTACCCTCCCTACACTATGGAGCCCTAAATACAAGGCTTAAAAATAATAAAACCCTAATCTAATATGTACAAAGATAAGTGGGCTCATACTTAGCCCATGTGCCAAAAATCTACCCTAAGGCTTATGAGAACCCTAGGGCCTTCTTCAATAATCTTTTTGGAATCTTCTATCGAATGCCCTTTGGGGGGGGGGGGTAGGATTACATTAGTTTAAATAATCAAAAGCTTCCCCGACACCGAACCATTGCTATGTAAGATCCTAAAAATGGTTTAAATTTCAGTTTCAAAAGCAATGTATAGCAATCAAATTCCAACTTAATAGAAGAATGATTACCAGTAGCTACTAGTACTTAGCCTCCCTAGAAAGAATGCTCCAATAAAATGGACTCACGTCATATAACCACAAATGAATTTAAAAAATCAAAATCATCTTAGTATCTCACCTCTTAACATCATATAACCATTAATGAATTATCAAAATTATCTTATCTCAGTATCTCACATCTTAAGTTTTCACTTGATATACATCCTAGTTTTTCTTGAATTGATATCCTTTTCTCTCTGAGTTCTCGACTTAATCACTTTTCACTTGTTGTTAGAGGAGAAGATCTTCTCTGGGATCATCGCATTCAATATTTGACCATTGTCAATCTTTATGGCATTTTGACAAATGAATGTGCGAATCTTTTTAAATAAGGCAAGCTCTTCATGATTCCAGTAGTGGATTGATCTTGAATAGATCCTTTCTAAATTTGTCTCAACCATGCTAGATTCAAAATGTTAGTTTGAATCAAGTAATAAAGAACAATCTAAAGTAGACAAATTATAGTATGAACAACTCCGTTCGTTATTGGACTACACTTATAAAGAATAGAAATATTTATACAAGTGTTTAAGAGTCCTTTTGAATGCGTGATCAAAGCATAACAGGTGATTCACTAGCTTTCAATGCTTGTTCTATTAGTAGCGCATTGGAAATTGGATAAAACATTATCACTTAATTATAAAGTGAACGACAATTATAAACGAAGGTTAAAGCGTAGGAAGTTATTACCATAAAGCTTCCATATGATGTGTCATGTACTCTTACATGTTAATGATTAGTAATCATAAATTTATATTATTTTTATTCATTAGAACCAAATGAAATGAATGAATCATCCAATTCTAACAATCTCCCCCTTTTTGATGATAACAAACTATATAAATTTTGATTCAAGAAGATAATGATGAGTGTATGCAATCATATATATGTAAACAACAAAAAAGTAATACTCACAGTCTTACCACCAAAAACACTAATTTTATTAAGTGAAGTGTGTTGTTGTTATTGCATCAAAATTCCTAAGTTTTCTCCCTTTTTTTATTAGTCAAAAAGACAGGTGGGTTCAAAGAACAAAAGAAATGATAAGGACATGACTGTTGTCCATGAGTGGGTGGAGGAGGAGGAAGTGCGATTGTTAGTGGTTGGGTAGGTGGTGGAGGTGGAATGGATTCATGTTGACTTGGGGTTGTAGGAAGTGGTTCAAGGTTGCTTGGTGGAGGTGGAGGAGGTAGGCTTCGAGGTTGGTGAGCAACATTTGTGACAAGCTAGTAAAGAGGACATTTTGAATGGAAAGACGGTATTTCTTGTTCTCCAACCATTTTTGTTTAACAAAGAGTTCAAGCCTCTGTTGAGTTCCTTCTTTTTGCTTTTGCATGGCTTGATTTAGCATCTTTTGGATGTATTCCTTAGTGATTGCCACAGCGGGTGCATTATAGTTTATTGGAGGAATATCTTTGGGATTTTGGGAGCTGGCGGAGTAAACGATTACCTCTTGTTGGATGGAAGTAACTTCATGGGATTACTCAGCTTGAGTGAACTCATGGAGGGGTTCTTTTGCTGCAATGTGATGAATGGACACATTCACCTCCTTTTCTATTTCCTTTGTGCTAGATTGTTCAAGATCAACAATGACTCATTGGATCCTAATAACATCTACTTTAGCATGTTTTTGTGATCCAAATTTGTTCCTTTCTTCGACATTCAATCTAAGTTTTCGCTTGTGTTCATAATAAGCTCCATCCATCTTTTGGAGTTCATGAAAGTGAGTGGCACGAGCCTTAAGCTTGCCCTTAGGCATCTTGTTTAGGTTAAATATAGCATAGTTGAATATAATTGGCAGTTTCTTGATACATTGAATGAAGTCATCATATGAGTTTTTTATAAAGCATGTGTTTGTATCATTAAAATGATAAACTCTTGTTGGACGCAATACTTGTAACAAATCTCTTTGATTTGATGCGACAATGTGTTCAGAGTTGGAGGGGGATGCTTTCTATGTGTGTCCCCATAGGATTTGATTTTATAATGTCTTTGCATCATCTATGTCTAACTTCCTTATCAACTTCTTACCTTGAACAAGGTTTTCCTATTCCTAAGATACTTGACAAATTGAATCTTCTATTCTCTATTGGGCATTTCGGTGTTGAAGTACAACTTGAAATTCATCTTTTTGTCTTCATCACAAATGGGTAGTCTAGGTCAACTCCTATTTGGTACCATCTTAATATCGATAGTTCTACTTATATGTAGACTCGGTGAATAAGTTGTTTCTTGATTTGCTACAAACATTTGTTTTATGATTCCTCATATTATATCTTACTCATTGGGAGAAAGATGAAGATAAAAAAGGTTTGAGGGAAGGAACCTTGTTCGTGGACACCAAATGTTGACTTGTTTTGACCATTGGACTGGAAGAGTTAGGTTTTCCAGTGATGGGTTCAACCTAATGGGTTTTGCAGGGATTGCCTTGTCTAAGGGATTCTTTTGTTTTAGCTATGCTATGTTCAAAATGGATGTTTGTGTGGTTTGTGGAGTTCCACTAAGTAACCAATGAGGATCCATGCGAATGAGATTTGGACATACAGGCCTCATTTATGATAGAGCTTCCAAATATACAATTGCATCTAAGGGAAAAGCCTTGTATGCTTCTGATGGAGAACGGGTGTAGTCATACCTCGTCCAAGGAGTAGGGATCACAGTGATGTGATGCCTTTGGATAGGTTCTTGTGGAGGTTTCTCAATGACTTCACTTGGCTTATGAAGATTTTGCTCGTTCAGATTGAGGAAGGCAATAGAAAATCTCCTTCTGATAACTTTTTTTGGAGAAGGCTTCTGCATTGCTTTCCACGTGGAGCTTAGAGGCTTCTTGTTTTCTTGAGTGGTGGGGTTCTGTGATGATTGGAGAAGAAAAGGATTGATATCACTCTCAGATGTGTTGGATCCATCAGGTGGCCCTACATCCTTTTAAGTGAGGGTTGTGTTGAGATGAGTAGTCCTTGTTTCTTGTCTTCTTGGAACATCAGTTGTAAGAGTGGGTTCCTTGCCTTTCAGTGTTGCTTCATTTTTGCTTCTTGTTGACAACACAAATTGATTAAATATCTTGCTTTCGCTTGGTTGAGATAATTAGAGGAGCCTCATCCTCTATTTTGCTTAGATCACTTAGTACATGAGTAGTCGAGTTCTTCTCAGAATGATTCCTTGGACTTTGTCTAACTAGAGTAGCCCTTGAACGCACCTCTACACGAGTTGTTTTAGGCGCTACTTGTGGTTGATGCCTTTTCTTTGTTCATGCTTCTTTGGCAAGGAGTTCTTATTCTTCTTCTTAATGACGGGATTGTCTTTTGGTTTTCTTTCTTTGTTGTTTCTCTTTCATAATATTTTGAATTTTCTTGGTTATTCCAAAGCTATTCAGACCTTTATCTTTGTTTGCAATGGCTTTGGTAAGCCTCTTTTGTTTTCTTTGTTTGATTGCTTCCACATCCACTTGAGGAATTAGTTTTTGTTCCTCCATTACCACCTTCATAGCTTTTAGGTTCGTTTTGCTGAAGCTTTGTTGTTTGGCCACCATTGAACCTTTGATCTTTAAGTTGTGCTTTAAGTCATCGTCCAATTTGTCAAAAACACGATAAACCCCTTGATCCCATAACATCTTGTTCATGAAAGCAGGGTAGTAGATATCGTCCATGCCTCCTAAGTTTCTCAAATTATGAAGGATATTGATGTAGATGGCGTTTGGTAGGTCAAATGGTAGGTTTTCCATAAGATGGAAAAGTACAAACTTATCTAAACCAGAGTTTATTTTTATAACCAACCTTGTGGAGGACACTCTTGTTGAGCATATTTGCCCAAATTTTGGCCCTTTTGCATAAAAGATTGTATATGATAACTTTTTGATCTCCTACCTTATTAGCATTCACTACATAGAGAGCTTTGGGTATGTGAGAGTTGTAAGTTGTCTCCCATCCTTCATAGTGTGCTTCCTTTGTGGAGACATCTAGTGGCTCTGGCGATGGTGTCGTTAGATGGGGACATAATTACCCCTAAGACTTTAGACAAAATGACCTGGTTGTCTTGGAATTCAGAATTCCTCTAGAATATCTTGATGAGCTCTAGGTGGATGAGTTATGGTTCATTGAAATAACACCTTGCACTGCATAGAAGCAAGGTCTCGTAAAGCTTAAGACCAACTTTGTCCAACTCATTGATGTCAAAGAAGTGCTCAATGTGTATGGGGGTAATCTCCATGGAGGGAATGTTCATCTCTTGGTGTGGACTTTCAAAAGACATGGTTGAGTTTTCGGTTAGGGTTTAAGAGAAAAGTTTTCTTGTTGCTTTTTTATTGATATTTGAGAGAGATTAATGTGGTAACTGGAACATTTCTGGCTTTGTATATAATATAGGGAGAAAAGAGGGGAATGTGGGCAATTTGCTTGGACTTTTAAAGAGAATTTGATAAGCCCATTACTCAAGTACCGACTTAGCAAAGCACACACACATTACTTTTCTTACCTTAAAACACTACATTTCATTTAATGCATGAATGAATGTATGTATGTGTCTAGTCTTTGATCATTAGTCATGCAAATACAATAATTTAGGAGTCTTTGGATGGTGAGTCCTCTAATCACAAAGTTATATAGAAATAAATCATTCTTTCATGAGATCCATTCCCAGCTGATTTCTCAATAAAATTATCCCGTCCTCATAAAGGGGTTTCGTAAAGATGTCAACAAGATGATTTTCAGTTGGTACAATGTGTTGATCCACTGATCGAGACCGTACCCGAATCAAATAAACATGAAAATGCAGTAACTAGGAAGTGATCCTAGGTCGTTTCCCAACGAGCAATGACAAACCAAATGTTCATAATATACTTGCGCAATAACAGTAACGATTGGGGGGGTTTGTTTGTTTTGTGATTAAAGAGCAGAACAAGTAAACTGGAATATGAAACTACTAATATTAAAAACGGGTTGTTTCCTCTGATTCAGAAGCCATTCTCTTATCCTGGGTTATGGAGAATTCGTCCCTAACAGTCAACCACTTAATCCAACCCTATTTCAATTTACTAAGCGAAAATCAACTTAGGGTTGTCAATACGTGATTAGGCACCACATACACCAGTTAGCCCTTCGTCCATTAAGCATGAACGCAAGTTAGGCTCAGAGGCAATTAATCGAACACGAAGCGTGCACTGATTAATGTTCACGAATTTGGGATAACTGGTGAAGGGAAAACTGCAAGGAAACCACATTACAAACGAAACCTCAAAGAGAGTTGGGCTTCGTCCTCAAAAGGAAACAACACCAGAAAAACTAGCCTTCCATAGATTCAAACAGAAAACACAAATGAAACATGAAGCAGAAACGTAAATGAACAGAAATGTAAATGAACAGAAATGTAAATGAAACAGAAACGTAAATGAGACAGAAACGTAAATGAAAGTAGAAGAAGAAGCAAGAACGAAATTGTAATTAGAAGCAGAAAACGGAAAATTGCATTAAGAACGAAAACAATAGCCTTAGAACAGAAAAACGTGAAAACCTAAAACAAAAGCTTTGAATAATAAAATAGCATAACAGAATAGCCTTGCACGAATCCCAAGGCTGCTGTTTAAAAAGAGTCACTCAAAGCCACTGGGCCTTATTACAATACTCTGGCCCAAAACGAAATAAACACTGAACAACATAAAATAAAATTGCAAAATTTCCTAATTAGAAATTAACTAAGGTAGGCGCTGCTTTATTTGCCCTCTTCAAGTCCATAACCAAAATCCGGATTAAGCCCAATGTTTCATTAATTCCTGAAATTAGATTAAAAACATCAAATTAGCTAAATGAGCCCAAATAATAAAACTGCCTGGTTAATTGACAATTAAGACCAATTAGTAATTAACATGGTGCAAAAAGGGTTTAGAAAATAGAAGAAAATGATGACACATCATCCACTATCATTTTCTGAACAAAATCTCTGAGAAACTGATGTTTAATTTCTATATACTTAGCTCTAAAATGCAAAGCGGGGTTTCTGGATAAACTTATCGCTACTTTGTTGTCATAGTAGATAGGAATTCTGCCTTCAAAGACCTTTTATCCTTTTCTCTTCTTGGGAGTGAGGTCTAGTATGAGACCTATGCCTCCCTCCATAGTAGTCACTTAACTCTTTACTCAAACTTTTACAAAACTCATGACTACCATGGGAAGCATTTCTTCCTCTTCTTAATTCTTTTATTAATTTTCTTCTTTCTTCATCTCCTATTTTCTCTCTTTCATCTTGACTTATTTCTTCCACTCTTTTTTTCCCTTTTTCTTTTCTCTATTGTTTTTCTTTCCACAATTTAATAGATCTCAACTCATCTAATATCCTATATAGGGGTCCTTAGGAGTAGAACCCTCACAATTAACCCTAGATGAAGAATGAAGACTCATGTTGGTTCTTAAGTTGTGGTTTTTTCTTGTTGGGGGTTTGAAAACAAAAGGTAAAAGAAAGTATGGTTGAAACTAGCCAAAATAAGTACTAAAGGAGGTGTGAAGTATAAGGTAAAGACTAATTGGTAAAAATCAAGCTATCTAGGCGATTTGACAATGGAAGGCAAAGGAAATTTAAAGCAAGCTAGATGGTTTCCTATGTGAAGGCTTGGATGACCCTTTGGAGGTCCCAACTTGCTTTTCACTTAGTCTACACGATTTACACTAAGCTATTACACACAAATGGAGATTTGGGTGGTCTCTTGGAGACTCCCCATACACCCCTGAAGAATGTCTAAATACAAGGAATTACAATAGAAAAAATTCATCACTCAATTGTTTTATTGCAACAAATTTAACAAAGCAATTAAGGTCTTCAAATTTGTCTTCAATGCTTGTTTTTTTCTCTCTCAAGTGTTTCACTTAAAATTTGGTGAGGCTTTGGTTGCTTCAAATCCAATGGTGCTCCTAGGATGGTTAGCCTCCAAGACTAAAAAATCTTCCTTCAAGCAATGCTCCCAATTTCCTCTTCCAATCCTTATTGTAGGCAGCACTTAAACAAACAAAAAAAAAGAGAAGAAGACAAGAAAGAAACCAAAAGATGAAATGCAAGCTAAACCAAAAGGCAATTTAAAATTCCATTAATTCAATGAGATTCAAGAAAAAATAAAGTAAAAGGACAACACCACAAGCCAAGGTGGAACACAAAGGAAGTCCTAGAATGTCACTAGATTAGATTGAAAAATTAAAAACATGACTCAAAGAAAAATTCTAGTTATGTCAATTTGGAAACACATCTAAAAGATGAACAACCCCAAGAAGTCAAATAGGCTTGTAATACAACTCAAAATAATGAACAATTTTCAAGCAAATCAAGCATACACATTTTTTATTTATTTTTTATTGTTGTTCTGGATGTGTATTTTTACATTAATCTTTATCACCTTTTCTTGCTCATTTATTTTTCTTTTTTTTATAATTATTTTTCCATTGTTTTCATCCAGATGTCTATTTTATCTAGTTAAAATTTTAGCTCAAAACTCAAAGTATTCAAGACATAGCGGAGTTAGGAAGACAGTGTGTCAAAACCTACATCAACCAGAATTTCAACCTAGAAACCAAGAGTAGTGTTTATGTTGCTTAAGACTTGGATAGTTACAATTTGTGTTTGATTATGTTCAATTGTCTTGGATAACACAATTCAAAAGAGCTTAAGACTTATTTTGATTCACAAATCCAGCCACAACTCAGCACCAGAACTCAATTTCTTCATATGCATCATATAAGAAACTTAGAAAACTTGAAAAGTTCAACATGAAGACTACTTCTAGGAATTGATTTAGAACATGTTATGAACTAAATAACATGCATGAATTAGACCCAAAATTCAAATGATAGGATAAAAATTGCAAGAATACATGAACAAATGTATGTAGAATTCAATCAACAAAATCAAAATTCAGCACAAACCTATGACATAATGTGACAATTATTATGACTAAACATGACTCTAAGACAACATGAATGAAGAGATTTACACTTAGATTTTTGTGTTTTATTTTCTAATCAATATTTTGCAAGAAAATTGAGATCTAAAGGTTCAACACAAGAAGATTATGATTGAAAAATGATAGAATCTAAAATTAACACAAAAACATGATTCAAGAGTAGATCTATAAAAAGAAATGCAAGAACAAGTGTAGATCTAAGATTTAATCAGTTTATTTTTTTTTTGAATTTACTCTAAACAGCACCGAACCACATGACAATGGAGGAGATATATGGAGAAGACAACAAAGAATAAGGAATTAAAGTGAATTGACCGAACAAAAGATAGAGGAAGCAAAAGAACATCACCTAGATGAAGATGCTCTGATGCCATATAATGTAGCTCCATGTAGAGCTTCTAGGCCTTTTAATCTTCTTCATCAATGGAGTCCTTTTCTTCTTGAAGATCAATGGCAGCGAAATGGAGAAGGAGGAAAGGTGATTGAAGATGCCGCTTCAAAGAGAAAATGAGTTAAGAAAAAGCTCACCACCATAGGAAGCCATGGATAAGAGCTTGAAGGTAGGAGAAGATGAGTGGAGGGAGAGGGAGAGAGGGGAACAAAATTTTGAGAAAGAGAAGAGGGAGAATGAGGTCTGAAATTTGAAGTCTAATTTCTCAATTCATCAAAGTTGCAAAATGCACACACAAGACCTCTATTTATAGCCTAAGTGTCACACAAAATTGGAGGGGAATTTGAACTTCTATTCAAATTTCACTTGAATTTGAATTTGAATTTGTGGAGCCAAATTTGGAGCCAAAATTTCACTAATTATGATTAGTGAATTTCAACTATGGTTCAGCCCACTAATCCAAGATTCTCTACTAAGTGTGCTTAGGTGACATGAAGCATGAAGGACATGCACAAAGTGTGACTATATGATGTGGCAATGAGGTGTAGCAAGCAAATGCTCGCCTCCCCCTTAAGCTGGTATGATATTTAATTGGATTGAGCTTATCCCAATTCAATTAAATTTCTCTCCCAACACACACAACAAATAGTGCACTTAATGAATGTGAAATTACAAAATTACCCCTAATACAAAAACTAGTCCAAGTGCCCTAAAATACAAGGGCTGAAAAATCCTTCATTACTAGGGTACCCTAAACTTATGGGGTACCCTCCCTACACTATGGAGCCCTAAATACAAGGTCCAAAAAATAATGAAATCCTAATCTAATATGTATAAAGATAAGTGGGCTCATACTTAGCCCATGGGCCCAAAATCTATCCTAAGGCTCATGAGAACCCTAGGGCTTTCTCTTGCATCCCTGACCCAATCTTCCTACAGTCTCCTAGTCATGGATCTGGTGATTGTTGGATCAAGTGGCCTTGGGAATAATTAAGAAAGGGGGGTTGAATTAATTATGAACGTGTCTTGACTAATTAGAAAACTATCCTTCTTAATGTTACTAGATTCAATTAGGCTTTTACTACTAAGTTAAGAAAGTAAAAAACAAAAATAGAAACTTAACCAAAAGTAAAAGCGACAATTAAAAGTACACAACGGAAATTAAAGAGTGTAGGGAAGAAGAAGACAAACACAAGATTTATATTGGTTCGGCCACAACCTGTTCCTACATCCAGTCCCCAAGCAACCAACCGGTTCTTGAGATTTCATTCAACCTTGTAAAATCCTTTACAAGCCAAAGATCCACAAGGGATGTACCCTCCCTTGTTCTCTTTGAAAACCAAGTGGATGTACCCTCCACTTGAACTGATCCACAAGAGATGTACCCTCCCTTGTTCTCAGTATAACAATCCCCAAGTAGATGTACCCTTTACTTGTACCACAAAGGATGTACCTTCCAATGTGTTGGGACAAAGAATTCTCAGGCGGTTAGTCCTTTGAATCTTTGTTAGGTGAAACAAAAGATATCTCAGGCGATTAGTCCTTTGAAATCTTTTATTTAAGGGGAAGGGAAGAATCAAAAGAATTCTCAGGCGGTTAGTCCTTTGAATTCTCTTGGAAGAGAGAAGGGAGACACAAAAGAATTCAAGTGGTTAGTCCTTCTATTCTTTTGGCAAAGGGAGAAGAGAATGAAAAAGAATAGCACAAGTTTTTGATCAAAGAACTTTTCTTGAAAGAGAAAGGATTGAACACAATTTTTAGAAAGATGAAGAGAAATGAATCAGAAAGATATGTAAAGAACTTGTTATGAAACTTGTTGAAAAGAGATTGTTAAGGATGTTATGAAATTCATGCCATGGTCACATATTTATAATCTCTTGATGACTCAAGTTAAAGTTTGTGACTCTTGGAAATTTCTTTAAAACTAGTCACCTTTTAAAAATTGTGACTCTTTTGAAAACTAGTCACTTAAAAAGTTGTGACTTTTGAAAAAATATTCAGAAACAAGTCACTTGAAGATTTGTGACTTTGTGAAATTTATTTTTCGAAATCAGTCATTGGTAATCGATTACCATCAAGGTGTAATCAATTACACATCAACAGATGTGACTCTTCATGTTTAAATTTGAAAATTAAAACGTTTAGAAACACTGGTAATCGATTACAAGTATTGTGTAATTGATTACACAAGTTTAAAATGATTTGAAAATGTTTAAACACAAGTTGTGACTCTTGAAATTTGAAATCTAACATTTTAAAACACTGGTAATCGATTACATGATCATGGTAATCGATTACAACTTTGTAAATCAGTTTTGACAACAATGCTGGCTACTGGTAATCGATTACTACCTTTTGGTAATCGATTACCAGAGAGTAAAACTCTTTGGTAATGATTTTTTGAAAACTTCTTGTGCTACTCAATGTTTTGAAAAACTTTTTTAGTACTTATCTTGATTAAGTCTTCTCTTGATTCTTGAATCTTGATCTTGATTCTTGAAACTTAATTCTTGAATCTCGAATCTTGATTCTTGAAACTTGATTCTTGAATCGTTGGAATTTGCTTAACTCTGGATTCTTTGGCATCATCAAAATAACCTTGGAAGGCATTGCTTCCACAGTGATGGGTCCCCTCCTTGGGAGGATTGCATCATCTGACATGTATGCAACTTCTACAGTGGACAATTATATTGATATTTTCTTTATGCAAATCCAAGTGACAACATTTTCACCAACGAAGTGGTAGCTACCATAGATGCTTTTTCTTTCAAGTTTATCACCAACATAGTTAACATTACAATATCTTATTAATCTTAGTTCTTTCCATTGCTTAAAACAAAGACCAAGATTAGCAGTTCCACTTAAATATCTAAATATTATTTTAGTAGATGTTAAATGGACTTCCCTTGGGTCTAATGGGAATATTGTGCATATACAGATACTGAACATAATGTCTGTATGAATACAGGGTTTTGATGATGCCAAAGTAAAATCAAACAAGGTTGCTTAATGGTTACTTCAACAAACATTAAAAGGTTAAGCATTGCTTCAAGATTAATTCAAGGTCAAGGAAACAATATCAAGAAAAAGATAAGGCCTCAAATAATCTCACTGGTTGATTGGTTTTTTCCTTAAAACAAATTGTTTCCAAGAGATCAAAGGCTCTGGTAATTGTTTACCAGACAGTGTAATCGATTACCAGAAGACAAGTTTGCAAATTAGCTTTTCAAAAGGGTTTTGAAATTTGAATTTTGAATTTTGAATCTTGTAATCGATTATCAAATGTTTGTAATCGATTATCAGTAACGGAAATCCTGAAATTCAAATTGAAAAGTCATGACCCTTCAAAATATAACTGTGTAATTGATTACCAAAAACATGTAATCAATTACTAGTGAGAAAATTTCAGAAAAGTTTTTTGAAAAGACACATATCTTCAAACCATTTTGAAAAGGCACAATGGGCCTATATATATGTGTGTCTGACTTTAAAAAGCAAGAGAGAGATGTTCTAAGAGAACTTAATTGTCAAATGCTCTCTCAACAACTATTGGGCAAACACTTGCAAATCTATTGAGAATTCATCTAGGAATTTCAATTTGTATTATCATCTCTAAAAGAGAGAAATTCCTCTAGGATCTTCAATTTGTATCATCTACTCTAAAAGAGAGAAATCTTTCTGTTCATCTCAGAAACTCAGTTGTAATCAAGAGACTGGTTGTCTCTTGGATTGTGAGAATTGTAATCAAGAGACTAGTTGTCTCTTGGAGAATCTTGAACACAAGGGTGAGGGATCCCAAGATGTGTTCAAAGTCTGTAAAGAATTTACAGAGATAGTGGAAATACTCAAGTGGGTTGCTTGAGGACTGGACATAGGCATGGGAAGTGGCCGAACCAGTAAAAATCGAGTTTGCAATTCTCTCTTCCCTTATCTTATTTATTTTATTGCAATCAATTTTGTCTTGCACTTTTAAAGAACATTATTAAATTGATTGTTGCTTCTTCTTCTGCATTGTGAGCCTATAATTTAAAAGAAGGTTAAAAGTTTGTTAGTGGGAAATTTTGTAAGACTTAATTCACCCTCCCCCTTAAGTTATTGAGGCCACTTGTCCAACAAGGTCTAGATGTTGTAAGGTACAATAATGATCCAAACATTATTCTGTACTTATGGTTGTCCACATTGTTGGATTCCTTATCTAGTCCAAGCCATATGGTTGGATGCATAAGTGTTTTCATCTCCTTAGCATCATGCATGTTGAACTTCTTCAGGAGCTCCTTCACAGACTTGGTTTGTTGAATATAGACTCCAAGGTTTGTTTGTTTGATTTGTAACCTAGGAAAAACTTTAGTTCACCCATCATACTTATTTTGAACTCAGTTTGCAGTAACTTAGAGAAATCCTCACATAGAGGTTCATTAGTAGCACCAACGATAATATCATGCACATAAACTTAAACTAATATAAATTGAGATTTATAGTTTTTGCAGAAGAGAGATATGTCCACTTTTCCTCTTTCAAAATCATTTTCTAAAAGAATGAACTGAGTCTTTCATACCAAGCTCGAGGAGCTTGTTTCAATCCATAGAAGGATTTATTTAGTTTGAAAACATATTTGGGAAAAATATCATTCTCAAACCTAGGAGGTTGCTCTACTGTTAGTCGTCATTTACGACTAACTTTGGTATTGAATAGTTTCATGAAATTAGCATTTTTCCTCCAATTTATGGTTCTTTTTGTAGGAGTTGTACATATTTTTATGTTTAGTTTGATTTTATTCAGTAGATACTCCCATTTTGTGAATTAATGTTGATATCACTTCAATTTCAAACCAAAAGAAGAGAAGGTCTAGCAGCTGGTGTCTCGCTAAGCGAGACATGTGCACTTAGTGAGTGACATCCGCTAAGCGAGGCACACAGCTCGCTTAGCGTGTTGGGAAACCCTAGAAGAGGATCTGTCATAGATGTCCGTGCCCAGCGCGCTGCCAGCTCGCCCAGTGAGTCGTTTGTCCCTTCTCGCGCTTAGTGCACCCAACTCACTATGCCAAAATTCACTAACTGGTGCTTAGCGAGTTATGTTGGGGAGTTATGTTGAACCTTTGATGTAAAATTCTCTTACTATCTATTTAAAGTTGTTTTTTTTATGAGTTCATTGCTTTTATCTATGCTTATTTCTATATGTTTGTGGCTTGATCACCCATTTGTATGCATAGTTAGGATTTTTAGTACTGGGAAGTGCTTTAAAACCTTAGAACTTGATAGAGCAAGCTAGAAAACTGTATGTCAGGGGACGGAGTGTAGCAATCTAGTCCTTGTTATGCTGTAATCGTAATGCAACTCTTTTAGACTAAGTTTGTTGAGAGATCAAGGACCAGGTTTAAATAGAGTTAGGCCCATTCACTCGAGGGATCTTGGTTTGGGTAGTTTTTCAGCATAAGAACACTAAAACAACATTAAATAGAGAAAAACATTTAGAAACATCAAAGTAAGTTCAGTAGAATGACCCAATGCTTGTTACTTGATTGTTTTACTTCTCAATTTTTAGATATTTTAATCTATAGTTAATTAGACTTTTAGACAAAAACCATATTCAACATTTACTTTCTTTATACAAATGTTTTCTCATTGAGCATATATTTTTTGAATGAAACAAGTTCCCTGTGATTCGATACTCGGTTCTTACTGTTTTATATTACTTGTGCAACTCAATACACTTGTTGATTAGCATCGCAGAATATTATCAAACAAGTTTTGCTGCGAACAAGTTTTTGGCGCCATTGCCGGGGAACTTCTTTCCATTTAGAAAGTAGAATTCAATTTGTAGACATTTATTCTTTATTCTTTGATTGATTTTGTGAATAATTAGATATAATTTATTTTCTCTTGATTTGGTTAGTTGCCACTCGTTTAGTGTTTCTTGTATGCGAGGTAACTCTTCTGCTGGTGATTTAGCTCCATCAAATTTGGAGATAGAAGCTACTTGCAGGAGAAACAACGCAGAGAGAAGGAGAAAAATTTTGTAGGAAAGGACAGCATAACCAAGTTTGGAGGAAGCTCAATCATCTGAATTATCTTCAGTCTTTCCAGAGTTAAGAGAATCTGAAGTAGGTGTATCTGAAGTTCCAATTATGGCTGAAGATCAACCATGGAGGGTTACTCTTGAAGATTATTCTAGCTCAACCATGCCGCAATTCTTCACAAGCATTGCGCGGCCGGTAGTACAAGCGCACAACATCACATATCCTCATTCCTTGATTCAGCTGATTCAAGGAAATTTGTTTCATGGTTTGCCAAATGAAGACCCTTATGCACACTTGGCCACCTATATTGAGATTTGCAACACTGTGAAAATTGCAGATGTGTTGGAGGATGCAGTAACACTTAGCTTGTTTTCATTTTCCTTGGCTGGAGAAGCCAATAGGTGGCTGCATTCGTTTAAGGGAAATAGCTTGAAGACTTGGGATAAGGTTGTTGAGAAATTTTTGAAGAAATATTTTCCAGAGTTTAAGACAGCTGAAGGCAAGGCAGCTATCTCCTCATTCCATCAATTTCTAGATGAATCTTTGAGTGAAGCACTTGAAAGATTCCGTAGCTTGCTATGACAAACACCAACTCATGGATTCTCTGAGCCAATTCAGCTAAATATTTTTATAGATGGTTTGAGACCACAATCCAAGTAGTAATTGGATGCTTCTGCTGGAGGGAAGATTAAATTGAAGACCCCTGAAGAAGCTATGGAGCTTATTGAGAATATGGCTGCTAGTGATCATGCTATTTTACATGATCAGACTCATATTCCTACAAAGAGAAGCCTATTAGAGCTTTCCTCACAAGATGCACTATTGGCACAGAATAAGCTTCTAGCTGAGCAGCTTGAGACATTGACATAAACACTTAGTAAGTTGCCAACTCGATTACAAGTGACTCAACCTTCACATTCAACAGTTTTGCAGGTTGGAGGTTGTAGCATATGTGGAGGAGCTCATGAACCTGGTTGCTGTATACCTCTTGATGAAGCTGCACAAGAAGTGAATTATATGGGGAATCAGCACAGACCAGGATTTAATGTAGGTGGATTTGCAGGTTTTCAGCAAGGTTCCAATTTTAATCAGAATCAAGGGCAGTGAAGGTCTCATCCTGGAAGCCAGTTCAATAAAGACCTAGGAGGATCATCCAATAGGCCTCAAAATCAAGGGCCTAGCCTTTATGAGAGAACAACCAAACTGGAGAAGACTTTGGCCCAGTTCATGCAGGTTACTATGTCTAATCACAAGAGCACAGAGTCTGCCATAAAGAACCTGGAGATTCAAGTGGGACAGCTAGCCAAACAAATAGATGAGAATTCTTTTGGAAATTTTGGAGCTAATACCAAGAAAAATCCCAAGGAAGAATGTAAATTTGTCATGACCCGAGGCAAGAAGGCGATCATAGTGAAAGATGAAAGAAGGAATGGTGATGTGCAAGAGTTAGGAGCTGAAGAAGAAAAAGAAAAAAAAGAAGATCAATTGAGAGAGAAGAAAATAAATGAAGAAGAAAAAGAAGAAAAAAATGAAGAAAAGAAAGAAAAAGAGGAGGAAAAGAAGACAAAGAGTGAGTTGGCCAGAGAGAAGAAGAAAGAGGTTATCTTATGCTCAGGGAAGGAAACACCATATCCTTTGGTGTCGTCTAAGAAAGACAAGGAATGACACTTTGCTCGTTTCCTTGATATCTTTAAGAAATTAGAGATAACTATCCCTTTTGGAGAAGCCTAGCAACAAATGCCACTTTACTCTAAGTTTCTGAAAGATTTGTTGACCAAGAAGGGAAAATATATCCACAGTGATAATATTATGGTGGAGGGAAATTGTAGTGCCGTTATCCAAAGAATCCTTCCACCTAAATACAAGGATCCAGGGAGTGTCACAATCCCTTGCTCTATTGGTGCAGTGTCAGTTGGAAAAGCTCTTATTGATTTGGGAGCTAGCATTAATTTGATGTCGTTCTCCTTGTGCAGAAGAATTGGAGAGCTGGAGATTATGCCTACAAGAATGACCTCGCTAAGCGTGTTTCTTCGCGCTAAGCACAAATCCTTCTCGGGTTTTCTAATTTTCGAATTGGGCTAGGCTTAGAATCTAAAAATTCAAACTCACTAAGTGCGTGAATTTAAAATCTAAAAATTCAAACGTCACTGAGTGCTCGCTTAGCGAGTCACTCGCGCTAAGCGAGACAGTTGAAACTACCAAAAATAAGCATTACTGCCTTAGACAGTTACTTTTTGTGCAAAACTCATTACTCTTCTTTTCCATCATTGGCATTTCGTACTCACCATATGCACTACATTCATCTTGAACTCTCTGCTTCTTGTGCTTCCATTTGTACTCACCAACCTTTGCAATCCAAGTAAGTACTTCTGATTTTACCTTTTAATTTCTAGTTTTGAACCCTAGGATAGAAGCCATGTTATGTTCGTTGAAAGTGTTGATTTTTTGTTGATTTTGCAGTTGTTTGGTTAGTTGTTTGAATGTATGATATTAGGGCTTTTATTCCACATATAATGTAGGTTGATTTGATGCGTTTTACTTAGGTTTCTGAGGCCTAATAGTGGCCTGTAGTTAGGGGCTTCGAAGCCCCATTATTATCTGGAAATTTCAATGTACTCGCTAAACGAGTTCATCAATTTCGGATGAATTTCTAGGTTTTCTGATGAACTCGCTAAGCCGGCCCTGTCCCACTAAGCGTGTTCATCATTTCTGTTGAATTTATGCTTTTTTGTATGAACTCGCTAAGCCACTGCACTTGGGCTTAGTGAATGTTTAAATTTCCAATTTTAATTTCTGAGTTTATATGAACTCGCTAAGCCGGCATGTCGCTCTAAGCGAGTTAGTTTAGTTAGGTCAGAGTGTTTGAGTCTTGTGTTATTCTGTTGGCGGCTAAGCAAGCCAGTCTCGCTAAGCCACCATGCCTCTTTAGCTTGAATAAGCCTGGGCTAAGCGAGTCAGTCTCGCTAAGCCCAAGGAAATTTTGTTTTCTGAAATTCTGTTCATGCGCTAAGCGAGTCTCACTCACTAAGCGCAATTCCTTCTCTGTTTTTGAATTAGGCTTAGAAAGCTTGCTCGCTAAGCCAATTATGTTCCAGGAGTCAAGTTGGGCTAAGCGCCTGCTGGCAATAAGCCTATGTAGCGTGTCGCACTAAGCGAGTTTGTCTCGCTAAACGCAATTAGCTCTCTATTAGAGAATAAGGCTTAGCGAGCCATGCTCGCTTAGCCATTATGCTGTGTAAGCTAAGCGAGTGTGTCTCGCTTAGCCAGAGTCCTTATTTTTATGTTGTCGCGCTAAGCGCGCCCTGTGCGCTAAGCGTATCCTGTTATTTTCTGAAGGCGCGCTAAGCGAGTCTGCCTCGCTAAGCGCCCAGTCTATTTTTCTATTTTATTTTTCTGCTTTTAGTTTTGAATAACACCTGTCTAATTTCAATTCTTGTGATTCTTTTGATGCAGATGGCCTCTAGGAAGAGGGAAGCTAATGCCTCCAGACCCCGGGAGCCCTATGATACCACTAGATTCATATCTGAGGGCGCCTGGGAGAGATATGCATAGAATGTTCACTCCCGGAACATTCTTTCGGAGAAGAGCGTCATCTTATACATTTCTGAGTATGATGAGTTCCGCAAGGAGCTCGAGCTGAGGAACTAGCATAAGGCCTTGACCAGGCAGCCTGATGGTCACATTGATGTGGCCCTGGTGAAGGAATTCTATGCAAATTTATATGATCCAGAAGATAAGTCCCCGAGACAGGTCAGAGTGCAAGGCAAGCTGATGAAATTTGATGTTGAGATGCTAAAGTCATTTTTAGAGACCCCGATGGTCTTGGAGCTTGGGGAGCACTACACCACTCACTCCAGATTTTGTCATTCACATCCAGATCCCTAGGAGCTGTCTTCCAGACTTTGCATTCCAGGGCGAGGATTTGTGCTTAACGCCAAGGGCACGCCTTGGAAGCTTCTTAGGAAGGACATGACCACCCTAGCCCAGACCTGGAGTGTGTTATCATACTCCAACCTCGCCCCCACCTCTCACACGTCTGATCTTAATATGGACAGGGCGAGGTTTGTCTACGGGCTGGTCATGAAGATGGATATGGACTTGGGCTCGCTCATTTCAGGCCTGATATCACAGATGGCCCAGAGAAGTAGTATCCGACTCCCTTACCTTCGAGTCCCTGAGCCCTGCCATTAAATTAACATACATCAGGAAGAACTGCTGGAACCCAGATGATCCCACGATCACCTTTCTGGGGACCCACAAAGCTAGGGCTCGGTGACCATCAAATGCTTCCACTTCAGCTCCCTCTTCTTCCGCTCCTCCAACACCACCAGCTCCCACTCCTGCCACTCCAGTACCCTCCGGCACCTTTGCTCAAAGCCCATAGATTTTAGTGTCAATGCTGTAGAGCCTCCACCATGGCTTATGCTTGGTGATGCACAGTATCCATGATCTGGCTCAACATCGGCCCATTATGAGCATGGAGGCATGTATGGCCCAGGTGGCTTGGCTAGGAGTCCAGCCTTCTCCTTTGGGGGGAGGTGAGGTGATGCAATCCTACCCCCCAAGGGCATTGGATAGAAGACTTCAAGAAGATTGGGCCAAAGATGCAAGAGAAGGCCCTAGGGTTCTCACGAGCCTTAGGGTAGATTTCGGACCCATGGGCTAAGTATGAGCCCACTTATCTTTGTACATATTAGATTAAGGTTTCATTAATTTTGGGCCTTGTATTTAGGGCTCCATAATGTAGGTAGGGTATCCTAGAAATGTAGGATTTTCCAGCCCTTGTATTTTAGGGCACCTAAACTAGTTTTTGTATTAAGGGTAGTTTTGTAATTTCACATGCATTAAGTGAATATTTGATGTGTGTGTTGAGAAATAAATTTAATTGAATTGGGAGAAGCCAAATCCAATTAAATTTTAGAGGGGGAAGTGAGCATTTGCTTGCTACACCTTATTGCCACATCATATAGTCACACTTTGTGGATGTCCTTTATGCCTCATGACACCTAAGCACACTTAGTGGAGAATCTTGGACTTGATCTTGGATTAGTGGGCTGAACCATATCTGAAATTCACTAATCATAATTAGTGAAATTTTGGCTCCAAAATTTGGCTCCACAAATTCAATTTCAAATTCAAGGGAAATTTGAATAGAAATTCAAATTTCCCTCCAATTTTGTGTGACACTTAGGCTATAAATAGAGGCTATGTGTGTGCATTTTTCCAACTTTGATCATTTGAAAATTAAACTTCAGATTTCAGAGCTCTTTTAGAGCATAAAATTTCGTGCTCTTCTCTTCCTCTCCCTTCATTCATCTCCTTCTTCCTCCAAGCTCTTATCCATGGCCTCCTATGGTGGTGAGCTTCTTCTAGACTCATCTTCTCCTTGAAGTGGCATCTCCTCTCTCTCTTCCTTCTCCATTCCGCTGCCATTCATCTTCCAAGAAGCAAAGGATTCCATTGATGAAGAAGATCCTAGGCCTACAAGCTCCAATGAAGCTTACATCATGAGGCTCCTACAGCCCAGGAGCCGCAGCCTGAGCCGGAGGTGATGCCCGTGGCCACTCCAGAGACTACCCCTGCTGCCACACCACTTGTGGAGGTTACAGAGGATGAGGACAGCGCTGCAAACGCAGATTATGCAGTTGGCATGGCAGCGACGCAGAGCACATGGGATCCCAAGCCACTCCAACACCAGAGACATCTCAGCCAGCCCAGGATGCTCCTTCCACACCTCATGATGAGCCTACACCAACACAGGATTGATGACAGGACTCTATTTATATTTAAGTTTTTTTAGATACATTTTTTTTAATTTTCAGTTTTAGTCATAGATTATTTACAACTTTAGAAAATTTTACAGCTCTTTGAACAATTTACATTTATATATGCAATGGGTTGGTTTGGTTTTAAATTTCTGGTGTTTGTGATTGATTTTGAAATTGATCGATTGCATGATTTAAGTGAATTGCGATGTTAGATCACGTGCTTTGAATAAATATGCGGTAATTAGAAGAGAAAGAACATGAATTAGGAGCATTAGTGAAATTGTTAGTTTGTTTGAGAGGTAAATTGTGAAGGTAACCATTAGCCATAACCCAGTGAGTGTGTGAACCTTAATTGTGAGAGAGCGACTAGCATTGAGTACCGATTTTTGCATGAATCTCTGAATACTGAATGAATGCATGATTTTGGAAATGATGAAGGTCGTGATTGATTGAATTAGCCACTTAGCCAAATAGCTTACCTTGTTCATGAATGATGAATCCCTTGCACCCATGTTGAGTTTATTTATGATTGATTGAATTGAACCTTGAGCCTATTGAATTATAATCTCCATCTACCTTTCCTTAGGTTGTAGGAGAGCATCATGGTTCAAATCAAATTTGTCCCAAATTTGGGGGAAGGTGTTGGGTGATGATAATTGTGGTAAGACAAATGATAGCCACACAAAAATTGTGTCAAGAAGCAGTAAGTAAAAACTGTTAAAAAAAAGAAGAGAAATTTCAAGAATAAAAGTATGTGTGTGTTGTTACATAAGCTAAGTGCCTTAAATGTATGTGTCATTTCAATAGAAGTCGGGAATGAAAGGAAAAGAGATGATCTAAGGATGAATGCTCTCCTAGAACCTAAGTTTTTGCATCCTAGAAAAACCATGAATTGTTTGCACCCCAGCCTCATTACAAGCCAAGAAAGTCCTTCAGATTCAATTTGTGTGTTTGTGATTGTATGGAAAGAGATGAAATGCAAAAGCTGAGACTTGTGTTGGTTGTTAAATTGAAGAATTGCCTTAAACACTTGTGCTTATGAGAGAAACAGTGACTGTGAGGAATTGACTTGATGAACCTTCCTTGATATTTGTCTTGCTTGCTAGCTTATTTCACTTGTGCTACTTAATAATCATGTTCATATTGAGTAAGGGAACAACATTACCTATGTCCATCTTGAGTAATCGTCCACTACTATTAGACCATACCTTTTTCCACTAGCAGAGGTTGTTCTGGTTGGGTCAAACAAATCAAGATGTAATAGTTTAAGAGGTCTTGAGGTGGAGACAATGTTCTTGCTAGAAAAATAGTTACTAACTTGTTTCCCTTTCTGACATACTTCAAAAAATAAATCATCTTTGTATGATAGCCTTGGTAATCCTTTTATGAGGTCATGCTTCTGTAGCTTTGAGATTAGTCTCAAGGTAGCATGTCCAAGCTTGTTGTGTCTTATCCAATGATTTTCTTTGATAGATAGTAGGCAAATTACAATTTGATTTGATAGCTCACTAAGATTGATCTTATAGAGATTGCCTTTCCTCTTAGTAGAAAAGAGCTTAGTCCCATTTTTATTTTGGACAATACACCCTTCTTTGTTAAAGGAAACATCATTTCCATTGCCACATAATTGGCTTATGCTAAGCAAATTATGTTTGAGCCCTTCAACAAAAAAAAAAAAATCTATAAGAGGATGGGGATGAATACTTATCTTATGTACTCCTGTTATCTTCACTTTATGATTCTTGTCAAAAAAGACTATTCCACCATGCATAGGGGTTAGGCATTGGAAGATACACCTTTCTCCTATCTTGTGTCATGAGCATTCGTTGTCCAAATACCATGAATGATGTATCTTTCTTTTGGTTAAAGATATATGCAACAAGAATTATTTTCTTTTTAGAAACCCAAACCTCTTTGGGTCCTTTCTTGTTAGTTTTGAAAACTTTGGATGACCTAATTTTTGGCATATGTCTACATTTGGATGCCATGTGTCCAGTCTTTCCATAAAAATAGCTAACAACAGTTTTATCATTATGATTATAAATTTCTCCTTCATATCCATGTCTAGATCTACTAGATGGGCATTTGTTAAATCTTAACAACTTGTCTAGTTTTTCAATGCCTCCGACAAATTTGGATAGAGTGTCTCTTAAAGTTAATCTCTTAATGAAGTTTAACAACATCTTGAGGATGCCCTTTGAGAGCCTCATTCTGTTCAAGCTTATCATTCAAGAATTTCATAGTTTTCTTGTAATTCTCCCATTCAATCCATAGATCATGTTTACTTGCATCCATGTTTTCATAATCATGATGAGTTTGTGAACACTCTCTCCATAGATCATATCTTTCTTCATGTAGGTGATCATGAAGTTCTTTGAGTTGTTTCAACTCAACTTGTAAGTCTTCTAGTTGGTTTTCCGACTTCTGAAGATCTTCCAAAAAGTCAGACTTTTCTTTACAAATTTTCTTATTTTCAAGATGGAGCTTTGTAGTCTTTAGTTTAGGATCTTCAAAGACAACATGCTCATAAGTGAAAAATTCTAAAAAACTATTTTTCCTTTGAAGTTGTTTATGATCTTTTGAGAGGATTTTGAAATATTTTCTTAAACTTTGATAAGCTTTGGACAACATGAATGAATTTGACAGCGGTTCATGATATGCTAATTGAAAAGTTTCAAGGTCATTTAGATTTATCTCTTCATCTTATTTTGATTTTGATGATGTTGTGTCTGCCATCAGACAGAGGTTGGCTTCTTCTTCTATTTCCTCATCAGACAATAATTCATCCAGATCTTCCCATGTACTTCTTAATACTTTCTTGCCCTATGGCCTGACGTGTTTTTGCTTGTCGTTGAACCTGTGTAGGTCTGGATATTCTAACTTGAAGCACCTTGGCTTCTTGCACTCACAACATACGTTGAAAATCTTTTCCTTGTCCTTCCATTCTCTGTATCACTTTTTAGTTGAGCCTCTCAAGTTTGATCCATTTTTCTTCTTCCACATATTTCTTATCTTTCTTAATATGAAAGGCAACTGATCATCCTCATTTGATCCTTCATCATTGGACGACAAATTTGTACTGATGGCTTTGGATGAGTTCTTAGATGTAGGTCTGGAGGTGGGTTCTTTGGATACTAAGGATGTTTTGTTCTTTTGTGTTGTTAGAGCCAAAGACTTCCCTTTTTTGATTCATTTGTCTTGTTGAAGTTCTTGTTCATGAACTTTTAAAGTCCTAATTAGTTCTTCAATGGGCATAGAGTCTAGACCGTTCGTAAAGCAGTCATCTGTGGTCTCCTCTTTTTGGATACACTTTTCAATATTTTTTCAATATTGTCATTATTATCAAAAGTTTTATTGAGACAATGTAATTCATTTAATATAGTTTGTAAGCGTCCAAACATTGTTTGTATATCTTTCCCTTCTTTCATGGTGAAGAGTTCATACTTATGTGTTAACAAGCTGAGCTTGCTAGGTTTTACCTGTGATGATCCTTCATATTCAAGGCAAGCGTGTCCCACATCTACTTTACACTTTGGTAGTTGTGGATTTTGTATATTCATACTCTGAGAGAACAATTAGCAGAGCATTTCGAGCTTTGGAGTTCAACAAGAACCTTTGTTTTTGAGCGTCTACCATGAGGTTCTAGGAACTTCATTTAGTTGTTTGTCTAGTGGAATATAGTTGTTGTTCTCTACAACATCCCTGAGGTCAATATTATTAGACTCAAAGTGAGCTATCATATATTCCTTCTAGTAGTCATACTTAGCACCTTTGAATAACAAAGGCTTATTGGGGGAGTATCCTTCTTCCATTTCTTTTGTTTATTAAGATCTTCCCCTATATTTGTTAATATACCCAACTTGAGAGGTCGAGCTCTAATACGAAATGAAATACAATAATTAACACTAGAAAAGGGGGGCTTGAATAGTGTTATGGATAAACTTAGTAATCTTTTGCAATGGAAGTGATTTATAAACAAACTAGTCCACAAGGACTATCATCCATTGACAGGTAAATGTTTCGCATATAAAAAAGGACTATTGTCCAGTGATTTATATACAACAATTTTAATGAAAAACTTGTGTGCAAAGATGTGTCAATAATATGCCTTAAAAATACTATGACAAGTTAAAAGAAATTAGAAGAATTACTCAATTTTATACCGGTTTACTCAACTTGAGCTATGTCTAGTTCTTCTTTACTAACCAATAAAGCGTTCAATAATCAAAATGATTACAACAAGTATTTTATCCTACCACTCCTAGCTTACAAGTATTCTCTAGGCCATTATTGATGCAACCCTTAGACTCCCCCTGAATCTAAGACACCCAAGAATTATTTTATATTAAGCCACTCTTGGCTTTCTCAAACAATTCTTTGAAATAGAATCAAAGATTCCAACACTCCCGGAGTGTGTTTACAATGAAAATTGTAATCTTAGAGTTGAACTTTGCTAGGAAAAAAAGGAAACTGTCCAAGCTCAGTGTTTCTTTTGAATTGATATCCTTTTATCTCTATGTTCTTGACTTCATCACTTTTCACTTGTTTTTCATCATCTTTGAATGTTGAAAAGAGTTACCTTTTATAGTTGTTGGAGGAGCAGATCTTCTCTGGAATTAACGCATTTAATGATTGATCGTTGTCAGTCTTTATGGCATTTTGACAACAAAAGGTGCAAATCTTTTTATATAAGGTAAGCTCTTCACGATTCAAGTAGTGGATTAATCTTGAATAAATCCTTTCTAAATTTGTCTTAATCATGCTAGATTCAAAATGTTAGTTTAAATCAAGTAATAAAGAATAATCTAAAGTAGACAAATTATAGTATGAACAAATCCATTCGTTATTCAACTACGCTTATAAAGGATAGAAATATTTATGCAAGTGTTTAAGAGTTTTTTTGGACACGTGATAAAATCATATATTCATAGCGGGTGATTCACTAGTTTTCAATGTTTGTTCCATTAACAACGCATTGGACGTTGGATAAAACATTAGTACTTAATTATAGAGTGAACGACAATCATAAACGAAGCTTGAAGTATAGAAAGTTATTACCATAAAGCTTACATATGATGTGTCCTATACTCTTACATGTAAACAATTAGTAATCATAAATTTATATTATTTGTATTCATCAAAACCAAAGGAAATGAATGGATCGGTCAATTCTAACAAAACTTTTAGCACCAAGAGCAGGAACTAGCAAAATCGCTTTATTGTAACCATTATAACAAATTTTAACCAAAATGCCAACTAAGATAACATTCTAGAACCTATATATAGTTGTATATGCCACACTAGTAGCTCATTTCCCACAATAAATAGTTTTTCAACTAAAATATTATACATAAAGTAATTAACTATCATTGAAATCCCAAACAAAAACACCACAGTTCAAAATAAAAATTAAGCAATAAAGAACCAAAATAGTGAAAATACCAACTCAACTAGTGGAAACAGATACTTCCGCAAAAGTCTCATCTATCACAAAAGAAAAATATAGCGACAGTTATTATGGCAAGGAGCCTCAGATTCGCGTTCACGTTGAGCACAAGGATGAGAACACGTACCTCATATTATAGTTCAAATTTTAAATAAGGATTCAAATTTTCTTACCTCAGCAAACTACGACAACAACAACTCACGACTAATGGAAACAAATGGAGTTTGACTACTGATGGCAGTACTATTCCATTTTAAGGTGGCATTGCAAGCAATGAAGAAAGTCAATGGTAGTTGGTAGCTTCTCACAACGAAGGTGACAATTACAATGAAGGTGAGGCGTTCGACAATACAAGCTTTTGAATGACAGTAACGACGATGATTTTGGTAACGACGATGTAGGCAAAAGCTAACTCGAGGTGTGTAACGCCCTTCATTACAATAACACCCCATGAAAAATATACAAAAAATATAAAATTTCATACTTCATAATAGTCTAAAAATACCTTAGATATAATAAATAAAGTCAAATAAATGAGTTCTTATATAAATAAAACAATATCCTCAAATTTGGGTATCTAAACTAAACAAATGCTAAAAATGTAAAGAAAGTAACCACATCCAACATCTTATTCTGAAGTATTAACCAAATAAAGTAAATGTAACTAAAGAAAGCTAAGTCTTCAAGTATCCTCAACATCTTCTTCCTTATGCTCTGAAAACAATACTTTTAATGAGATGATAATCCTAGCGAATAAAACAAGTTTTAAAAGGAGTTCGCAAACTATGTTGTTCTCAACCAGCTAGGTAATCTAAAAAACATCTACCATGGTATTCACAAGAATTTAATAATAATATTAATAATAATAATAATAATAATAATAATAATATATACTTTTAAAGGTAAAATTAGGACAAACACAAATTATTCACATGACACACAATAAAATAAATATTTCAACAAATAAATATCAACAACTCAAAAACTCTCAAACACACCAATCACACATTTGATTCTTCATAGAATCAATTTCACATACACCACTTAGTGATTCCAAGAATAACTTGGCTTGACTTTTTGGTTCCCAAAATCAGTGTGGATCTTATATTTGTCAAAGGTCTGTGAGCTTATATTCACCACCTAATCTTTTTACTCATAAAATATTTTTGTAATTAAATTATTTCAATTAAATTTAATATATCATGATACATGAATTCCATATATATATATATATATATATATATATATATATATATATATATATATATATATTATCATATTCATTTTAATTCAAATAAACTCTTATACTAATAATTTTGATACTAAAGCTAATAACATTAATTGTAATAAAATTTTAGGGTGTTACAAGGTGCGATAAGGAAGACTGGTCCAAGGAAAGCAACGGTTTTGGTTTAGGAAATCAAAACTCTAAGCTGAAACTAAAGAAACTAGGAGTGCATTTTGTTTTGGGGGGATGACTTTCTAGAACAGTTTTAATTTAAAGTGATTTCATAATAAAAATTAAATCAATTGAAAATTGAATTGATCTAGAAAGATAATCTTGTAGATCAATTTAACTTTTAACCGATCTAAAAATAATTTTTTAAATCAGTTTTCTTACAGCCGTTCTAAAAATTCATCTTTTAATTACAAAATTGTTACCATGTTTTCCTCAAATGGATTTTGTATAACTTCTGTAAAAATTCTAAATTGTATTTTTTGCACTAGTGTACTTAGAACTAATGAAAGAACATATTTATTGATTTGATCAGTAGTTTCAATTGTTGATGCCAAAATAGTTCTAGATTGCAAAAGTTCCTCGTTATTGTAATGCTCAATTAGAGTAGGATATGTGCTTTGATGACATTTATGGAATCAACAAAATCTCAAATAAAAAACTCATCTAGATTATCAATTGAAGCATAACCATCATTTGGTTAAGATGATTTCCCATCTCCAATACCCAATATTCATTGTGAGAATTAACTGAGTTTTGTTGCACTTATATAGTCCAAATTGCATTCCAAACATTTTTTTTTCAAGTTAAGCATGGACAATGTTAGAACATTTCCTCTAAGAACAATAAATAAATTTTGTCTGAAGTCTCCACTAAAATAATGAATTTTCCTTCAAAGATTGAAGAACTACTATTGTCAACTCTCATAATGTCTCTTAAAATTTTATCCAAATCTTCAAAACATAATTTATACATCATTGGAGCTTCATCCTATATTATTAACTTTGCAAATTCCAATAGTTCAGCGAGTACACTTCTTTGGTGAATATTACAAATTGAGTTAAGTGTAGGAACAATAATATTGAATTTTGAGTGCGTTGTTCCCTCTAAAAATAGAGATGCTATGTTACTTGAAGCCACAATTAATACAATACAATATTCATTCAACTCAAAGAGTGACATTAATTGTTTTATTTTTAACAGGTATAATGGTCCAGCAAAAAAGAATAGATACAATTTTGACAAGGAAAACACTTGATTACAATGGAGATAGTATAACTTCAACAACTTCACCTTCTCAAAGACATAATTTTGATGATTCAAATATTCAAGTGGAGGAGCTCCCTTCTAAGGTTCAAAGGGTTGTACCTAATGGTTTGATGTTAATTCTTTGGAACATTATATGGGAAAATGCCTTCAAATATGGGAATACCCATTAAATCAAAGAGATAAAATTCAAAGAGCTTATCTAAAATGGGGTTCATAGCAAATGCAATATGAAAATTATCCTCTTTTTGGAGAGAAGCATCCTAGAAGATTCCAATCTACTTGGTTTAAAATGTTTCCTTCTTGGCTAGAGTATTCTCCTACTGACACAACTTATTGTTTGCCATGTTATGTCTTTTGTAAAAAGCCAAGTGGTCGTCTTAGGTCAAATGTATTTACTAGAGAAGGATTTAGAGCATGGAAAAAGGTTAATTCCAGAAAGAATTGTGCTTTTCTCAACCACATTGGAGACAACCCTTGCTCGCCACATAATAATGCAATGAAATATTGTCAAGTTTTTTTGAATCAATCTTAGCACATCAAGAACATTATTAATGTGCAAAGTTCAAAGCAAATTAGCAAGAATCATTTATGTCTCAACACTTCTATTGATACAATTCGTTGGTTAACATTTCAAGCTTGTGTTTTTTAGAGTCCATGATGAAGGACCCGAGTCAAAAAATAGAGGTAACTTTCTTGAGATGATTAAACTTTTAGCATCATACAATGACAAAAAGGCTCAAGTTGTTTTAGAAAATGCTCCATATAATTGAAAATATACTTCTCATCAAATTCAAAAAGAAATCTTGCATATTTGTTTCTACCAAAGTTAGAAGTTATATTCATGAAGAAATTGGAAATTCTAAATTTTGCATCATTGTTGATAAATCAAAGAGAGAGCAAATAGCTATTATTTTGCGACTGTAAAATTATGTGTTTTTCTTTCTAAGCATGGTCTTGGTGTTTCCAATATTCATGGTCAAGGGTATGATGGTGTTTGTAATGAGAGGGGAATAGAATGGATTACAAGCCTTATTGCTCAATGACAATCCTTATGCTTATTGTGTGCATTGTTGTGCTCATAGACTACAACTTGCTTTGGTTCCTGCTTCAAGAGAAGTTATTCCAATTCATCAATTTTTTTCAAACTTGATTTTCATTGTGAATATTGTGTGTTCCTCTAGTAAATGTCATGATGAGTTTCAAGCTCTTAAATTAGATGAAATTGCTCAATTGATGAAATATGGAGACCTTGAAACTCGTAAAGGAAAAAATCAAATGGGCACTTTAAAACGAGTTGGAGATACTCGTTGGTGCTCACACCTCAATTCTCTAATATGTAGTTTGATGAAATTGTATAATGCAACTTGTTTGGTTCTTCAAAAAATTATAGTTGATGGATTAAATTATTCTCAGGGGAGATGTTGATGCTGCTTACAATATTTTGTCTTCATCTGAGTTCATATTGCTTTCAAATATAATGAAAGAAATTATGGGAATCACTTATTGTCTTTGTCAAGCATTGCAACTACTATCTCAGGATATACTTTATGTTATGTAGCTGATCCATCCCACTAAAATGTTGATTCCGAAGTTAAGGGATAATGGTTGGCAAGATTTATGAAGAATGTGAAATCATTTTGTGAGCAACATGACATTGATATTCTTGATTTTAGTGCTACCTATATAGCACGCCATGGACACTCTCGTCATCAAAAAGATCACATCACAATTGAACATCATTTTGGAGTGAAAATATTCTTAATTATAATGGATAAGCAGTTGCAAGAGTTAAATGACATGCTTAGATAGCAAACAATGAAATTTTTAATTTTAAGTTCTGCTTTAGTTTCTAAAGATGCTTATAGAGCCTTTAACATTGATGATATATGTACTCTTGTGAATCAATTCTATCCTTTAGATTTTAGTGAGCAAGAGATATTAGTTTGACATTTCAACTTGGGCATTTTATTGTTGATGCTTCTAGCTATCTAGATTTGAACTTATCCACCATGCTTGAATTATGTCAATCTTTGGCAAAAACAAGAAAGTCAAGTACATACTATTTGATCGATAAATTATTTTTTTTTATCTTAACTCTTCCCGTTTCTATAACTACGATAGAAAGATTATTTTCAACAATGAAGATCATCAAAACAAGATTGCGTAATAAGATGGAAGATGAATTTCTTGCTGACAATATGATCATTTACATTGAAAAAAAATAACTGAAAATTTTAGTTTTTATTCAATTATTGTTGATCAATTCAAAACTTTGAAGGAACCAAGGGTGGTACTTATGCTAGTACACTTGCCCTATATGCCTCGTCTCCAGAAAGCCTTAGCTAGTGCTTCTTTCCGCTCCTCTTGATTCTTGCGTTTTGGGGTTGGCTACTCAATCAATAGTGTCCATGAAGTGATTGATGTTCGATTGGGCTTTATTAAAGCGGATGTGGTTGTTTCTTTTGATATTGATAGTTTATTACATTTTGGATGTGAATTTTTTTTATATTAATAATTGTATTGCATTTTTTGTTCGCTTTTGTTTAACGACAATGATAGTACATATGAGTGCATATTAATATAATTATATGTAAATTTAAATTTTGAATATATGAATATCATTTAATACTTTGGCCCCCCAAATTATTGGTCAAGCTCCATCACTACCACTACCATCGAAGGATGTCCCGTTAAGAGTCTAGCTTATTTTTAGAGTTTAGGACCTTTAGTTGTGTGATGTTGCTTATGTCAATCTTTGGCAAAAACAAGAAACTCAAGTACATACTATTTGATCGATAAATTAATTTTTCTTTTATCTTAACTCTTCTCGTTTCTATAACTACGATAGAAAGATTATTTTTAACAATGAAGATCATCAAAACAAGATTGCGTAATAAGATGAAAGATGAATTTCTTGCTGACAATATGATCATTTACATTGAAAATAAAAAAACTGAAAATTTTAGTTTTTATTCAATTATTGTTGATCAATTCATAACTTTGAAGGAACCAAGGGTGGTACTTATGCTAGTACACTTGCCCTATATGCCTCATCTCCAAAAAGCCTTAGCTAGTGCCTCCGCTCCCCTTGATTCTTTCGTTTTGGGGTTGGCTACTCAATCAATAGTGTCCATGAAGTGATTGATATTCGATTGGGCTTTATTAAAGCGGATGTGGTTGTTTCTTTTGATATTGATAGTTTATTACATTTTGGATGTGAATTTTTTTTTTATATTAATAATTGTATTGCATTTTGTGTTTACTTTTGTTTAACGACAATGATAATACATATGAGTGCATATTAATATAATTATATGTAAATTTAAATTTTGAATATATGAATATCATTTAATACTTTGGCCCCCAAATTATTGGTCAAACTCTGTCACTATCACTACCACCGAAGGATGTCCTATTAAGAGTCTAACTTATTTTTAGAGTTTAGGACCTTTAGTTTTGTGACATTGCTTGTCTCCTTGTACATACTCAAACTCGCAGGATTGGAGTAGGGGATGAGTGGGGGAACATGGAATTTACATATTACATATATATATATATATATATATATATATATATATATATATATATATATATATATATATATATATATATATATATATCACCCATATTTTCAGATAAGGCTCCTCTAAAGTAAGAACGCAAAAAAAATGCACAAATGTATTCACTCTTGAATTAAAGTAGGTTAAGACATGCTTTAGTTTAAATCAACTCTAGATACACTCTTACTCGAGAGTTTCATATTTAGAATTTTTTTCCTAGCTTTTCACATTTTCCAAAGTTTAATAATAGGGCTCCCCTAATTCCCCTTAATTTGCACACTTATAACAGATTCCAAATCAATCATTACATATCATCATCTCATGAAATGCGGAGCTCTTTATGGTTATAAATCTCTATGCTCCTATCACCCAAAGTTGTATCTACGTAGTTGCAGGTAAATTCACCTACTTTGTTTATCGCCTTTACACTTTTTCATGCATCTTAATAGTTAATGTCCAACCAATTCTCTAACATATTGTTTGAACTATGATTTATGTTTCACGTTGAATAAGAACCAACAATAAACTATAAGCTGTTTCGCACCACGTTACAGAAGAACAAAATAATTAGTTTATTAATCTCCGGCATCTTACCTTTTAATGATTAACAAGTAAAGCAAGAGTTTTCCTGATACCTTTTTTTTTTTTTATCAGCGTTTCCCTGATACCTATATGTGAATCCAAACCAAGATATGACATGTGTATATATCCTACGTTTGACCCAAAATCAATGAAAACTACTGATGTTGCATTACTCTCTCTTCGATTTGGAGAGAGCTTTCTTCCTCTGAGCAAGCATGTATGTGTACAAGTGAGGGCTACCTGCATAGAATGCGCCACATTCAACCAGTTAAAATACAAGGTCAGTGAAACAAATATTAGCCTAAGGACATCATTGTCAGCAGTGAGAAGGATGTTTTGCTCATGCCTGGAACGTAGATTCCCATTGCAACAATCGCAGCATAGAAGTAATCAAATGATGAGTTCCATTTGTTTGGCATCCTTATGCAATACTTCCCAGACGCCTGAAAAATACTTCCATTAGCTTGAAATTCCAAATTATTGAGAAACCAGATTATCGAATATTTCCACCTGAGTAAATCATAAGTAATAGACTATTCTCCATTTCTCTTCCATCAATTTAGGAATGCTATGAAATTGCCGATGGTCAAGGTTTCCAAATAGGAAATCCTCTTAGAGGATTTGTCCTTTTAAAATAATTAATAAATAAGGGCAGAAGAGCTAGATATATATTAGTGATTAACAAAAACAACATACAGCCAGCAGCTTTAGATCTAACTACTCTAAACGCTTAGTGAACATTGCTATGCAAATAATTTACCTTAATGAATGGTAAGGCAATGTATATTAAACCAACTTCACTGCTTATGCCTGTTGGATACAAAACTAAGAAGCTGCTATATCTGCAAAAGAAGAATTGTAGTTGATACAAGAGCAAAAATTGATTTCCCTCGTACTATACTCCATGAACAAGGCTAAACAATCAAATTCCATACCTAAGCCACAAAAGCCATGATGGAGTAAATCCAAAAGTCTCTTTAAAGCCAAAGAAAGAATAGCGAATGATCTAAGCAACAACAAAGAAGATGAATATTAATCTTCATTAGTCCTTCTCTTTCCTAATGACTTCACCATGGAAACAAAGGATATTATACCAGAAGCAGAGGAGAAATTACAGGGGAAAATCACCAAGCCAAAAAGTTTGCTGTCACTCCAGCCAATACTTAAAATTTCAGATTATCAATATTTTTATGCAAGACAGACATACTCAAGTAACTAATTATTGACATGGCCAATCTTCAGGTGCACCATTTCCATTTGTTCTGCTTTGGGAGAGGGCTTTTTATGACATCTTAAAATTTCCTTTGCAATTTTGGCAGTAGAAACAGGAATTTGTGAATTGTAATGAGAGACCACCAGGCACCACCAACTCCATTTCAGTCAGAAAATGAAAACATATATGCATTTACAAATGTAAAAATAGTATATGCCACGATACTCGGTTCAATATCTCTAATCACTTAATGCAATTATATCTCTATCCATAGCTATCAATCTCAGACACATAATCACCATCAATCTAGGAGCAATAAGAACATACCAAAAATGAAAGATGATGGTGAAATTAATAGAAAAAGAACATAACAAATCAGATAAAATGTAGCAGAATGTGAAGTGGGAAGTCTAAAGGAAGAAGAAAGAATGGAACACACGGAAAAAAAAGTCTTATAAAGTGTGAAGGAACAGAAGTCAAAACAGAGGTAACTTTGTGTAATGGTCAATGAAGAAAGGTTTCAAGCTGAAGATAATTTGCAGTGACAATAATTCAGTGTTTTCTTTTCTTGCTGGACTAGTGTCTCAGACTTAAGAAAAATGTTATCCCACACACTCTACAACCTTTAGTTTCCTTCGCTTTAATAGCCAGCTCTTAAAAGAGAATTTTTCCCCAGAATGTGTTGTCTTCTTCTATACCATGGGTTCCGAAATGGAAACTCCACTCAATCGTGAATGTCAGGTAAGAAATATACAGTGGCTTTTTGCCGTACTTTTTCCATCAAGTATTGTAGTTGAAATTGCGAATTTCAGATAGGACATGCAAAAACAAGTGAATAAGTACAAATCCTTGGTTTGTTAACACTCATTAAGATTTCCTAATCATTTTTTTTGGGGAAAAATATTGTAATATCATCATGCAGGAAGTGCTATATAATTTATAACCATCCTATAGCAGCCAGTGCCAACGTATTTGCTGTGGCTAGCTAACATCAAACAGAATAACATGGAGTCATAAGGTGGTTTGGTTGTTGGGGGGAGGGACATAAGGGTTGGAGTAGTAAGGAGGTCATGGCTTCGAATGCCCCCACTAACATAATATACTAATTGCTAACATTTGACAATAAAAACACAATCAAACAGAATAACAAAAAGCCAGATAGATAATTTTAATGTCACATGAAAGAGCAATCATGAAAGACTTGCCTCTGTGATGGACCAGCTGATTAGTAGGGAGGTAACAAGCACATGGGACCGAGTCTGGCATTATAAAAATGTTGCAACTTTTCAATAAAAGAATATGACTGAATGCTGAATAAACAAATTAAAATGCATCAACCTAAAAGAAAAAAGTTCAATTTTTTCTTCACCTCAGGAAAACTCCATAAGATGCCCCAAACCAGAAACAGCCTTGAACTTATCTGTGGCAATGTTGCTGTTACTGGAGACCTCACCAGCCCTTTACCATTGAAAAAAGAAAAAACGAAGAGAATTCCATAAACAAACCAACTCCAACATCAATTTTCATCTTCGTTAAGCATATAACCCAACATATTGAGCAAAAGATTACTCACCTACCAAACCATGAAGAATCTAGCACACCATTCAATACAACGCCGCACCAAAAACTCAAAAAAGTTAGAAAAAGCTTGAGATAATTCCCACTAGAAACATATTCCTTGAAACAAACAAAAGGGTGTGTGTCCATAGCTCAGAAAAATCAAAACTTGTTGGATCAGGTACCTCTAACACAGCAGCGCTTTGAGCATAATGCAAAGGTTTTTCTGCTGCACTGTAAACATGTTGATGACCCGATTCGTTCAATGTCTTGAGAACAAAATACAGAACTTGACACCTATGCAGATTAAGAAAGAGAGAGAGTTTTGAGATATATATCTCATAGTAAAGACTAATAGAAGGGATGAGTGAGAGTACCATCCAAACAAAACGGTCCAATTGTAAAGGGAGAGATAGAGGCGCCTTAGAAGAGAGAAGAAACCAGCCATTGGGGAGACAGATCTAGGACTAGGCGGAGAAACACACACAAGACAACACAAGAGTGGAAGATTGAGCAGATTGAAGAGGAATATTTTAAGGATGTGTTAGTTAACTATTGAGGAGGAGATTTCATGAGTCTGGTTGTAGAATTTAAAACGGTTCAGTTGGGCAGCTCAACTCCTCAACCACTTTTGTATGGTAATTACATGATGCCAATGTGGGTGGGACTGGGAACCGTTGTCTTTGGCAAGATCCAAGAATAATAAAATATTATTTTAATTTTTTTTAACAGAAAAAATATGAGTTTAATTGCTATTGCGATGTACAGTAAATTTATGGAATTTTATCATAATTTAGTTAAAAATTATAGGAGTCTCATAATTAGAATGATTTCCGTTGATTATTTATACTGTCGCTGTCACTGTCTACAATTAAATTTTATGGAATATATAAATAAATAACTTGTTTTTGAAATTGAATTATATTGTCTTTTTATTCAAGTTAATCAAAATGACTTTTATTTATCATTTTTAAGTTGAGAGTAGGAACGAAAATAAAGTAACTTAGGCTTGGGAACTAAAGACGTGACCGGTCTACAAACTTCAATACGTAACAAATCCTGCCTTGGAACTATCGAATTTTCTTTGTTAAATGCTCAGTTCGTCTAATTTTCTTTGTTACGTTTAAAATATTTTTGTCCCAATTTATTTGTTATTTCAGAATATAATAAAGTCTTAATTACTTTTTTCTCTCCAATATTTCAACCTGTTAATCCTTTTCTAGATTCCTTATTCATTAATGTAAAAAAATACACATAATAAGAAAACAATCAATTATATCAATTATCATGATAAAATAATTTTATTTGACAAAAATACCTTCATTCTTCTACTTTCTTTTCTCTAGTATTGGGGGAAGGAGTTTCTCCCCCAGTTTCTTGTAATTTTATTTGACTTGATTTTAATTTCTAGTTGCTTAAGTAACAAAGAAATATTTGTGGAACAGCTGCATTGACAAAAAAATATAGGCGAATACAAATAATAAATAAATGCCATATACAATCCAAAGAATGGTCATGTTTCACAATGCATCATGACCTTTTTGCTGAAAATACAAGACTGCACACATCCTATTCTTCTAGCAAATTTAGCTCCTTGAATGGTGATCTAGTATCAGAATTGGCTTCAAGTTTCTTTATCCTCGTGGGAGACTGAATCAACATATTATTCTCTTTTACAAGGAAACCATCATCCTTTTTCAACTTCATTACGGGACAACCATTCTCAAAAGACTGCACCATGCTTCTCAACTTGTCCATTAGTATAGTGTCTGCAGTAGAGAACTCGCAGATTTTATCACTGAATCCCTGAACATTTGCCAACAAGCTTTCCCTTTCCGATGACAGTCTCGTGGCACTTTCAAGTAAATTTCTATTCTCCATCTTGAGTTTATGAAGCAAAGCATCTGATTTTCTTAGCTTAGACTCCATTTGATCATTCAACTCCATTGCCTTTAACTGTTTTGCACCCAATTCTACTTCAGTATCCAATGCAAGTTGCTCTGATGGGCTCCACTTTTCCTCCTGCAATTTCAGTTTCTGCTGTATAGCATGAATATCATCCTCAAGTTCCACTACCATAAACTTCTTCTCTTCAATTTCAAGTGCAGCTAGAATCTGAGATGTTGTGATCTTGTAACAAGCTTCCTGGATGAGGTTAATTTCAGCCTGTTTCTCAGCAAGCTGTGAAGAAAAGGTGGTCAATGAGTTAGTGAACTGTTGCTCCAGTGAAGTCACCTGCTGCATGAGTTCATCTATTCTCCTGTCTTTTCCTTTCACAATCTGGATAAGATTATCTTTCTCATGCTCAAAGGTTCTTTCCATTGTGCCTTTCTCAATCACAGCACTTTCAAATTCTTTTCTAAATGATTCTTGTTCCAGCCATACAACCTCTTTCTGAAGCTCTTCTAGAATCTTGTCCTTCTCCGCTATGATCTGGAGATATCTGACATTATCTGACTCAGAGGACACCGCTGATTCTCCCCTTTCTATTAGCTCACGTTCCAATAGCACAACATGTCGCTGCAGATAATCTAGGCTCCTCTCTTTCTCTTCCAACTTATAAACCAAGCTATCTTTCTCATGCTTGAGGCTTTCACCAAAATCTACTTGTGCAAGAAGTGAAGATTCCAGTTCTCTACGCACCACATGATTTTCTTCAAGATCATTCTTCAAGTGCTCAACAATTGACTTCCATATTTGCAATTCAAATTCCATTTCATTTCTTTCACATATTGTTTCATCCAATTCAATGATTACACTGTCGAAAGCATCATGAATTTCTTTAAGCTGTTCTTTAAAGTTACATTCCAACTGCAAAACCTTCTCTTTGAGGATCGGCTGACTCGTTGATTCCTCTTGCATTTCCTTGTGCCTATCGACTTCATTTTGCAGTGACTGCTGCAGTTCATCATTGTTGGATGCATAAGACTCAACCTGCCTCCTCAAACATGCTTCTACCTCACGTTCTTCATTTATGCTTTTCTGTGCACTGATCACAACAACATCTTTCATCTCCAACTGTTCTTTAAAGTTACATTCCATCTGCAAAACGTTCTCTTTGAGGATCAGCTGACTTCTTATTGATTCCTCCAGCATTTCCTTGTGTCTATCAAGTTCATTTTGCAGTGAATGCAGTTCATTGTTGGATACAGAAGACTCAACCTGCTTCATCAAACGTGCTGCTATCTCACGTTCTTCATTTATGCTTTTCTGGGCACTGATCAAAGCAGCATCCTTCATCTCCAACTGCCTCATTAGTTGAAAAATCTTCTCTTCACTAGCTTTGCTGATAAGATCCATTTCATCTTTATGGCCAGCAAGCTTCAATTGAGCCTCAGAAGTTCCCTGTTTCAACACAAGAAGCATCACAGAAATCTCCTCATTCAATAACATCATCTCAATGGCTAAAGAATGAGACCTTTCTAACTCCATCTGGAGGTCTTCCACTGCTTCAATTTTAGTTTCCAAATCAGACTGACATCTATTCAGGTTTTCTGTCAACTGTTTTATCTTAAAGTTCCATTCAGCTTCTTTAGTCTTTAAAGTAGAGGCACACTCTTTATGAGTTTGTTCCAAATTTCTGAGCTTGGACCGCAACTTTGACTGCGAATATGAAGTTCCTGCTTCTTGAATTTGAGCTTCCTGGAGTTCTTTGAGGGACATCCGCAGCTCTTGATTTTCTTGCTCTAGCTTCTCAATCCTGTACTTTGATTCTTTATTATATGCCTCTTTTGTCTTTAGCAAATATCTCAAATCTGCAATATCTTTGTCGCAGTGAGTGTTTAAGCAATCTAGCTGTAACCTAGCATCCTGGTACTCATTGCTAGCATTATCAAGCTGCACTTTAAGATTTGAAACTTCAACTTCCAGACACTTTTTTTGGCTTTCCACATGAGCAAGAGCTTGGTGGCAAGTGTGTAATTGATGTTGTAAATCCTCTGATACTCTGATCTGAGAGTCTAACCTAGTCTGAAGTGAAGAAATCCCATCAAGCAATGTAGATTTTTCCACCTCTGCCTCCTTCTTGCTAGCCTTAAACTGGTCTCGGAGTTTTTCATGTGCTTCTTCTAGATGCTTAAACTGTTCCTTCTTCCATTTTAATTGATCTTCCGCCTTCCTGCATTCCTCCTCTAACTTCTGGAACATGTCATCTCTTTCTCTTAGTTCTTTGGATGCTTTAAATTTTTTTTCTGTCTCCACACACTTCTCCTTTGAAACTGAAAGACAACCTTTCAGTCTTTCAATTTCTTGTTTGTATTGATGAATCTGTTGTTCATGGTCCTGTGTCTTCTCATTTCCCTCCTCTAAGGCTAACACCAACTCTCTTTTTTCTTCTTCCCACTTTTTGAACTTGGCATCACAATCCACTCGAAGTTTATCATTTGCAGCCCTGAGATGTTTGATGATGGACTCCTTTTTAGTCAACTTCCCTTTGAGATCTTCACAAACCAGCTTTGCCTCGGAGATTTCATCTGCTTGTTGAAGCAGTGTTTGATCCAGCTTCTCAGCTTTGAACTTTGCTTCCTGTATCTGATTGATCTGTGCATTGTGGGATTTTTTCCAGTTCTCAAGTGAATCTGTCTTGGCTCTTAGTTCTTCCTTGAGTTCCTCAATTTTTGCTTTTGCTTCATCGAGCTCTTCATAAACCTTGTCCATTTCTTTTCACATTTATGACATTCAAGAAAAACCTGTTTTGCAAGCAGTATACAAATTTAAACAAGTGTTACATTACACATGTTCCCCGACAAATACCAAGAAAAAAAATAAAAGAAAAATGGACCAAAAGTGAAAACACTAACTTGGTATTTCTGATAAGGATCACTTTGATAATAAGTTATATTTTATGAGAACCAACTTGACATTAAATTACTAAATTTAGGATCAATTTGTTATTAAATTATCTGTAAGACTACTTTATCATACTTTTTTGTACATTTAAGGACTGGATTTGAATTTTTTATTAGAGACTAATTTGTCAAATTTCTCACGCTTTCAGGGACCAATTTGGTTATAATCCTATTTTTTTTATTAACTTTGTGTTTAAATTGCAATTTAAGTTTGAAATATATACTAAAATGTTACATATTAGATTAAATCTTTTTGTGGCTCCCCCTCATTTTCAGTTGAAGCTCCGCCACTGGCTACTTGATTTGCAGTTCGCTTTAACATATAAAGGAAAGCAACTCCATTAATATATCAAAAGACTAAAATACCTGAAAATTATAAATAAACAGACTACAAGAAATCACATAAAACTAACTTTCGTTCCTTACTAACCTTAATAAATCATCTAATTTCGTTTTTTTTTTCAATTCATCAAATTACATGTGAGCATTGGTTTTGGGTAAAGAGGAAAGATCAAAATCATAGAAAAACTTGTCGATAATTCCAAGATTTTAAGGGAAACTAATTTTAAAATAAAAGATAAGAAACCCAGAAACTAACCTGGTTTGAAGAGCAGAGAAAAGTGTTGTGTTGGAGTGATATGCAATCGGGAAGGGAGAGAAATGAATCGCAAGTTACCGTTATGGTGCCCCAACCGCTTTTCAAGTGAGATAAAGAAACAAAAAGGAAGTTAGTCAAGTCTTATTTTCGAAATGAAAAACTAGCCGTTGAACCTGAAAGTTTGTTATTATCGAAAAAAAAAAAGTAAAAAGAAACTCAAAGTTTGTGTCGGGTTAAGCTCCATCAGGTGAAGGCAATCCCTTCATGCATCCAGCAGAAATATTTGTGCACCAAGTAATTCATGTGAAGTGATAAAAATATCATTCACTTAAAAATTTAAAAATCGTTTCTTTTTTCCCTCACCCCGTCATTGGTGCCTCCCATTGTTGTGGTCATCATCGCCATGAGTGTCTTCCTCTTCTTCATTGATGTTGTGTTTGAGTACTTGTTTTCAGGATTGGAATGTCAGCTATTGCATACGAATTAACAATTCGTATGAAATATACGAATTAACAATCCGTATAATTCATACCGATTGTTAATTCATATGGATTATACGGATTACCAATCTATATAATTCATACGGTATCAATCTGTATACGGATTGTTAATCTGTATAATTTTTTATAATTAAAAATAAATTAATATTTTTGTTGTAAAAATATTTTTTCAATAAATAAATATTGTTGTATATTTTTTATGTGCTTATATTTAATCAATTATATTTATTTTTTGAAGATGGTTTTTAATAAATAATTTAAGAATTTTATTTATTTAAAAATGAATGTATAAATATTATTGTTATTTATTTATTTTTAAAATATAAGTAATTTAATTATATTTTCTAATTAATTTATTTATTTATTTTTATTGATATAGTCGTATATTATTATTACACTCATAGTATTAAATATTTATATAAATAGTGTTTGGATGTATAAAATTAAAAAAAAAATCATTCATTTAAAGGTATTGAGATACTAAATTGTTAAAAAAATGAAATAGTCATTTATTAGAAATAAAAAATAAAATTGTACTTAGATTTTGGTCATTAATTTAAGTTTACTATAATTAGTGATGTGAAGTCTATAAATTTGAAAAAAGAATTTCTATATTCATTTATGAATATATAAAGTAATAAAAAAGTTATTTAAAAAATAATAATTTTTTTATTTATGAATTATTAAATAGTAATTGATTGAAGTATTATTTGAACAATGATATTAATTGTTATTACTGCTTAAATGTGCAGATTATGGTTAGAACCAAAGAATAGTGTCGAGCTTTAGGCAAGGTTAATAGGTTATAGGAAGAGTCTTAGGGACACAAGTTAGTGGTGGTGCAGAAGAAGTCCCTCAATAGTGAAGGCCTACAACATCTCCACGTAGGCAACGAGTAGTTGCACTTATTGTTGAGGATGTTGAGCATGTGGATCATGCAGCTGACAAGATCCATATCAGCCTCAGGAGGTTGATGATATAGTTGTTGATGCCTAAAGTTTTTCAGGCAGGCCCCATGACACATCAGTTTCGATGGACTATGTTCATCATGTGGCAGTCCCAGTTTGAAATGGAGAGTTATTTATTTTTCTAAAATATATAATATTGTCATAACTATTTTTAATTCAAGTTGAAATGACTTAAATTTTTATTTTCAGAAATGTCCTGAGTTGAAATTGTCCTCCCATGGAAGGAAGGTAGAGAAATTTGGAAGGCCTGCTCCAGAGATTGAAGGCATAATGACTGCCACAGGATTAAGTCCCCTGATTGCATGTTCCTTGGACGTTGGTGACAAGAGACTTATATATGCTTTTGCGGAGAGGTGACATAAGGAAACTAGTAGTTTTCATCTTCCGATCACTATCACCCTCGATGATGTGACATCGTTGCTTCATCTGCCTGTTATAGGCACCTTCCATAGCTTTGAGGCTCTTCATGTAGACCAAGTTGTGGACTTGTTAGTTGACTTGCTTGAAGTCAATTCACAAGAAGCAAGAGAAGAGACATTTCAATGTCATGAGACATATGTTTGACTATCCTGGCTACGATACATTTATCATAGCAAATGTGATGTAGGACAATGGACTGTAGCAGCTCGAGCATATCTTTTGCATCTAGTAGGTTGCACACTCTTTGCTAACAAGAGTGTCACACACATGCATGTGGTATTCTTGGATGCATTTCGTGACCTCAGCCAAACTGGAAGCTACGCATGGGGATTTGTTGCACTTGTTCATATGAGAACTTGAATGATGCGTCAAAGAGAAGCACTAGATAACTTACAGGATATATCACACTTTTATAGGTATTTATAATTTATTTTAAATTTAATTTTTAGTTTTGTAGTTTATATTGAGTATTGTTTTGAATTTTTGTTGTTTTTTAAATATGTGCAGTGTTGGATCTATGAACATTTTCCTACTATTACTTCTTCTATTGTTGCTGAAGATTATCATGAGAGGAAACCACGTGCTTGCCGTTGGAAGTCTGGGAAGGCATTACCAGTGTCGACATATCGGAAGCGGTTGGATAGATTGACGTCTGATGTTGTGTGCTGGATTCCTTATGGTGATCACCATGAATTCAGAGAGTTTGAGTTGATCTCATTATTTTCCAGACATATCAGATGGGGTCCATCTATTGTCATACACAGAGAGGGTTGTACACCAGTTTGGTTATGTGCAGACCATTCCTCCACATCACTCTGCTCCATCTTTACCTATAGAGGATATTGATGATAGATGGATTCAATTTTTTGAATATCTTGCACTAGTGGGTCAGATTTGTGTTGTTCCTTGATAGTGTGCATTGGACTACATGAACTGGTTCTACTTCATATCTCACCCATTCATGAGTCCGACACAGCTTGAGGATCCTCCTAGACATCCATCCATGGTGCATGATGATACATTTATTGAACTAGATCCTCCTCAGTATCCGGTCTCCACAGTGGCTATGCCAGAACCACCTGCAGCTGCACCTGCTGATGTAGACATGCCTCGACATGCACATGTATAATATATTTTGATTTCTCACTGTTAGTCATTTTATGTGTCATGCATTAAATGTTTACTTTTTACCTTATTGTCAATGTCGTAGGAGGTTTGCCAAGCAATAATAGAAAGGTTAAAACTCCTGATTAACCTGAGGGTAGTCACTGAAGGAACATACGCATACACTGTGACCGAGGAGTGCCCAAGGATCGCTAGCAGTGTGACTATGCAAGGAAATGTATATGTTCGATCGAGACGAAAATGGTGTATGCCAGATGCATGAAGATTGTTAGGATTTTTTAGGTTTTATATGAATTATGTATGCAATATGACTGAACTAAGTTTATTATTTACTGTTATTTGATAAGTTTTTTTTATTTATTTTCGTTTATGCAATATGTGAATATTAAATTATTGACCTAAGTAGATTATTATGTTAAACCTTAAACCTAATTATTTAATCCCTCATCCCTAAATACATAATTCATCAACACTGAAACCCTAAACCATAATTCAATTTAATTAGTTAAATAACCCTAAATAAAAACCCTAAAACATAAATAATTATATATTGTTTGATGTTTTGTTTTTTTTTCTAATATGATTATTTGCACAATCGATAATTATGTAAAATAAATACTTATATGAACGTCTAATGAAACACACATTAATTATCATATTACAGGACAACCCCATAAGTATGTCACAACTATGTATGTTACAAATATTGGCTTAACTGTAACTAAATGGTCAATCTTTCCTTAAATCAACAAAGTCTATTTTCCACCTCATCAAATTTGTATACTGTTGCATTCTACTAATATTTGATGTAAGCCACTACTTTGTTTGATAATGACAATTTGTATATTATAACAAAGATACTGGCGGTAAGGGACAATGATCTCTTAGAAATACCTGTTACATAGGGACATACACATTCAAATTATTAGAACATATTTTATTACATAAAGTACACAAACAAGATGATTGTCATACACATGACCGATACATATAACGCGATGTACAAAACAATCTCTTGATGGTTGACTTTTAAGAGGAAAAAACATTATGCTTTGTTGGAGAGAAAGAGAAACAAGGATGACATTATAACTTGATGCAATCACATATCTTATGTTGGTTATATTCATCCACTTATTCATGGTAATTTGCATGTAATAGTTTTAATTACATTTATTTAAAGCAAAATTAAACCATCAAAATGTAACAAAAAACTTATATACCATGGATAATCCATCCACAAGTAGGGACTGCTTTAATTTTTCAAATTTGTCTATATCACCAAGCAGGTTGATATACTCATCAGACCATTTTGTTAGTTCTCTAAGCAAATGGTTACGAACCAAAGACCATAATTCTTCACTCATATCTAATAAGGCAGCAATTGCATGAGACCATGAATTTTGGCCCATCATTTCTCCTACACCCATCAGTTAGTTGATCTCAAACTTTGTACACAAAGCAAAAGCATCCCATTTTTTTGCTTGGTGCACCATCTCTGTGCAACCACCACGGTCCACCACTCACCCCCTCTTCCCTCCTTATCACATCGCCACCTCCTTTCTCAAGATCGAAACGTGCACCACCCAACCATGACACCATAAGTTGCACACCGCAGTCACCTCTGCACCTCTTAGATCTGCGCATGTGACCTGCACACCAGATCCACGTTGCGTGTGCATGATTTCACCTTGTCACCTCTGCACAACCGCACCACCATAATATAGTTACATGTTGTTCAATCGGTAATGCAAAAAAATATATTATGGATTTAGTAATTCGTAATAGACACCACTCCATGCTTTAATAGCACCATCACTAGCTGGAAATCATCACCTCACTAGATTGGAGCCGCCACCATCCCAATCAAGAGGATCCGCACAAGTGCTTCCCTCGATGAAGAGGAAGATGGAGACAAGAAAGTGTGAGTGAGATGAAAAGGGTAAGGTGGAAACTTTACATATTTTGGGACTGCGGCAATCAAAAAATGGGATGTTAAATAATTGTTCAATCACGATATGCAATGCGTAAGCGTAGTGGTACGTTCTTTTTTTCTTCTTAGCCAGGTTGTTCTTAAATCAAAGCAGTGTAATTTTATTTTAAAACTATTAATTTAGCGATTAGCATGCCATTTTTTCAAACCTTTTTTCATACATGGAGTGTTCGACTTATATAAAGGTAAGCCGTATTTTCAAAATACAAGTTATCGAAGTAATTCTTTTAATAGAACTTGCATATCTAATATACGACTTGCATAATGATTTCTTTAATAAAAAAAACAAAAAGTTTGTGTCATCGTATATAGTATGACTTATGGAAAATATGTAAGTTGTATACTAAAAAATATATAAGTTGTATGTTAGAGATATAAAGTGAATATTGTCTTTTTTTCATTAATAAAGCCTTTTTTTAATATTAGCATCTTACCCATATATATGAGTGGTATTGCAAAGTCTTGAGATATACTTATATGATAAAATAAAAAAAAGCAAACATAAAAAAAATGTAAAATATGTTGGGAAAAATCGAGGGGAGTAAACGTCGTGGAGATTTCCACCAATGGGCCATGAGACATCACATAAGGAAACTTGACACCACATTTTAACCCAAAACCTTAAAGCTCAAGTTTATGAGTTTTCTCCTCACTTATATGGTGCTCAACTTTTTCACTTCTACCCGATGTGGGACTTCACCTTACACTTATACTCCAACAATACTCTGATGGGAGAAATAGGCTAACACAATAACAAACTCTATCAAAGAGTAATAAGCAGCGGAAACAAATTCCCCAAAACTTGCAAGAACCTGTGAGGAGTACCAATAAGGTATAGAGCACAAAATAGATGAAAATAGAGACAAAATTTGTTTAATGTGAAAAATCCCTCAATGTAAGGGTAAAAATCACGAATCGTTAAGACCAAAGAAATACTATGATCAATGAAGATACAAGAGAACCTCCAACAAGTGTAATAAAACGTGTTATAAATAGTCAAATCAAAATAAACCCCTAATTGGTATAATAGAGACAAGAAGATAAAATCCCAAAATATAGAGCAGATAATGTGAAACACTTATCTTTCTCTACAAATATCTTTTTCCTGATCCAGCCAGACAATTTGAAGTATCACGCACGTAAAACCTGCTGTTCAAAAATCAGCTTGATCCAATGGTGAACAAATTCGCAGTTGCATTCTAAAAAATGGTCTCTAGCGGGTATGCGAGAATCACAATGATTTTCCCTCTCTTTCTTTCTCTCTCAATGATTTGTAACTATTTTTTCCTCTCAAATGAGTCTGTATGTATATCTCTCTCTCTAATTTGACCCCTCTCTACTTGACAAAATGGATCTTTTTATTTGGGTCTTTACTACACATAGGAAGAGAGCCCAAAAAACCCAACAAATTGAATATACAAAGGCATGAGTTTTAATTAAGTGTATGAAATTGCTCATATAAGATTTACATAATAAAGAAATACAATATATTAGTCATATAGAGATACAAAGTGTCTTTAGGTCTTTTAAGTACCTTTTCGAATTTTATAAACTTGCTAGTATGCATAAGTTTTAATTAAGTGTGTGAAATTGCTCATATAAGATTTACGTGAAAAAAAATATATTAGTCGTATACTGGAGATACAAAGTGTCTTCAGGTGCTTATAAAAAAAAGGTGTGTTCAGGTCTTTCTAACCCTTTTCGAATTTTATAACCTTGCTAGTATGGACGATAGCATCTTGCAAATTTTTTTATGAAGTAACGTGCTCCTTGCGTAAGAACTTAGATGAAAATTTACACGTTAGCTCTTTGAATTTGCATGGAATTTGCCATGTACGTAGTGTAGCATGCCGTTTAATTGATTTTTTCTATTAGTTGTCGCTTTGGATATCCTAGCATAAGCTTAAGTTGCTTAACCTTATTTTTAGGACATCCATCTTTGGTTCTGGAGTCAAGACATAAGCATTAAGCAATCATCATAATTTGGGGAATCACAAAAATACAAGAGACTCGCGAGTCTTGAAAAATGAAAGGAGCACTAGTTGAGGTGGGATATGTATTTTATTTAATATGAAATAAATGGTTGATGTAATAATTTACATCAATGAAACCCAAATATATAATCATTTTTTTTTATTTCTGATGTAAAAATATCAATCCATTTACCAAGAGCGACCGTGGTTACACCTTTCAGCTCGTTTCTTTTACTTCCAAGAGAATGTGGACAAGAATGAGTCATCAGAATATACCAAGCAAAAGTAAGGTTTTGCCAACACTAGGAACTAGCAAGAGACCCAAAGTACTGAATCTAGAAGTTTTATCTACTGAAATTTATTGGTAACTGCTCTATTAACTTCGAAGGAGTATTATGAATACATTTTATTTTGTACTGGAAAAAGTTTTAACAAATGTTGAGTTGACCGTTGCATTTTTTTGTTAAATCACTTCAGTTCAATTGGATGCATATCAATGGAATGAGAAGTGAGGACTTAGACATGACCGAGGAAAGAAAAATGTCTGACAGGCACACAATGTTTGATAAAAGGAAAAAGAAAAAAGGAAATAGTGATGCCATTTTTTGTACTCTCCCTTTTCCCGTGTGTTTACTGTATGGACGATGATAGAATAATTAGTGATGTGTGAATAAGAAAAGGTCTTGGTGTTGCGAAATCCTGAAGCTTAGGATGTGTTTGTGAATAAGAACCAAGATCGAAGTGTAGGTGATCGAGTGAAAACCTGCATGGATGTAAAGATTGAATGAAGATCGGTTATTGATGATGGTGACTGGTGAGTCATATAAGTTTGGCGTGGAAAAGTGTGCTTGGGAACAAGCAAGGTGACCAACTTTACTGGATAATTGGATCACTCTACTGCAAGATATGACAAAGCTTTCAATACCATAAACTACAAACAAAATGTCTCAAGAGACAAAAAAAAGTAATGTAGGAATTCCCAGAATATATGCTCATCCACTTTTTTTCCTAAAGACCTCAAATGGAGGAGACCTAAAATGAGTAAAACAAAAAATTCGTATACATAGTTACACCCCTCAAGAAGGTTTGTAGTACATCAAGAAGCACAAGAAAACAGAGAAAGACAACAGCACATCATAAAACAAAAATTTAAATATATTTATCTAATTTTTTCTACCCTTATTTCTTCTGTTTGAAACTACAACCCATCCATCATCTGCTTCACCTGAAACCTTTGGCAGAGGTCCATTAACTGACCTGTTCACTGAATTCGTGTTTGCAACAGATGTTGAAGTCTCCGGATTCATGTTTGAAGAATTATCATCCACAATCATGTTTTCATCATTACCAACATCTTCATCTGTATCGTCTTCATCATCATTTACAATCTAGAACATCATAAATGTGTAACATCATTACTACATTCAAATTCAAGGGAAGTAGAAGATCATCCAATTGTTACTTTAGCCATATGTAAACAAGGAGAAATGTACATCAACCAAACAAGCTCAGTAAACATATGTAACCAATTGACAATTGCCATCATCTAGTTCCAGTCCATGTTAGCATCATCAGAAAGGCAGTTCACATTTTGGGGGCTAGCAAAGGAGGTTTAAGAACTGGTGTATAGAGTAGGAAGGAAATTGTAGGCAAAAAGGAAGTGGGCTTAAGTCCAGGGATGAAGCAGTCCCTGTTTATATTATTTCATAACATAATGATCATGTTTAAAAAAAAAATCAAAACTTTCATCGTATTTATTAACATCACTAGTCACAAACAAGAAGCATGGTAATATTTGCCTTATTTCAAGTATAGAGAAATATAATGATTCTGGACTTATTTGTGTTTTGGGAGCATATTCCATTATTCCAACTTCTATGCCATAGAACAAGGAATGAAACAGAAATACTAGAAGTACCCAAATAAATGCAAAAATCATAGGTAGTGTTAAGTAACCATAGCAAAGTTTTCAAGACTTAAAATTGATATGTAGTTTGAGAGGAAAGAAGAGAGGCAGTAGATGATATTCTGCATTCAGGAGCGCAACATATAAGATTAAAGTATCATAGAGTTGTAAGGACCATATTCCCTTTCAATCCAATGACTACATTACTTCATAAGATCTTGTTGCACATATTATAAATAGGAGATACCAAAATCAGGTCATGCCAAATAACTTACCGTTCATCCCCCCAAAATATCACATCATGTAGAAAATGAAAAACCTAAATTAATACTATAATATATATATATATATATATATATATATATATATATATATATATATATATATATATATATATATATATAACCTTGTAAATTTGATATTATGAATCTAATCTAATTATAAAAACAGTAAGGTTTGTTTCTGAGCATATTGTGCCTGTAATTTACCTGTGGTACAGGAGGACGAGCAGCATGCTCAAGATTGGCTTTCCTGAGATTTTCGAAAGAACTAAAATTGTCTTCTAAGAATTCTTCGTGCATAACCATTAGTTTTTCAGCTACCTACATAATCATGAACATGGATATGAAGAATAAGAACAAGTGGACATAGCAAAACACACACACACACACATATAAAACAAGTGACTAGCAAAGGAATATACAAAGCTCAAAATATTTTACTTGAGTCCCAAGAAAATTAATTTGATTCATCACTTGGGACATAATTTTAGTCTATGTAGCATCATATGGATACCATGAAAAAGTATTTAAAGCTGCTTCTTTTTCAATAAATGCATCCAAAGCAGTAGTAGAGTTTAGGGATACAAAAATCCTTCAAAAGAAAAATATAGAATAATAGAATACAGGTATGGAGGGCAGACTTTTAACAATAAAATAGTAATAAATGATAATGATATGCATACAAAAATTAGCATACAATGGTATCTTCTTTTCCAAGGCAGAAAAAAAATAGCGCCATGAATTATGCTTAAGATGGGGAGGGGTGAGTGTAATGTCAACATAAACAATATTATCTCCTTCAGCCTGATCGGAATATAGTAAAGAATGATTTCTCAAACCTTTTACCCATATACTTATTAGAAAAATTATTAGCATAGTTTAACAACAAATAATCACTAATGCAACAATTTGAGGCCAACAAATACAAAAAGAAAATTCATACCTCTTCAATGCTGCCATCCTCCACCTCTACATTGAGAGAAAGCATACCTTGATCCAGTATGTCTTCTAAGTCATCAATATAAAGTGGCTCTGGGTAGCAACAATCAAAAGAATAAATTAAATAAATAAATCAAAAAAGAGTTTCCAATCCACACAATTACCTTTTGTATCACATGGTGTTCTAAGCAAGAGTGGAGAAGATTAACCGAAAGTGACTTGTGTTAATTTAAATACCTTTGGATTGAGTGAACCAGGAAAGAATGTCACTGGCAAGTTGATCGGCTTTGACACGGGACTCGTGGCCACCCCATTCATTCTCAACAGCCGTTAGAAGAGTCGACCAGCGAAATAAAACTAAACCAATCCCTTCACTGAAAACTCCTATAGAATGTCCCCGTAGCCGTCGCGAACCCTCCATCCCTCTTTCTATCTCAGCTTCAATGTGTCACCAAAACACAATAAACCCTTTTTACAGAGGGACCTGCATCAAGCATGCCCTATTGATGAAGTCATGTACTTATATAGTGAATATGAAAACCCACATATATGTGAAACTATTGTGTATATCAGCACACTGCCTGGTACTGTTTTTCTACAGATAAGATTAAAGTTTACAATACAAAACTATTGTATCACCAAAACACAATAAACCCTTTTTACAGAGGGACCTGCATCAAGCATGCCCTATAGATAAAGTCATGTACTTATATAGTGAATATGAAAACCCACGTATATGTGAAACTATTGTGTGTATCAGCACACTGCCTGGTACTGTTTTTCTACAGATAAGATTAAAGTATACAGTACAAAATTATTTAAAGAGAAAATAGAATATATATCTTCTTCCACAAGTTGTTCAATATAAAAATTAAAAGCAAATTAGAGTATCACTGTAACTGCAGATGTGAGCAGACAGTCATCTACTCCAGCAGAGAGCAACATAAATGAGTGGTAGGTTAATCAAACACTCTTGGCTTTGTTTTGTGATAACAACAATTTGATCCATGATTAAAAGGTAGCATCTTTTATACCAATACATTATTTATTGCATAATTGATCAAATCCAAAACAAGAGGTATTGAGTTTCACATCAGGTGACAGTATTGCCTTCAGAACAGAGAAAGTCCTTGAATTGGGAAGGTATAGAAAGTGGCAATTAACATTATTGAGGAATAATGAATGAACCAAGTTGAAGATTTCTGATAACAAAATCATATCAAATATGAAATAAGAGAAAAAAAGAAAAGTTGAAAAAGGAAGCCAAGAAACAAACTACATGCAGTGTACCCAAAATGGCTGCGCAAACTTAAGGAAAATAACATTTGAAAACTCCATATGTTAAGCGACATGACAGTTAGTTTCTTTTTTTTTTTTTCCAGACGAACTAAGTTTTTTGCCCTTTGAATTATCAAGTGGTGGTAAAAAAGTAAGGTACACATTTTGATGATAGTAAGTCTATATAACAAAATTGTTGTATAAATTAGGGGCAAATCTTGAGGTAGATATACCAATCAAATACCTTACCATGTTAATTTCCTAGAAGATGATGATGAACTTGAACACATAAAAGAAGGAATGTGGAGAAGAGGGAATGCTAACTGGTGAGGTAAAGCAGTGCCTAATAAAATGCATCCACCAATCCATCTCTTCAGTCACAGAAGCCCGACTGACCGAGCCCTACGATGCCTCTCCACTAGTTCAGTCAAAACTTCAATTAGGCGCTGCTTTACCTCACCAGTTAGCATTCCCCCTTCTCCATATTCCTTCTTTTATGTGTTCAAGTTCATCATCATCTTCTAGGAAATCAACAAAGTAAGGTATTTGATTGGTATATCTACCTCAAGATTTGCCCCTAATTGCCTATATTTCTATATAGAATAAGTCACATATATTGCAGAATTGGGATCACTGGCAGACATGATATGATAAAAGAAATGAAAGGAATACGTGCTATGTGACACTTGGTTTTGAATCAAACAAGTGAATTGAATCAAAAAAGTGAATTGAACTCAAACGCACCAAACAGCCACTTATTGTTTCCAATCGTTTTTTTTTTGGAAGGCCGTTGATTCCAAAATTGCACCTACATACAGACAGAAAGCGGGAGGGAGAAGAAGATGAGGAACGTACCTCTGGTTCACTGACTACAGCGAAGCCGCAGAGGTGGCGGCGTGCAATGCAAGTGAATGACGAACCTAGCGGAGAACAAAGGGTGTAAGCGAGTGTGTAATTGAGGGTTTTTTTTTTTTATCTTTATTGGGGGTGTAAACTAGGAATTTTTATCATTTGATCATTAAAATTTAAAATACCAAAAAAGCAATAAATGGACGAAAGATAAACATAATATAGAGTTGCTCCTTCTATTCCTAATCATAAAACTTTTTTTAAAAAAATTGTTTCAACTAGAAGATTTTATTTTGAGATCTTTAGACTATCTTCAATAGAAGATCTCGTTATGCAAATTAATTTTATGGAGAGAAAGTAAGAAATCAATTTTTTTTTAAATGGATGCAGCATTAGGGAGACTTCTTATACAAGAACTAGATCTTCATATAGGAAGAGATTTAACATCCTATTCCAATAATGGATCTTAGCAAGATGAGATCTTGAGACTAAAATCTCTTTGCAATGGTTAAAATCTTTTTCATTCTTTACTTCAATAATAAATCTCGTTTTGAGATCTTAAACCATTTTAGTGTAGGTCTTATCTAATTTCTAAATGTATTAATTATTTTTTTCTATATATCTTTACTTAATTATTCTCTCTCCAAAAATTGATGAGAAACAAATAAGTGAATAAACAGATAAGAAAATGGTAATTTTGGAATGATAGTATAATTAATTGACAGAGCTAATGTGATTAACTAAATTAATGATTTTTTTAAGGGACATAAATTAGTTGAAAGATTCTTATTAGTGACAAAGCCAATATTAATCTATAACTATTAATAAGGAGAATTATCTCATTTAGTGCACACAATTCAAATTCCTTATTTATCCTTCATTTATACCATTATATAAATGGAATATGTTCAGGTAACTATTTGTTTGTGTACACATTTTTTAATACCATTTTATCCTTGAGTAACAACATAATTTTTCACTTGATTTGTAAAATTATTCCTTATATAACACAAGTAAAATTGTAACACATCCTTATAACCTCCACATTCATCTATTGCCCTCAAATCTTTATGGATAGGGAAAGTAAAAGTATACAATGACCCCCTTTTCTCTCCCTCTTCGTTTCAAATACAAATTCATCAAATCAAATCACATTTACGATGTGGACGCAACCAAGCTCAAAGCCTTGCTCCTCTTCTTCTGCCATAGAACAAACTTTTCTCTCATTCAATTAGTTGTAGTCGTTGAGGAGAAAGTTATGTATTTAAAAAGTAATATCTAAAGTTTATAATTGTATGATTTGGGTGAGGTGGAATCACCGTCAAAAGTGCTCTGAAAATCAATGAAGAAATAATATGAACCTCTTCAACATGGTAAGTCTAGGGAATCCTTTATTCATTCTATCACATTCAAGTGAATTCTCTCCTTTTCTTTTTTTTTTTTCTTTTGTGTTTCATGTCATGTGTATGTTTTATGTAATATCATTTAACATTAAGATTAATTTAATCTCATAAAATATTCTATAATATATAACAATATACAAACATCACTATCCTTTATGGCTTTAACTTTGGCTCTCAGTTCACGATCATTGCTTTCTTTCTTTCTCACGCTATCAAAGGTTATGATTATCTGATTCCATCTAATTTGTGTTTCTGAAGTTTCTATAATCTCTTCCTTTTTCCTTCTTCTCCTTCAATTTATCTTTCTTTATTTTTCAGTTTCATTGTCTCTAAATCCATTTTGGTTTCCTTCCTTGGTTCTAAGTTCTAACCCAGGCAAGTTTTTGTTTTCTCTCCGACGGTAGCCATAAGTTTTATTACGTATTGTTTATTTATCAAATTTTATATTTTTGCATTTTATTTCTCAATTTTTTTTCTTTCTACAAAAGTTGCAGGGTGGAGATTGATCCATTCTACACGGTTACACCGAATGTTGTCTGCATTAAAGTTTTAAGGGCTCTAGGTCCAATTGAGGTTTGATTCTTCATGAAACATAATTGTGTGTTGTTTTTGTTGAAAGATCTCACAAGTGTCTATGTTTGTGTGCTTGTTTTTTTTTAGAGATACGTGTGTGTTCTTTAACCATTTATGTTTGTTTTGTGTATATAATATGTTTAAGGGGGTTACTTTACTTTTTAAATAGAATGAATTTGTTCCAAAAACAAATAATATCATGTGAGTGGTAAATACTTTTTTTTGAGAAATGAATAAATACACTCTTGGAGATGGACACACTGTTTAGAACCTAATTACCAACACTTCTACTTCTAAGCTTTCTAATCTCAACCTATTATTATCACATTGAACAAGGGTTGAAATGAATTTTTAGTTTTCAGGTTTTCTTTTCTTTTTCTTAATCTATTTGATTAAATCCTTGTGATTTATTTTCCCCCATTCTAATTATCTTCATCCTTTTCAATGTGTTAGTGGCAAATCACAATATGTCATATGGAGTGGTTGTGGCTTATCAAAGTTTGATGGCCAACTTCTAATAGTAACGAACCAACATGTGAAACTAAATTTTTGCGGTCTCTTCAAATATAAATAGTCTTTAGACAAGCTTATGGTGTTCAAGGTTAGCGGAGCCTTGGGAACAATTATTGATTCCCTAGATTTAAACTCTAAAACCCTTTGTTTTTTCTTTTCTTTTATGTAGGCATTAGTAATGAACTTTTATAATTTCTTTATTTTCTATGTTACCTTTATTTTTGTCTGAAATATATTTTTTTCTTAATGTTATTTTTATCCGTTGTTTCTGAAATGCAAAACTTTTGATTCTTTCTTTGAACTAGACAATTAGAATTGCAAAGAAGTTGATTTTTTCATTGTGATACCACAAGTCTAAATTTTATTTTATTTTTACTTTTTAATCCCAATCTAATAATTTACTCCATTGTTTGCCTTCAGGCATTGGTTGCACATTTACTAAATTTAGACAAAGAAAGCCTGGACCTTTACCTAGTACCATAAACAACAACTTTCAGGGACTAGAATACATATCTATTGTGGCCGAAAATGGAATATAAGTAATTCGATTGTGTCATGAGTCATGACAATAATTTTTTGTACATGTACAGAGATACAATAGAGAAACAAGTTTATATACAAAGTGTAGAAGGAAAAAGTTCATTTCCAATGCACCTTCTTTACAATCCCTTCACCACGGCAACAATCATAATTAGTTTTTCATTTGAATCCCTTTGTTTTCCTTCTCTGCAACAATAACTTGCCATATAAAATAGAATCTAATATAAACAAAAGTTGGGTTGACTTGCTGATGAGGACATGGCAAGGACTAAGGATAAGGAACTTTTAGAAGGACTTGGAGGACCTATATCAAGGACTAGAACAAAGAAGACCAAAGAAGCTCTTCAACAAGTGTTAACCATGCTATTTGAATTTAGGCCCAAGTTATAAGTGGAGAAGCTTCAAATTGTCAATTGCACCATGTTCCAAGAAGAGTAGAGGGCGCCACCTTTGATGAGTGGTTTTATTAGTATTTTGTTAGTTGAAATAAAGGCCCAAACTTGTGTTAAAGTGGCTGTCAATTCTCTTTGGCTTTGCACCACCTATATGCTTGTTTTAATTTGAAGAAATTAAGATTTAATAAGGTGGAAACTCTAGGCTTGTGGCTGCCTTTTGGCTGACCAAAAGTTGTGCATTTTTTCACATGTTTTGTGTCTTAATTCTAGTTTTAATTAGGTATAATGACACCATCAATTGTTGTTAATTGTGATCATTTCATCTTCTCACTTTTGTAACCAACTTAATGTCATTCCTATTTATGGGCTGCACATTTTCTAATAAAAGGACAAACCTTGAATTTGAGTTTTAATCACCTTTTAGAGTGTGAGAGTGAATCTCTTTAGTTATTTGAGTGATTCAAGAAATTGGTTTATCAAGGAACACCATCTTGTGTGTGACACTAATTCCGGAGGAGTGATTCTTCCAACCACCTTCTTCATTCTCATTCTTCATCATTTTCCATCCAAACACATTTAGACTTTGAACCAAATCCCTTCCATTTAGCCCTCCATAAACTCGGCACTTTCTTCTCCTTGTCCATTCCATTTTCTGAATTTTCATACAAGTAATAAAAAAAACCCTTTGAAGATCCATCCTCAACCCTTGTGCAAATGGGTTTACATCATTTTGGTTATCAGAGCTCCGGTTCAAGGGTTTTTCAAGATTGTTTGGGCTGAAATTTCTTGGTAACATCCTTCTAATTTCTTCTTTGCCATTTTATATTACCTTGTTCATGCTATTTTTTTTTTATTGAGGCTGAACCATTGCAAAAATTAGGCCTTTAATTTCTTGTTAAAAAAAAGGGGGCAGAAACTTATTTTAAAAAAAATTATTTGGGCTAAATGGTTCATGCTATAATAGCTTTCAAATTTTTTTGAAGGTAATATAAATGATTGTTAGAAGGTTTGAATTACCAAATTTTGAAGTTTAATTCCTTCAAAAAAATCTCATTGTGTAGTTGCTGGAATTTTGTCCTTGTTCTAAGTCTTTGTTAGCCTAACCCTAAGCCTTTTCCTTGTCACAAATTGGTGGTAGAACTTTGTGTAAACTTTCTCTTGAATTGCTTTAGAACTCAAGGAGAATTCTAGAGTCGAAAAGGCAAGTCTGCACAAAATAAAAAAAAAACCATATTTGAGAGATACACTTGAGTGTGGTGAGGTTTTATTTTCTTTATAACTATTATTATTTTTATTTTGAATATGTCAGGTGGTGGTGAACATCAATTGGATGGGGCACAAAGATTTTTGTCATGAGAAAGAAAGGAAAGGAGGAAATAGTGGTGGTCCAAGGCCAAACCGAATTGAAGGAGTTAAGCTCAACATTCCACCCTTTAAAGGGAAAAGTGATCCAGAGGCATATTTAGAGTGGGAACTCAAGATAGAGCATATCTTCTCATGTAACACCTATGAGGGGGCCCAAAAATTGAAGCTAGCAGTTACAAAATTCTCGGATTATGCTCTTGTGTGGTGGAACAAATTGCAAAGGGAGAGAGCTAGAAATGAGGAGCCTTTGGTGGAAACTTGGGTTGAGATGAAAAGGATCATGAGGAAGCGGTATGTGCCGGCAAGCTATACTAGGAACTTAAAATTCAAACTTCAAAAGTTGTCCCAAGGTAGCAAAGGCATTGAGGAATACTATAAAGAAATGGAGGTGCTCATGATTCAAGCCAAGATAGAAGAGGATGAAGAGGTAACTATGGTTAGATTTCTTAGTGGTTTAAATAGTGATATCTGTGATGTTGTTGAGCTACAAGAATTTATTGAAATGGAGGATTTGCTTCACAAAACAATCCGAGTAGAGCAACAATTGAAGAGGAAAGGTGTGGCCAAAAGGAGTTCCACTAATTATGGTTCTTCTAGTTGGAAGGACAAGAGTAAAGGGGCTGCCACCTCTAATGCAGTACCTATACCATCAAAAACTCCTCCAAAATTCCAAGAACAATCCTCAAAAAAGAGCCGGGATGTGAAGTGTTTTCGGTGCCAAGGCTTGGGACATTATGTATATGAGTGCCCTAACAAGAAAGCCATGATTCTTAGAGATGGAGATTACATTAGTGAGTCCGAAGTTGAAAAGGGAGAAGAGAGTGAGTATGATGAGGAGGAAGTAGAGAAAACACCGGAGGGAGAATTGTTGATGATTAGGTGGTTACTTGGCCATCAATTGAAGTCTATGGAGGAAAGTCAAAGAGAAAACATTTTCCACACTAGATGTTTGATCAATGGCTAAGTTTGCATGGTGATCATTGATGGAGGGAGTTGTACCAATGTGGCAAGTGCAAGACTTGTGTCTAAATTGAATTTAGTCACAAGACCACATCCTAGGCCGTATAAGCTTTAATGGCTTAGTAAGGATGGAGAGGTGCAAGTAAGGAAGCAAGTGGAGTTGGATATTTCCATTGGAAAGTACAATGATAAGGTGTTTTGTGATGTTGTTCCTATGGAGGCCAGCCACTTACTCTTGGGGAGACCATGGAAATTTGATAAGAAGGCTAATCATGATGGTTTCACCAACAAGATCTCTTTCACGTATCAAGGCAAAAAGATAGTGCTCAAACCATTGAGTCCACAAGAAGTGTGTGAGGATCAAAGAAAAATGAGAGAGAAAATTCTTCAAGAAAAGAGAGAAAAAGAAAAAGAGAGCCAAACACTTGAGAGTTCAAAAAGTGAGGACAAAAAAAAGGAAACACAAGAGAGGAAAAAGATGAGTGAAACACTTGAAGTGAGGGAGAATTTTCTAGCTACAAAAGGAGAGGTCAAAGGGTTGTTTCATTCAAAACAGCCCCTATACTTGTTGATTTGTAAAAATTATGTTTTGACCACTAACACTTTTGACAACTTTGAATTGCCTTCTAGTGTGAAAACTCTTTTACAGGAATTTGAGGATATGTTTCCATCAAGTGTTCCAAGTAGGTTGCCACCATTGAGGGGAATTGAGCATCAAATTGATCTCATGTTGGGAGCTTCTTTGCCTAACAGGCCAGCTTATAGGAGTAACCCTCAAGAGACCAAGGAGATCCAAAGACAAGTGGAAGAACTCATTGGTAAAGGATGGATAAGAGATAGCATGAGTCCATGTGCTGTCTCAGTAATTTTGGTTCCAAAAAAAGATGGTTCTTGGAGGATGTGATTCGATTGTAGAGCTTTAAACAATATTACCATTAAATATAGGTATCCAATACCTAGACTTAATGATTTTTTTGATGAATTTCATGGTGCTTGTTTCTTTTCCAAAATTAATTTGAAAAGTGGTTACAATTAAATAAGGATTAAAGAAGGAGATGAATGGAAAACCGCTTTCAAAACTAAATATAGATTATATGAATGGTTAGTTATGCCTTTCAGTTTGACTAATGCACCAAGCACTTTTATGAGATTAATGAACCATGTTTTGAGAGAATTCATTGGTAAATTTGTAGTGGTGTACTTTGATGATATCCTTGTTTATAGCACAACCCTTGATTTGCATGTTGCACACTTAAAATTGGTGTTATGTGTGCTTAGGAAGGAACAATTGTATGCTAACCTTGAAAAATGCACTTTTTGCAAAGATCATGTTGTGTTTCTTGGTTTTGTAGTGAGTTCCAAAGGGGTTCAAGTTGATGAAGAAAAGGTCAAGGCTATCCAAGAGTGGTCTACACCAAAAAGTGATCGAGGTGAGAAGTTTTCATGGCCTAGCAAGTTTTTATAGGCAATTTGTGAAGGGTTTTAGTTCATTGGCAGAACCTTTGAATGAGGTAATTAAAAAAATGTTGTTTTCAAATGGGGGGAGAAACAAGAAGAAGCTTTCAATACTCTTAAGCAAAAGTTAACCAATGCCTCCATACTTGCTTTGCCAAATTTTTCAAAATATTTTGAAATTGAATGTGATGCTTCAAATATTGGTAAAAACTAATTGGTAAAAGGCAAGCTATCTAGGCGGTTTAACAATGGAAGGTAAAGGAAATAAGCTATGAAAGTAAGCAAGAAATGTAAACTAGGCGAATCCTAAGAGTATTTGGATGACCACATTTAAGGTTCCCAACAAAACATTCACAATCCTAAGGGAAAATTGCCTTAAATTATTACACACAAATGGAAGTAGGGTGACCTACTAGAGGCTCCCAACTTACTTCCAATGAAAGGTCTTTTTGTTACAAAATTTGAAAGCAATGAAAGTAAGTAAATTGTCAATTACAAAATTACAAAAAGGTCCTCAATTTTGGTGGTTGTTCTCTCTTTGGTGATTCACTCAATTTGGAGTGCTTCTTAGTCCAATAGCTCTTAAGGTGATTTTCCCTTGCTTCTTGACTCAAATTCTTCAAGGGATGACATCAATCCTCCTTTCCAATTCCCTATATGGCAACTCACAAACAAGGAAACAAAGAGACAAGCAATAACCAAAGACCAAAAAAATGAAATGAAAGCTAAACCAATAGAGTTTTAACAAGACAAATTTTCAACGATTATTCAACAATTAAAGCAATGAAAAACACATAAAAGTAAGCTAGGACTCAAAGAGAAACTTAGAATGGCTCTAGAGTAGAGTAAAAAAAACTAAAAAAAAAAGACTCAAGAAACCTCTAGTTTTGGAACTTGTTTTCACATTAATTTTCAATTGAAATTTCAGAACTAGGATTGGTATAAAATAGGCACCAATTATAGAACAAATTTTGAGCCAAAACAACAAGCACACTTTCCTTTCACTTTTTTTTTTCCTGGACACTGATTTTTCCGCCAACTTGTGTGATTTTTATTATTTTTTCCTTTAATCCAAATCACTTGGTTCTTTTTTTTTTTTTATATTTTTTTCCAGATGTCTAGAAAATTCAGTATCAAAACACGTAGTGACCAATTCCCAGTAATTTATACAAGTTCGTATGTTCAAGCTGTCAGCACCAGCGATTTCAACCTAGAAATCAAGAGTAGTGTTTATGTTGCTTAAGGCTTGGATAGTTACAATTTATGTTTGCTTATGCTCAATTATCTTGAATAACACAATTAAAGAGAGCTTAAGACTTATTTGATTCACAAATCCAGCCACAACTCAGCACCACAACTCAACTTCATCATAGGCATCATGTAGGAAACTTAGAAAACAAAAAAAAAAGAGTTCAACAACAAGACTACTTCTAGGAATTGATTTAGAACATGTTATGAACTAAATAACATGCATGAATTAGACTCAAAATTCAAAAGATAGGCTAAGAATGACAAGAATACATGAACAAATGTATCTAGAATTCAATCAACAAAATAAAAATTCAACACAAACTTAGAACATAATGTGACAATTACTATGACTAAACATGACTCTAAGACAACATGGATTAAGTGATTTACACTTAGATTTTTGTGTTTTTTTTTCTAATCAATATTTTGGAATAAAATTTAGATCTAAAGGTTCATCACAAGAATATTATGAATGAAAATTGATAGAACCTAAAATCAACACAAAAACAAGATTCAAGAGTAGATCTACAAAATTTGAACCATAGAAATGCAAGAACAAGTGTAGATCTAAGATTTAATCGGTTCATTTTTTTTAATCTACTCTAAACAACACCAAACCACAAGACAATGGAGGATATACATGGAGAATAAGATGAAGAACAATGAATTAAAGAGAATTCGCCGAACAAAAAGATAGAGGAAGCAAAAGAACATCACCTAGATGAAGATGCTCTTGATACCACATGATGTAAACTCCATTTGAGCTTGTAGGCCTAGGATCTTCTTCATCAATGGATTCCTTTGCTTCTTGGAAGATGAATGGCAGCGGAATGGCGAAAGAAGAGAGAGAGGAGACGCCACTTCAAGGAGAAGATGAGTCTAGAAGAAGTTCACCACCATAGGAGGCCATGGATAAGAGCTTGGAGGAAGAAGAAGATGAATGAAGGGAGAGGAAAAGAAGAGCACGAAATGTATGAAGGAGATGACACCTTTGGTGAAATCTTAAAAAATTGTGAAAAATTTTCTAAAGATGGTTTTTATAGATATGAGGGCTACCTTTTCAAAGAAAATAAATTATGTGTGCCCAAGTGTTCTACTAGAAACTTGCTTGTGTGTGAAGCCCATGAAGGTGGGTTGATGGGGCATTTTGGGGTCCAAAAGACCTTAGATACATTGAAAGAGCATTTTTATTGGCCTAACATGAAGAAAGACGTGCAGAAATTTTGTGAGTGTTGTATTGTTTGCAAAAAGGCCAAGTCAAAGGTAATGCCTCATGGTTTGTATACCTCTTTACCAATTCCAGATTCTCCATGGATTGATTTATCAATGGACTTTGTTTTAGGGCTGCCTAGAACAAGTAGTGGTAAGGATTCCATATTTTTTGTTGTTGATAGGTTTTCTAAAATGACTTAGTTTATTCGTTGTAGGAAATTTGATGATGCTAATCATGTGGTGGATTTGTTCTTCAAAGAAGTGGTGAAACTCCATGGATTACCAAGAAGCATTGTTAGTGATAGGGACTCCAAGTTCCTAAGCCATTGTTGGAGGACCTTATGGGGAAAGTTGGGTACTAAGTTACTATTTTCTACTACTTGTCACCCTCAAACGGATGGACAAACGGAGGTCATGAATAGGACTTTGGGTACCTTGCTAAGGGCCTTTTTGAAAAAGGATCTTAAAAATTGGGAAGTTTGCTTACCTCACATTGAATTTGCTTATAATAGGGTTGTGTATAACACCACTAGTTGTTCTCCTATTGAGGTTGTTTGTGGTTTCAATCCACTAACTCCTCTTGATTTGTTGTCAATGCCTAATATTTTAGTTTTTAAGCATAAGGAAGGATAAGCCAAAGTGGACTATGTGAAAAAGCTCCATGAAAGAGTCAAGGTCCAAATTGAAAAGAAGAATGAGAGCTATACTAGACAAGCAAACAAGGGGCACAAAAAGGTTGTTTTCCAACCCGGAGATTGGGTTTGGGTTCACATGAGAAAGGAGAGGTTTCCGGAGCAAAGGAAATCCAAGCTTCAACCAAGAGGGGATGGTCCATTTCAAGTACTTGAAAGGATAAATGACAATGCATACAAGATTGAATTGCCCGGTGAGTATAATGTGAGTACTACATTTAATGTGTCTAACTTAACTCTTTTTGATGCAGATGGAGAAGCCGATTTGAAGACAAATCCTTTTGAAGAGGGAGAGAGTGATGAGGACATGGCAATGAATAAGGTCAAGGAACCTTTAGAAGGGGACCTATGTCAAGGGCTAGAACAAAGAAGGCCAAGGAAGCTCTTCAACAAGTGTTAACCATGCTATTTGAATTTAAGCCCAAGTTACAAGTGGAGAAGCTTCGGATTGTCAATTGCACCATGTTCCAAGAAGAGTAGAGGGCGCCACCTTTGTTGAGTGGTTTTATTAGCATTTTGTTAGTTGAAATAAAGGCCCAAACTTGTGTTAAAGTGGCTGTCAATTCTCTTTGGATTTGCACCACCTTTTGGATTTGCACCACCTATGTGCTTGTTTTAATTTGAAGAAATTAAGATTTAATAAGGTGGAAACTCTAGGCTTGTGGCTGCCTCTTGGCCGACCAGGAGTTGCGCATTTTTTCACATGTTTTGTGTCTTAATTCTAGTTTTAATTAGGTATAATGGCACCATCAATTGTTGTTATTGGTTATCATTTGTCTTAATTCTAGTTTTAATTAGGTATAATGACATCATCAATTGTAGTTAATTGTGATAATTTCATCTTCTCACTTTTGTAACCAACTTAATGTCATTCCTATTTATGGGCTGCGCATTTTCTAATAAAAAGACAAACCTTGAATTTGAGTTTTAATCACCTTCTAAAGTGTGAGAGTGAATCTCCTTAGTTACTTGAGTGATTCAAGAAATTGGTTTATCAAGGAACACCATCTTGTGTGTGACACCAATTCCGGAGGAGTGATTCTTCCAACCACCTTCTTCATTTTCATTCTTCATCATTCTCCATCCAAACACATTTAGGCTTTGAACCAAATCCCTTCCATTTAGCCCTTTATAAACTCGTCACTTTCTCTCTCCTTCTCCATTCCATTTTCTGAATTTTCATACAAGTAATAAAAAAAACCCTTTGAATACCCATCCTCAACCCTTGTGAAAATGGGTTTACATCACTTGCTATATGAGAAAAAGTGGGAGAAGATGGAACAATGGATAAAACAGATTGTTGTGTACAATTTATAATGGAACAAGAAAAAAGTGCAATTGTATACCACAAAGGCATAAACTGAGGTATAGATCTTACATACCTCAAACCAATTAAAAAAAAATTCTAAGTATAATTTTTGGTTACACTATACATTGTTGGACAAGTGGCCTCAATAACTTAAGATAGGGGGGTGAATTAAGTCTTACAATTTCCACTAACAAACTTTTAACCCCTTTTTTAAAAGATAGGCTTAGAATGAATAAGAAGAATAAGAAGCAATCAATTTAACAATGTTCTTTTAAATGTGCAAGTAAAAATTGATTGCAATAAAATAAATGAGATAAGGGAAGAGAGAAATGCAAACTTGGTTTATACTGGTTTGGCCACGCCATGTGCCTACATCCAGTCCTCAAGCAACCCACTTGAGATTTTCCACTATCTTTATAAAAATCCTTTTTACAACTTCTGAACACCCAAGGAATCCCTTTCCCTTGTGTTAAGGAAACTCACAATTCAAGAAACAACCAATCTCTTTATTACAATTGACTTTCTGAGAAGAACAGAAAGATTTCTCTCTTTTTGAGTGGATAATACAATTTGAAGTTCATTGATGAACTCTCTGTTAGACAAGTGGCCTCAGATATCTTAAGAAGGGGGGGTTGAATTAAGATATTCCAAACTGTTTCCCCTAATTAAAAATCTATTTCACTTTTTACTTAAGTTATGAATTCCCTTAATGACAATCTTCTTAAATATTAATTCAAACGAAGCAACTTGAATATGAATATAAAGCAATAATAAATAAAGGAGATTAAGGGAAGAGAAAATGCAAACTCAGTTTTATACTGGTTTGGCCACACCCTTGTGCCTACGTCCAGTCCCCAAGCAACCCGCTTGAGAGTTCCACTATCTTGTAAATTCCTTTTACAAGTTCTAAACACACAAGGACAATCCTTCCTTTGTGTTTAGAGATCCTTTACAACAAGAGACTTACAGTCTCTTAATCCCTTAGAGAATGAGAAGAAGAAGAGGAACAAATCTCTCTAGAAAGAGATGGATTTTACAGATTGAGCACTCAATTAATTCCTTAATGAATTGCAATTGAATTGGCCAAGGAATTCTTAAGAGGATAAATGAATTTGCTCTTTGAGAGGATAAACACTTTGTTGTACTGAAAATCTCTAAGCAATTTCGTGTTTAAGTCACATATATATAGACCATTGGTGGTCATGAGTAAAGCCTTTAAAAAGTTGTGACTCTTGAAATTATTTTTCTGAAATTCCTGTCTGGTAATCGATTACAGTAATTGTGTAATCGATTACAGCTTTTAAAATTTGAATTAAAACGTTTACTAACTGCTGGTAATCGATTACCAAAATTCTGTAATCGATTACACAGTCTAAAATTTTGAATTCAAATTTTTATAGCTGTTATAAAACGTATTTGGCCACTGGTAATCGATTACATCCTCTGGTAATCGATTACCAGAGAGTAAAACCTTTGAAAAACACTTCTTATTTTAAATCCCTTGGCCAAACCTTTGCTAATTCAATTAGGAATCCCCTTCCTAATATTCTAGTGATCATCTTGATGTTGTGACTTGTAATCTTGAAGTATTGTCTTGAATTTTAATCTTGAAAAGCCCATTTGCATCAATTGCAACACATCATCATGATCATCATCAAAACATCAAAGCCAATTGCATCTACAATCTCCCCCTTTTTGATGATGACAATACAATACCTGAAATCAAGATTCAAGCAATGAAGTTCTCTTAATAGGATATTCTGATTCTGATTTTGTCGGTTCTAAAACTGATAGAAAGAGCACAAGTGGATCTAAGTTTGTTAAGCTTTTTCTTAAGCTTTTGCTACAGTAAGAAACAAAATAGTGTTGCTTTATCCACTGTTGAGGCAGAATATATTTCTGCTGGCAGTTGTTGTGCTCAAATACTTTGGATGAAACAACAAATTTCTGATTATGAAATATTTCTTGATCATATTCCTATAAGATGTGATAACACGAGTACTATAAATCTATCTAAGAATCTTGTTCAGCACTCAAGAACCAATCATATAGAGATAAGACATCATTTCTTGAGAGATCATGTTCAAAAGGGAGATTGTGTACTAGAATTTATTGATACAAAGAATCAATTAGCTGATATCTATACAAAACCTCTCCCTAAAGAAACATTTTTTGCAATTAGGAGAGAATTAGGTCTTTTAGATATCAATGATTTAGACAAATAGGTAACTCAAATTGAGTTTTATCTTCCTTATGTTCAAATGATTGTCTTTGATTATATTTGTTTGTGTTATTAATAGTCATATTAACTGTTGTTTGTCTTTTAATATTTGTCCTTGATTATCTTTGTTTGAATTTTTAATAGTAATATAATTTATTGTGTGTAGTTAATTGACTGCTAGATTATTTTGATTTGTTTGTGTTTGATGATTGTTGATTGAATATGTTTGATTGTGCTTGTTGATTGACTATATTTGCTTGTGCTTGATTATTATAGTTAAGTATGTATATGACCTAAGAATAGTTAGTTTTTAGTTGAAAAAGCCTTATTTAAGGGTCTGGTAATCGATTACCATTCCCTGTAATCGATTACCTTAGAACAACAAGGTTGTAATCGATTACAGAAGTCTGTAATCGATTATCAGTAGGCTCCAATAGTTAGAGGTTACTCCTGTAATTGATTACAATGGTTTGTAATGGATTACAAGACGTCTCTATCTATAAATATCTGCGTTTTCACAGAACTCTCACTCTCCCCTTTCATGTGACGGCGCAAACCCTCCCCAAATCTTCAAATCGTCATATCTTTCTCATTTCTTAACCAAATCGCTTCAAAAAAAGCCCAATCTTCATCTTTTTCAATTCTCTTCAAACTCCACCAATTAAAATCAGCTGAAACAACTTCAAATGGCTGAATCATCAAAGAAACAAAAGGGATCTTCCTCCACCACCACCATTGTTGGCCACCGCCGCCATGGAACCTCTGGAGACCCACCAGCACCAGTTCCTCCCTCTCTTTCATCTCCTTGATCATCCATATTATTTTCCTCTGATGATCAGTGTCAGAGGTACTACTCTCAATTCTGTAATAGAGTCATTCTAGACCCTAAGTACCTTGACCTTGAATTTTTTGATGGAGAAACATTTGATTGTTACCAAGTGTTTCAAAACTCTACTTTGGTTGATTTCATGTCTCTCAAACTTCCCTACTTTCTTGAATTAGTTAAAGTTTTCTATAATAATTTGAAAATTCAGGATGGTGTTCTTCATTCTGAGGTGCATAATATTCCCATCATTGTTGATCAGTCCTTGTTTTATTTGTTGACTAAACTGCCCAGCCAAGGTGTTCCTTTTGAGGGCACTCTTGTGGATGACTAGAAATTTGATTATTCAAGTCATGATGCTCGCAGAATGGTCTGCAATGACCAGGCTGACATGACCGACAGATTACTCGCTAGGTCATTTACTTTCGATTGTCGCATCATGCACTATATCATTGTTCGTATTTTGCTTTCTCGGTCTTCAAATCTTGCCCAAGCCTCTGAGGAGGATTTGATTCTATTGTGGGCCCTTCAAACTGGTTATTAGATCGACTAGGCCCATCTAGTTCAGTACCGGATGCATATGGCATTACGGGCCAATGCACCTCTCCCGTATCCCCACCTTGTTACTCTTTTTCTTCATCATTTCAATGTTCCTTTGGATGATGAACCATATGTCAAGGTTAAAAGGTCTTTCTCCATTGGTGTCGATGTTGTTACCTCCTTTGGTTACCGGAAGGATGTTGATGGTTAGTGGGTTCGCAAATAAGACTTGCCACCGCCTATTCCTGACGAACGTACCCCATCTCCTCCACCACAAAGGGATGCTTCTTCTTCTCTGCTGACTGAAGTCCTCACAGAGCTCCACGATCTTCGAGCATTTGTGGGTGAGCATTTTGATGCGATGGATACTCGCTTTGATGGGATGGATACTTGTATCACTAGGCTTGAAGATGATATGAGCTTCATCCGGCGTTGCTTCGATCCCTCGGCCGACTCTTAGTTATCCTTCTTATGTTTTATGTCCTTAAGCTTTATGGTTATTTCTTTCGCCTTGTATTTTGGCTTTTATTGCTTAGTACTTTTGTTATGGTTGTCTTGGATGTTTACCATTATGTTTTGGTTTGTGTTTGGTTATTTTAGACTTTGATTTGGATGATTAAGACTTTTTTGGTTTATTCTATGGATTGAATCAGTTTATGGATAAATTGTGCTATGATTTTACTGTTGTCTTAGTTCCTTTCTCCAGACATTTTTGGCTTTTTTTTTTGGGAAAAATGTAAATTATATTAAACCCAAAATGATACAACAATAAACGAGGCATACCCCGCAGCTAGAGAAAATCAAAAGTCTCTCTAATACAAGAAGACCTATATCAAGATGTTAAAACAAATGCAACAGGTGCGATTGTCTATACATAAGAAACTTAATCTTGCTAATAACCTCTATTATAGAAAATTGATAATCTTAAAAAATCAGTTTGTTCCTAGACAGCCAGATGCAGTAGACTGTAATTGCTATAGCCAAACAATGAAATTTCCCTTGATGTTGCCCCCTTTGGCTTTTTTATGTTGCCAAAGGGGGAGAGAACTTAAGGGTAGAATTTATCATGAACTTAGGCATAAATTCCAATCTTAAGGGGGATTAAGGGTTGTGCATGCATTATCACTAGTATATCGTTTATCTTGATTTCAGATTATTGTCATCATCAAAAAAGGGGGAGATTGTAGAAGCATATGTGATATGAAGTTTTGATGATGCCAAAGATGAGGGCGATTCAAGTCAAGAATTCAGAAATGCAAGAAGAACGATGTACTTAGTTAGGATCTTTGAAAGAATTCCTTAATTGATGCTGCACAGGTTTGGCTAAAGGAAATATTTTACAAAAGTTTTTTAAGAACAATTATCTTTTCAAAAATATGATATTTCCTCTCTGGTAATCGATTACCAATGACTAAATTGATTTCTGAAACAATTTGAAAATTTCGAATTTGAATTTAAAAGCCTGTAAGGTATGTAATCGATTACCAAGAGTTTAAACTATTTGTAACAACTTTTAGAAATTTGAATTTAAATTTTAAAAGCTTGTAATCGATTACATCATTTGTGTAATTGATTACCATACACAAAAAAGTTCAAATTTCAAGTCTGAAGAGTCATAACTCTTCAGAAATTAACTGTGTAATCGATTACCACATTTATGTAATCGATTACCAATAAAGAATTTTTTAAAATAACTCCCAAGTGTCACAACTGTTCAAGAAGTTTTTGAATGGCCATCAAAGGCCTATAAATAGGTGATTTGGGATACAAAATTCCTTAGAGTATTTCTGAACAACATTGTCTTATCCTCTCAAAATAAAATTGTCTTATCACTCTCAAAATATTCCTTGGCCAAAACACTTGCAAATTCATTAAGGAATCTTGATCGATCTTCAATTGTAATATCTTTCTCTTAAAGAGAGAAAATTTTTCTTTTTCTTCTACATTCTTAGCTTATCATTTAAAAGCCGGGGGGGGGGGGGGGGGAATTGTGAAACTTAATTCAACCCCATCTTAAGTTATTTAGGCCACTTATTCAACATACATGAGTTTTTGATTTTATTTTGTTACACACGGGTCTTTGATTTGATGACAAATATATATTTAAATTAAATTCTTTCATGTTTCATTATTCAAAAAATGTAACTCAACTTTGAATATCAAACACTTTGTATGTCTAAGAAATATTTATTTATTTAACTTTCCAATATACACAAATGATTTCTTTGGGTCATAGAAAAAAAACACGGACAACAATGCCTTTTTATTTAATTGAAGAAAAGTTAAGCTAAAAAAAATATATACATCAATTAAAATAAGTGGTATATCAATTTTAATGCATATAGATAGACAAGTATTCAAAATAATATATTAAAATAATTAATATATACATCAATTAGAATAAATAGTATATTAATTTTAACGTAATAAAAATTGTAATAACATATCATGTTTAACACAATGAAAATGCAACAATAATAGTAGAAAAGTGGACATTTCGACACATAATTTATACCATTATATAAAAAGGAATACATGTTTACTTAAACTATTTTTTTTTTAATTTGTACCAATATAATAATTAACTCTTTTTTTACACATTTTTTTGACATCCTTCTACAAATTCCACCCATGTAAGTTGGTTTCTAGTTTATGAAACTTAAGTAACTAAGTTATGGAAGTTACTTAGTTTGTTTGTAATCATATTTAACTATATGCTTTCTTTCTTTTTCTAACCAAATTATTAATTATAAAGTACTTTACACATTTTTCTTTCTTTTTCTAAACATATTTAACCACTACATGTGTGAAGAGGTTCATATTATTTCTTCACTAATTTACATAGTACTTTGGACAGTGATTCCACCTCACCCAATTCATGCAATCATTGTTAATGATTAAAAAAGAGTCAAATGATTGATCAATGAAAGTGCAAGAACTCAAATAATAAGGATTATAAACTTTAGATATTGCTTTTTAAACACAGCTTTCTCCGCAATGACTACAACTAATTGAATGAGAGAAAGGTTTGTTCTATGGCAGAAGAAGAGGAGTAAGGCTTTGAGTTTGGTTGCATCCACATCATAAATATGATTTAATTTGATGGATGAATTTGTAACTGAAACATAGGGGGAAAGAAAAGGGGGACATTGTATAGTTTTACTTTTCCTATGCATAAAGGTTTGAGAGCAATGGATGAATGTGGAGGTTATAGGAATTGATGGATGGAGGTGTTCCAATTTTACTTGTGTTATATGAGGGATAACTGTACAAATCAAGTGAAAAACTACGTTGTTACTCAAGGATAAAATGATATTAAAAATGTGTACACCATAAAATAGTTACCTAAACATATTCCCTTTATAGATAAAAATTGAATCATGACTTAGATAATGTTAGAAGTATTAAGTATATGCACGTTGATTCAATTTGGTTTTATAAGAAAAACATTACTCCATTTGGTCCTTATTATAAGACATTTCTAATCGAATTACGTAAACAACAAAAAATAGGTAAGCTAGTTAATTTCTATTGATTTTTTTTTTAAAAAAAGGTACCAATCTACCCATTTTGCCTTTATTAACCGACCTTTAATTTTTGTGTGTGAGATAAAAGCATTAATTAGCATAATCATTGTACACGTGTTGCTATGAGGCATGCATTTGGTAGTGTTAGTGGAGCACACCACTATCAACAAACATATATACTTTTTTATTAAAAAAATTGTTCCAATATTTTAAGTGGAGACATTGTTGTTAATTCATGGGAAGCTTAACCGATTTTGGTAGGAGTATCATGCCATATATTCACTCCAAATTTATAGGATTTTTTACTAATACATTTACACCTTGAGACTGTGAAACACAAATGAACTAGTACTCCCACCAGATTGAAAATTTTAAATTTGCAATCAAAATTTAATTTCCCGCCAGATTAAAATATAAAAGTAAAATACTGGCGATTTAGTATTTTAAAAAACACACAAGGTAACCATAAATAAAAATCTGCAAATCAATATTGTTAATTGAAACTGAAACCCACCTACTGTATGAACCAAATCTAAAATATTTTGCTTAGAGTAAGCTATGCCAATTGATATTGATTTAAACATCAATCCCATCATTCATACAATGAGGATGAGGACAACCAATTGGATGAACTAGTTTTGCATCTTGATCATGTGGATTCGGAAAATGACAACAATGTCGATATTGCAGGTATTTCATTTATAAACCTCATTAATTCTCTTTCACTATATTTATGTTCTGAGTTTTTTTTAACTTTTTTTTCTCTATCAATTGTATAAGAATAGAACAAACCAGCGAAGGGGGTTTGGCAAACATTCAAGTAGAATAAGAAACAAGTGATGAAGGGGGCTTAGAAATAACATCGAAGTAGAATTTGAAACAAGTGAAGGGAATTCAAAATATAGCATAGAAGAATATGAAACAATTACAAATATAGCAGATACTCCATTTATATATCTTGTTCATTCTTCTTTACTATACTTGTTTTGTTCTAGATTTATATGTATTTACGTTTAACAGAGCAAATAAACGATGCATCAACTCATGAAAATCGCAAGTGCCGTAAGTTCCTCAACAATTGCAATATGTTGTATTTTGTTGCAATCCACACATCATGGAAGATTGAAAAAAGTCACAACAAAAATGGTGGCTTCATTATACTCACTGTCAACTAGGGCAGTTTAGTGAATCTAGCAACAAGTAAGGCAAGAAGGAAATGTGCTTCATAAAAAGACCAAGAATTGTGGACGCAAGAGAATTCAGTTTGACCCTGATCGCTTTTGTTAGATTCCATTATCAAAGCAGACTTGCCTTCAATCATTAGCATTTGCAATGAACATAAACAAGACATCACTTATTAGACTTAAAAAGGATGGAGCCATATGTCGTCACTCAAGTGCCATTAAGCCATTTTTGAAAGAAGAAAACAAATTGGCTCGATTGAAGTTATGCTTGTCAATGCTTGAAATAGCTAGCATTCCTCAAGATCCAACTTTTAAAACTATGCATAACATAGTTTATATTGATGAAAAGTGGTTCTACATATCTAAGAAATCTATCTGGTATTACATTTTGCCTGATGAGAAAGAGTCATATCACACTTGTAAGAACAACAATTATATTACAAAGGTAATGTTTTCAACTGCTCAAGCACACCCAAGATTTGGTGTGCAAGGGAATGAAATCTTTTATGGAAAAATGGGCATATTTCCATTTGTGATTAAAGAACCAACAAAAATTGAGTTGCAAGTACATTACAAACAAAACCTGTCACTTTAATTAACAAGAAGTTGGTTAGTGAATTTATGATTGAAAAAGTTTTACTAGCCATCAAAGCAAAATGGCAAAGAGAGAAGTTACAAGATGTAATTTACATTTAACAAGATAACGCAAAAGCTCCCATTGATCCTAATGATGTTGAGTTTTGTTGAGCGGCTAAAGAAGATGGATTTGACATCTGTTTGATGTGTCAACTTGCTAATTCTCTAGATTTAAATGGGTTGGACCTTGGGTTTTTCAATGCCATTCAAGCATTGTAACACAAAGAAGCACCTAAGACTATTGATGACCTTCTTGGTGTAGTGGTTAAAACATTCGAAGAATTTCCAACTTCTAAATGTAACAAGGTTTTCTTGACACTACAATCATGCTTGATGGAAATCATGAAGGCAAAAGGCTGCAACAATTATAAAATTCCACATATTAAAAAGGAAGTGATGCAAAGGAAAGGTATATGTCAGCTCAACTAAAATGCGATCCTTCATTAGTGGAAGAAGTCATTCACTACTTGAGAGATGTTCATGGCTCAAGTTGATTTTGAGTTTCGTGTTATTCTCTGTTTCTAGTTTATCATGGGTAGAACTTTTGTATTGGCATGTCTGTTCATCTTGATTTTCCATTCTTGTGATTTTATAAGAGTAAATTTTTAAAATTGTTTGTGGTATTATTGTAGTATGGAGGACTAATTTTTATGTTATGCTCACTATAGGGACTATCTAGGTGCCTTAGGGAACTTTTCCCTTGAAACTTGGTATAAATGATTTTCTGTTAAACTTAATCTGGTTGAATGATTCCAAATATTTTAGTATAGAGTTTAAGATAGGAAAAAATTACAACAAAATCAAATTGTTTAATTTTAGAAACTTCAGAGCATGTCAACATATGTAGTCTCTATGGATATATAGGAAAATAACTTGGGTAACCTATTATCCAAACTTGGGGAATTTTCAACACTTCAGAGTATTTATGTGCATTGTGACTCAGATTTTCAACTAATTCTAGAATTAAGAATGATTATGGATGACTTATGCAATATAAATTTTATTGAATTGGAAACAACATACATATCATGAATTTTAGAAAAATCTATGTATATCGTTTGATTGGAATAGGAGGTTACCACCAAGTCAATAACACTAGCATATAAGAGGTTTCTTGCAAAAACAATATTTTTTACTCATATCTTTACTTGTAAAAATAATCTTTTTACTCATCAAGTATAGGAATTGAAATGTAAGAAGGGGTCTATAAATTGAATCTAATAAAAAAAAGAAAAAAAAACTCATTTTCTAGATTGGAGTTAGGATCACGAGTCCTATTTTGGAATAAAATTCAATACACAAGCATTGTCTTGAACAAATTTATGGTTAGACATGATAAATTTTCTTTTGTAAGTGGAGATCATATAGAGCATGTAAAAGATGGAAAAATTGTAAAAAGTGTGTAACAATGCATGAACTAACTTTGGAAAATGGCCATTATCTCATTACAAGTTTGCAACTTTTTCTTTTGGTGAGAGTTTGACTACTGTGAGTGAGAATCGTTACTTGATATGAAAATAAATCCATCTCTTAATGTCCAAATAGAGCCATTTAAAGAAGCCACAGGAAAATATCCTTGGTCAATCTAAGTAACGTAAGAATAGGGAAAATACTTTTTATAAGAAAAAATTGCATTAAAATTACTCCTTTCATGTTTTGTCAAATTCTCACTAGGCTTCATAGAAAAACATCAAAACACCCTACAATAAACCAATCACCTATCAAACAAAGCATAGTCCCAAACAAACCATGCTCCTAAAAATGTTATCAAAATAAGTTTGTTACATACTCCTAACAAATTATTTCTTTCCCTTATCATCATCATTTTCATCTTCAAAAGGAAATGGAAACTTGTTGAGATCAAAATTTGCAATCTTATTGTTTTCTAATATAGCTGCAGGAGCCCGAGCATTCAGATCTTTATGTTCTGCATATTGTATTTCCTTATCTTTAATTTGTAGATTTGTTTCAACACCTTAATATTAGTCTTCAACAACTTCTCTTTCATCATTCTCATAATTTTCGTTTTCTATAGGAAACTTGTTGAGATCAAATTTTGCAATCCCTTTGTTCTTAAATAAAATTGTAGGAACTTGGGCATTTGAGTCTTCATGTTTTGTAGATTCTACTTCTCCATCTTCAAGATCTTCATTTGAATCAATTTGTATAATTGATTCATCCCCTTCATATGAATCTTCAATAACTTGATTTTTTCAACACCTTCATATGAATCTTTAACAACTTCAAATGAATCTTCAACAATTGTTTCCATCGATAGTGAACTAGGCAGTGTTGCAAAGCAAGAGTCAAGTATGGCTTTGTCAATGAGATGAACGACCTATAAAGGATTGTTAGTTTAATGAATTGGTGGAATATGGCTTTGTTAGTGAGTGGAATGTTTGGGAGTTGAAAAGGTGCAAAAAAGAGTGTGCATTTCATTGGAAATTTGTAAATTATGGCTCAACATTTTATCTCTCCTCGTTAAAGAACAGCCTCAACCAGATAGACTAAAAGCATTTAGTAAGGGCAAATAAGTAAAAAGAATAAATGTGTCATGGAAAGTATAAAATGTCTTATAAAAAGGACTGGCAAGGTCTTCTAGAAGGTGCCTTATCATAAGGACCCGAAGGAGTACAATTTTTTCAATTATAGACTTTAAGTTTAACCTATCTTCATTTTTTGTTGTTGGTATTATCCCCTTAAACTAAACATAAGTGACAAATAGATAACATATTAACCACTGAACGTGCTGATAGAGAATTGTGCTCCACATAAATATTTTTCTTAAACTGCTTTAGGAAAAATTGTTCATGGTCATGGGCTACTGCTCTATAACTTTCACCCCATGCTTCTTCTCATAATATTGATAATCACTTCTTTCTTCACTTTTATCTACCACTGCACCTTCTACATCTCTGCAACAGTCCAATTCACAGTTTACATTGTTTACTACACATAAATTTTTCACTTCATACACTTTGTGGGAACTACTATTTCAGTTAACACACTTTTGCATTCTGAATTCTGATTTTTTTCTTTCTTTCAGAACCTGCATGCTCCCACCTACTCTCTTTTGATCTCTTATGGAATAAAGTGCTTCAAAAGAAGGGTTCTTAAGCCCCCATTCAAAGAAGAATTCAACGCTAAAGTGAACAATAAAAGAAAAGCATTGTGTAACAATAAACTTCTAATATGGCATTTTGGGTACTTGATTAATTTTTCTTAGTTATTTTTTCATTTATCCATTTAATCCTTGAACCACTCCTCATGTAGTTGTTTCATGTTTTGGAGACTCCCACAGGATCCCATTCTCAACCCCTCTAATTGGTTATGTTGTTGCTGTTGGGGATAAATATGTATACCCAAAATCCAATCTATCATGTTATCAATTTTAGTAAATAATTATTCTTTATTTTATCATAATATTTATTATTTTATTAAATTGTTAATTTGACAAGTCCTTGATTAAAATCAAATACTTGTTATCATGATAGAGATTATGATAATGAGAAACAAGTTCTTTTATAATTTTAATATAAATTATTCTTAATCATAAGATTATTGTGAATAAGACATCAATAATTCGAATAGATCAATATATATGTAATGGTATTTACTAGATAAAGATTAATAGATCTCATTTATTAAATTGCATATATAGATGATGTATATGTGGATGTCATCATTGAACTGACTCAGTTGAGAATTCCTAATAGTTAATATTGCCTTGATATGTCAATAGAAAGTTCTCAAGAAGAAATCTAATAGTTTCCTTTGACATGAGATTATCATAGTAATTAATAAATTATTTGTTATATTTTAATTTCAGACACCTAATGCCTTATGACACTAGTTGAATGAATATTGGATATGATTAAATACTTGTGGAATTAATGATTAATCAAGAAATAATCCATCAACTTTAGGTAATGAGTTTGAGTTCTATGATAAAATTAAGACCTTGGCCATGACAATTGAATGAAAAAAGAAAAGAGTTTCTTAAGTAATTCATTGATTGATTAAATCTAATGTGTTAACTTATTAGGGTTTGGCAATAATATTATACTTTAGAGTTAACCTTGAGTTGTAAATGATGGAATGAAATATTACATTATTCTTCTATGGGTTCTTAGAAGGTAAAAAATTATATGTCGTGCTATCGAGACATTAAGGAGTGTTACTAGACGCCTATCTTGATTAGTGAATTAATTATAATTAATTTACCATGAATTTAGTATTGAACCTATGATATCACAAAAATGAGTATTCCAATTTTTGAAAAAAAATTATTTGATAATTAAATTAGAGAATTTAATTTAATCAAATGAATATTTTAGTGAAATATTTTTTTTCTAGCAGCAATAATACAATTAATATAAACAAAGAATATAATTTTATAAACGTGAAAGTTGTCCACAAAATAAGATTCTATTACTACATATCAGATTAGATCATGTGATTAGTTGGAAATTACCTCTTTGTCTTATATCAGGAAACTTCTTAAGATCATTCTTATTTTTAAATATAAAGATAAAGAGATATGAAATTATTTTCCATAAAACCTCTCCTTTTTGAAAAAAGCCCAAATCTATATCTCTTTAATTTTCAACGGTGATTGACTTTGATGTGGATAGGTCTTCACGGTAGAAGAATTTATTGTTTCAAGAATGCGTATCCAAGTACACAACTCTATTTATTATTGTTATATATCTTGCATGTAAAATAGATATAATTTTTTCAGTACAATTATTGGAAACATTTGTAGGTTTTTTTTTCTTGAATACACTCTCTCTCCTGTTTTTTCCCAATGTACACCACTTTACAATTTAATTCCCAATTTACACACGTCCGCAAGACTTGACACCATTAAACGAATCACACCCCACAATACCAAAGGCATGCAGGCAAATGGAAATATCGAGTGACACCTCATCCACATCACTAGGCACGAAATTGAGTTTTGTTGGGTGAAAACCCATATCCGGTCGAGTGAATCGTGGCTCATCCAACAACACCTCAGCAAGGACAACACCGCCTAGGATCCGTTAAATATGGAAACGGAAGCTATTGGGCATGCAATGCATCTTTGTTGGAGGAATGAGCCATCACACCACACTAGAAATGAGAATCCCATCCATTTTCAAAAAAAAAAATTTGTTGGGGGGTGTGGTGTCCCCTGTTAGAACATATGAAAGTTTGAAAAAAAAAAGAAAGGAAAAAAAAGAAAAAAAGATTCAAGTCCCACATCGCTCAGAATAAACACTTGAATAGTGTTTCACTCCCTATATATAGAGAGCTCATTTCTTCTTTTTTCCTTGCCCCAGTTGAGAAGCATTTCCTCAACTTTTCTTTCTCCCTCCCATATTTCAGCCGATGCATTTCCGGCAAACTTCTCCCTCTTTCTTTCTGTCGCTCTAATATTTTGGTTGCCTTTAAGAGAGACTTTGTAAGTCATATTTTTCGGTTGCCTTTAAGAGTGACTTTGTAAGTCATATTTTTCGGTTGGTTTTAAGAGTGACTTTTTAAGTCACATTTCTCGGTTGCCTTTTAGAGTGACTTTTCAAGTCATACAAGAGGGTGTAATTCTAGAAAAGGTTCCCTCAGTGCAGTGGGAATCTTATACAGTGATCTGGGCTGTTTTATCCTGGGGACGTCGTGGTTGATAGTCTGCTTGCACAATTTTTGGCAGTGCCACGAAACGTCTTAAAGAAAGCGACATTGTCCGTGACTCAGCCAGTAATTTTTTCGGTTTGCCATAAACTATTGTTACAAAAATTTTAAGACGGTTTCGGTTCTGCTATGGCTACCGTAGATATTACTGGCTCGAACAGCAATGACCTCAACAAACCTTTTAGGTTTGAAGGGTATCATTTCAAACGTTGGCAACAAAAGATGATGTTTTATTTAACTATGAGAAAAGTTGCCTATGTTTTGAACACTGATATTCCGGTGGTACTTGAGGATGCTGAGAAGGAAGTGAAGGATAAAATGAATATGGAATTAGCTCTCTGGAATGAAAATGATTACCTATGCAAGAATTTCATTCTGAATGGGTTAGCTGATGATCTCTATGATTATTACAGCCCATATAAGTCTGCCAAATTAGTTTGGCTGGCTTTGGAAAAGAAGTATGATACTGAGGAAGCTGGGACTAAAAAGTATGCTGTTAGCCGCTACCTCAAGTATCAAATGACTGATGATAAATCAGTAGAGTCTCAATCCCATGAGATACAGAAAATTGCTCATGATATCATATCAAAGGGTATGACATTGGATGAGCAATTTCAGGTTGCTGTCATCATAGACAAATTGCCTCCTGGCTGGAAGGATTTCAAAAACCTTCTCAGACACAAGACCAAAGAATTCTCTTTGGAGTCTCTGATCACACATCTACGCATTGAGGAAGAGGCACGCAGACAAGATCAGAAAGATGAAGTGTTGGTTGTGTCTCACAACAACACTAAAAGGAAGAACACAGGTGCAGTTCTGAAGCCTATTGGCAAAAACTTTAAGAATCAGAACTGCAATGTGAGCAATACCTCCAACCGCAACAAGAACCCCCCAAGGGTCCAACATGCTAGACAACATCCACCTGCCAAGAATAATCCCGATGAGTCATTCCTCTACTACAATTGTGGCAAACCGGGACATATGGCACGTAAATGCAGAAATCCTTCAATGACAGGTGCTCCCCAGGCTAACATGACTCAAGAGCCATACATAGCTGTGATAACAGAAATCAATATGATTGGAGGATCAGATGGATGGTGGGTAGACACTGGCGCCTCCCGCCATGTCTGTTATGATCGTGCTATGTTTAAAACATACACGAATGTTGAAAATAAGAAAGTGTTGCTGGGTGATTCCCACACCACTACTGTTGCTGGAACTGGAGATGTTGAACTGAAGTTTACCTCTGGAAAGACTTTAATTCTCAAAGATGTGATGTATACTCCAGAGATGAGAAAGAATCTAGTTTCTGGTTTTCTTTTAAACAAGGCTGGGTTTACTCAGACCATAGGTGCAAATTTATTTACTTTGACCAAGAATGGGGTATTTGTAGGGAAAGGGTACGCCACTGATGGCATGTTCAAATTGAATCTTGATATTAATAAAGTTTCTCCTTCTGCTTACATGCTGTGTGATTTTAATATCTGGCATTCTAGACTTTGTCATATAAATAGTCGTTGCATATCTAATATGAGTAACTTAGGTTTTATTCCAAAGCTATCTTCAAATCACTTTGAAAAATGTGTTTTTTGCAGTCAATCTAAAATAACTAAGAAATCACATAAATCAGTAGTTAAAGAATCTGAGCCATTGGATTTAATACATTCTGATATATGTGAATTTGATGGAACGTTGACCAGAAATGGAAAACGATATTTTATCATTTTTATTGATGACTGCTCTGATTATACATATGTATATCTTATGAAAAATAAAAGTGAAGCACTTGACACGTTTAAGTTATTTGTAACAGAAATTGAAAATCAATTCAATAAGAAAATTAAGAAACTTCGAAGTGATAGAGGCACAGAGTATGATTCCAGTTTGTTTAATGAGTTTTATAATTTGCATGGAATCATACATGAAACGACTGCTCCATATTCACCTGAAATGAACGGTAAAGCTGAAAGAAAGAACAGAACTTTTACAGAATTAGTTGTAGCTACTGTCATACCCTAATTTTGTCCGGGGATTATAATTTGATGATATACAACCATTGATTGGCCGCTTCGAGATATTTGGCACCCTTTGTTGCACAATATGTGAAGTCCCGAGACGTGCCGAAAATCAAAAGGAAGCAGGCTTACGCGATCCGTGAAAATTCCGTGATGTGACGGAAATCGAAAGGAGGTATTTTTCGCAATCCGTGAGTTTTCGTAACTTCTTCGAAAGCTAAAAAAGAGTAAATACATAATCCGTAAGGACTCGTAATCTTGCGGAAGGAAAATAAGTATCGTTACGAAATTTGTAAATTTTCGTAACGTTACGGAAAAAGAATTACCAAAAAAAGGTAAAGGGGGTGTATTTAGTAAAATGGGGGGTGCAAATAGTAATTTTCGAAACTGGGCCCTTCTAGAGGTTTCTGGGCAATTTCTTGCTTAAGGTTGAAGCAACCTCGCTCGCCTGGGCGAACTAGGTGGCCACCACACCCCCCGTTTTGTCGAAAAATGGGATTCTGGGGCTTCCGGGACACCCGTAATGCTTTCGTAAAATTCCCATAATCCTAAATAAGCATATTTAACTTAATAAGAGTGAGAGGGAAGAGAAAAAAAGAATAAAATCAAGTCCTATATGCTTCCGTAAGGCTTCCGTAACTTTTCCGTAAATTGCGAAAGAAGGGGGGGTGAACTTATCAAAATTGGGGGGGTGCAAATAGCAATTTCGAAATTATGAATTGGGCCTTCCAAAATGTTTTTTTGAAGCTTGGTTGCTTCTAGAGGAAGCAACCCAGCTCGCCTGGACGAGCTGAGCTCGCCTGGGCTAGCTGGGCGGCAATCTCCTCCCCGTTTTTCCTATAAATAGGTTGAAGGGGGCTGTTCTAAGGATCCCGGATGCCCCTGGTGAGGTATTTCAGTTGTTTTGGGTGAAAAAAAATTGTTTCCGTGAAGAAAATCCAAGCCGAGGCGCTTCCGTAACGTTTCCGTGAGTAATTACGCGAAGATTCTCGACCGTTCTTCAACATTCATCGTTCGTTCTTCGTTTTCTTCAGTCTTCAACGGGTAAGTACCTAAAACCGAGCTTTTCAATTCATTCTATGTACCCGTGGTGGTCCCCATTTGTTTTGTGTATTTTTATTCTCGTTTTCATTTGCTTTCTATACCCCCTTTTGACGTGCTTCAGTCATTTATTTAAGTCGTTTCTCGCCTAATCTAAAAATAAAATAAATTTCCACCGTTCGGTCGTGCTGTAACCACGTTGGAAATAAAAAAAAGAGGTAAAATAATAATATAATAATAAAAAAATACCCTTTTAGTAAAATAAAGCGAAAAAAATCAATCGGACGTTTTCTCTGAGATTTCTTATTCTTAGTTGAATTGTCTAAAAACTAAAGTGAAACTAAGGCTAAAATCAACTCGTCTAGTCAAGCTCGTCCACAAAAAATAGGGTTTTGGAATTTTATCATTTCAGTTTCTTACCAAGTAAAATGGATCATTTCTAAGGTCCAACGCCTTAAAATGATCACCTTTCAAGTAAAAAGAATCACTTGATTCACGCATAAGGAAGAACTACGTAGGTCTAATTTCCTCTTTGACGGAGGGTACGTAGGAGCAAAAGCCCCGCTTTTGTCGACCTCAAAAAATAAAAAGAAATAAAAGTTAAGGTAACACAATTTCCACAAATTCTAAAAAATAGGTTGTTGTCCTTTGAGACAAACGTGAGAGGTGCTAATACCTTCCTCAAGCGTAAATACAACTCCCGAACTTAGAATTTTCATTTTGACCGGTTTCTTTCGGTTTTCCTGACGTTTTCCACAAATAAACGTTGGTGGCAACTCCGCGCATCTTTCCTCCTTTGGAAAGCGCACCCGTGAGCCTCGCCTTCGCTCGCCCGCAAAAGGGCACGTTGCGACAGTTGGCGACTCCAGTGGGAACTATTCTTGTGAGTTAGGCCTATTTTAAGGAATTGTGGATTTGTGAAACTTCGTGTGTGCATTTGTTGAACTGTGTAAAATGTAAATAACTGTTGTCTATTTCGCATTCTTTACACTGCATTCTAAGCACCCACGGGTTTGAGTAAAAAAGGGGGCCCTATACCCGGGTTCATGGGAATTTAAGGAGTGGAGGTGAATCTATCATCATGCTAGGTCTCCGACTTGCTTGATAATAGTGAAACCTAGTCTAGAGCTTTCTCTCTTTATAATGTGTTGTCGCTGGTATTCCATACCGCCACAACATTATTATCTTGAGTGATAATACCTCTAGAGAACGGCCGTGTGAGTTATAAATTTGTTGGGAAGTAGTTATTAGAGACCCCTAGATATTATCCTATAGGTCCCCAAATAGGGGCAAAGAGCAAACACGCTCCTGTGCCATTCGTTCTCATGCATTTTTGGTTTATAGTTTTTGCTAGTGATGCTTGGTTTCTTTAGAGTAATACGTAACCTTTTTAATGCTACGTTGGGGCGCCATCATGCCCAAAACGTAGCATTAAAATTGGGTCTCTGCGGTCTCGTATGTATGAATTACCCCTTTTTCTTGTTTTCTTTCCGTTTCATGCATACGCATCGCATCATTCATGTCGGAGTCTTGATCCACCCCTTTTTTAGGTAAATGATGGGGACAAATCCAAACCGCAAAAGGTTTTATCAAGTCAAGGTTAAAGGTCTAGATGTCACTAGCCTCAAGGAATTAGGACGATTGATGGGACCTCTCCAAAGGCAAGCCTTTCGCAAAGTGTACGGGAAGATTCTAGATTTGGCCGCAGCGGAGGTATTTACGGAAGCTGTTGTATCCCTCGCCCAATACTATGACCAGCCGTTGAGGTGTTTCACGTTTGGGGACTTCCAAATGGTACCAACTATTGAAGAGTTTGAGGAAATATTAGGATGCCCTCTTGGGGGGAGAAAACCGTATCTTTTCTCCGGCTTTCTTCCTTCCTTGAGCAAGATTGCAGCTGTGATTGGAGATTCAGCAAAAGAGTTGGATCGCATGAAACAAACTCGTAATGGAATAGTGGGCCTGCCACGGAGATACTTGGAAGGCAAAGCAAGGGATATGGCGAGCCAAGAGAAGTGGGGCCCGTTTGCGGATATTTTAGCTTTGCTGATTTTTGGGGTTGTCCTCTTTCCGAACGTTGACGGTTTGGTAGACTTAGCCGCCATTGATGCTTTCCTCGCATATCACCATAGCAAGGAAAGTCCAGTGGTGGCTATCTTCGCAGATTTGTTTGACACCTTTGACCGGAGGTGTGAGAAAAATAGTGCACGGATTGTCTGTTGTTTACCTGCTCTTTGTGTGTGGTTGATTTCACACCTATTCCGACAAGACACGAGACACCCGTGTCCGCTTTAAAGCTATCGCTCATGCACTGAAAAAGGAGGAGTCGATTGGGACCAACATTTGGCTGGGATAGGGGGCAGCGCGATCAATTGGTTTCCTCGTTGGAAGGAAGGCAAGGAAGGAGTTCTTTTCTCGTGTGGGGACTACCCTAATGTTCCACTGATAGGGACTAGGGGTTGTATTAATTATAATCCCGCACTCGCCATAAGACAGCTAGGGTATCCCATGAGGGGAGCGCCAACCGAAGAAAGTCTCTCGCCTTTCCTTGTGAGGGATCTAGGCGCGCAAGGTCTCAAGGTTATACAAAGAATCCACAAGGCGTGGAGGAGTCCGTTGAAGAAAGACAAGGAGCTTAGGGGCATCCAAAATGGCGTCATCGGAGGTTATCATGGATGGCTGAGAATTCATGCGCAAGGGTTAGATTGGCTCTCCAAATTGAAAGTTATCGATGAGGAGAACTTCGAAGCCCCGAAGGAAGATGAAGAAGTCTAAGCTCTAAAATTAGAGCTAGGGAAGGCAAGACTTGCCAAGAAGTTCAAATCAGCTGCTACACACATCCGGAAGGAGTGCACTGAGTTACAAGAGGAAAACGCGGCCACTGCAAAAGCCCTTGAACAAGAAACCAAAAGGGCCCGCAAGGAGGAATATGGCCGAGAGAAATTCCGAGGAGCATTGTGGGGTAGTAACAATGAGCTCAAGCTCCGAAGAGAGGAGAGAGATCGGTCACGGGTGCATGGCTTGATCTTAAAGGAAGAGTTAGTTGCTTGGGCGAGGTCCAAAAGGAGTTTGGCTCAACACTTGGAAGCTACGGAGCAAAGCATGTTAGCTATCATAGGGCAATACAAGGAAGAGTTGAACCAGTATGTGGCCTATGAACAAAAGCTAGTGGAAGATTTTGCACAAGTATACGCCGAAAAAGAAGCAAGAGGGAGGGTGATTGATGCATTGCATCAAGAAGCGACTATATGGATAGATAGGTTCACCTTGACCTTGAATGGAAGTCAAGACCTCCCGCGTCTATTAGCCAAAGCAAAAGCCATGGCCGAAGTGTGTACGGCCCCCGAGGAGATTCATGGGCTAATCAATTACTGTCAACACATGATAGATTTGATGGCCCATATAATTAGGAATCGTTAGGTTCTCTTCTAACACCTTTGTATAATCTTGGCAAGATGAAAGCTTTGTTCTTTTTATAAAATGAGAAGTTCTGGACTCATTACGTTATCTAAAAACCTTGGGGTGGATCCAAGTGCTCCGATCATCCATTTGCATACTCATGTTTTGGTGGCATATTCACCGTTGTTTATTTCTTTAGGAATTTCATCATAACTAAGTGTCGCAACGTGCCCTTCGCGGGCGAGCGAAGGCGAGGCTCACGGGTGCGCTTTCCAAAGGAGGAAAGATGCGCGGAGTCGCCACCAACGTTTATTTGTGGAAAACGTCGGGAAAACCGAAGGAAACCGGTCAAAATGAAAATTCTAAGTTCGGGAGTTGTATTTACGCTTAAGGAAGGTATTAGCACCTCTTACGTTTGTCTCGAAAGACAACAACCTATTTTTTAGAATTGTGGAATTGTATTATCTTAACTTTTATTTCTTTTTATTTTTTGAGGTCGACAAAAGCGGGGCTTTTGCTCCTACGTACCCTTCTTTGGAGAGGAAATCAGACCTACGTAGTTCTTCCTTATGCGTGAATCAAGTGATTCTTTTTACTTGAGGGGTGATCATTTTAAGGCGTTGGACCTTAAAAATGATCCTTTTTTACTTAGTAAGAAACTGAAATGATAAACTTCCAAAAACCTATTTTTGTGGACGAGCTTGACTAGGCGAGTTTGATTTTAGCCTTAGTTTCACTTTAGTTATTAGTCAATTCAATTAAGAATGAGAAATCCCAAAGAGAAAACGTCCAATTGATTTTTTGATTTTATTTTACTAAAAGGTATTTTTGTTTATTATATTATTATTTTACCTCTTTTTTGATTTCCAACGTGGTTACGGCACGACCGAACGGTCAGAATCCATTTTAACCAAAATTAACGGATGACACAATTCAAACGATCGGTGGAAATTTATTTTATTTTTAGATTAGGCGAGAAACGACTTAAATAAATGGCTTAAGCACGTCAAAAGGGGGTATAAAAAGTAAATGAAAACGAGAATGAAAATACATGAAACACAATGTGGACCACCACGGGTACATATAATGAATTGAAAAGCTTGGTTTGAGGTACTTACCCGTTGAAGACTGAAGAAAACGAAGAACGAACGATGGATCTTGAAGAACGGTCGAGAATCTTCGCGTAATTACTCACGGAAACGTTACGGAAGCGCCTCGGCTTGGATTTTCTTCACGGAAATAATTTTCCTGAGCAAATTCGAAAGAGAGAGAAGTGCCTAAGGGGCTGAACCCTTTTCTTCTTCACTTCTTCCCCTATTTATAGCAAAATAGGGGAGAAGCTTGCCGCCCAGCTCGCCCAGGCGAGCAAGGTTGCTTCCTCCAGAAGCAACAGCCTTCTGGAGGAATCTTCTGGAGAGCCCAAGTGGGCCTGGTTGCTATTTGCACCCCCCTGTTTACTAAATGCACCCCCCTTTTCTATTTTTTTTGTAATTCTTTTTCCGTAACGTTATGAAACTTTACGAATTTCGTAACGATACTTATTTTCCTTCCGCAAGGTTACGAATCCTTACGGATTATGTATTTACTCTTTTTTTAACTTTCGAAGAAGTTACGGAAACTCACGGATTGCGCAAAAACACCTCTTTTCGATTTCCGCCACATTACGAAATTTCACGAATTGCGCAAGCCTGCTTCCTTTTGATTTCTGAGACGTCTCGGGACTTCATTTATTGCATGTCATCAAGTAATAATCCCCGGACGAAATTAGGGTATGACACTAAGAAAACACCAAGGCACCCCTATAACACTCGATCCAGAAAAATGGATAATGAAGAGGGCGTGCAGGAACAGATGAAGGCCGATCTATCGGCCTTAAAAGATCAAATGGCTTCCATCTCGGAGGTCATGTTAAAACTCCAGAAAACCATAGAGGATAAAGCCACGGCAACCGCCTCCAGTACGGTTAGGGAAGCGGAGCCGGTACTGCAACCCACTTTAACTCCGGGCCGAGACAGAAACACGGCCGTGTTTGGTCGAAGGTATAGTCCGCAAGCTTGTCCTTATGGCTTGCCTCCGGATTTCACTCCCCATGCCGCCCCGGAAGATTTAAGCCAAGCCCCTACTTTTGAGGGGCAACTCCCGCCTTATGACGACTATCCCGGGCAAGACGATGAGGAAGGAGATACCCATCTTGGCCCCCTGCTCCACCTCAAAGATCCGTCCCCACATGAACTACCCCAGCCGAACATAGTCCGCCATATCCCGGCCTCACCCACACCCGTAAAAGAATCTGTTCCCTTCGCGGAAGATAAGGGAAAGATTGAGGCGCTTGAAGAGAGGTTAAGAGCAGTCGAGGGCCTTGGCAATTACCCATTCTCGGACTTAGCGGATTCATGTCTCGTGCCCAATATCGTCATTCCTCCCAAGTTCAAAGTACCGGACTTTGATAAGTACAAAGGGACGACATGTACGAAGGGGCATCTTCGGATGTATTGCCGAAAGATGGGGGCGTATTCTGCGCACGAAAAATTGTTGGTCCATTTCTTTCAAGACAGCTTGGCCGGGGCAGCTGTAGCATGGTATACCAATCTGGAAGCTTCCCAGATCCGATCATGGAAGGACTTGGCAACTGACTTCATTAGGCAGTACCAGTACAATACGGACATGGCTCCCGATCGGAACCAGCTTCAGAGTATGACTAAGCGAGAGCATGAGTCCATTAAGGAATATGCCCAAAGATGGAGAGATCTCGCAGCCTAAGTCGTACCACCCATGACGGAAAGGGAGATGATCACAATTATGGTAGATACATTACCCACGTTCTACTATGAAAAGCTGATAGGCTACATGCCAGCTAACTTTGCTTATCTCGTCTTCGCCGGAGAAAGGATTGAATCTGGACCACGGAAAGGCAAGTTCGAATATGCTTCCAATGTGGCCCCCAACAACAACAGAAGAGCCCCAGTAGTGGGCACGAGGAAAAAGGAAGGAGACGCCCACGCGTCACCACCGCCCCGACGTGGATGAAAGCACCCCAAAATATCCAAAGCTCGTACCAGCCCAATCCCCCAAATTTTTTAATCCGAGCCGGGAATTCCCTCCCGACACAAGTAAAAGGACCACCCGCAGCAGAAAGAGCGCCGGCCCAACGCACAGCGCCAACCGCTCCTCGACCAGTTAATAATACAGCCCCGGGCGCGAGCTATAAATATGCACAGCACCCGCCCCCGAAAGATAACTTCTCTCCTATTCCCATGGCATACTCCGAGTTATGGCCTTCATTATTGGAGAATCACTTGGTGGTGGCCATACCCGGGAAGGTCTTCCAGCCGCCCTACCCCAAGTGGTACGACCCGGGTGCCAAGTGTGTGTACCATAGTGGAGCTCCCGAACACAATATTGACTCCTGCATCCCGTTCAAGTATAAGGTGCAGCACCTGATTAGTGCCGGCTGGCTATCGTTTCAGGAGGAAGGCCCAAATGTTAAAACCAACCTGCTAGCTAGTCATGGAGGGGCTAGCGTGAACGCCGTTGAAGAGGACGGGCCATCACGGACAAAGAGGTTAGGAGAGGTGGCTACTTCTAGACGCTTCATCTATCAATCATTGCAAGCGGCGTGCATGGTCTCCCGAGGTGGAGACGAAAGGGATGGATGTTTGTTTCACCTCGGGGAGTCGCATGACATGGAAACCTGTCCCGTGGTGGAAGAATTGCTTCAGCGGCTCATGGATTGCGGGCAGCTTGAAGTGTCCATAGGAGGGAAGGAAGAACCACAAATTTGCATGCAGTCGGAAGAGAAGAAGATTCCTCTAACCCCCAAGGCCCTAGTGATATGTTTTACTAGGAAGGGGATCGGCTCCACACCCATATACCCCCGAACGGCACCCAAGCCAACACCATTTGCATATCAAAGTAATAAGGCCGTTCCGTGGAAGTATACCTCTCTCGTGTCCAGCGAAAGAATTACAACCAAAGTTGACTCCCTATCAGCTAAGGTGTCGCAACCTACCCTTCGGCGGGAGGGCGACGCGAGACTCGCGGGATGCGTGTTCCACGAAAGGAATACGCGCGGAGTCGCCACCAACGTTTATTCGAGGAAAACGTCGAAAAAACCGGAAAAGACGCGATCTACGAACTTTTAAGTGAAAGGTTCGGGAGTTGTATTTACGCACGGGGAAGGTATTAGCACCCCACACGTCCGTCCCAAGGGACGACAGCCTTTAATCGAATGTGCAAACATGACTTTGATTTTTACGTTCCCTTTTATGTCCTTATATCCTTTATACCCTTTTTATATTTTTCTCTTTTTTGTGGTCGACAAGGGTGTTTCCCTTTGCTCCTACGTATTCCTCAATTTGTGATGAGGAAATCAGACCTACGTAGTTCTTTCTTATCAAGTGATTCTTTTTTACTTAAGTGGTGATCATTTTAAGGCGTTGGACCTTAAAAATGATCCATTTTACTTAGTGAGGAATTGAAATGACAAACTTCAAAAGCCTATTTTTGTGGACGAGCTTGACTAGGCGAGTTGATTTTAGCCTTAGTTTCACTTTAGTTATTAATCAATTCGATTAAGAATGAGAAATCCCAAAGAAAAAAAACGCCTGATTGATTTTCCGCTTTATTTTACTAAAAGATGTTTTTTTTTATTATTATATTATTTTTTACCTCTTTTTGATTTCCAACGTGGTTACGGCACGACCGAACGGTCGGAATTCATTTTAACCGAAGTTAACGGATAATACAATTCAAACGTTCGGTGGAAATTGATTTTATTTTTAAGTTAAGCGAGAAATGACTTAAGTAAAATGACTTAAGCACGTCAACAGGGGGTATAAAAAGTAAACAAAATGAGAATAAAAATGCACGAAACACAATGTGGACCACCATGGGTGCATAGAATGAATCGAAAAGCTTGGTTCGAGGTACTTACCCGTTGAAGATCGAAGAACGATGAAGAACGAATGAAGAATGTCGAAGAACGGTTGAAACCTTTGCGAAATTCCTCACGGAAAACGTTACGGAAACGTTTCGGAAGCGCCTCGGCTTAGATTTTCTTCACACAAACAATTTTTCCAAGCAAATTCGAAAGAGAGAGAAGTGCCAAAGGGGCTGAACCCCTTTCTTCTTCACTTCCTCCCCTATTTATAGCAAAATAGGGGAGGTGGTTGCCGCCCAGCTCGCCCAGGCGAGCTCAGCTCGCCCAGGCGAGCCAGGTTGCTTCCTCCAGAAGCAACAGCCTTCTGGAGGAATATTCTGGAGGGCCCAAGTGGGCCTGGGTGCTATTTGCACCCCCATTTTTACTAAGTACACCCCCCTCTGCTTTTTTGGTGATTCTTTTTCCGTAAAGTCACGGAAACTTACGAATTCCGTAACGATACTTGTTTTCTTTCCGTAATGTTACGGAACCTTGCGGATTACATAATCATCCCCTTTTTGACTTACGGAATGTTACGGAACCTCACTTAATTATGCAACGATGCTTCCATTTGATTTCCGGTGTGACACGGAAACTCACGGATTGTGCACCTATATTTTTTTTGGTTTTCCGGCATGTCCTGGAATTTCACAAATTGCCTAATGATGGGTGTCAAGCACCTCACAAGGACCAAAGAAAGGTCGCATGTCATCAAGCAAAGGTCCCCGGACGAAATTAGGGTATGACAGTTGCCCCTCTTTACTTGCCTTTTATTGGAGATAAAAGGAAAGTAAAGATAAGACACTAATTTCGTTCCTCTCGATTGACGAGAGTCGCGGGTGACCATGACTTGTCGTTCCTAGAATTTCACAAATTGCCTAATGATGGATGCCAAACACCTCACAAGGACCAAAGAATGGTCGCATGTCATCAAGCAAAGGTCCCCGGACGAAAATCAGTGTATGACACTAATTTCGCTCCTCTCGGTTGACGAGAGTCGCGGGTGACCATGAAATTTCCGCATGTAAATGACTTGTTGTTCCCGGAGGAACAAAAGGTGCAGAAGACTGTGTCAGCCTCTACATGCTATCAAGCGTTCTGTCTTACAGATAGCAAAAGAATGTTTATACGGATAACCACTCGGGTATTTCCGCGTATCATCGGGCCCGCCGCCTCTGGATGATACAAGGGTGTAGAATGACCAAATTTGGTCTCTGCTTGTCATCGGGCCCGCCGCCTCTGGATGACAAAAGGGTGTGGATAACCGTAAGGTATCTCCGCGTATCATCGGGCCCACCGCCTCTGGATGATACAAGGGTGCAGAATGACCAAACTTGATCTCTGCTTGTCATCGGGCCCGCCGCCTCTGGATGACAAAAGGGTGCGGATAACCGTAAGGTATCTCCGCGTATCATCGGGCCCGCCGCCTCTGGATGATACAAGGGTGCAGAATGACCAAACTTGGTCTCTGCTTGTCATCGGGCCCGCCGCCTCTGGATGATACAAGGGTGCAGAATGACCAAACTTGGTCTCTGCTTGTCATCGGGCCCGCCGCCTCTGGATGACAAAAGGGTGCGGATAACCGTAAGGTATCTCCGCGTATCATCGGGCCTGCCGCCTCTGGATGATACAAGGGTGCAGAATGACCAAACTTGGTCTCTGCTTGCCATCGGGCCCGCCGCCTCTGGATGACAAAAGGGTGCGGATAACCGTAAGGTATCTCCGCGTATCATCGGGCCCGCCGCCTCTGGATGATACAAGGGTGCAGAATGACCAAACTTGGTCTCTGCTTGCCATCGGGCCCGCCGCCTCTGGATGACAAAAGGGTGCGGATAACCGTACGGTATCTCCGCGTATCATCGGGCCCGCCGCCTCTGGATGACAAAAGGGTGCGGATAACCGTAAGGTATCTCCGCGTATCATCGGGCCCGCCGCCTCTGGATGATACAAGGGTGCAGAATGACCAAACTTGGTCTCTGCTTGTCATCGGGCCCGCCGCCTCTGGATGACAAAAGGGTGCGGATAACCGTAAGGTATCTCCGCGTATCATCGGGCCCGCCGCCTCTGGATGGTACAAGGGTGCAGAATGACCAAACTTGGTCTCTGCTTGCCATCGGGCCCGCCGCCTCTGGATGACAAAAGGGTGCGGATAACCGTAAGGTATCTCCGTGTATCATCGGGCCCGCCGCCTCTGGATGATACAAGGGTGCAGAATGACCAAACTTGGTCTCTGCTTGCCATCGGGCCCGCCGCCTCTGGATGACAAAAGGGTGCAGATAACCGTAAGGTGTCTCCGCGGGCTACCAGCTCTTGGGTCATGGCAACAAAAGGCGGTGTGGCCGACAAAAGCGAGGCTCTTGCTCCTACGTATCCCCCAACGAGGAACTCAGACCTACGTAGTTCTAGATAACTTGTGAGACTGGAAAAAGTCTCGGTGTTTTCTCCACTAAAATGCAAAGATGCTTTAGCAAAGAGACAAATATTCCAACTGATTTAGAGCAGCATATGCTTTTTTGAGTGAAAAACAATGCGTCTACCGGGGAAGGAGAGTCTGCTGATGAAATCTCCCATAACCATAAATGAGATTTTGGATGTTAGCATTTCGTTTCTAAATGACCATTTAGAGGAAACACTGGGTTCGACAAAAATAGAAGAAATCCACTCAAAGTGTATCAATTTCGCACAGGTAAGTGTTTCATCCTAATTCCGAACCATAGATATGTCATGACTTGACTTTGCAAATTATTTCCTATCAAATCAAAAATTACATGCGTGATCATGGATCAAATAGGACTTCCCTTGGGAATGGGTTCTTTTGGTGGTTTCTTCTTTCGGCTTTTTGTGTGTTTTTGGCTTTTGATTTTTCTGGCTTTTTCTTTTTCTGTTTTTTTGTTTAGTGCGGGGCGAGAAAAAAAAGTCACTAGCGCACGGGATTTTGGTTGGTAATCAAAGGGAGAAGACTATTTTAGGTCGTGGTTCCCTTTCCTTCTTTTTTCGTTCATTTGGTGACAATTCTGTATTGTTCAGATATTGTCCGGTCCAAAGACCTCTCTGCACATTTCTTCTGTTTTTTTTCCTTCGATCCCCGATCAGGGGCTTTCTTTCCTTCTTCTTCTTCTTCTTTTTTTTTTTTTTTTACTTTCTCCCATTCTTTGATTGGGAATTTTCTTTCTTTTCTTTTTGCTTTCTCCCACTCTTTGATTGGGAATTTCCTTTCTTTTCTTTTTTTGCTTTCTCTTTGATTGGAAATTTTCCTTCTTTTCTTTTTTGCTTCCGAGGGTAAGGATTGACATTCTCACCCTAGGTCAAGGTTTATGGTGAGTCAGGATTTTGGCTCAAGGTTTGTAGAATGGCTAGACATGATACATGTCGGGGTTTGGTTTGGTTCAAGGATAAAAGGGATGCCCCACATTATTTCCATGACACAAATGCAAAAATGATGATTTAGAAACTTTATGCAAAACTGGTCATGCATGCACCTATGCGGACACTCAAGTGTCAAATTTTTATGGTCATGTGATGCTAGGGCTCAGGATTCATTTCCTCTATTTTAGTCAACCCAATGTTTCCAAAATATGTTCTTTTATCAATTTGTGCATTCCTCCAAGTCATTTTGGGCGTCCGGGGAAATTTTCACAGCATTCACCCTTCAGGTGTAGACACGTTTTTTTCTTTCAAAAATCGGTTATGATCGATGAATGAATTTTTTTTAAAAGAAAAGTTGGAAATCGTCTCTTTTCAAAAGCATGTTGGTCTTTCAGCTCGACAACTTATTTTCTCTTTTTCCACCTTTTTCCTTACTTGCTTTCTTCTTTTCCTTTTTGTTCTCTTTTCCATTTCATTCATTTCATTTTCTCTTTTCTATTTTTATTTTTATCATGATTTTTTTTTGTTTTACACATATATTCTTTGGACGATGTTCCTAAACGAAGAACTCTACACGGCTCCAGAATTCCAAACATCATCAATAGTAATGATATATAAACACTAACGCAACAATCTAAACAAAAACGTATGCGCTGTACAAATGACAATCGAAACAACAAAAACAAACATTAGTCTCTCAAGTCAAAACAATAACATAGATTAAAAATGACAAAAGAAATATGAAAGAAAACATGAATCTGGGGATCTCCCAGTCACGTATCTCCACTCCCTCCCAAGAAGTCAAGCAAATCGGCCATCTCCTCATCCTCGTGGGCCTCTTCTCCGTCGCCGGGAGCTTCTGGGGGTGCCTCTCCTGCTTGGGCCTCGGGCCAATCTCCGGGCCATGCAACCTCTGCCCTGAACTGGTCTGGAGTAGGGCATGAAAAAGAAGCGAAGCCCTGGCTCTGCATGCTAAGGCTCATCTGGTACAGACAATCATGGGTCCGTACATGTGCTCGGTGGTTGGCCGCCTGCTGGCGAACCAAATGCCGTAAATACTGCTCCATGTCAAATGCCCCAGCCTGGCCAGCCTGATGAGGTGGTGGGGGCGCGCCCGCGGCCTGTGGAGCATCACCCTGAGCCTGTCTCTGGGTACAGTACTTCTCAATAAAAGCCCGGGTGATGGGCGGCCGAATCACCTTGGTAGGTGCAACGGGGACCCCGAACGACTGGCAGAGTCCTGTGATCAGTGCGGGGAATCCCAGGGCCCTGTTGGACTTATCTGGGTCCAAAGGGTGCCTAGTGGGCGCCATACCTGCAAAAATATAGTTGGCATCAGCGATCAACTGAGCCACATGGATGCTCATCCGTGTCAGGATGGCGTACACCAGCTGACACTTTGGCATGGGAAGGTCGGAATTATGATCGGTGGGCAGGATGTTGCTGAGGAGCAACGTCATCCATATCTGGGTCAGGGTGGTCATGTTGGTGCGCATGATTCGCACCCGCCTCCCTGCAGCAATCCGGGCAAAATCCTGCCCCGGTATACATAGCAGCTGGGCGATGGCCTCCTCATCGAACCCATCAGACCGGTTCCTCCTCTGACCATACTCACATTCCTGGCCCTCTTCCAACACCAACGGATATCCTAGGAGTTGGCCGATAGCGTCGGCATCAAACGGGATCCACTGACCCCTTACCCAGGATCTCATGTCACGCACGCCCTCCTCTGTTGGCCAAGCATTGGCATAAAACTCAAGGACTATTTCTGGATCAAACTTGGCCATGGGAGTAACCAGTGATGCCCACCGCCGGCGCCCTATTTCCTCCTGGAAATCAGTATACTCGTCGTCCCTGAGCTGGACGCGTCGCTCCCGGAGAAACGACCATCCCTTGATGGCCTCGAAGCGCTGCTGGTGTACAGCGCTCCTAAAGCGGTGACTGTCATACTCCGGAGCGGAACTAGTTCCTTCGGCTGCCTTGTCCTTCCTGGACCTCTTTGAGGCAAGCTTCCTCGGGGCCATTTCCTGCGAAGGCAAAAATTTGGAAAGTTAGTTTTACCAGTGGGACACTACTCTTAAAACAAAAATGGCGTACAACCTCCTCCCATAAATACAAACATCAATGTAAATTTAGAGCAAGCTTATGCGCATATTTCCTTACGAACGTTCACTTGCATAAGACATCCTATCAACTAAGAAAAATGCACCCATATACAATCAAGGTAGCTTCATTACCTAGATTATGTACTTCCAAGGTGTATTTGTTATTTACATCACACACGCCTCCTTGGCTGAATTTACATACATGCATACTCAAAGCATTTTGGGGTACCAAAAACTGCACATGCGCTCATCTTGGTATTTCTAATACCCATACATATACAAACTTCACGATGAATCTTGACTACCTACACAATAAGGTGCTACCTTTCATGCTTTTTTTCAAGTTTTTGCTACCTAAAGCCACATGCAAATTCAAGCATATTTTCCTTTGCTGACTAAAATTGTATTCAAATTAGAAGGTATATATTTTTTTGTAATATGTTTTCTTCACATAACATGCAACATATTTATATATATTTTTTGTGAGACATTTTGACTACCAAAAATTATATATACATACATCCAATTATTTTGCTATCATACCCAAAGTGTAAATTGCCAAAGGTATCTTGCTACCTATTCTAAACCTACACATTCATGACGAGCAAAATTCCTAAACATCTAGGCGTAGGGAAAATATTGTAGTGTGGCCCATAGCTGATTGCTGGCCAAGAAGGGTAACTTTACCCAATATGCACCTCCTTTTGTGTTCTTTTTGCATAAAATTTTAGTTTCTAGGCCTAGGATATATGTGGGGCAATTACTCTAGCCTTTTTCGGGAATGAATACATATTCCAAAAATAGAAAATATGTACAAACCAAAATGCCCCATGGGTTGTTTCCTTACAAAAGTCACGCGCTAATGCCATTGAGGCATTTCACCGAACACTTGGTGGGCGCGCGTTTAGGCGTCAATAGCAAGAGAACGGGGACAATGTGGCATGTCCCATTGTTTCAAAATGCATTATAGGCCTAGGGCCATCCCATACCAACCCCTAATTCAACCTAATCAAGCAAGAAAACAAACCAAAATTGCCCCATATATTTGAGCACACTCCCACAATTTAGAGCACCAAAAGGAGATCAACATACACCAATGAAAAGCTAGAAAGCTTAGGGATGGAACACTTACTTGGTGGTGATGAACAAAAGCGCAAAACGGAATCAAAAAATGCGAAAAAGGATGACCCTAGGGCTGCAAACTCGTCAAACCCGTGGGTATGGCTTTTGAAAGGGGGGAAAAGAAGTTTTTGAATGTAAAAACGCCCCCCCTTTCGTCATTCTTATAATTTGGTGCAGGGGTGGCTCGCCCAGGCGAGCTAACCTACATTTTTTTTTTTTTGAGGGGAACATTAACCATGTCCCCTCCCTTCTCATGGATTAGCATCTTGCCTAACTTGAACTTACTTAGGTTAGAATTAGGCGTTGATTACTTATTCTTACAAATAGTAAAAGAAAGCTGCAAAATACAAAGGATACGGGGCTGCCTCGCAGCGACATTCTCTGCTTATCTCGCGCAGAGAAGGGGCAACGATCGGTCGGTCGTGACCCCATCCCTACTTGCATCCGTCCTTAAGTACCTGCAAGTAATAAACAACCAGGTATGGCCAATCTTGACAGCGTCATTATCTTACCTTGATTGGTTTCTGCCGTTCATGTTTTGTCTCTACCCCCAGAAGGTAGCCTAAGATGATCCTGCCCCTGTTTTTTTTTACCACAACAATATGCATGCGTATGCGTATGTATGAATGTTTTCAAACGCAGCAAATTTAGGGAAAGTTGGTTCAGGTTCAATTCTAATTAAGCGCTTGGGGGATCCCATGAACTGAGCGGAAGGGCTCAGGTGATCACAGATTAACGCAAGGTGTGAAACTAACGTGAGGACTAAAAGCCTCGAATCCACGTTCATTTCTTTGAAAGATTGTAACGAGAGATACAACAGACAGGAAATCCCTGGGGGAAATCCAGAAAACGCATAAAGATAAAGAACATGCAGCGACATCCTTAATTGCCCCAGCTTCTAAGCATAATATTGTTTGACGACATCAGAGTTCACGGGTGAAGGTAGCTCTTCGCCATCCATGTTGGTAAGCACCAGGGCTCCTCCGGAAAAAGCCCTCTTCACAACAAAAGGCCCTTCGTAGTTCGGGGCCCATTTCCCTCGATGGTCCTTGACAGCATGGGACATTTTCTTTAGCACAAGGTCTCCCTCATGGAACTTGCGTAAGCGTACTTTCTTGTCGAATGCACTCTTCATTCTTTGCTGGTATAAGCGCCCATGACTCATGGCCGTTAAGCGCTTACCCTCAATGAGGTTGAGCTGATCGTAGCGTGTTTGAGCCCACTCTGATTCCTTTAATCCGGATTCTGCCAAGATCCTTAATGACGGGACTTCTACCTCAAACGGTAACACAGCCTCCATCCCATATACCAATGAGAACGGCGTTGCCCCAGTTGACGTTCGCACTGAAGTCCGGTAACCGTGTAACGCGAATGGGAGCATCTCGTGCCAATCCTTGTATGACACAGTCATCTTTTGGATAATCTTTTTGATATTCTTATTGGCCGCTTCCACGGCTCCATTCATCTTTGGCCGGTAGGGCGTGGAATTGTGATGCTGGATTTTAAACTCCTCGCACATTTCCGCCATCATCTTATTATTCAGGTTGGTGCCGTTGTCCGTGATAATCTTCCTTGGCAAACCATATCGGCAGATGATCTCTTTCTTAATGAACCTGACCACCACATTCCTCGTGACATTGGTATATGAAGCCGCCTCGACCCACTTGGTGAAATAATCTATCGCTACGAGGATGAAGCGATGACCATTCGAGGCCTTGGGCTCGATGGCCCCGATGACATCTATTCCCCACATGGAGAAAGGCCAAGGGGCGGACATGACATTCAGAGGGTGTGGTGGGGCATTGACATTATCTTTGAATGCTTGACATTTGTGGCATTTCCTCACATGGACACAACAATCACTTTCCATGGTAAGCCAGTAATAACCTGCTCTTAGGATCTTCCTGGCCATAGCATGTCCGTTGGCGTGCGTTCCAAATGAGCCCTCATGGACTTCTTCGATCATGTGATTTGCCTCTTTGGCATCCACACACCGCAGGAGTGTCATGTCGTGATTTCTTTTATACAGTATGTTTCCGCTCATGAAGAAACCGGTTGCCAACCTCCTCAATGTCCTTTTATCGTTGTCGGCAATCTCTGGCGGGTATTCTTTGCTTACGACATATCGCTTGATGTCGAAATACCAAGGCTTTCCGTCCCGTTCCTCTTCCACTTGGCAACAATGTGCGGGTTTGCCACGGCACCAAAATTCAATGTAGGGTAGATCCCCGTGCGGTGTTAGCTGGAACATAGACGCCAACGTAGCAAGTGCATCCGCCATTTGATTTTCCTCGCGGGGAACATGATGGAAGGAGATCTCATCGAAAGTCTTAGCCAATTCCTTGATATAGGCTTTGTAGGGTATCAGCTTGGGATCTCTAGTTTCCCATTCCCCTCTCAGCTGATGGATTACCAACGCTGAGTCGCCGTACACCTTGAGTAGTTTGACATTGGAGTCAATTGCTGCCTGGACGGCTAGGGCACATGCTTCATATTCGGCCATGTTGTTGGTGCAGTCGAATCCTAGCCTGGCTGTGAAAGGTACACATTGATTGTCCGGAGAGACCAACACCGCCCCAACGCCATGACCTAGAATGTTTGACGCTCCGTCAAACCATACAGTCCATTTGTCCCGATCTTCGTCCAACTTTTCCTCGAACAAGGCCATGATGTCCTCATCCGGGAATTCCGGATGCATGGGCTGGTAGTCGTTAAGAGGCTGTTGAGCCAAATAATCTGCCAAAGCGCTTCCTTTTATCGCCTTTTGGGTGACGTAGACTATATCAAACTCAGATAGCAAGACTTGCCACCGGGCGATTCGTCCTGTGAGAGCTGGCTTTTCAAAGATGTACTTAACCGGGTCCATTTTGGATATCAACCAGGTAGTATGGCTCAGCATGTACTGCCTTAGGCGATGGGATGCCCATACTAAAGCACAACACGTTCTTTCGAGCAAGGAGTAATTCATCTCACAAGTCGTGAACTTCTTACTTAGGTAGTAAACAGCGCGCTCTTTCTTCCCGGATTCGTCATGTTGCCCCAGCATACACCCCATTGACTCGTCCAAGATTGTCATGTACAAAATGAGAGGCCTTCCAGGTACTGGTGGCATAAGCACGGGAGGATTCATTAGGCACTTTTTGATCCTTCCAAAAGCCTCTTGGCAATCCTCATTCCACCGATCAGTTTGGTTTTTGCGCAAGAGTTTAAACAACGGCTCACAAATGGCGGTGAGCTGCGATATGAATCTGGCAATATAATTCAAGCGCCCCAGGAAACCTCGGACTTGCCTCTCTGTACGGGGTTCTGGCATCTCAAGGATAGCCTTCACTTTTTCGGGGTCTACCTCTATCCCTTTCTGGCTTACAATGAAACCAAGCAATTTCCCTGATTTGACCCCGAAGGTACACTTAGCGGGGTTCAACCTTAATTGATATTTTTTAAGCCTTTCGAACAATTTCCGCAGGTTGACAAGGTGTTCTTCCTCGGATTTAGATCTAGCAATTATGTCGTCCACGTAGACCTCGATCTCTTGATGCATCATATCATGGAACAAAGCTACCATGGCCCGTTGATAAGTTGCCCCGGCATTCTTGAGTCCAAAGGACATCACCTTGTAACAGAACGTTCCCCACAGGGTGACGAAAGTAGTCTTTTCCATATCCTCGGGCGCCATCTTTATCTGATTGTAACCAGAGAAACCGTCCATGAAGGAAAATAAAGCGAAATTGGCCGTGTTATCCACGAGGATATCGATGTGTGGTAAAGGAAAATTGTCCTTGGGACTGGCCCGATTCAGGTCCCGATAATCCACACACATTCGTACTTTTCCATCTTTCTTAGGAACTGGTACGATGTTGGCAACCCATTCTGGATACCGAGCGACGGCCAGAAATCCAGCGTCAAATTGCTTCTTCACTTCTTCTTTTATTTTCAAGGAGGTTTCGGGCTTCATCCTTCTCAGTTTCTGTTTTACCGGGGAACACTCGGGATTTAGAGGTAATCGATGCTGTACAATGTCAGAACTCAAACCGGGCATATCTTGGTATGACCAAGCAAAGATGTCTTGGTAGTCTTTTAGCAGGATTATTAATTCTTCACGGATAGGTGCGGTAATACCTGTACCTATCTTTACTTCCCTCTTTCCACTGCCAATTCCTAAGTCTACTAGCTCTGTTTCTTCTTGATGAGGCCCCGTTTCTTGGTCCTCATGGGCGACCATTCTTTCTAGTTCTGGGGGAAGTCCCACATCCTCATTTCCTTCATCTTCCGTTTGATTCATTTCTCGCTCGAAGTCGATAGGCGGGTCCCAGGTATTAGTACCTTCGGGGGACTCGTCATCGGATCTGCCGTTTCAGAAAAAGAAGTAAACATGCAAATGAATGAGAATGGGTAGAGACCAGGAACAGATGAAGAAAGATCCTTGTATTATAAATTCAAAAACAAAAGACACAAAGCCTTAACAAAAGGAAAAACTCTAAAGCCTAGGCCCAACTATAGAGCTTTTAAAACCGTAAAGGTTTACATTATGCTCGTTGCGTAAATGCCGGGGCATTCCTCCACTCGCCAATTTCCCAGCTGGAAATCAGGAGGGCATGGTCGTACTAAATCCAAAGTACTCGGAACATCATCTTCGCATATCGCGAACACTTGACCTTTGTCTCCCAGACCCGCGCTTATAAAGCTTCTACTTATGTGGCAGGGCGGGCTTCCTTCACTTTCTTGTCTCCAACGCGAGCTTTGACCACTGTTCTTCCTTCCCGCGATGCTTCTTTTCATGTTCGCCTGAGTGGGCTTATAGCCTAAACCATACTTCCCACGATTTCCTTGGGTATTTATGAGGCTAGTTATGCCGCCGTTGTTTTTGCCTAAACCCATCCCGGGTTCATAACCGTTCCCCAACATAACTCGGGCCATCATTACCGCTGCATCGGACAGACAAGGCTGCCCAAAGAGGGAGTTCACGGAGGAAATGCTGACCACCTCAAAAGACTGGAAAGCAATTTCTAACGATTCTTCTGCGACTTCCACATAAGGCATGGAGGATGGGCAGCTTACCAAGATATCTTCCTCGCCTGACACGATGACCAAGTGCCCCTCCACTACGAATTTCAGCTTTTGGTGGAGTGTAGAAGGCACAACTCCCACTGAGTGAATCCACGGGCGCCCCAACAGGCAGCTGTAGGGGGGGTTAATATCCATTATTTGGAAGGTGACTTGACAGGTGTGAGGGCCTATTTGTACTGGGAGATCGATCTCTCCCCTAACCTCTCGGCGAGTGCCGTCGAAGGCCCGAACCACCATTGAACTTGGTTTTAAGTGGGAAGCATTGAATGGTAACTTCTCCAAAGTGCTCTTAGGCATCACGTTTAAACTGGAACCATTATCGATGAGCACCTTGGCTACGATATGGTCCATACACTTGACTGATACGTGTAAAGCCTTATTATGCCCTCTCCCCTCGGCGGGGATTTCTTCTTCGGCGAAGGCAAGATAGTTGTTGGCAGTGATATTGTTGACCAGCCCTCCGAAACCTTCTACCGAGATATCTTGGGCCACGTGAGCCTCGTTCAGCACTTTTACTAGCAGAGCCCGATGAGGCTCGGAGCTCATAAGTAACTCCAACAGCGAGACCCTAGCTGGGGTTTTGTTGAGCTGTTCGATAACCTTGAATTCGCTCTGCTGAATTATCCGAAGGAACTCGCTGGCTTCCTCTAGCGACACCTCCTTTCTACCATCCTTTTTCTCCGGGGGCCCCTTTGCTGGAATATCTTTATTCGAAGCGTGGGGTGCTTCGCCATCTTGCTCTTCCACCACTTTTCCTTTTCCCTTGACGTCGGCGGGTTGGACTGGTAGGTCCGGAGGTGCGAACACACGACCACTACGGGTCACACCACTCAGTCCCGTGATATTTGTTACTTTAGCTGACAGCGAGCTGACATCAGTGACTTCTTCTTCCTTCTTCCCCGGAGGTGTATATCTCCACAGGACCGCGTGGCTATTTTGGTACGGGAAAGGAACAGGTTTGGCTATTAAAGGGTGTCCGGGCTTTTGCGAAGCTGCGCTTTTAGTGAAGTATATCACCAAGGGTTTGGGCTTCACAATACCGCTCCCCTCCGTAGATTGCATGCATATATGCTGCTCTTCTTTTCCTTCAATGCCGACTTCCAGTCGACCTTGATCTATCATCCGCTGTAATAATTCCTCTACTTCCAAACACGTCTCCATGTCATGCATCTCGCCGGAGTGTAGCAGACAGGAATCCTCCTTACACCCACTATGGGGAATCACACCTCCTTTTTGTAGGGCCTCAAAGATAAACCTCCTAGGGGTTGCCACATCCCTTAAAGGTTTAGACCTGTGCGGCCTATCGGACTCAACTGCATGAACCGCTCCCCCTCCATGATTGGCGAGCGGGTTGGTTCTCACATTGGGCCGATCCTCTTGGAAAGTCAGCCATCCGGCATCCATTAAATGTTGGACCTTGTATTTAAGGGCCAAGCATTTCTCGACGGAATGCCCCGGGACACCCCCATGGTACTTGCAAGTTGCGTTAGGGTCATACCACTTCGGGAAAGGGGGTTCGAGGACCCTTCCGGGAGTTACCACGGCCAAATGATTGGCGATGAGGGATGGTAGAAGATCTTCGTACGTCATTGGGAGCGGGGTGAATTCCGGCAATGGCCTCGGAGGGAAGTTCCTTGTCGTGTTGGAATTACCGGCCGGTCGAGTCGTGTTCGGAGTTGGAACTTGGGGAGCTTCCCTCTGGGTGGGTGCCTTAGGCTGCACGGGTGTTGAACTAGAGGCGTTCCCAGCATGAGCCGAGAAGCTTGGGTGATGTTGCGCGTACTGATGGGTACCATGAGGTGTTTGCTGGGGTTTAACCCACGCGGGTGTTGAAGAGACGGCATGGGCATCTCCTTCCTTCCTTTTTGCCCCTGTTGCCCCGATTCTTTTGGCATTCGCGTTTGTGGAGGAAACGTAATCAAACTTTCCTCTTTTCAATCCAACCTCGATTCTTTCCCCGGCAAACACCAGATCCGCAAAGCTGGACGACATGTAACCCACTAGCTTCTCATAGTAGAACACTGGCAGAGTGTCTACCATCATGGTGATCATCTCTCTCTCAACCATGGGAGGAGCTACTTGTGCCGCCAAATCCCTCCATCGCTGCGCATATTCTTTAAAGGTCTCACCTTCTTTCTTGAACATATTCTGCAGTTGAGTACGGTCAGGAGCCATATCAGAATTGTACTGATACTGCCTTAGGAAGGCGGTAATTAGATCCTTCCAAGTACGGATACGGGAAGCTTCCAAATTAGTGTACCACACTACCGCAGCTCCGGCCAAGCTATCCTGAAAGAAGTGTATCAACAGCTTTTCATCTTTAGAGTGGGCGCCCATCTTACGGCAGTACATTTTGAGATGGTTTTTGGGACAAGTCGTCCCTTTATACTTGTCGAAGTCCGGCACTTTGAACTTCGGGGGAATAACAACATCGGGTACTAAGCAAAGATCCGTCATGTCTGCAAACGGATAGTCCCCAAATCCTTCCACAGCCCTCAATCTTTCTTCAAGGAGATCGAGCTTCCTCCTTTCTTCAGTTGTCGGGGGCGGCCCTTCCATGGACAAAACTATTGGCGAAGCTGCGATGTTGGGTTGAGGCAACGTGCCTGGTGCCGGCCCTTCGGGGATCGGGGGATAGAACTCGACATCCCTTCGAGCATAATCTTGAGGGTCTTTATGGACTTCGTCGGGCTGCTGAGGAGGCTCTTTTTCATGGACGGGAGAGGCAATGTGGCCCGCATCTTCTTGCAAGACGGGTGGTGAATAGTTGGGCGGCAATCCATAAGGGTAAGCCGCTCGGTTGTATCCCAAGTGAGGGCTGCCATCGTGCCCCAGTGTGTCCCTTCCCCGTCCTACTATGTTTGAGGGAGGATGGTGCGCAGTTGCCAAGAGAGTCGGGTCTGCTTCGGCAGCCGAACTGACAGCGGCGGCGGTGGCCGCGTTCTTCTCTATGAGCTGCTTCATACTTAACATGGCCTCCATCATGGAGGCCATTTGTTCTTTCAGAGCCGACATGTCGGCTTTCATCTGTTCCTGCGTCTCCTCTTGATCACCCATCGTTCTAGATTTGGATCTGGTGCGATAGGGATCCCTTGCGGCGCGTTTAGTTATGGTGTTTTTCCCTAAAAAACCAAACGTGAGGAGTGGGTAAAGAAAGAAAATGCATGCTAGAGATGAAATGTAGGAGTGATTTGATTTGCACAAGCTTTTTGGAGTAGAAACATGGGACCAACTCATTTTATTTCAAAAAGGAAGTCGTATCCAGTCAAGGTCTGAGAGACCATACAAGTTTCCTAACGATTTCTAATTATGTGGGCCATTAAGTCTATCATATGCTGACAATAGCCAAGAAGCCCATGAATCTCTTCGGGGGTGGAGTAGGTGTTTGCCATCGCCTTGGCCTTGGCTAACAAGCGGGGAAGTTCTTGACTCCCATTCAAGGTAAGAGCAAACTGGTCCATCCACATGGTTGCCTCTTGGTGTAAAGAGTCGATCACCCTTCCTCTAGCCTCTTTTTCCGCATATACTTGAGCATACTCATCCACGATTCTATGCTCGTGGGCCGTGGCTAGACCTAACTCTTCTTGGTACTTGGCGATGATAGCTAGCATGTTGGTCTCCGTCTCGCATAAACGCTGAGACAAGCTTCTTTTGGACCTTGAACAAGCAATTAACTCCTCTTTCAGAACCATGCTACGTGCTCGCGACTGGTCTCTTTCTTCCCTCCGCAACTTGAGTTCACTATTGCTACCCCATAGAGCTCCGCGAAATTTGTTCCAGCCATACTCTTCCTTGCGAGCCCTCTTGGTCTCTTGTTCAAGGGCTCTTGCGGTAATTGCATTCTCTTCCCGTAACCCGGCACACTCCTTCCGAACGTGTGTAGCGGCCAACTTGATCTTCTCCTTGGCCAGTTTTGCCTTTCCTAATTCGCTTTTGAGAGCTTGGACTTCTTCGTCCTCTTCCGGTGCTTCAAAACTCTCTTCGCTGACGACTTTTAACTTGGCGAGCCAATCTAAACCTCGTATATGAACTTTCAGCCATTCGTGGTACCCACCAATGATGCCATTACGAATGCCTCTAAGCTCTTGATCTTTCCTTAACGGGGTTTCCCATGCCTTATGGATTCTTTGTATAGTCTTGGAACTTTGTGCACCGAGATCCCTCACAAGGAAAGGAGACATGCTTTCTTCCGTCGGTGCTCCCCTCATGGGGTACCCTAGTTGTCTTATAGCGAGCGTGGGATTGTAGTTAATACAACCCCTCGTTCCTACCAGCGGAATGTTTGGGTATCCTCCACATGAGAAAAGGACTCCATCTTTTCCTTCCTTCCATCGGGGGAACCAACTGATTGTTCTACCTCCTATTCCGGCCAAGAGCTGGTCCCAATCTATTCTCCTCTTTTCAGTACACGAGCGATGGCTCAGGAGCGGACATGGATGTCTTGTGTCTTGTCGGAACAAGTGCGAAACCAACCAAACACAGAGGGCGGGTAAGCAACAGATGATCCGTGCGCTACTCTTTTCGCACCTTCGGTCAAATGTGTCCAATAGATCTGCCAAGACAGCTACCACCGGACTTTCCTTGCTATGGTGGTAGGCAAGGAAAGCGTCGATTGCTGCTAGGTCTACCAAACCATCCACGTTTGGAAAGAGGACGACCCCAAAAATTAGCAAAGCTAACACATCCATAAACGGGACCCAGTCTCCTTGATTGGCCATACCCCTCGCCTTGTCTTCTAGGTACCTCTGTGGTAGGCCCGCTATGCCGTTCCGAGTCTGTTTTATGCGGTCCAAACCTCTTGCTGAATCCTTGACCATAGTTGCAATTCTGCTCAAAGAGGGGAGACACCCGGAGGAAAGATATGGTTTTCTTCCCCCGAGAGGACATCCTAGAATTTCCTCAAATTCTTCAATGGTTGGTACTAATTGGAAGTCTCCGAATGTGAAGCACCTCAAAGGCTGGTCGTAGTATTGGGTAAGTGATACAATGGCTTCTATGGACACCTCTACTATGGTTAACTCTAAGATCTTTCCGTAAGTCTTGCGGAAGGCTTGCATTTGGAGGGGTTCCATCAACCGCCCTAATTCCTTGATGTTGGTGGTATCTAGGCTTTTGACCTTGACTTGGTAGAACCTCTTGCCGGTTTGATTTGTTCCCATGCTTACTAAAGTGAGACAAAAGCTGGTGCAAATCAAAACTCCGATGTCTCATGGGTGGGATGGATGAATGCATGATGGAATGCATATGACATAGATGCAATCTAGGAATGCGGGGGTCCGGGGAATTTGTCCCCTTCTTAGATACGACGTCTAGGGGTAGCGAAATGCCCTAACGCACGTTTTTAAGAAGGCGACACGGACCCTCCGTTGGTTTGTTTACAGTAGGGATCAAGACAGAACCCATATGCAATGCCTATGCAAAAGACACAATGCGGGAATGTGTACAGTATGACAATATTTACCGAACATAAGCAAAAGGGTATATGATACTCATGCATGGCAGTGTGAAAAATGGCACGCAGCGTGTTTGCTTCGTGCCCCTATTTAAGGGACCTATAAGGGAGAGAACTAACTAGGCTTTTAGCAATAACCCCCAAGGTAGTTATATCTCTCTTGATGGTTTCTAGAGGTATCATCCCCTTTGAAGAACATATTGTAGCAGTAGGGACTACTAGCAACAATAGGTTTTCAAAGAGAAAAGCTCTAGATGAGGGTTCACTGTAATCAAGCAAGTCGGAGACCTAGCATGATCACAGATTCACCTCCACTCCTTATGCTCCCATGAACCCGGGTATAGGGCCCTTTTTCACTCACAGTGTGTGCCAATAGTGTTGGTGTTTGTGTGCATCAAATGAATAAATATTTACTTCATGCATACATTTAAAACGCACTAAAAGCAACAAAGAGTTTATATACACAAGAACATAATGAAAGGAAACCAACAAAGGGGTAAGTCACGGTAAAACATTGCACAAAATGAAATGGCCTAACTCTCTAAAAACATGTCCCCAGTGGAGTCGCCAACTGTCGCAACCTACCCTTCGGCGGGAGGGCGACGCGAGACTCGCGGGATGCGTGTTCCACGAAAGGAATACGCGCGGAGTCGCCACCAACGTTTATTCGAGGAAAACGTCGGAAAAACCGGAAAAGACGCGATCTACGAACTTTTAAGTGAAAGGTTCGGGAGTTGTATTTACGCACGGGGAAGGTATTAGCACCCCACACGTCCGTCCCAAGGGACGGCAGCCTTTAATCGAATGTGCAAACATGACTTTGATTTTTACATTCCCTTTTATGTCCTTATATCCTTTATACCCTTTTTATATTTTTCTCTTTTTTGTGGTCGACAAGGGTGTTTCCCTTTGCTCCTACGTATTCCTCAATTTGTGATGAGGAAATCAGACCTACGTAGTTCTTTCTTATCAAGTGATTCTTTTTTACTTAAGTGGTGATCATTTTAAGGCGTTGGACCTTAAAAATGATCCATTTTACTTAGTGAGAAAATGAGATGACAAACTTCAAAAGCCTATTTTTATGGACGAGCTTGACTAGTCGAGTTGATTTTAGCCTTAGTTTCACTTTAGTTATTAATCAATTCGATTAAGAATGAGAAATCCCAAAGAGAAAAAACGTCCGATTGATTTTCCGCTTTATTTTACTAAAAGATGTTTTTTTTATTATTATATTATTTTTTACCTCTTTTTGATTTCCAACGTGGTTACGGCACGACCGAACGGTCGGAATTCATTTTAACCGAAGTTAACGGATAATACAATTCAAACGTTCGGTGGAAATTGATTTTATTTTTAAGTTAAGCGAGAAATGACTTAAGTAAAATGGCTTAAGCACGTCAACAGGGGGTATAAAAAGTAAACAAAACGAGAATAAAAATGCACGAAACACAATGTGGACCACCATGGGTGCATAGAATGAATCGAAAAGCCTGGTTCGAGGTACTTACCCGTTGAAGATCAAAGAACGATGAAGAACGAATGAAGAATGTCGAAGAACGGTTGAAACCTTTGCGAAATTCCTCACGGAAAATGTTACGGAAACGTTTCGGAAGCGCCTCGGCTTAGATTTTCTTCACGGAAACAATTTTTCCAAGCAAATTCGAAAGAGAGAGAAGTGCCAAAGGGGTTGAACCCCTTTCTTCTTCACTTCCTCCCCTATTTATAGCAAAATAGGGGAGGTGGTTGCCGCCCAGCTCGCCCAGGCGAGCCAGGTTGCTTCCTCCAGAAGCAACAGCCTTCTGGAGGAATATTCTGGAGGGCCCAAGTGGGCCTGGGTGCTATTTGCACCCCCATTTTTACTAAGTACACCCCCCCTCTGCTTTTTTGGTGATTCTTTTTCCGTAAAGTCACGGAAACTTACGAATTCCGTAACGATACTTGTTTTCTTTCCGTAATGTTACGGAACCTTGCGGATTACATAATCATCCCCTTTTTGACTTACGGAATGTTACGAAACCTCACTTAATTATGCAACGATGCTTCCATTTGATTTCCGGTGTGACACGGAAACTCACGGATTGTGCACCTATATTTTTTTTGGTTTTCCGGCATGTCCTGGAATTTCACAAATTGCCTAATGATGGGTGTCAAGCACCTCACAAGGACCAAAGAAAGGTCGCATGTCATCAAGCAAAGGTCCCCGGACGAAATTAGGGTATGACATAAGGTAACCTACATCACCGGCCTCAGTGGTGTAACCCGCAGTGGTCGGGTGTTCGCTTCCCCTCGCCCGGCGGAATTGCCCTCTAAAGGGAAAGCGCCCATGGTCCAAGAGCCCACAGATATAGCCACCCCCTCGAAAGAAGTAGATCCTCCAGTGGTAAGAGGGGCCAAAAAGAAAGAAGGACTTCAAGGAAAAACAGTGACCTTGGAAGAGGCCCATGAATTCCTCCGCCTCATCCAACAAAGCGAGTTTAAGGTAGTCGAACAACTGAATAAAACTCCAGCAAGGATTTCTTTGCTTGAACTACTCATAAACTCCGAGCCTCATTGTGCGCTGTTGATAAAGGTCTTTAACGATGCCGACGTAGCACATGATATCTCAGTGGAGGGTTTCGAAGGCATCGTTAATCATATAACCACCAACAATTATATCGCGTTTGCGGAAGAAGAGATTCCCATTGAGGGAAGAGGACACAACAAAGCTCTACATGTGTCGGTGAGATGTATGGACCACGTTGTCGCAAAGGTACTTATCGACAATGGGTCGAGTTTAAATGTAATGCCAAAGACCACTTTGGAAAAGCTTCCTTTTAGTGCGTCACGTTTAAAACCGAGCTCGATGGTGGTGTGAGCCTTTGATGGTACTCGGCGGGAAGTGATGGGGGAAATCGATATTCCCATTCAGATAGGCCCCCACACTTGCAATGTGGTGTTTCAAGTAATGGATATAAATCCCGCCTATAGCTTCCTCTTGGGAAGACCGTGGATTCATGCCCTGGGAGTGGTCCCTTCAGCGCTTCACCAGAAATTGAAGTTCGCAGTGGGTGGACTTTTAGTGATAGTGTCGGGTGAAGAGGACATGTTAGTGAGCCGCCCCTCCTCCGCACCATACGTAGAATCGGCGAAAGAATCATTGGAAATGGCTTTCCAATCTTTTGAGGTGGTGAGCTGCGCCTCTGTGGAACCAAGTCCGTCGCTACCTTCTCTCTCCAAAGCGGCCATAATGGTGGCACGTGTTATGCTCAGGAACGGATTTGAGCCCGGAATGGGTCCAGGCAAGGACTGCCTCGGGAATGCCGACGTGGTCGATATCAAGGGAAATCCATACAAGTATGGATTAGGGTACGAACCCGGGATGCCGGGGAGGAGGAATGTGCCGTCAAGATTTCGGGCGGATAGGGTATGGCCCAACCGTATTAGCCAGTGTTTCACCAGCGCTGGAATGGTGTGCGAGGAGGAGGTGGCCGCAATAGAAGAGGAGTTCCCTCAAGACCCACCAAGTTTTGTGCAACCATGCCACCCCGATTCCCAAGTGGGGAACTGGCGCGTGATAAGCCAATCATAAGTCTATACCGCTGATTCAATGTAATTAGAGCCTATAGATTTCCTTTCTCTTTTGTTTTGTGAAGCCTACCTTATTAAATAAACAAAGAGATCTTGTTTCATCTGTTCTTGCGGTGCCGCCTTTTTCTCATATCATTTTGCATGTTTTTGTTTGTTTTATCTTGTTTGGTATAGATATGAGGGTCGATTCTTTGAGGATCCTAAAAACGAGGGTTTGACAATCAATTTCGATCGAGATATAAGCCAAACGATAAACGAGGAAGAGGAAGAGGACGTCCTGTCGCCAGAGTTGGAGAGGTTGGTCGCTCAGGAAGAACGTGAAATGAAGCCTCACCAAGAAGAAACCGAATTGGTAAACTTTGGGACCACGGAGGAAAAGAAAGAAGTAAAGGTAGGAACCGGTATGACCGCGCCTATCCGCCAAGGCTTGATAACCCTTCTTGAAGAGTATCAAGATGTCTTTGCGTGGTCATATCAAGACATGCCTGGTCTGGATTCCGACATTGTGCAGCATAAGTTGCCTTCGAATCCTAGGTCCTCCCCGGTTAAGCAAAAGTTACGAAGAATGAAACCCGAGATGTCTTTAAAAATTAAAGAAGAAGTAAGGAAGCAGTTTGATGCAGGTTTCTTAGCTGTGGCGCGGTACCCGGAGTGGGTGGCATACATTGTCCCAGTCCCGAAAAAGGACGGCAAGGTTCGAATGTGTGTAGACTACCGGGACTTGAACCGAGCCAGTCCTAAAGACAATTTTCCCCTGCCACACATTGATATATTAGTGGATAATACAGCCAAATTCGCCCTTTTCTCTTTTATGGATGGTTTCTCGGGGTATAATCAAATAAAGATGGCACCCGAGGATGTAGAGAAGACCACTTTCGTCACCCTATGGGGGACATTCTACTATAAAGTGATGGCCTTCGGGTTGAAAAACGCTAGGGCAACCTATCAGCGTGCCATGGTGGCGTTGTTCCATGATATGATGCATAAGGAAATAGAGGTCTACGTAGATGACATGATTGCCAAGTCTCGGACTGAGGACGAGCACCTTGTCAATCTGCGTAAGCTGTTTGGAAGGTTGCGGAAATACCAATTAAAACTAAACCCAACCAAATGCACCTTTGGGGTGAAGTCGGGGAAGCTGCTAGGATTTATCGTAAGTCAGAAAGGGATAGAGATAGATCTCGAGAAAGTAAAGGCCATCCTTGAAATGCCAGAACCGCGCACGGAGAAGCAGGTTCGGGGGTTTTTAGGCAGGTTGAATTATATCGCGAGATTTATCTCGCAACTCACCCCTACCTGTGAGCCCATTTTTAAGCTGTTACGTAAGAACCAAGCGGTCCTATGGAACAGTGACTGCCAAGAGGCCTTCGAGAAGATCAAACAGAGTCTCGCGAATCCCCCGGTGCTCATGCCACCTGTAACAGGAAGACCTCTTTTCTTGTACATGACCGTGTTGGACGAGTCTATGGGGTGCGTGTTGGGTCAGCATGATGATTCTGGGAAAAAGGAACAAGCCATCTACTATATGAGCAAGAAGTTTACCGCATGTGAGATGAATTACTCAATGCTGGAAAGGACGTGTTGTGCTCTGGTATGGGCATCACATCGGCTTAGGCAGTACATGCTCAGCCATACTACGTGGCTTATTTCCAAAATGGATCCCGTGAAATACATCTTTGAAAAACTGGCCCTCACGGGACGAATCGCTAGGTGGCAGGTACTATTATCTGAATTCGATATCATTTATGTCACCCAAAAAGCGGTAAAGGGAAGTGCCTTAGCAGATTATTTGGCCCAGCAACCCCTCCAGGATTATCGGCCGATGCACCCCGAGTTCCCAGATGAAGATATCATGGCCCTCTTTGAAGAGAAGCGGATGCACGAGGACATTGACAAATGGATGGTTTGCTTCGATGGGGCATCTAATGCTTTGGGCCATGGAGTAGGGGTAGTCCTTGTATCCCCGGATGATCAGTGTATTCCTTTCACGGCTAGGCTAGGTTTTGATTGTACCAACAATATGGCCGAGTACGAAGCATGCGCCCTCGGGGTTCAGGCGGCCATTGATTTTGATGTAAAATTACTCAAGGTGTATGGAGACTCAGCTTTGGTGATACGCCAGTTGAAAGGAGAATGGGAAACTAGGGATCCGAAGTTGATACCCTATCAAACTCACATCTTGAGGTTAGCCAAGTACTTTGACGACATTTCCTTCCACCACATACCTCGGGAAGAGAATCAAATGGCTGATGCATTAGCCACCCTGGCATCCATGTTTCAACTTGCCCCACACGGGGATCTGCCGTACATCGAATTCAAATCTCAAGGCAGGCCGGCATATTGTTATGCAATAGAGGAAGAGCGGGATGGGAAACATTGGTATTTCGACATCAAGCAGTATGTCGAGAACAAGGAATACCCACCAGGGATTTCTGACAATGACAAAAGGACGTTGAGGAGATTGGCTACTGGTTTCTTTGTAAGTGGTACCATCCTGTACAAACGAAACCACGACATGACTCTCCTACGATGCGTAGATGCCAAAGAGGCGAACTTCATGATTGAGGAGATCCACGAGGGTTCCTTTGGGGCACATGCCAATGGGCATGCTATGGCCAGAAAAATTCTTAGGGCCGGTTATTACTGGCTCACCATGGAGAGTGATTGTTGTGCCCATGTAAGGAAATGTCATAAGTGTCAAGCATACGCGGACAATGTCAATGTTCCGCCACATCCTCTGAATGTTATGTCCGCCCCTTGGCCTTTTTCCATGTGGGGAATAGATGTCATTGGGGCCATCGAACCCAAAGCATCGAATGGTCACCGCTTCATTCTTGTGGCGATAGATTACTTCACCAAATGGGTCGAAGCAGCTTCTTATACTAATGTCACAAGGAATGTGGTAGTTAGATTCATAAAGAAGGAGTTGATTTGTCGATACGGACTCCCCAGGAAGATCATTACTGACAATGGCACCAATCTGAACAATAAGATGATGTAGGAGATGTGTGAAGACTTCAAGATCCAGCATCATAACTCTACCCCTTATCGGCCAAAGATGAATGGGGCTGTAGAGGCCGCGAATAAGAATATTAAGAAGATTGTTCAAAAGATGACAGTGTCATACAAAGATTGGCATGAGATGTTGCCTTTCGCCCTACACGGATACAGAACCTCGGTGAGAACTTCTAATGGGGCAACGCCGTATTCCTTGGTTTATGGGATAGAGGCAGTACTCCCATTTGAGGTAGAGGTTCCTTCTCAGAGGATAATGGCGGAGTCAGGCCTAGAAGAGTCAGAATGGGCTCAAGCACGCTACGACCAACTTAACCTTATTGAAGGTAAGCGTTTGGCCGCCATGAGCCATGGGCGTTTGTATCAACGAAGGATAAAGAACGCATTCGACAAGAAGGTACGCCCGCGCAAGTTCAACGAGGGGGACCTCATGCTGAAGAAGATGTCCCACGCTGTTAAAGATAATCGAGGCAAGTGGGCTCCGAATTATGAAGGACCATTCGTGGTGAAAAGAGCTTTTTCTGGGGGTGCTCTGATACTCACCCACATGGATGGCCAGGAGTTGCCCTCGCCCGTGAACTCTGATGTAGTTAAACAATATTACGCTTGAAGTCTGGGGCGATCGAGAGGACCGTTGCATGTCCTTTTAATTCTGAGTTCTTGTTCTTCTTGGTTTCCCTTCCTCTGTATTTGTCTCGTTCCTTTAAAAGAAGAAAAGATAGGCGAGGTTTTAGTCCTCCCTTTGGTTTCAAACTTTGTGTTTTAGATTTGTTATAGCTTGAGCCCTCTTCGCTCGGTGTATGGGGTGCCCCAAACGCTTATTTAAAATTGAATCTAACCAGCCTTCACTAAAATAAAATCATCGCATTAGAAACATTCATACATGCACATGCACATGCATATCTTGTGATAGCAAGGAGCAGAATCGTCTCAGGCCACGATCAGAAGTCAAGACAAGTCAATGGCAGAAATCAACCAAGGTAAGACGATGACCGATCACGATTGGTCGCATATCATTTGGCTCTTACTTGCAGGTACTTAGGGATGGAAGCGAATGGAGGATAGGATCGAGACCGACCAAGCGCCACCCCTTCCCGGCGCTAAACAAGCAGAGAACGTCGCTGCAAGGCAGCCCAGTATCCTTTGCGTTCGCAGTTTCTTTTACTATTGTTTGTTTTAAATAAATAATCGACACCTAATTCTAATTTAAGTAGGTTCAAGTGGGCAAACACTAACCCATAAGGAAGGAGGGGACATGGTTAATGTTCCCCTAAAAAAAAAAATGGCAGGTTAGCTCGCCTGGGCGAGCAACCCCTACATTCAAAATATAAAAACGAGGGAGGGGAACGTTTTTGCATCCAAAAACTCCCCCCCCCCCCCCCCTCATTCAAAAGAAAGAACACGAAGGCTTGCGGTTCTTGCCCCCTCAAGCCACTTTTGGTTGCCTTTTGCTTTCATTTTTGGTGTTATTATTCACTCCAACAAGTAAGTATTCAGTCCTTGATGTTTTTAGCTTCCCATTGGTATATTTTCTTCATCTTTTGGTGCTCTAATTTGTGAGAATGTGCTTGTATTTGTGGGGCAGTTTTGGTTTGTTTTTATGTTTGTTTTCTTGAATTGAGGATTTGAATGAGAAGGCCTTAGGCCTATGCTGTATTCTGAAGCAATGGGCCATGCCACATTGTCCCCATCCTCTTGCAATTTATGTCCAAACATGCGCACACCAAGTGCTCGGTGAAATGCCCCAATGATGTATGAATATGATTTTGTAAAATTGGGAGAGTGGGACTGTTTCTTATATGTAGGTACAACATAGGAGATTCAAAATAGGTGCCCAAATGCAATTCCAAGCTTAGGAACCCAAACTTATAGCTTCAATGCAAGGAAACATGCTTATGGCTAGGAATCCAAAATTTGGTTTTAGAATTAGAAAAACATGAAAATTAGGATTTGCCTGTGAGAGTTTTTGCTCGAATTTGGGCTGCCCCATGTTTGATACTTTACATAGAGGTAGTGTGGAAAACACCTTGCAATAGTATGTGTACATAGGTAAATATAAGGAGCATGAAATTCCTAGCAAAGCGTGAATGATTGTCTTCCTAAATGAGTGTATGATAGCACGAAATTCCCTTTTGAATGCAAGTGTGTGCATAATGTAAATAGCTTGCCAATATGAATAAATGTGAATGAAACAATAAAAAATTTGTATGATATATATTTCAAACATATGTAGGTAGTTTGTAAATAGCAAATGTTTAGGATATAAATTAGGTGTAAAGTTTGACGCAACACTTTGAGCATGAAAGTGTGTTTTCTTTTTCAGAATGTATATAGGTGTATGGCAGTTAGAATATGTTGGGTGTTCTTGCATGTTGACATGAGTAATAGGATATTTTCTGCACATACACGTGTGCATAAATGGATTACATGAGTTTGGTCTAAATCAGAGGGATTAGCACGACCTTTTTGCGTTAAGATAAGCGTTATCTTGTAAAACTAACTTCTTAATGTTTGTTCTCGCAGGAAATGGCCCCGAGGAAACTTGCCTCAAAGAGATCCAGGAAGGATAAAGCGGCCGAAGGAACTAGTTCCGCTCCCGAGTATGATAGTCACCGCTTTAGGAGCGCTGAACACCAGCAGCGCTTCGAGGCCATCAAGGGATGGTCATTTCTCCGGGAGCGACGCGTCCAGCTCAGGGACGATGAGTATACCGATTTCCAAGAGGAGATAGTTCGCCGGTGGTGGGCATCACTGGTTACCCCCATGGCCAAGTTTGATCCAAACATAGTCCTCGAATTTTATGCCAATGCTTGGCCTACGGAGGAAGGCGTGTGAGATATGAGGTCTTGGGTAAGGGGTCAGTGGATCCCATTTGATGCAGATGCTATCGACCAGCTCCTGGGATATCCTTTAGTGCTGGAAGAGGGTCAAGAGTGCAAGTATGGCCAGAGGAGGAACCAGTCCGATGGGTTCGATGAGGAGGCCATCGCCCAGTTGCTATGTATACCGGGGCAAGATTTTGCCTGGACTACTGCCGGGAGACGGGTGCGGATCATGCGCACCAACATTACCACCCTAACTCAGATCTGGATGACTTTGCTGCTCAGCAACATCCAGCCCAGCGATCATAATTCCGACCTCCCCCTACCGAAGTGTCAGCTGGTGTACGCCATCCTGACGCGGATGAGCATTCACGTGGCTCAGTTAATCGCTGATGCCATCTATATATTTGTAGGTATGGCGCCTACCAGGCACCCTCTGGACCCGGATAAGTCCAACAGGGCCCTGGGATTTCCTGCCTTGATCACAGGACTCTGCCAGTCGTTCGGCGTCCCCATCGCACCTAGCAAGGTGATTCGGCCGCCCATCACCCGAGCTTTTATTGAGAAATATTGCACACAGAGACAAGCCCAGGGGGATGCTCCGCAGGCCGCAGGCGCGCCGCCACCTCATCAGGCCAGTCCAGCCGGATCGTTTGATACGGAGCAGTATTTGCGGCATTTGGTTCGCCAGCAGGCGGCCAACCACCAGGCACATGTACAGACCCATGATTGTCTTTATCAGATGAGTCTCAGCCTGCTGAGCCAGGGCTTTACTTCTTTTCCGTGCCCTACTCCGGACCAGTTCAGGGCAGAGGTCGCATGGGCTGGGGATTGGCCTAAGACCCAGGCAGGAGAGGCACCAGCAGAGGCTCCCGACGAGGCAGATGAGGCCCGCGAGGACGAGGAGATGACCGATTTACTTGATTTCTTAGGAGGAAGCGGGGCCACATGATTGGGAGATCCCTTGATCCATGTTTCTTTTTGTTTCCATTTGTTTTTTTTTCCTATTACATATCATCTTATTTTTGTTTGACTAAGGGACTAACGTTTGTTTCATGTTTTGACTTTTGTTTTGTACATACATATCATTTGAGTTGTTACGTCGGTACTTGTTTCGTTGTTGTCAATAGTGTTTGTTGAAATTCCGGAACCATGTGGAGTTTTTCATTTAGGAACGTCGTTCTAAAAAATAAAATGAACCAAAATCCTAATAAAAAGAAAGAAGCGTTGTGAATAAAAGTCATGTTCATAAAGAAAAGAAAAAGGTTTTTATTTATACATGTATGTAAAAGGAAAATGTGTATAGAAGGATTCTTGTGTGTAAATGATGCGTGGAAAGGAATTCTTGTGTGTGTGAGCAACGAGTGTATATGAAGAAACTTTTGTGTGAACCATAAGTGTGTGTTGGGAAAAATGAAAAAATCTTTGAATGTAAATAGGGCTTGTATATAGACCGTGAGACGTAAAGAGAAGAGTTCTAATGCGTGTACAGAAAAAGTTTGTCATGTATAAGAATATAGATGTACAAAGAAAAGTTTTCCTCATAAAGGACCACAGGTGTATATTTTTGTGAATATATAAAGATGAAACAAAAAGGAAAAAGAAAGAAAGACCGCGAAGGTCGACATGTTATAGTTAAGAAGTATAAATCATTCGTAAAGAGCAAACGTATCTTCTGGAAACAAAGGACTGATGCTAAGAGTTTATTTTCTGGAATGAACCGAGATAAGGATGGATGAATTCATTGAACTGATGAAAGAACATAACTTGGAAACGTTGGGTCTGTCTGGGTAAATTCCCAACCGTAGTATCACAATGCCATAAACAGGATGCTTGAGTGTCCACCTGGCTGAATATGGAACAATATGGAAGCTCGGCCCGAAATCGACACCTTGACACCCAATATTGTTTCGCCCCAACTATCAAGATTGGGTTCCCGCGATAAAAGACCCCATTGAAACACAACCTTAGACTTTTTGAATCTTGGCCTATAAAAAAGAATCCTCATTCCTTCCCCGAAGCAAAGGATAGCGGAATCTCCTCAAGGGAGAGCGAATAGAATGCTAAAACCCGATTTCCCAAAGAAAGGGACGGGAAAGGAGAAGTGAAGAGAAAGAAAAGAAAGAAATGGAAAGAAAGAAAAAGAAAAAAAGATGAAAATAAAGAAAAGAACAAAAAAGAAGAGGAAAGATTCCCGGTCGAAGGTCGAAGGGAAGTGAAAATGAAAGAAAGAGGACATAAATTCTTCAAGCCAATTTGCCACTCGAAATCATTCTCGACTGGCAATATCCCACCCCACATAAACAAAGAGGAAAAGACCGAAACACCCAGCTTCCTCTCCAAAAACACTATCCTCGAGAAAATCCTATTGGTCCGTGATCGTACGTTTGATCTTTGATTCGATAGGAAATCGTGTGCAAAATAGAGTCATGGCGCAGTTATGGTTTGGGAATAGGATAAAACACTTGCCTTGTGAGTTTTATACACTATGAGTGATTTATTTTCAGCTTAGCCCGATGTTCCCCTGCATGTTCATTAAAAAGCTAAAAGTTGACATCCCACCCTTCATTCTTAGTTACAAGGAAGATTACCCTTGGCACAAGTATATTGTTTCTATAAGATATGGTGCTCTCGCGAATGATTTATTTTTCTTTGCAAAAAGCATGTTTGCTTTTGTAGGTGGAAAGACCCGTTGGATCGTTCGGTCCTGCCAACCCTTTTTTCGGAGCCCCATGAATTGCGTTTTCGTTCATGCGTCCTCCAGCTTCGAGTTTGAAGCCATGCGTAGTGATTTCTTAGTGCCATTCTCCATTCTCACCCTTTTTCGGAGCCCCATGAATTGTGTTTACGTTCATGTGTCCTCCACCTTCGAGTTTGGAGCCATGCGTAGTGATTGCTTAGTGCAATTCTCCATTCTCACCCTTTTTCGGAGCCCCATGAATTGCGTTTTCGTTCATGTGTCCTCCACCTTCGAGTTTGGAGCTATGCGTAGTGATTGCTTAGTGCAATTCTCCATTCTCATCTTTTTCGGAGCCCCATGAATTGCGTTTTCGTTCATGTGTCCTCCACTTTCGAGTTTGGAGCTATGCGTAGTGATTGCTTAGTGCAATTCTCCATTCTCAATCTTTTTCGGAGCCCCATGAATTGCGTTTTCGTTCATGTATCCTCCACCTTCGAGTTTGGAGCTACGCGTAGTGATTGCTTAGTGCAATTCTCCATTCTCAATCTTTTCGGAGCCCCATGAATTGCGTTTTCGTTCATGTGTCCTCCACCTTCGAGTTTGGAGCTATGCGTAGTGATTGCTTAGTGCAATTCTCCATTCTCAATCTTTTCGGAGCCCCATGAATTGCGTTTTCATTCATGTGTCCTCCACCTTCAAGTTTGGAGCCATGCGTAGTGATTGCTTAGTGCAATTCTCCATTCTCAATCTTTTCGGAGCCCCATGAATTGCGTTTTCGTTCATGTGTCCTCCACCTTCGAGTTTGGAGCTATGCGTAGTGATTGCTTAGTGCAATTCTCCATTCTCAATCCTTTTTCGGAGCCCATGAATTGCGTTTTTGTTCATGTGTCCTCCACCTTCGAGTTTGGAGCTATGCGTAGTGATTGCTTAGTGCAATTCTCCATTCTCAATTTTTTCGGAGCCCCATGAATTGCGTTTTCGTTCATGTGTCCTCCACCTTCGAGTTTGGAGCTATGCGTAGTGATTGCTTAGTGCAATTCTCCATTCTCAACCCTTTTTTCGGAGCCCCATGAATTGCGTTTTCGTTCATGCGTCCTCCGCCCAAGAGTTTGGAGCTATGCTTCATGATTGACTAGTGAGGACCCTCTAGTGCAATCCTCCATTCTCCAGAGTTTTTCATCGTCAAGGGTGGATCCTCTTGACTGGGAAATGCGATCGTTGATATGTTCCCGATTGTTTCCTTTCCCAAATGTGTATATGTATAGTTTGTTGTTCTTGTTGTTGTTTGTATTTTGTTTTGTGTTGTGCAAAAAAGAAGAAGAAGTAGAGACGAGAGTTGTCATGGACTAATCACGGAAAGGGCAAGACGGACGAAATCAGTGTTTTATCTTTGCTTTCCTCTTATCTCCGATAAAAGGTAAGTAAAGAGGGGCAACTGTCATACCCTAATTTCGTCCGGGGATTATTACTTGTTGGCATGCAACCTTTGGTTAGCCGCTTTGAGATACTTGGCGTCCTTTGTTGCACAATAAATGAAGTCCCAAGACGTGTCAGAAATCAAAAGGAAGCAGGCTTACGCGATCCGTGAAATTCCGTAATGTGGCGGAAATCGAAAAAGAGGTGTTTTTGCGTAATCCGTGAGTTTCCGTAACTTCTTCGAAAGCTAAAAAAGAGTAAATACATAATCCATAAGGATTCATAACCTTGCGGAAGGAAAATAAGTATCGTTACGAAATTCGTGAAGTTTCGTAACGTTACGGAAAAAGAATTACCAAAAAAATAGAAGGGGGTGCATTTAGTAAAAAGGGGGGTGCAAATAGCAATCTGGCCCCACTTGGGCCTTCCAGATCCTTCCTCCAGAAGGCTGTTGCTTCTGGAGGAAGCAACCTTGCTCGCCTGGGCGAGCTGGGTGGCAAGCTCCTCCCCTATTTTGCTATAAATAGGGGGAAGAGTGAAGAAGAAGAGGGTTCAGCCTTCTTGGCACTTCTCCCTCTCTCAAAATTGCTGAGGAAAATTGTTTCCGTAAAGAAAATCCAAGCCGAGGCGCTTCCGTAACGTTTCCGTGAGTAATTACACGAAGATTCTCGACCGTTCTTCAAGATTCATCTTTCGTTCTTCGTTTTCTTCAGTCTTCAACGGGTAAGTACCTCAAACCGAGCTTTTCAATCCATTCTATGTACCCGTGGTGGTCCACATTTTGTTTCATGTATTTTTATTCTCGTTTTCATTTGCTTTTTATACCCCCTTTTGACGTGCTTAAGCCATTTATTTAAATCATTTCTCGCCTAATCTAAAAATAAAATAAATTTCCACCGATCGTTTTGATTGTATCATCCGTTAATTTCGGTTAAAATGAATTCCGACCGTTCGGTCATGTCGTAACCACGTTAGAAATCAAAAAAGAGGTAAAATAATAATATAATAATCAAAAAATGTCTTTTAGTAAAATAAAGCAAAAAATCAATCGGACGTTTTCTCTTTGGGATTTCTCATTCTTAATTGAATTGACTAATAACTAAAGTGAAACTAAGGCTAAAATCAATTCGCCTAGTCAAGCTCGTCCACAAAAATAGGGTTTTGAAAGTTTATCATTTCATTTTCTTACCAAGTAAAAATGGATCATTTTTAAGGTCCAACGCCTTAAAATGATCACCTTTCAAGTAAAAATAATCACTTGATTCACGCATAAAGAAGAACTACGTAGGTCTGATTTCCTCTTCGATGGAGGGTACGTAGGAGCAAAAGCCCAGCTTTTGTTGACCTCAAAAAATAAAAAGAAATAAAAGTAAAGGTAACACAATTTCCACAATTCTAAAAAATAGGTTGTTGTCCTTTGAGACAAACGTAAGAGGTGCTAATACCTTCCTCAAGCGTAAATACAACTCCCGAACTTAGAATTTTCATTTTGACCGGTTTCCTTCGGTTTTCCCGACGCTTTCCACAAATAAATGTTGGTGGCGACTCCGTGCATCTTTTCTCCTTTGGAAAGCGCACCCGTGAGCCTCGCCTTCGCTTGCCCGCAAAAGGGCACGTTGCGACACTACTATGTTGAGTTCTAGTGCAACATCTTTTTGGTGGGGCGAAATTTTGTTAACTGTTTGTTATGTGCTAAATAGAATCCCTTAATCAAAAAGCAAGACATCTCCCTATGAGATATTAAAGAAAAGACAACCAAATTTGTCTTATTTGAGAACTTGGGGATGTCTGGCCTATGTAAGGATCCCAGATCCTAAGAGGGTTAAACTTGCAAGTAGAGCCTATGAATGTGTGTTCATTGGTTATGCTATTAATAGCAAAGCGTATAGGTTTTATGACCTAAACACAAAAGTGATCATAGAGTCAAATGATGCTGATTTTTATGAAAATAAATTTCCTTTTAAATTAAGGGATAGTGGGGGTACTTCATCCAATTATCTTCCTGCTATTAGTAGTGAAAATCTTGCACAACCAAAACCAGATATAGAGCCTCGAAGAAGTAAGAGAGCAAGAATTGCTAAAGATTATGGGCCCGATTATATGGCTTATACATTAGAGGAGGATCCATCAAACCTCCAAGAAGCTTTGTCTTCTTTGGATGCTGACTTGTGGCAAGAAGCCATTAATGATGAGATGGATTCTTTAGAATCTAACAAGACATGGCATTTAGTAGACTTGCCTCCTGGTTGCAAACTAATTGGTTGTAAATGGATCTTGAAAAAGAAATTAAAACTTGATGGTACTGTGGATAAATACAAGGCTCGCCTTGTAGCCAAGGGTTTTAGGCAAAGAGAGAATGTGGATTTCTTCGACACCTTTTCACCAGTCTCTAGAATAACATCTATTCGGGTGCTAATATCTCTTGCTGCTATTCACAGTCTTGTGGTACACCAAATGGATGTTAAAACTGCTTTTTTAAATGGTGAATTGGAAGAGGAAATCTATATGGAACAACCTGAAGGGTTTGTGATTCATGGACAAGAAGATAAAGTCTGCAAGTTAGATAAATCCTTGTATGGCCTAAAACAAGCACCTAAGCAGTGGCATGAAAAGTTTGATAACTTAATAGTCTCGAATGGGTTTAAGGTGAATGAAAGTGACAAATGCATTTACTACAAATCTGTAAATAATATTTGCACTATCATATGTGTATATGTCGATGACCTTCTCATATTTGGTTCAAATATTCATGTAGTGAACAATGTGAAATCATTGTTGTGTAACAACTTTGATATGAAAGACCTCGGAGAAGCAAGTGTAATCCTTGGTATTAAAATTACTAGGTCAAAAGAGGGAATTTCTCTGGATCAATCTCACTACATTGAGAAGATCTTAAAGAAATATGACTACTTTGACTGTAAACCTGCTAGTACACCATATGATCCAAGTGTAAAACTTTTTAGGAACACTGGTGAAGGTATACGACAAACTGAGTACGCAAGTATCATTGGCAGCCTTAGGTATGCCACTGATTGTACTAGACCCGACATAGCCTATGTTATGGGATTATTATGCAGGTTTACTAGTAGACCTAGTATGGAGCACTGGCACGCTATTGAAAGGGTAATGAGGTACCTTAAAAGAACCATAAATCTTGGATTACATTATAAAAGGTTTCCCGCTGTACTTGAAGGATACAGCGATGCAGATTGGAACACTCTTTCAGATGATTCCAAAGCAACCAGCGGCTATATATTTAGCATAGCTGGTGGGGCTGTTTCTTGGAAGTCAAAGAAACAGACTATCTTAGCTCAGTCCACTATGGAATCTGAGATGATAGCACTAGCAACTGCTAGTGAGGAAGCAAGTTGGCTAAGAAGCTTACTTGCAGAGATTCCTTTATGGGAAAGACCGATACCAGCTGTGTTGATCCATTGTGATAGTACCGCGGCTATTGCAAAAATTGAGAACCGTTATTACAATGGTAAGAAACGACAGATACGTCGTAAGCACAACACTGTTAGAGAATTACTCTCAACAGGAGTTGTTAGAGTGGATCACGTACGCACTGATGATAATTTAGCAGATCCTTTGACGAAAGGATTAGCTAGAGAGAAAGTCCATTACACTTCTAAAAGAATGGGACTATTGCCTTTACTGCGATGATCATTCATGATGGTAACCCGACCTATATGACTGGAGATCCCAAGAACTAGGTTCAATGGGTAATAACAAGTTATGAAATGATATGAGATGAACATGTTGTTATAAGTGAAAGCAGCATGATTCCTGAAATAACAAGAGGATGAGTTATGAAAAAAAATTCATAATTCTTAATGAGATCTATGCTCTACATTGAGTGGAGTACCTAGGCTACAGGAGTACTCTTGATAGACTCACCTATGTGAATGTTGAAGTGGGGGCCGCTTCATATGAAATTTTGGGCAAAAATTTCTAGAGTGTTCACTATACCGGGATAGACGTGCATGGCTTTTAACGCACGGGCTTTATAGAATACACCTATGAAAAGGTTGTGTGTGGTTTGATGTCGGAGATAGAGTTCAAGACTTCGAGTCACTCTAGTAAAATCTGAATCTTACTCACTATGCAAAGGTTCAAGTTGTATAACACCTTTGTTTATGCACAATTTTATGAAATCCTCGAAAATCTTCTTTTCAAATTTCAAGTGGGGGATTGTTAGAACATATGAAAGTTTGAAAAAAAAAAGAAAGGAAAAAAAAGAAAAAAAGCTTCAAGTCCCACATCGCTCAGAATAAACACTTGAATAGTGTTTCACTCCCTATATATAGAGAGCTCATTTCTTCATTTTTCCTTGCCCCAGTTGAGAAGCATTTCCTCAACTTTTCTTTCTCTCTCCCATATTTCAACCGATGCATTTCCGGCAAACTTCTCCCTCTTTCTTTCTGTCGCTCTAATATTTTGGTTGCCTTTAAGAGTGACTTTGTAAGTCATATTTTTCGGTTGCCTTTAAGAGAGACTTTGTAAGTCATATTTTTCGGTTGCCTTTAAGAGTGACTTTGTAAGTCATATTTTTCGATTGGTTTTAAGAGTGACTTTTTAAGTCACATTTCTCGGTTGCCTTTTAGAGTTACTTTTCAAGTCATATAAGAGGGTGTAATTCTAGAAAAGGTTCCCCTCAGTGCAGTGGGAATCTTATACAATGATCTGGGCTGTTTTATCCTGGCGACGTCGTGGTTGATAGTCTGCTTACACAATTTTTGGCAGTGCCACGAAATGTCTTAAAGAAAGCGACATTGTCCGTGACTCAGCCATTAATTTTTTCGGTTTGCCATAAACTATTGTTACAACATCCCCTTATAATAGGCTAATATGCCATTTTCAAATTGGCAGGAATAGATTAACATTTTTGCGAGGAGACATAAGGCCAAAATTGGGACCTAAACATCGAATTTTGATGAGATTTTTTGCAGGCACCCTTAGAAAAATGATATCTCGGAGTTCCCCAAGGCTCGTAATTTATTTCCATGGGAATATTTTTTTTATTAATTTTTAAAGTGGCATAATGCGTAAAATCCAAAAAAAAAATAAAAAGGGCACTTAGAAAATGAATTTTGACGTGATTTTTTTGCAGACAATCCACTAATAATATATGCATCCACTAATAATATATGCAATGTCTCCACCAAATTTCGTGACAAACAACCAACGACAAGACATACTTTGAAAAATTCATGAACATGAACCATGAAGGAAGGATGTGGTGAAGGGGTTTGCCTTGCAAACCTTCCCAGTGATGCTTTTAGTCTAAGGGGAAACTTCTTTGAGATAAAGAAACAAATGATGGCTGATGCTAAGTTTGTGGGGCTGCTTGATTTAGCCATTGCTTAAGTTTTTCCATGTGTCTGATGGTTGGTTCTGGCCCGTGGCTAGGTTTTGGCAAGCCATTGGTTAAAATTTTGCCCCCGGTCAATTTCGACTTTGTGCTTTGATTCACACCACCTTACAAATGAACATGAATACACTCTCTCCTTTTTGTTTTTTTTTTAATTTAAAATATTATAAAATTATATTATATAATTTTTTTAATTGGTTTTAAAATTACTTATTTATTAAATTAAATTTTATAATTTTGTTTTTTTTTTAAATTTTTTTAAAGAAAAATATACAGATAAAGAAAAATAAAAAAAGGATAAAATTAGAGTACAATTTTTTAGTTATGTTGTATGTAATTTTGTGATTTTTTTTCCCATAAATACACCTTCTCTCTCCTATTTTTTCCCAATCTACACTACTTTACAATTTAATTCACAATATACACTACTTGGGACTTTCTCTCTCCTTTTTATTTTTTTAATTTAAAATATTATAAAATTTAAATATTATATTATATAATTTTCTAGTTGGTTTTAAAATTACTTATTTATTAAATTAAATTTTATAATTTTGTTTTTTTTTAATTTTTAAAGAAAAGGATATTATTAAATATAATTATTTTTGTTTTATTATTTAATTTACTTAAAATATTTTTTAGGTGAATATTTTTATTTAAAATATTAATTTTCTAATATAATTATATTACTAAATATAATTAGTTTGTTTATGTCATTAGATTTAATTAAAAATGAGAAGATTTTTTGTTTAACAACTTATTTAGAGTAGAACATTATATTGCATTATCAATAAAATACTTAAACAATTACATTTGCATAAGGAAAAAAGATGGAGATATGTTAGGACAATTGTTTCTGTTATGACCATGTTGCCGACAAATTCCATATTTTTTCTACTCGTCCATTTTCTTCCATTTTAGTAGGAATGCGAGTTGAAACAGGACGACCCTTTGCCGTCCTCTTTCTCCTTGAATTAAGATCCCACTAATCTCGTTCATATTCTTGCCACATTGATTTGGGTTACAAACAAAAAAAAAATGCTAATTAAATATTTTTAAAGATATTTTCAATATATTTTTATTATAAAAAAATAGCTCATATTTAGCTATTATCATTATCTTTTGGATATTTTAATCTTTTCTTTTTATATCTGCAAGCCATGAATAATAAAATATCAATTCTTATCACTTAACCCAAAAATAACTACTAAATAAATATTTTTAAAGATATTTTCAATAAATATTTTTAAATATATTTTCAATATAGCAGTTACTATTCTTTAAAATTTTATGTCGATTATATAAGATAGATATATCAATTATTTTTTTTACTATGTTTTTTAGTTTATTTTAATGCTACTAACTAATTTTCTTATTTTTTTACTATATTTTTTTTACTTTATTTTTAGTTTATTTTTTAATACTAAAATAAGAAAATTAGTTAGTAGTATTAAAACAAATTAAAAAAACACAGTAAAAAAATAATTGATACATCTATCTTATACAATAGACATAAAATTTCAAACTGAACCAAGATGATAGTCGAAAATGATAAAACATATTAAAAAATACAATTATAAAATTTAATTTAACAAATAAGTAATTTTAAAATCAATTAAAAAAATTATATAATATAATATTTATATTTTATAATATTTTAAATTAAAAAAAAAAACAAAAAAGAGAAAGTGTATTCACGTCCATTTTAGCTTGCAGTGTCAACAAAGTGGTATGAAAAAAAATAAGAGAGTGTATTCATGAAAAAAACTAACATTTGTGTGTAACTATTAGTTAGTTGCATCCATGTGAATGGGAACAGCCTAGAACCTCCAATGAAACTGATCTCTTTTACCATTTTTTTCTGTTACTAATCTCTCATTTTCTATGTTTCTCATCATTGGACTCAAACACACCTCTTTTTCTTTCAATTATAGTTATTTGCAATTTTATGTTCCTGAGTTTTTAAACCACACCAGTGACACGTAAGGAGCTACTTCATTATCATCTATTGTTATATCTCTTATCATTTTGTTCATCTAGTTTTCTTTATCTGTCAATTTCCTGGTTCCTTTTCTTCATATTAATGTTTTTTTTAATATATTATCATAACAATAAGAAATGCTTTTTTTTTTCAATTTGAAATCCCTTACTTTAGTCTCACTTTTTTTTTTAATTTTTATTTCTATTTTAAAATAACTTCTTTTTTGTTACAAAAAATTCTAATGTCTTTTTCCTTCTTTGTTTAGCTTCATTTTTTTTATTTTCTATAAACTATTTTACTTTTATGTGTTTTTTCTTCTTCATTTGTGTTGTTATCTACTGATAAATATGAAAGTTATTTCTATTTTTTACCCATATGGTGACAGGGCATTTCTGTGTGGTGGAGATGATACTATTCGGCATGTTCTGTGGCTTGGTCTTTGTATTGATTTTTGTTAGGATGTAACAAGTATAAGAGTTAAATGAGACAGTAAAATGTAAAGATGGCTTTGTAGGAGTTGCCGCAAGTGTAGTGGCTGGTTTTGCAATGTTATTATTTTTGCTCTTTCGGTATGTAGTGGCGGGTTTTGCGGTGCTATTAATTATTTTTGCTCTTTCTGCAAAGGGCTTCAATTTTCACAAGCATTAGAAATATAGAATAAATGCTTATGGATAAATATATATATAGAATACATGCTTTCAAATGAATGCACATATTTTAAAATTGAAAGGCTTATTATTATTTTTTAAAAAATTTTGTTTTATTGAACTCCATTACTTTAGAAATAATTATTTTCAACTTACTGAATTTTTTTCAGCATTTTCAACATTTGTTAATTATTTGTCTCTCGTTAAAATAAATAAAGAGAGTTAACTTTTAATTATTTGTATCCATTTAAAAAATAAATAAACAAGAGTAACAAAGATAACAAAAATTTAAAACTGTCTATCTTTTTTGTTTTAATAAACTAACAATTTGTTACCTAAAATTGTTCATTTTTTTATTTTTGAAAACCTGACAATTTGTTAACTAAAATTTCCATTTTTTTTAAGAATCTACTAATTTTTTTAATTAAAATTACTTATTTTTTTAATTTTAATCATCTTCCAATTTGTCAATTAAAACTGCTATTTTTTTATAACAACCTACCAATTTATTAATTAAAACTGGCCATTCTTTCAATTTTAAAAACCTACTAATTTGTTACTTAAAAGTTAAAATTACCCATTTTTTAAATTTAAATTTTTTTACTACCTTTCTCCCTAAATATAAGATCTTAATGAAAAAACTAGAATATGTTTTATCTCTTATACTATCATGTCATTTTTATTCCCTATTTATTTTCAACTTAATATTTTTCACTTTTCTGATCAACTTCTTCAATTATTTGTTTCCACTGAAAATAAATAAATAAAGGAAGTTCAATTTTACTTATTTGTCTCTGTTTAAAGGAAGAAAAGAGAGAGTAACAGACATAACTAATTTCAATTTTACAGCATTTTACTAATTGTTTTCATTGACTGAAATTTATTAAAACTATCCATTTTTTTGAAATTTTAAAAATATACCAATATTTTAATTAAAATTATCCATTATTTATTATAAAAATCTACCTATTTGTTAATTAATGCTTCTCAATTTTAATTTTAAAAATATACCAATTTATTAATTAAAATTATACATTTTTAATTAATTTTGAAAACCAGCCAATAATACTGATTATTTTTAAAATTTTAAAAAGTCACTAATTTCTTAATTTTAAAAAAACATCTTATTTTTAATTAATAATTTTTAAAAAATTAAATCATCTAACAATTTGTTAATTAAAACTCTCCCTTGTGAAAATTTAAATTAATTTAAGTAATTTCTTAACTAGGTTTTCAAGCCTTTTTCTTCTTCTTTTACTATTTTTTTTCTCAAATGGAAAAGTCAAACTCCATTACTAGAAAATATACACCTATATTTTTTTTTTAATTTTTTACACGGTGCGTTTGTTTGCTATATTATATTAACTAATATGTGGTGTTTTATATTTAATGCTATTAATATTAAGATGATGTCACATTATTTAGCAAAGATTTAATATAATAATTTTAATATATCAGGTATATATGGTAATAAAAAATTTGTTAGAGATCTAAAATAAAATAAATAATTTATTAGAAACCTAAAACATCTTTTAAGTCTTACTTTTATTAATAGAAAATAAAAATATAAAGATTATTTCTATTGCTAACTTATTTTTAAATTTATATATTGTGAGGGATTTTAAAATTCTCAAATTTCAAGGCTGACTAGTTCTCAAGTGTGGGCAAGTTGGACCGCACATGCAGCACATGATTGGGCCGTAGTTGACCACGTCAGAAGATTCGTAAAATGATTGAGAGCTCACAGTAAGACACCCTCCTCTCTCCGCACAGGATCACAACCAACGGTACATCCTCAACCGTTAGATGTAACATGATGAAGAGTGCAAAAAAGGAAAGTAGAACAGGTCTTTAAATTCAGAAGACATTGAACCTGAGTTTTGACTCGGTTTCCTTCAGCGCAACTGAGGAAGACGATCACGGAGTGATAGTTAGTGAGTTACCGAGTTAGGGTTTCAAATTCAACTCACTGAGTCAATCTTACATTTTAAATTTTTTATTTTCTCTTTTTCACCGGAGAAAACTCTGCTCCGATCCCTTCTTTCATTGTTTTTCGATTTTCCGGCGAGTTTTTACGTATTCCGGTGACACTAGGGGAACATAAATCGATTCTTTGATTACGTGACTCGGTTTTGACTTCAAAAGTCTTTACTGAAATTTTCTACTTGCTAGATTGGCTTTGAATTGATTCAGTCCTTCTTTACGGTTTTATTTCTGGCATTTTCTTTGATTCGCAGCAGAATAAAGATAATTTTTTTGGAATTCCAATAATAAAATTTCTTGTACTTTTTTTAGGGTCTTGTGAAAATGTCATATGCCTGAACCCTTAAGAGACAATTTTTTTGCTGTATTGTGAAATTGGTTTAGTGAATTCTGCAAAAATATAAGTTACTTTTTACTATATATTTCAATTTTGGGAAGTAGACCAGTGATTTTAATCTAGTCTAAGCACAAATGATTAACTTGTACCTTTTGGAATCGAATCGATTTTGATATTTGAGGAAAGAAATTGAACCTTTTTTTTTTTTACTGCATTTGTTGAATCATGTTTTTCCTTTTTCAAAGACTTGATTTTAGTTAATTCTTTTTTATTTTCTGTAGTAATCGAGTTTGTTTTGTTTTGTTTTGTTGGGTTGAATCGATCTCTTTCCAATTTTTGTTTTTGAATCAATCATTTTCCTAATGTAGTGGTGTCACTGCAACTGGCAGGAATCACTCGCCATTTCGACTCTTGTTGGTGTTCTATATTTGGCCTTAAATTCGGTGACTTTCTACTTTACCTGGATTGTCTCCTGTGGATGATACATGTGGTGTTAACAAAAAAAAAAAATCGGTGACTTTCCCTTCATCAATATAAAATCATTGGCTTCCAAAAAGACATTGAAACGGTGTTAGAGTTGGAAGCATGGCTATCCCTTTGATCCGTTTGGCATGGTCAATGTGGGGTGGGAGGAGAAAGGAGAAAAAGGCAGTTTCCAAAGCCTCCACTCTGAATTCCAAACAATCCTCTGAATGGGGTCTTGCTAAGGAGACAAAGATGGCCCCACCACAAAGGAAAGTTGGAAGGAGCAAGGAAGAGAGGAGAGTGCATATAGAGTACGATGATGTTGTGTTGGTTGCATCTGATGATGATTGTAGTAGTGACTGGTGCTTGTCCGGTTCTGAATCTGATGACTCAGATTGGTCCATTGGGTGGTCGGAGCCTCTAGCCTCTGATTTTCGGAGCAATGGTGATGGTTTTGCAGTGCTTGTTCCTTGCTATAAACCTAGCTGCAAGGTGGTGGAGGCCTCAAATAAGGCGCTTTTGGGTTTAATCAAGAACCTCTCCAATGAATTTTCTTCTGGTAAGTTTTATGCACACGCCAGCGTTTAGCAATATAATGTTGTTCTTTTTATGTTTCATTATAGGATGATTGGCTTCTTAAACCTGGTTCTGAGGGTAAACAACTTTGTTCAACAGGATCTGTGTGTGCTGTAGAATGTAGATAATGTTGAGCATCCCATCCTTGTGATTATGAACTGGTTTGGAATTCTTGTTTATTGGTCTTTTCTGATGAGTGGTGAAGAAAGTGTCTTCATCTTGGTTATTGGATTGTGATTTTTGTTTGATACCTTGGGCTTGTTATTTTATGTTATATTGATGCCTGGTAACACATAAGTGCAGTGGTTTTAAGGCTTCTGTTTCCCTAAATCAAAATGCTCAAGGTAGAATGTTCCCTAATTGAATGATTGATTGATTGTGGGATAGGCATGATGTGGGTTTCGGATTTTTTTTTTCTATTTTCTATTTGTTAGTTTTCCCTCTATTATTTCGAATAGCATTGCTGGCATTTTCAAGTTAATTTTCGTTTTCTTTGTTGTCCCTTTCTCTTTCTCGTACTAGCAGGATCCCTGAACCTCTGCCTCCTTATTCTGTTTTTTTCTTCTACTAAATAATTCCAATTTTATCAAAATAAAGGTCTTGGGTTGAAAATTTGCTCTTGCAATCAATTTTAGAACGTTGCATTTATGATAGAGAAAAAGTTTTTTATTTTTTTTAATGTATGATAGAGAAAAAGTTATGCACTGAAGTAACTTCTTAATTTGGGTTAGTATGTCTGGTCCTCAATATAGCTTTAGAGACCCCATTTTTTTTTCTCTCTTTTAATTTTTTTCTTGGGTAGCTAACTTGAGCGCAAGATGTTCTGACCTGGGAAGGGTTGCTGATAATTAATTACTTTGGCCTACCAATTTATAGTGAAGAAATAGAATTACATTATGAGATTACACAAATGATATCTTATGTTAATCAGATATGTTTAGTAGATCAATCTTTTCTTTTTACTTGGAACTATTATTGCTTATGTAGAATGAACTCTGAACATGGATGCTACAAATTCAATCATCATCAAAATTCTTAAAGCCTAGGACTATAACATAAGGATGAGGTTGAACTTATAAACTTTACAACAATTGCATACTCCAATCTGCATGAGGCCCAGAGCCATAAAGGGGCGTTGATCCTGTTGATTTGGTAATTTGAATGAAAGTGCAAATTGGAAATTTTGCATTTAAAATAGTATAATCTCCCAATTTATAATTAGCTATTTGTAAAAATCAAAAGAACTGGGAAGTTTTGTTGTGTTAAGAATGGTGGAGATTCTTGTTTCTCCATATATGATTATGTTGACAACCATCTAATTTGCATTCATTCACAGCATAAATTTGTTATGACATGTTAATTGAATCTTTTCTGTTTAAGGGAGTATGCATGAATCATTCATACTTTTTAACGCGCTGATTCATTATAGATGCAGCTGGGAAGAATTACATGGAACAATGGTTAGCTTCTCTTCAGAATTTTGAAGCGTAGAAAGAAAACTACATCATCTTTTGGACTTTTCTGACAAAACGATGCAAGTAAATAGGAAGTCGATGAAGAGTACAATAAGAATCGCTATGGTCCTATCTCCAAGGACATGTTACTATAGTTAACTACAGTCTTGTACCTGCAATGCTTTCTTTTAATAAAAGTTTTTGCCTGTGCTAAAAAAAAAAAAAAACTATAGTTAACTGAAGCTCAAATGCCTAGTCTCTTCACTGTAGATGGCACTTGTCTATATGTAGTAATAGAAAAGGTAGCAAAACCATTTTAAATAAAAGGTTTTACGATCTATACGCTTTAAGCAGTTTAGTTTTACTTTATCTTTTGGGGCCTAATATAATTTTTTAATCATTGATATCCGATGTAAATTCCTAGGCACTTGTATTATTCATTCATCAAATAGTGTTGATAGGTGCTAATTATTTTATTTCATCTTAAACACAATTTGTTGGCTTATTTTTTTCTATTCCTGTCTTTCTTGTTCTGTGTAATTCGGCAGCAGTCCACACGAAGTAAAAGAAAATGGATTTTTTTTAAAGCAAAAGATGGTTTGGCAAGAACATCGCGAACAGTCCAACACTATATCGCAACTAATTCTACGAATAAAACATGTAAAGTTAAAACTAAATGTTATTTTATCTTTTAACTTAAATTAAATATTTTGTAAATCCAACCTATTTTAAATTGAGAGAGACTTAGTCTTTGTTTTGTTTTACACACGTTTTCATTTTAGAGAACCTAAATCTTAACGAAAAAAATGCTATTACCTCTGTTTTATTTATAAGAAAAAAGTTATAGTGACAAAGTAAATTATAATTTATTTTTTTATAAAATAGAACGGATGTAGTGTTTACAATTTGAGAGTTTAGCAAAACAATGTCTTTCAAATTTTTAAATGTTTCAAGTAGAAGAAAGGGGGGAAGTAATAGTAGAAGAAAACTCTCATACAATTAGTAAGAATAGTTATTGTAACCTAATTTTGTTAGTGAAACCAAATTGAGTGAACCGATTGTTATTTTAAGTTCTTGCTTCTATAACCCTTTCATGTTTTTTATGGATGAAACTTATTTATGAACTCATTTTGAAACTTATTTATGAACCGATTGCTTCTATCAATCTTTTTTTAGTGTGTTTCTTTTATTTACTAAGTATTCTAAATGTGTGTTTCTACTGAACTTCTTGAGAATGTGTTTAAGAAAGAAAAAAAGTTTCTTGAAGAGATACAAGGACTTTTTTTGTTTTGGTGAATGATAAAAGGACTTGGTAGCATCATGAAGAAAATAATATATGCATGCAATTTGTATCATGCGAGATGGAGACCATATGTTCAGAATGTGGAATATAAGCTCAAGATTGGAACAATAGCCAAGAAAGCCAATTCCTCAACTAGAATTATGGCATATTATTAGTAGTAAACAACATGAGGAAACATCGTCAACTTATTGAATCTATGAAGATTCTGTATCACAACACACTCAAGAATCAGTTTGATGTCTTGGCATATCTCAGAATGCAAGGACTAGATATATATGTACAACAAGAAAGATTCACTCAAAGCACTCAAATTTTCTTTTTGAACAGACTTGCTTCTACCAATACACTTTTTCATCATCTGAATAAGCTTATTCAAGTTAGCGAAGTTAAAAAAAAAGAAAACTGAAATAAAATAAGATCGTTGAAAGAATATATCGTCATCTCCAAACTTCACCGTACAAACAACCCAACAACCTTGCTGCAGACTCACACAACTGGTTCAGGCAGTTAATCAATTAAACATAAGGACTAAATTCAAAATAAATACAAGTTCAAGAATTCAATAGAAGAAAAAAAATTCAGACATCTAATTAAAAATGTTCAAATAGTACATGAACTTGCAGAATAATTTAACCTTTTTTTCAAGGATGTAAGCGTATTGGTGCACACAAGATAACAATAGGATATGATATAAAGGGATATAAAGTTCCATAAAAAAAATATAATTTACAAGGTTTATTATCTTTTTAATTCCTAAAATTTTTAAGATTTGTACTTTTAGTTTTTGATTTTTTTTCTACTGGTCATCGTCCTTTAACTTTTTTTACCCTTACTTTTAGTTTCTTTTTAAGGGACTAAAAATAAAAATGTAAAAGAAAGTTAAGAGAGTTAGGAAAAAAAGTTTTATAACTAAAAACAAAAATTTAAAAAAGTTTAGAAACTGAAAAGATAATAAACTCTTATATAAATTATTTTCAAATGGCAAAATTATTGTGGTTAAAATTACATATAATTTTTTTGAAAAATAGATTTTTTTATTTATTTAAAAATTATGAAAATTATAAAAAATCTTTTTGTTAACTTGTTGGCAAGTGTACCAAATTTGGAACAAGTAGTAAAGTACTCAGAAGTCCAAGTGTTGATCCCACATAGATTTTGTGTTGTACTTATCTTGAATACTTTTCAATTTATAAGGAAAAAATAATAAAAGAAAAGAAAAGAGTAGAAGAAAGAATAGAAGACAATAATAGTAAATTATAAATAAAAAGCAAAAGAATTAAAAGCAGAATAATTAAAGAGAGAATTCAATGGAATGCGAATGTTAGGAGCTAACATGCCTTGTTTGCCTAGGATGTATGAGTTTATGATTTTTCTTTATCAATTTAGGCGATTCTATTTTACCCACATCTGTTCATTTACTTGCCCCTGATTCCTCAAGATGACAAGTCTATTTTATTTATCTATCTTCCAAATCCCTTTGCAAAGAATCGACAAATAAAATAAATAAAGTATGAATTCTAGATGTTTGCATGAATGCATGAGCATAAAACCATCATTCTATGTCTAACAATGATATTCTTATGAAATCCTTTCTTGTTGTTCTATTAGAAGTTACCCTCCCCCGAGTGTCTAACCCCTAAAACTAATGCATGCATATTTCTTTAGATCTTATTTTGAAGTTACCTCTCCCAACCGTCTAACCCCTAAAAGAATATAAAGAAGAATAATGCAAGATAAAAGAAGAAAAGATAATAGAATAGAAAAACCTGGAAAAGAATCCTATTGCATTGATAAATATGAAGTACATCATACATCACTTTGCCTTTTTAGGCCTACCAGGTCCTAACTAGGGGTTTAGCCACTCATGGCCATTGAAGGCTTTACAATGGGGGGGTGAAAGAAAGATGATAAAAAGAGAGAAGAGAGTAAAAATTCTCAGGCTTTAGGTAGTAGTGAGAGTGCTCTAAGACTCGGTGTGTGTTTTCTCCTTGACTTGACTTCCTTTTTATAGTTGCTGGAGTGGACTTGGGCCTGATGCCAAAAAATCTTCCTTATTTATATTTTTGATATCTTTTGGATTTGTTTTGCTTTTAATCCATCCTTTTCATATCTCATATTTGGCAGTTATCAAAATCAAATCCACCTGATGCCAAAAGATCTTCCTTATTTATATTTTTGATATCTTTTGGATTTGTTTTGCTTTTAATCCATCCTTTTCATATCTCATATTTGGCAGTTATCAAAATCAAATCCACCTGATGCCAAAAGATATTCCTTATTTATATTTTTGATAACTTTTGGATTTGTTTTGCTTTTAATCAATCCTTTTCATATCTGCAAGCCATAAATAAGAAAATATCAATTCTTATCATTTAATCCAAAAACATATGCTAAATAAATATTTTCAAAGATATTTTCAATATATTTTTATTATAAAAATAACTCATATTTAGCAATTATCAAAATTCCCCAAATTAAAACTTTGCTTGTCCTCAAGCAAATCAGAATAAAAGCAGTCTCTGAATGCTTCAACACTTTCAATGGCTGCAATTTTTCTCAAATTCCCTTAGCTAGACCTTCTTGCATTTGTCATGATCTTGCAATGGAAGCATAAACAAACATTGAGATAGAATTGGTTAGTAGCAGAAATCAATCAAGTCAACTTGCCTCACTTTTCCTCACAAGGCTTTAGTGTTTCTCTCTGCACACAAGTGTCTTGGATGAATGTTTAAATTTCTATGACCTGCAATTAATGTTCCCAATTTTGCACTCCATCTCAGTTAAAATTATCCTGCTTACACCTGGTGGATCATTAACGACTTTTATTGGCTTGTAATGTGGCTTGGCTAATCAAAGAAATTATGGTTTTTCTGGAATTTCAAAAATTAGGGTTATAAGAGAGCATTTATCCTAGAAAAACTTTCACTTATTCAGCCTAGAGTTTTTTTTTTCTTCCTCCATTCATTGTTCTAACAACAGTTATGGCACCTATTTATTTTCTGCCCTTATTATTATTCTTTCTATTTTTTTTTAAAAGAAACTTTTGGGCATACAATTTTTTTTTGGAAAGAAAATCTAACTTTGTACAAATGTGTTGGGTTTCCTCCCAGCCAGCGCTTAGTGTTGGATCGAGTGACCTCAAAATAATTAAGAAGGGGGGGTTGAATTAATTATTCCCAAACCTTTACTAATTAAAAATTACTCTTCTAAGGCTTTTACTAAATTGTTAAGAGAATGAGGAGTAGAAGAGAAACTTAACAGAAAGTAAAAGCGGAAATTAAATGCACAGCGGAAAGTAAAAGAGTAGGGAAGAAGGAGACAAACACACAAGAGTTTTTATACTGGTTCGACAACAACCCGTGCCTACATCCAGTCCCCAAGCGATCTGCGGTCCTTGAGATTTCTTTCAACCTTGTAAAAATCCTTTTACAAGCAAAGATCCACAAAGGATGTACCCTCCCTTGTTTTCTTTGAAACCCTAGTGGATGTACCCTCCACTAGAACTGATCCACAAGAGATGTATCCTCTCTTGTTCTCAGTCAAACCCAAGTAGATGTACCCTCTACTTGTACCACAAAGGACCTCCAATGTGTTGAGACAAAGATCTCAGGCGGTTAAACCTTTGATACTTTGTGAATGGGGATACAAAAGAATTCTCAAGCGGTTAATCCTTTGAACACTTTTGTATAAGGGAATGGGAAGAATCAAAAGAATTCTCAGGCTGTGTCGTTTTGAATTCTTTGACAAGGAAGAAGGGAGACATAAAAGAATTCAGGCGGTTAGTCCTTTGTTCTTTTGGAAAAGGGAGAAGAGAGACACAAAAAGAATTCAGGCGGTTAGTCCTTGGCGAATTCTTTTTGGCAAAGGGAGAAGAGAATGAAAAGGATGAATAGCACAAGTTTTCAAGGTTTAGAAAACCAGAAAACTTCATAAAGCTTTTGGTAAGTTCAAAGATATTCAAGGCTTGTAAAGGATTGATTGGAAAAGTAAAAGTATTGAATGAATGAATTAATTGAAAATGCAAATCAAAGCCTTGCTTTTGTAGACTCTTCATGTCTGGTCAAGAAGACCATTTAGAAGAGTTATAACTTTTTAGAAAAACTTAAAACCAATTTGAAAAAGTCAAAAACCTTTTGAAGAGTTACATATTTTGATTTATTCAGAAACAAACATTGGTAATCGATTACCAAATAAGTGTAATCGATTACACAAAGCTTTTGAGTGAAAGGATGTGACTCTTCACATTTGAATTTGAATTTCAACGTTCAAGGGCACTGGTAATCGATTACCAAAACATTGTAATTGATTATAGCTTTTTGAAAATAATTGGAGCGTTGTAAATTCAGTTTGAAAACTTTTTCAAACTCATTTTGCTACTGGTAATCGATTACAACAATATGGTAATCAATTACCAGAGAGTAAAAACTCTTTGGTAAAAGGTTTTGTCAAAAACTCATGTGCTATTCAAAGTTTTGAAAAAACTTTTTAATACTTATCTTGATTGATTCTTCTCTTTATTCTTGAATCTTGAGTCTTGAATCTTGATCTTGATTCTTGAGATCTTGAACCTTGAATCTTGATTCTTGTCTCTAGACTTTCTTCTTGAGTCTTGAATTCTTCTTGATTCTTATCTTGAACTCTTGAATTGTTCTTGATTCACTTGAGTTGTTCTTTGATTGATCTTTGAGCTTTTTGTCATCACCTTTGTCATCATCTTTTGTTATCATCATTGTTATCATCAAAACACCTTTGAATCACCTTTGATTCACCATGAAGCTTTGCTTCTACACTTAGTTTATCGTCTTTAGCTAGATGTTGTGCCTTCCTTCAGGTAGTCAACGCTTGTCAACCTCTACAATTGTCCGCCATTATAGATCTTCAAACGCTGTCCATTGACAATCCATTTCCTCTCAAGGTTGTCTCCTGTAGGGTCCATCAATTCTACTGCTCCATGAGGTCTCACTTCTTTTATCACAAATGGCCCTGACCACTTTGATTTCAGCTTTCTTGGGAATAAGCTAAGCCTGGAGTTAAAGAGTAAAACTTGTTGGCCTGGCTGGAAGTCTTGTCTCTGCAATTTCCTGTCAAGATACACCTTCATCTTCTGCTTATAAATTCTAGAGGACTCATAGGCGTTCAGTCTCATTTCTTCTAACTCCAGCAACTGTAATTTCCTTCTTTCTCCAGATGCGGCTTCATCGAAGTTGAGCAATTTGAAAGCCCAATAGGCCCTGTGCTCCAACTCTACTGGTAAGTGGCATGCCTTCCCATATACTAGCTGAAATGGAGACAATCCGATGGGGGTCTTGAATGTTGTCCTGTAGGCCCAGAGAGTATCGTCTAGCTTCAAAGCCCAATCCTTTCTTGATGATGCACAGTCTTTTCAAGGATTCACTTAAGCTCTCTGTTAGAAATTTCTGCTTGGCCATTTGTTTGTGGATGATAAGGTGTAGCCACCTTATGTCTAACATTGTAATGCTCCAAGACTTTCTTCAATTGGTTGTTGCAGAAGTGCGTTCCCCCATCGCTGATTAGGGCTCGTGGGACTCTAAAATGGGAGAAAATATTTTTCTTTAAGAACTTTATTACTACCCTGGCATCATCTTTTGGAGTGGCTATGGCTTTCACCCACTTGGACACGTAGTCTACGGCCACCAGGATATAGATATTCCCATATAACGAAGGAAGAGATTATGATCTTCGACCCTACCAAATAAGATCTGAATTTCTCCAAGGCAAAGACAATGGCTAGCATCTCCTTCTCCGTGGTGGCATAATTCATTTGTGCTTCATTGAGGACCTTGCTAGCATAATAGATGGCGTGAAATACCTTGTCTTGCCTCTGTCCCAGAACTGCCTCCACTGCATAGTCATTGGCATCACACATCAATTCAAACTCCTTGCTCCAGTCAGGTGCAATCATTACTGGTGCAATAGTGAGCTTGTTCTTCAGTGTTTGGAACGCTGCTGAACATTCTTCATCAAACTTAAAGACCACGTCCTTGTTCAACAAATTACTTAGTGGCTTGGCAATCTTTGAGAAGTTCTTGATGAACCTTTTGTAGAAACCTGCATGCCCTAGGAAGCTTCTGATACCCTTGACATTTGATGGTGGTGGCAACTTTTTAATGACGTCTATCTTTTCCCGATCAACCTCATTCCCTCGGGCTGAAATCTTATGGCCCAGGACTATGCCTTCTCGAACCATGAAGTGACATTTCTCCCAATTTAGCACCAAGTTAGTCTCTACACACCTCTGTAGTACTGTCTCCAAGTTCTTCAAGCAACTTTCAAATGAGGGCCGAAAAATTAAAAGTCATCCATGAATACTTCAATGCTTTTCTCCACCATGTCTAAAAAAATGGCCAGCATGCACCTCTAAAATGTGGCTGGTGCATTACATAACCCAAATGGCATCCATCTATAGGCAAAGACACCAAAAGGGCATGTAAAGGCCATCTTCTCCTGATCCTTGGGGTCCACCGTGATCTGGTTATAACCTGAGTATTCATCTAAGAAGCAGTAGTATGCTTGTCCCGCAAGCCTCCCCAGCATCTAATCCATGAAGGGCAAGGGAAAATGGTCCTTCCTTGTGGCTTCATTCAACTTGCGGTAGTCGATGCACATTCCCTAGCCAGTGACGGTCCGTGTTGGTATCAGATCGTTCTTCTCGTTCCGAATGACTGTCATGCCCCCTTTCTTTGGTACCACCTGTACTGGGCTTACCTAAGAGCTATCAAAGATGGGGTAGATAAGCCCAACCTCTAGAAGCTTGAGCACCTCCTTCCTTACCTCTTCCTTCATTGTTGGGTTCAGCCTTCTCTGGGGTTGTCGGACTGGCCTGTAGTCTTCTTCCATCATTATCTTGTGCATGCAGTAGGCAGGGCTAATACCTTTAAGATCCGATATATGCCACCCAATTGCTTCCTTGTGTTTCTTCAGAATTTCTACTAACTTGTTTTCTTCATCGGATGTGAGTGTATTGCTGATCACCATAGGCTTACTCTCATCTTCTTCTAGGAACACATGCTTCAGATGGTTGGGAAATATCTTCAATTCTACCTTCTTCTTCTCAGATGGAGTCTTGCTCTTTAGTTCCTCAAAACTGGCCTCCTCCTCAGGGATGTTATCTTGTCGATCCAAGTCTTCTAAGCAAGCCTTGAGATCTTCTTCTTCTTCATTGGTTAGGCAATCTATCGCATTCACCATGGCTCTTTCCAGCGAAGTCTGTGGTGTTTCAAGAGCGCTAACGTCTTCCTTATCAATTTCCTCCACCTTGAAGCACTTCTAGCTTTCCTTTGGGTACTTCATTGCTTTAAACAGGTCGAAGGTCACCTTCTGATTGTCAACGCTCAACTCTAGATTTCTATTCCCCATATCCACCACACAATTGGCAATCAGCATGAAGGGTCTACTTAAGATAAGAGGAATCTCTGTATCTTCTTCGATATCCATAATGACAAAGTCCACCAGAAAAGTGAAGTGGCGGACTTTGACTAGGACATCTTCTGCCACCCTGTATGGTCTTGTGATTGAGTGGTCTGCTAGCTGAAGCGCCATCCTGGTAGGGTCTATCTTCAGATCACCAATTCTTCTACACATTGATAGAGGCATCAGGTTCGTACTTGCCCCTAAGTCAATGAAGGCCTTGTCTACCGCCTCTTCCCCTATGGTGCAAGGGATAGTTACACTTCCGGGGTCTTTGAACTTCTTGGGTAGCTTCCTCTGTAAACCTGCACTGTAGTTGCCTCTCACCATAATGTTTTCATTATCAATATACTTCCCCTTCTTGGTGAGGATGTCTTTCATGAACTTGGAGTAAAGCGGCATCTACTGTAAGGCTTCCCCGAATGATATTGTTATCTCCAACCCTTTGAATATTTCCAAGAAACGCTTGAAGTAGGCTCCTTGTTCTTCCTGGACGGCACTAAAGGATATGGGGGCTCCTTTAGAGGGACTGGTGGTTCTTCTTTCTTAGCCTCTCGGGCTAACTGGCTTTTGTTCTTAGGGAGTAAGACCATCTTCTCTTCCTCCTCCTCTTCCTTCTTCTCTTTCTTCATCTTTGTCTGTCCTTCCTTCATCAGACTGGTCTTTTTCTGCTTCTGCCTCTCCTTGTGCTCTCTTTTGGCTTCTGGTCAGTATGGCCTTGCACTCTTCCTTGGGGTTCTTTTCCGTGTTGGCTCCAAAGCTACTGGAGGGTCTTTCAGCCATCTGTTTGGCCAATTGTCCCACCTGCATTTCTAAGTTCTTGATGGAGGCTTTTGTGCTTCGGTAATTAGACATTGAAATATGCATGAATTGGTTTAGCGTCTCCTCAAGCTTGTTAGTTTTCTCGTGAATATCTTCCCCTTGGTTGAGATTTTGGGCAGGCTGACTTTTGTGCTCCTTATTGTATTGATTCCCTGGGTGATTCCTCCAGCTTGAGCCTTGTGTGAAGTTCCTTCCTTGGTTGAATCCTCGTGGGCCTTGATTAAATCCTGTTGATCCTTGATTGAATCCAGACGGACCTCCTTGGTTGTAACCTTGGAATCCATGGCGATTTGGTATGCCCATGTAGTTTACTTCCCTGGAAGGGTCTTCTTGAATTGTACATTGTCCAGACTCGTGTATTCCTCCACATGTATGGCATCCCCCTACCTGCATAACAGAAGAGTGAGAAGGACTTACTGCTTGTAGTTGTTGTGGTAGCTTGCTGAGGGTTTCGGTCAGGGCTTCTATTTTTCTAGATAGCAGCTTATTTTGCGCCAAGGTTGCATCTTGCATTGTGAGTTTCAGAAGGCTTCTCTTAGTTGGTGCATATGTGCGATCATGAAGAATGGCATGATCACTTGCCGCCATATTTTCTGTTAACTCCATAGCCTCCTTCGGTGTTTTTAACTTGATCTTACCTCCAACGGATGCATCTAGTAGCTGCTTCGATTGAGGTCTCAAACCATCTATGAAGATGTTGAGTTGCACCGGCTCACTGTATCCATGTGTAGGCATTTTCCTTAGCAACCCACGGAAGCAGTCGAGCACCTCACTGAGGGATTCATCGGGAAATTGATGGAAGGAAGAGATTTCCATCTTTCCTTCAGTGGTTTTTGAATCTGGGAAGTATTTCTTCAAGAACTTCTCTACGAATTCTTCCCATGTCCGCAAGCTATTACCCTTGAATGAGTGTAGCCACCTTTTTGCCTCCCTTGCTAGTGAAAAGGAAAAGAGATTTAGGCGTGTTGCATTTTCAGGAACTCCGACTATCTTGACCATGTTGCAAATCTCTATATAGGAGGTGAGGTGAGCATAAGGATCCTCATTTGGAAGACCATGAAAGAGGTTTCCTTGGATCAGTTGGATGAGAGAGTGAGGCTAAGAGATGTTGGCTGCTTGAACCTCTGGCCTTGCGATGCTTGTGAAGAATTGTGGAGTAGTTGTACTAGAGTAGTCCTCTAGTGTGACTCGTTGTGCATGTGCCTCCTCCATTTGAATATGGATTTGTGGAGAAGGGGTAGGTGAGGTGTGATCGCTTTCTGGTGCTTCTTGCTTCCTTCTTCTTCTTGCAGTGTTGTTATGCCTGCAAGTGGCTTCAATTTCCTAGTTGATAGGGACTATATCTCCATTTGCAGTTCTACCTTGCATACTAAAAAACAAGCACTACCCGTGCAAATTATGGAAGAAAGAGTAGAAAAGAGAGTGGGAAAGAAAAAGTGCAAAATAAAGAATTGCTTACAAATTGAAAAGGTATGGCAACCAAGTACGAAGACAAAATCCTCGGCAACAGCGCCAAAAACTTGTTAACTCGTTGGCAAGTGTACCAAATTTGTCACAAGTAGTAAAGTACTCGGAAGTCCGAGTGTCGATTCCACACAGATTTTGTGTTGCACTTATCTTGGATACTTTTCAATTTATAAGGGAAAAATAATAAAAGAAAAGAGTAGAAGAAAGAATAGAAGGCAATAATAGTAAATTATAAATAAAAAGCAAAAGAATTAAAAGCATAATAATTAAAGAGAGAATTCAATGGAATGCGAATGTTAGGACCTAACATGCCTTGTTTGCCTAGGATTTATGAGTTTATGATTTTTCTTTATCAGTTTAGGTGATTCTATTCTACCCAAATCTGTTCATTTACTTGCCCCTGATTCCTCACGATGACAAGTCTATGTTATTTATCTATCTCCCAAATCCCTTTGCAAAGAATCGACAAATAAAATGCATGAAGTATGAATTCTAGATGTTTGCATGAATGCATGGGCATAAAACCATCTTTCTATGTCTAGCAATGATATTCTTATGAAATCCTTTGCTTGTTGTTGAAGAGAGTAAGAATTCTCAGGCTTTAGGTAGTAGTGAGAGTGCTCTAAGACTCGGTGTGTGTTTTCTCCTTGACTTGACTTCCTTTTTATAGCTGCTGGAGTGGACTTGAGCCTGATGCCAAAAAATCTTCCTTATTTATATTTTTGATATCTTTTGGATTTGTTTTGCTTTTAATCCATCCTTTTCATATCTCATATTTGGCAGTTATCAAAATCAAATCCACCTGATGCCAAAAGATCTTCCTTATTTATATTTTTGATAACTTTTGGATTTGTTTTGCTTTTAATCCATGCTTTTCATATCTGCAAGGCATAAATAATAAAAATATCAATTCTTATCATTTAATCCAAAAATAACTGCTAAATAAATATTTTCAAAGATATTTTCAATATATTTTTATTATAAAAATAACTCATATTTAGCAGTTATCACTTTTTAAATAAGTTATGAAATTATTTTTATTTATACAATTACTTTTTTTTAAAAAAGAGAAGAGATCAAATTATACTGGTGTAATTTTGACAACTATTACACAATTTTTATAATTTGATATACAATATGATTTTTATTGATCCAGCCGTTGAATTATATTTACATATTATTAAAATCGTTTGTGTCAAATTTTGTCAAAATTGAACAAGAAGGTAATCAAATGATCTATATTTTAGTATATTTTGAAATGCTTATATTACGTCAATTTTAATCTACATGAACGAGATAGTAAATGATTTTAGATTAATATAAAATTTTGTATATGTGATTTATGTGAAAAAGGTTGTTCAATTTAACTGTGAGTTTTAACAAAACATTATGCAGTTAAAAATTATAAAATGATGTAATAATTGTCATAGTTATCAAAGTTATAATATATATAGAGAGGAGGGATCAAATTACACCAATGTAACTTGGACAACTATTACACAATTTTTATAACTTGATATAAAATGCAATTTTTATTAATCCAACCATTGAATTATATCTATGTATTATTACGATCGTTTGTGTTAAATTTTTTCAAAATTGAACAACATGATAATCCAATGATTCATATTATATATAGAGAGGAGGGGGGGGGGGGGATCAAATTACATATTAATCTAAAATCATTTTCTACCTCATTCATATAAATTAAAATTGACGCAATATAAATATTTCTAAATATACTAAAATATAGAGCATTTGATTACTTTCTTGTTGTTCAATTTTGACAAAATTTGACATAATTATTGGTTAGATTTTTTTTCTTTAAAAAATATTAGAATAATAAATGATATATAATTTCATATTAGTGACACTCTCTCATGGGTCTTGCTTCTTGAGAGAGAAAGTCATTAAATGAGAAGTATAACCTATCGAAATTGATGATTTTCAATAAATTTCAATTAATCATGAAGAGAATATGAGAAAGAGTATTACTAACCTTCATCAATATTACATAGTATGTAGAATTTCAGAAATAGATAAAGAGAAGGTTTATTTAATCAAATTCCTAACTCATAAGAAATACATTAGACCAATTAAGTAAGATAAGAAAAGATATAGGATAATATTCTTATGTTCTATTAGCACAACAAACAATGAATTACAATAGTATAAATAATTATTCTATCTTATCTTATCATATAGTCAACAGATAAATTTTAATATTTTTTTTACTCCATTGAAAATAAAAACAACAGAAAGTTACATGGGGTTATTCAGCGTAAGGAGGGTAGCAACACTAGGGAATGGACTATCCCAATTACAAAAGGAAACAAACTTACTAACTCCAAAATCCCCTTGGACTTGGACAATCCACTTCCAATTCATGTAGTCCAAAATGAGCAACTGAGTTTGCTTCTCTATTAACAAACTGAACTTGGACAATCCACTTCCAATTCATGTACTCCAAAATCTGCAAGATTAAAGAAGCATATTGGTGACACAAGGGACAAATACCAGAGTTAACAATCTACACAAGATCTGAGTAATATATAGTAATTGATTTTAATTTTAGTTTTCTTAAATTAATTTGTTACATTTTTTTAAATCTTACATGAATTAGATATTTTTATTTGTAATTTTTTAAATTAAAAAAAATTAGAACTTAAAGTACATGAGCTGGCTTACAAAGCAAAAGAAGTGGTAGGTATTGCTCCGTTGGAAGAGCATGAGAGTGACACGTGCACATAGGTCATTGGCTATGCTTTTTAGAAAAAAAGGAGGGTTAGGACATTAAGTTCGGGCGAAGTTTCCTCCCCTCTATGATCCTATTGTGGTATGTGACTCAAAATCACTAAAGGCACAAATGGGAAGGATTCTAGTGGTGCTGTCATAATTGAATTCAGTTGTCATAACTGAATTGGTCTTGGCACCAAAGTATAGCCTTTATTCTTAGAGCTAGCAGCTAGAGTATATACATACTCTTGAACATGTAATTCAGAGAGTTTTTTTTTGCAGAAAAACACAGAGAGAGTTCAACAAAAAAAGAGAGTTAGGAGATTGAGAGAGGTTTTGCAAAAGAGAAACTGAGAGAGATCTAGCTAGCTGCTGCTTGTATTGAACTTGTAATTTTTCATGATCAATGTGATGATGATGTGCTGCCATTTCTCGTGGATGTAGGCACATTGCTGAACCACGTTAAATTTGGTGTAGATCCTTGGTTGCTTGCTTTGCTGTGTTTTCTGTTTTTCATTTGATCTTGTGCAGGTTCTACAGGTAGAAGAAAAGGTAGTAGAACCAACAAGTGGCGCCGTCTATGGGAACATCAAGATCAATAAAAATGGGAACAACAAAGTATGATATTGAGAAGTTCTCAGGGGAAAATGACTTCGGGTTATGGAGGATCAAGATGGAAGCAATCTTGATTCAACATGGCTGTGTAGAAGCTCTTAAAGAAGAAGAAAGGATGTCTGAATCTCTAAGCTCAAAGGAGAATTAAGAAATGATTGATAGAGCCAGAAGTGCAATCATACTATGCCTTGGAAATAAATCTTTAAGAGAAGTTGCAAGAGAAAGGACAACAACCTCAATGTGGTTGAAACTGGAATCCTTGTATATGACAAAGTCTCTTGCAAATCGGCTATGCTTGAAGCAACAACTATACACCTTCAAGATGACATAATTAAGAACAGTCACTGAGCAATTGGCTGATTTCAATAAGATCCTTGATGATTTGGAAAATATTGAAGTAAAGCTTGAAGAGGAGGATAAAGCTCTTTTGCTTCTAAATTCCTTACCAAAATCCTTTGAACATTTTAAGGATGCAATCCTTTATGGCAAAGATCAAGACATTATCCTAGAAAAAGTCCAAACCTCAATAAGGACCAAAGAGATGCAAAAATAGCAAGACTCCAAATCTGAGGATAATGGTGAAAGCCTGAATATTTCAAGGGGGAGGAGTGAAAAGAAGGGACCAAGAGGAAAGAAGTCCAGATCAAGGTCAAGGGATTCGAAGAATGGCCAGAAAACAAAGTTCAAATGCTTCAATTGTCACAAAACTGGTCATTTCAAAAAGGACTGCCTAAACAAGACTAAAAAGGGATATATGGACTCTGCTGGCATAGTTGAAACCTCTGAAGGTTATGAGAGAGCAGGTGCTTTAGTAGCTTCAAATACCAAAACACAAACAGAATGGATTATGGATTCTGGATGCTCATATCACAGCAACCCGAGAAAGGACTATTTTGAAACCTTGGAACTAAAATCAGCAGGAACTGTACTGCTAGGAGACAACCACCCTTGCAAGGTACAAGGCATTGGAACTGTGAGACTGGAGATGTTTGATAATAGAGAGTATCTACTAAAAAATGTAAGGTACATTCCAGAACTCAAAAGAAATCTTATTTCTTTAAACATGTTTGATGATCTAGGATATTCAACTAGAACTTTGAATGGTGTTCTTAAGGTTTCAAATGGATCTTTAGTCATTGCCAAGGGTAACAAGAATGAAAGTAGTGGCTTGTTTATTCTTGAAGGTTCCACTATTATTGGACATGCATCAGTAGCTAGTAATACATTGATTGATAAAACAAAACTTTGGCATTTGAGATTAGGTCATGTTAGTGAAAGGGGATTACATGAACTTGAGAAACAAAATCTGTTAGGTGGTGATAAACTAGATAAACTTGAATTTTGTGATCATTGTGTGCTTGCTAAATCACATAGAATAAGCTTTGGCACTAGTATTCATGTTTCATCTAGGCCTTTTGAGTATGTTCATTCTGATTTATGGGGACCATCTAGAGTGAAAACTCATGGTGGAAGCTCATGCTTTCTCATCATCATAGATGATTCTCATGAAGAGTATGGCTGTATGTTTTGAAAAACAAATTAGAAGCTTTTAAAAAATTCAGAGAGTGACATACTCTTATTGGAAATCAACTTGGTACAAAACTAAAAGTTTTAAGGACTGAAAATGGCATGGAGTTTGTTTCAGAGCAATTCAATGAGTTTTGCAGAAAATCAGGTATCAAAAGGCACAAAATAGTCCCTCACACACCATAGCAGAATGGATTAGTAGAAAGAATGAATATGACCATTTTGGAAAGAGTGAGGTGCATGCCGCTAAGTGCTGGACTGCCAAAGACCTTTTGGGGAGAAGCTGCAAACACAATAGCCTATGTGATTAACAGATGTCCTTCATCGGCTTTAGACTTCAAGACACCAATGGAAGCTTGGAGTGGTGAACCACCTAATTACTCAAGATTGAAGGTGTTTGGATCACTGGTCTTTGCTCATCTTAAACAAGGAAAACTGGATTCAAGGGCTGTAAAATGTGTGTTCATTGGCTATCCTGAAGGAGTTAAAGGGTACAAGCTGTGGAAATTGGAACCTGGTGAGACAAGATGCATCATCAGTAGGGATGTAACCTTTGATGAGAGCAGAATGACAATGCTAAGAAAAAAGTAGAAGGATAACAACTCAAGTAGTGAGAGTACCAAATTTGAGGTGGAGCATTCTGAGATTTCAGATCATGGCAGTGGAGATGCTATTGATCACACTAATTAAGCAGAAACTGGAGATAATGAAGAGCTGGCTACTCAGCATGACTTATCCAATTATCAATTGGCTAGAGATAGAGCAAAAAGGGTGACAAAGCCTACAAAGAGGTATGGTTATGCTGATATTATCTGCTATGCCTTGAATGTTGCTGAGGAGATTCAAAATTCAAAGCCAAAGACCTAGAGGGAAGCAATTGAAGGAGAAGACACTCAGCTGTGGCTTCAGGCAATGAGTGAAGAAATGGAATCCTTGAGAAAGAACAAGGCCTAGATACTTGTGGATCAACCCAAGAAGCAGAAGGTTGTTGGATGTAAGTGGATTTTCAAGAAGAAAAAAGGTATTCCAGAAGTAGAAAGGCCTAGATTCAAGGCAAGATTGGTAGCAAAAGGCTTTACACAGGTTGAAGGAATTGATTACAATGAGATTTTTTCATCAGTTGTGAAGCATTGTTCGATAAAAATCATACTTGGTCTGGTAAATCAGTATGATTTGGAACTTGAACAGCTAGATGTTAAAACTGCTTTTCTCCATGGAAATCTAAAGGAAACCATCTACATGAACCAACTTGAAGGTTTTGAAGAAGGGGAGAACAAGGTGTGTTTGTTGAAAAAATCTTTGTATGGACTGAAGCAAAGCCCTCGAATGTGGTATCTGAAATTTGATGAGTTCTTGTCAGATATTGCTTCATTAGAAACAGATATAACAACTGTGTATATATCCTGAAAAGGAAGAAAGTATGTGTTCTCTACCTTCTCATGTATGTGGATGGCATCCTCATAGCAAGTGCTGACAAGGAAGAGATTAGGCAACCCAAAGAAAGCCTGAACACAGAATTTGAGATGAAAGATCTAGGGTCAGCTAGAAGGATACTCAGGATTGATATTCATAGGGATTGAGCAAAGGGTGAACTATTCTTGTCCCAAAACAATTACCTCAAGAAAGTGGAGGAAAGGTTTAGGGTGCATCAAAGTAAACCTGTTAGCACACCACTTGGCCATCATACAAATTTATCTGTTACTCAAGCACCAGAGACAACTAAAGATAGGTCTAAAATGAATTAAACACCCTATGCAAGTGGTGTTGGAAGCATAATGCATGGAATGGTTTGCAGCAGACCTGACTTGGCTCATGCAGTAAGCATAATAAGCAGGTTCATGGGAAATCCTGATCGTGCACACTGGGAAGCTTTGAAATGGACATTGAGGTATCTAAATGGATCTTTGAAAGTTGGATTAAGGTATAAGAAGATAGCACATGAGGTAGCAATCACAGGCTATGTAGATGCAGATTTTGCAGGAAATGTAGACACAAGAAAGTCCTTAACTGGATATGTGTTTACTTTGTTTGGAGCAACAATCAGTTGGAAAGCAAATCAATAATCAGTTGTTGCTCTTTCAACAATTGAAGCAGAGTACATGGCCCTAGCTGAAGGAGTGAAGGAAGCAATTTGGCTAAAAGGAATGGTATATGAACTTGGAATAGCACAACCTTGTGTCACAATTTACTGTGACAGTCAAAGTGCCATTAGCAAATCACCAAATTTACCATGAGAGGACAAAGCACATAGATGTGAAACTACACTTCATCAGAGATGTGATTGAATCTGAAAAGGTAAAGGTGGAGAAGGTTTTAACAGAAGAAAACCCTGTTGATATGTTCACAAAGTTCCTATCCAGTGTTAAGTTCAAGCACTGCCTTGACTTGATTAATTTTGAAGATGCCTAAGGAAGTTTAGTAGAAGTGCAGCCCTGAATCACAAGATAGACACTTGCTGATTTGGAGTCAAGGTGTAGATTTGTGGTATGTAACTCAAAATCACTAAAGGCACAAATGGGAAGGATTCTAGTGGTGTTGTCATAACTGAATTCAGTTGTCATAACTGAATTGGTCTTGGCACCAAAGTATAGCCTTTGTGCCTAGAGCTAGCAGCTAGAGTATATACATACTCTTGATCATGTAATTCAGAGAGTTTTTTTGCAGAAAAACAGAGAGAGAGTTTAACAAAAAAAGAGAGCTATGAGATTGAGAGAGGTTTTGCAAAAGAGAAACCGAGAGAGATCTAGCTAGCTGCTGCTTGTATTGAACTTGTAATTTTTCACGATCAATGTGATGATGATGAGCTGCCATTTCTCGTGGATGTAGGCACATTGCTGAACCACGTTAAATCTGTTGTAGATCCTTGGTTGCTTGTTTTGTTGTGTTTTCTATTTTTCTTTTGATCTTGTGCAGGTTTTACAGGTAGAAGAAAAGGTAGTAGAACCAACACCTATAATTAGAACTTATTCGTTTCCATGTTATCCCTTTTCTCACACACATCATAAAATCACTTTCTCATTGTTGAATCAAACTTTTTTTTTCATTTTTTTTCTTTTATCTTGGTCTTCTTATGATAGGGATATACACACAAGGTTTGCATGCTTTCTATTCTCATTTTTTTTATCCCAACATCAATTATAAGGGGAAAGGAATAACAAGAATAGGAAGAAGGAACAACCAACATGTTACAGAGAATTGCAAGCAATGCATATTCATGGTGGTGGGCTAGCCATATCAGAACAAAGCAATCAAAATGGATGGAACAAAACCTCCAAGGTCAGCTTTTTCCCATCTTGCTTGCATTCAAACAAGGGGTGGATATTGTTTTAATTCAACTTTCCAAAATTCATGATTTAACTTAATTGTTTGATTTGATCTTAATACCACATTATCTGCTAGTTAGTGCCACATCGTTTGATACTTTGAGCATGGAATTTTTGTAGCATATTCATATGAGAGATTATAATGGCCTTGCTCTATTTTCATTAGTCATGAATAAATAAACATAAAAGATTTGGATGATCTATTTGTTAATTATTGAATTAAACCTTCAAATTATGTTCTCCTCATGCGCAAAAAGATAGGTATACATATATGACTGCAATCAGAAGATTCAATTGATGATGTGGCCAATGTGGTTCGTGATCATGGCTTGATGATGGACATTCATTTGCTTACTATAAAATTAAAATTAAAATTTTCTTCAACAATTGGCAACATGCAATGGCTTAAATGCCATTATATGATCAACACATCACACTTAAAAGGGTATGTAATATATCTGTGTACTTGTCATACTAAAATCTAAAAGGAAAACTGCAGATATGGAGGAAAAGGTGCACACTGTTTTAAAGCTCCTAGAGGAAGAGGGAGACTCATTTGCCAAGAGAGCAGAAATGTATTACAAAAGGAGACTAGAGCTGATAAACTTTGTGGAAGAATCATTTAGGGCATACCATTCTTTAGCTGATAGGTATGATCACATATCAACTGAGTTGCAAAATGCCAACAACACCATTGCTTCTGTGTGCCCAGATCAAGTCCCTTATATGGATGATGATGACCAGGATTCACATAGGGCGAAAACCCCAATAAAAATGCCAGAAGGGTACAAACCAAATATTCCAAAGGTTCTAAAGCCTCCACTTAGAGATTTAAAAAGTGTCATAACAGCCACAAAGAAACTCAATCCCAAGAAGGTAGCATCCACAGCTGGAGCTAATAAAGTTCAAAAATCTGGATTGAGCAGAAAGGAGGCGCTTACAGAGGTTGACAAGCTGCATATAGAGATTCTGGAATTACAAACTGCGAAAGAGTTTGTGAAGAGTACTTATGATAATGCTATTACCAGGCACTGGGATACTGAGCAGCAGATCCAAGGATTACAAGAGAAAGTGTCCAATTTGCAAGATGAACTTGGAGAAGGTGTTGTTATGGATGACGAGGAAGCCCGATGTTTGATGGCCGCAGCGGCTCTTAAGTCATGCCAAGAGACATTATTGCAGTTGGAACTGAAACAGGCTATTTCACTTGATGAGACCAAAATTGAGACCAAAAGGGTAACGGAAGCAAGGGAAAAGTTAATTTCTCTCATGAATGAGTTCCATTATGATCAAACTAATTCCAAAGATCCAAGGGCCAAAAGAGGTGTAAAAGAAATAGCTGGAACCAAGGACTTGGATGTAGATGTGGACAATTTGAATCAACAGAGACAGGAGTTGCAGCAATTGCAGGAGAAAAATAAAAGAACACTTTGAGGATGTATCATATTCAACTCTAACTGTGAAAGATATGGCGGAAAAGATTGATTCACTTGTGAACAAAGTTATCAGCTTAGAAACTACAGTTTCTTCTCAGACAGCTCTTGTAAAGAGATTAAAAGTAGAAACTGATGAACTTCATACCGTGGTTCAAACTCTAGAAGGTGATAAGGAAGGCTTTATCAATGATAAAGCTAAATTGAAGGAGCAATTGAGAGAAATGGATGATAAGCTGTGTGAGGTACAGGATCTAAACCAAATTGTTGAAGACCAGAATACTAACCTCCAAACCCATTTCTCTGAAGCACATTGTAATCTTGATCATTTCTCGGAGAAAGTCCAAAAGGTGAAGCCAAATTTGGTCGGGGAAATATCACTAATGGAAAGAAACTCATCAAGAGAAGATGAATCTGAACATGATCCCAAAGGACAAGATGCATTGAATCAAGACAATGCCTTATTGAATGATGAAAAGTCCAATGAAGAGCATAAGGTCAATGTAGCTCTAAAAGATACTGTAAATTTAAATAAGGAGCTTAAGGTTGCAGAAGTGGCAAAAGACGGCGTAATTCTAGGAAGCAAGCCTAATGTCACAGGTTCACAAGAAAATGATGTCAAGGCCACCAATTCACTAGAAATGAAAGAGGAAACCCTAGAGGAAAACAAATCTACAATAGAGTTGAAACTTGAAAGAAAGATAAAAGTCTCCAGATTCTAAGTATTGTGACATTATAGAATCAACAGATGCTTTGAAAACTATTATTGGAAATTAGATCAGCCAAGGTGAATCCCAGGAGCATAGAGTGATAAAAGAAGATGAATTTGATTGGCAGCAATCGTTAAATGGAGTGAAGGATAGGGAAAAGACTTTGTTGTCATAGTATACTAATGTGTTGGGAAATTAACGCTTTGATATCACTGTTGGGTAATCAACACTCCCACAAATAAAATTATTCACACCCACGAAGGATCGTAAGAACACACACAAAGATTACACAATAGGAAAAATAATAACAAACGCAAGAATTTACCAAGGTTCGACACCTCTTGCCTACGTCCACGGAACCGACTCAAAAAGTATTTCACTATCCTAAAAATGATTACAAGATTATAACCCACCCCAAATAGTATATCACTCTACAAACCCGAGTACCCCATTCAATAGTTACAAGAAATGATAACACTCTCACACAAAGACACTTTTCTCTCAACAAAGTGACTTTGTTTCACAATTTCTCTTCTCACACACACTCTCTCTTCATGTGTTGTGTTTCTCCACTAATTCTCTTATCTATTTATAGTGAAGATTTCCACCAACTATAATAAATAAGCTCTCTTGAAAATTGAAACAAAACAACTTCCAATGCATCCATTCAACTAAGGTTCATCTAGTAAAATGCAATCTTCCACTTTGCATTTAAGTCGCCTAAACCTTAGTAATAGAAATTCAATTCCCAATGTGCATGCACCTTGTCTTTTGGCTTGAAACTCTACAATTCTCCCCCTCAAGCCAAAAGAGAAATATCCTTCAATTAATTTGAGAGTGAACAAACTCCCCCTCCAACGGAAGTATCTCTTAACACTTCCATAACATTAGAAAACTTCACTTTCTTCTTCACTTTGCTATCATGGTTCCTCTTCAAGACTTGACCATCTAAATATCAAAGGTTACCTTGATTTTTCTGTCCTCGCAACCCCAAGTGTCTCCCCTTGTACACTTTGTATCCTCACTTTGAACCAACATATTTGTACCCTTGTGATGTCATCTCCCTCATAGAAATCATATTGACAACAACAGAAGGTACAAACCTCACATTTGAGAAAGTTCAAATAGCACCATCATGGAGCTTCATCCTCACACTCCCTATGCCTTCAACCTTCATTTTTCCACCATTCCCTAACTTGAAATGGTCAAATTCTCCATCGGTTTTCAAAGTATCAAACATCTATCGATCTCTACAAATGTGCTTTGAGGCAGCAGAATCCATCACCCATTTTGTTTTAGCAACCTCATAATTTGTTGTCAAAAACACATCATCTTCATCTTCAACACTTTTTACTACATTAGCTTGGGAGTTGGCACCATCTTTGTTCATATCTCTTAATTTCTTCAAGTCCTCTTTCATTTGTGTACACCTCAGTTGCACATGACCATTCTCACCATAATAGTAACATTGAATGTTACTCATATCTCGTCGTGGACGCGATTGCGATTTTGATCTTCCTCTTGGATCATCATGTTTCTTTGAATGATTCCTCCCTCACTCAGATTCCACCATAACTATTTCATTGTGTTCATCATCAACATTTTCAATTCTCATCATTCTCTCATTTTCTGTAAGAGAGGAAATCACCTCATCCAAATTCAAAGTTGATCTTCCCACAAGCAACGTTTGAACCAAAGCTTTGAAGGACCTTGGTAGTGAGGCCAACAACAACAACACCTGCTCCTCATCAGAGAGTTTATCATCTGCATTCAACAGTTGACTTACTAGTCGATTGAACTTGTTGATGTGGTCATGGAGATCTCCTTCCATCTCTATTTTGAGTTTATACAACTCCATCTTCAAACAAAGGCGATTGGTTACCAATTTTGATGCTCAAGCTTCTCCCATAAGGCCTTCGGTGTTGTCTCCTTTAACACGTTGTGTTTTATCTCGGGAGCAAGGGCAAACCGAATCGTGCTTATAGCCCTCCTTTGGATCTTAGTCTACTCAGTTTCATTTATAGAAGTCGGTCTTTCATCTTCTAACACCTTATCAAGACCTTACTGCACCAAAAGGTCTTGAATAGTACTCTGCCAAATCATAAAATTTATTTTTCTGTCAAACAATGATATCTCAAACTTTTGTGTGCTCCCGACCATAGCTCTGATACCACTGTTGGATAATCAACACTCCCACAAATAAAATTACCCACACCCACGAAAGATCATGAGAACACACACAAAGATTACACCATAGGAAAAATAATAACAAACACAAGAATTTATCGTGGTTCGGCACCTCTTGCCTATGTCCATGGAATCAACTCAAAAAGTATTTCACTATTACAAAAATGATTACAAGATTGTAACCCACGCCAAATTGTGTATCATTCTACAAACCTGAGTATCCCACTCAATGGTTACAAGAAATGATAACACTCTCACACAAAGACACTTTTCTCTCAACAAAGTGACTTTGTTTCACAATCTCTCTTCTCACACACACACACTCTCTCTTCATGTGTTGTGTTTCTCCACTAATTCTCTTTTCTATTTATAGTGAAGATTGCCACCAACTATAATAAATAAGCTCTCTTGGAATTTGAATCAAAAACAACTTCCAATGCATCCATTCAACTAAGGTTCATCTAGTAAAATGCAATCTTCCACTTTGCATTTAAGCCACCTAAACCATAGTAATAAAAATTCAATTCCCAATGTGCATGCACCTTATCTTTTGGCTTGAAACTTTACATAATTATCTTCACAATTACAATGATATGAAGATCAGACTAGCTGAAATATAGAAGAAAAATCAACATACCCTCTTTGAGTCATCTTTGCAATTGAAAGAACTGAAGACTACTAATGCCTTGAAAGATGAAGAAATTAGACTCCTACATCAGAAACTAGGCGTCCTGCAGAAAAGCTTGAAGGGAATGGAGGATTTGGGAGAGTTAACTTTAGTGCAGCTGGCACCACTGGAGCAACATGACATTGAGGAATTTTTAAAAGTTGAAGAACTTGAATGTACAACATTAGCCATTGAAGAGAAGTTATGGATGAGCATTGATGAACTTCTAGAGGAGAACCTAGACTTCTGGACGAAATTCAGTACTTTTTTTTTACTGGGATACAAAAATTTGAAACCACTATAAAAGATTTGTCGATTAACGTATCAAGAATTGTGGAAAAATGGAAATCATCAAAAGGCAGTAGTAGCGCAAAATATTCGTTGAAATAAGATGCAAGACCACTTTATAAGAACCATGCAGAGATTCTAAATAAGCTAACAATGTGGTTGGAAAATAGTTCATTGTTGAAGGAAGAACTTCAATGTAGATTCTATTCCTTGTGTGAAATCCAATAAGAGATAACTATGGCACTGAAAGCCAGTGCTGAAGATGATGACTTCAAGTTCACCAGCTATCAAGCAGCCAAGTTCCAAGATGAGGTTTTGAACATGAAGTAAGAGAACAACAAAGTTGCTAATGAACTGCAAGCAGGTCTAGATCAACAACTCTCTAACTTGATGGTGAAAAGGGTCTTGTGAATATGAATGAGCAATTTGGGCTCTCAAATTCTAAGAAAAGCTAGAGATCTTCAGATTCCCAGAACTCGGTTCCTCTCAAGTCATTCATCTTTGGTGTCAAAACAAAGAAGCAAAAACAATCAATCTTCTCCTGCATGACCCCTGGAATGCAAAGGAAATACCGTGGTTTTAGAGGATAAAGACGTGTGTAAAATGTTTGTGCTACATTTCTTCAATTTTTATCATCTTCTTCAAAATTCATATATTGGTTTCATTGGATAGTGCATTGAGATTTGAGTGTGCCTTTTTACTTGAAGGGAAGCAATTCATTTTGTGCTTGTCTATAAATAGTTAGAAAGTATTACCAAATGTAGGCTCTAATTTTCACTTTGTATTTTGAGCCCTTTTCATAATATATATCAACAAATCCTTGTTTTGTGTTAGATATGTTGCCTTTTAAGTACCAAACTTCCTATGAATGAAATCTTGTGAAGGAAGTGAAAGGCTTTCAATGTGTAAGATTCTTATGTTTTTCTATTGATATCATTCAAGGTGTATATACCCCGAAGGACTTATTATTGTCTTAGTTCTTATTTTGCAATCTCTCCATGATTATTATAGGACAATTAGAAATTTAGAATAAAAAATAATTAAATTGATTCAGAATAATTAAAAAAAAATACAGCTACAATTGAGTTACAATGACTAATAAAATCTTATTGAACTCCATCAGGAAGCGCAGTGACGCCTCTCCTATATGCTAAAAGCCTTTTATTTAACTTATGGTGAAGATTTTATGGCATTGAACTGAAACAAGAAATTTACAAAACAAAAAGGAACAATAAGGTATGGAATAGGTTGAAGAAGGGACTCTCCTCATTTCTTAGAGAATAAGACTTTTCATGTACATTGGAAACTTGGAATCACCCTCAATATGGGACCTTTGTTGAGTATGTATTTTGTTTGATGTTGGGGAATCAATTTTGAGTCTATAATTGATTTTGAATACATTTTCACATGTTTGATTTCACGTTAGAAAATAATGTAGAATTTATTATGCGTCTAGAATTGATTCTAGGTTAAAGCAACTTTGAGTAACTTTTGTATTAGATCTAAAATTTTGTATTAAATTTTACTTCTAAGTTGATTTTATAATAAAACATTAAAACATAAATCACATAACTTCAAAATCAATTTTAATCAAAATCAATTCTATTCAAAATTAATTTTATCAATGCCCATCCAACGCACATTGAATAAATAAATAAAAGTATAAGGGAAAAATAAACTTAACACGAAAGTAGAGTGGTAAATGAAGGAAAATTTATTACTTCGTAGGTTGTTTGCATTAACTTTTCGACAGTGAAAATAGAGTGGAGCAATGAAAGCAAAAATAGACACACACATATATATAAGAGATCAAATTATATCGGTGTAACTTTGACAACTATTACACCATTCTATAACTTTCAATTAGATATTGTTTTCTTAAAATTTATCGTTAGATTGAAAGTTCCTTTCACATAGATCATAAATGCAAAATATCATATTAATTCAAAACCATTTGCTACCTCGTTCATATAGATTAAAATTGACGTAATATATACATTTCAAAATATATTAAAATATGGATCATTTAATTACCTTTTTGTTGTTGTTCAATTTTGACAAAACATGACACAAACAATCTTAGTAACATGTAGACATAATTCAACGGTTAGATCAATAAAAATCACATTCTATATAAGTCATAAAAATAGTGTAATAGTTATCAAAGTTACATTGGTGTAATTTGATCTCTTCTCGTGTGTGTATATATAGGGAGAGACATTTCAACGGGATCATATTACTGGATAATATTTCCTCAAAACTTACCATTAGATTGAAAGTTCCTTTCACATAGATCACACATGCAAAATTTTATATTAATACAAAATCATTTGAAATATACTAAAATATGAATAATTTGATTACATACTTATTGTTGTTCAACTTTGACAAAATTTGATGCAAGCAATCTTGATAATATGTAGATATAATTCAACAGTTGGATCAATAAATCATATTCTATATCTAGTTATAAAAATGGTGTAATAGTTGTCAAAGTTATACCGAAATAATTTGATCCTTCCTTATATATATATATATATGAAATAAAAAAAATAATATGTTTATTTATTGTTTTCTTTGGAGTGTGAGGGCATGACCAAAAGTACTTCTTGAGAAAAAAATGACATTTTTTATAAGTTAAAATTAATTTATATATAAATTACAAATTATTTCTTAGACAATCTATACCAAAGAACTTCATTACAAATTAACTTATTGAGAAATTTACTTTATTTCTTTTATGAGTATTTTTGGAAAAGTTTATTCAAATTGGCCCAAAGTTTATGTTCAAAATGATTTGATTTATGTATAAATATTTTTATTATTAAAATTCATAATAAAATTTAATTAATTTTTTTATTCAACATAATAAGTGGTCTAAAAATACTTTTAACTCAATATTTTTTTACCCGAGAATATTAATACTATTTAACGAGGGTTTATGAATATTGATATTTAATTAAAGATTCTCACCTTATAATAATGTGCTCTAGTCAAGGTTGTTAGTAAATATTTGTTTTATAATTTAAAATTTATAAAAATATATTACTTATATTAATTTTATTTTTATAAAATAAACATTTATTTTGTTTTGATTTTTAACCTAACTAGATTTTTTTTAAGCTTAGTCATTAGTTCAACTATAGTCAGTTTGTTAAGATTTTTTCTCCTGCATATTGCAATTGTATGTTGGGAGTATCTTTGTTTGTTTTGGTTTGTTAGCATTCAAGGTGTTGCTTATAACTAGGCATAGCACCCACGTGGGGCGGGGGCGGGGGCGGAGAGTACTTCGCTCCCGTCCCCCAACCTGTAAATCATGAAGATTTTGATGATATCAAGAAGAATTTGCTTGAGAAAGTGGGAGAATGTAAATCATGCAAGCTTTGATGGTGTTGAGAAGAAATCACATGTTTGTCATCATCAAAAAGGGGGAGAATGTGAATGTATGTATACATGATTTTGACGATGTCAAAAGAAGAATCAAACAAGGCTCATTTTGCTTCAAAATTAATACAAGATTGTTTCAACAAACAAAGCCTTGATTCAAGATTTCTTCAAGATCAAGCCTTGCCTCACAATGAAAGGTTTCAAGTCATTAAAGGCACATGTAATCGATTACCAATGGTTTGAAAGTGTGTAATCGATTACACATCGTATGTAATCGATTACCAGAGACTCTGAACGTTGGGAATTCAAATTTTAAATGAAGGGTCACAACTGTGTAATCGATTACACTAATTCTGTAATCGATTACCAGAGAGGATTTTCAAGGAATATCGTCAACAGTCACATCTTATCATTTGGATTTTGAATGGCCATCAAAGGCCTATATATATGTGTGACTTGGGACGAAATTGAAGAGAGAGTTTTGATTGATCAAAATGTCTTATCCTCTCAAAAGAAAATGAGAGAGATTCCAAAAGAACTTCATTGTCAAATGCTCTCTCAAAAGAAATCCTTGGCCAAACACTTGCCAAATCTATAAGGATTCTTACATGGATCTTCATTGTAATATTATTCTCTTGAAGAGAGAATTCTTCTTCCATTCTTCTTATTCAATGAGATTGGTTAAGAGACTGTGAGTCTCTTGTTGTAAAGCATCTGAACACAAGGGATGGGTTGTCCCTGTGTGGTTTAGACTTTGTAATGGATTTTACAAAGATAGTGGAAAACTCAAGTGGGTTGCTTGAGTACTGGACGTAGGCACGGGGAAGTGGCCGAACCAGTATAAAATTGTGTTTGCATTCTCTCTTCCCTTATCTTATTTATTTTGTTGCAATCAATTGTGTCTTGCATGTTTAAAGAACATTGTTAAATTGATTGTTGTTGCTTCTTCTGCATTCTAAGTCTATCCCTCTTAAGATTATTGAGGCCACAAGGTCCAACAAGTGGTATCAGAGCGGGATTCTTGTATAAAGTTTAAAAACTTCAAGAATAGATATGGCCTCATCCAAATTTCCATTTCCTGAGGGAAATTCTATCAATAGGCTCTTATGTTCAATGGTGAGGGTTATCATTATTGGAAAACCCAAATGCAGATCTTTATAGAAGCCATAGATCTAAAGATATGGGAAGCCATTGAATTTGATTCCTTTATTCCTACAATGGTAGAGAGAAATGCAACTATATAAAAAAAACTAGAGAAGAAAGAAGATGATGATGAAAGAAGAAAGAAGAAAGAAGAATATTCCTCTTTAGCCCCAAAATGCTAAGTGCGATCAACTTGGGCACATGAGATTCAATTGTCCTGTGTTTAAAAGAAGAATGGAAAAATTCGACAAGATGAATTTCAAAGAGAAGAAAGAAAAGAAAGGATATATCACTTGGGAAGATAATGTCATAAATTATTCAAGTGATTCAGAGAAGAAAATCATAAGTCTGGGTATCATGATGAAAGACTATGAAAATGGAGAAGAGCAAAGTCGATACATTGATAGCAATTTCTCCAAACACATGGCATGCATCAAAGTTTATTCATATTTCTCTCCAAGATAAATGAATATGTGATTTATGAAGACAACAAACGAAGGCCACATTTCTCCCCAAGAAAAGTGATTATGTGATATATGGAGACAACAAACAAAGGCCACTTGATCAACAACCCCAACAAGTAATATCAAATGATACCAACAGGTCACTTGTCTTTGATTGATTACTTTTGATGCTTGTTTTCTACTTGAGTTTAGACTGTTCTTGATGATTGTGATTGAATTTGATTGATTGTGTTTGATGATTGATTGATTGTATTTTTGATTGTGTGTTTGATTGTATTGTCTTTGATGTTTGTTCCTGATTGAGTTTTTGATTGTTTTTAAAGAATCTGTTAAACTTTTCAAATTAGTTTCATGTTTTAAGAAAACTATTTCAAATTTAGAAAAGGAAATTTTGAAATTAAAATTTGAATTTGAAAATTGAAATTTGAAAAGTTAAATTTGAAAATTGAAAATTGAATATTTTTTTAATAGAAATAATTGTACATGATTAGTTGATTGTTAATTTAATTTATTTGATTTGAAATGTTTGATGATTGAATTTGATTGTGATTGTGTTTGATTGATTGTGTTTTTGTGAGTGCAAAATCGTTTATTTTAATGCCTTTTGGTATCACTTGATTTTGATACATTACAACAAGTGGTAACATTTTTCTCCTCTCTATTCATGATTTGTTTTTGATGTTGACAAAGGGGGAGAAAAAGAAAAAAGATAAAATAGTAAGGAAAAATTATCTATTCTTTATGAGACAACTTTTTATATATGAAAAGTTGGAAATCTTCAATTGTCTCATATAAGCAATCATTGTAAAACCAAGGGGGAGTAAACTATATGCAAGTAGATATTTTCTTTGTTGTTGCTCCTAAACTATAGGTGGTTGTCATCATCAAAAAGGGGGAGAATATAAATCATGAAGATTTTGATGATATCAAGAAGAATTTGCTTGAGAAAGGGGGAGAATATAAATCATGCAAGCTTTGATGGTGTTGAGAAGAAATCACATGTTTTTCATCATCAAAAAGAGGGAGAATGTGAATGTATGTATACATGATTTTGATGATGTCAAAAGAAGAATCAAACAAGGCTCATTTTGCTTCAAGATTAATACAAGATTGTTTCAACAAACAAAGCCTTGATTCATGATTTCTTCAAGATCAAGCCTTGCCTCACAATGAAAGGTTTCAAGTCATTAAAGGCACATGTAATCGATTACCAATACATGTAATCGATTACCAATGGTTTGAAAGTGTGTAATCGATTACACATCGTATGTAATCGATTACCAGAGACTCTGAACGTTGGGAATTCAAATTTTAAATGAAGGGTCACAACTGTTCAAGAAAAACAACTGTGTAATCGATTACACTAATTCTGTAATCGATTACCAGAGAGGATTTTCAAGGAATATCGTCAACAGTCACATCTTATCATTTGGATTTTGAATGGCCATCAAAGGCCTATATATATGTGTGACTTGGGACGAAATTGAAGAGAGAGTTTTGATTGATCAAAATGTCTTATCCTCTCAAAAGACAATGAGAGAGATTCCAAAAGAACTTCATTGTCAAATGCTCTCTCAAAAGAAATCCTTGGCCAAACACTTGCCAAATCTATAAGGATTCTTACATGGATCTTCATTGTAATATTATTCTCTTGAAGAGAGAATTCTTCTTCCATTCTTCTTATTCAATGAGACTGGTTAAGAGACTGTGAGTCTCTTGTTGTAAAGCATCTGAACACAAGGGATGGGTTGTCCCTGTGTGGTTTAGACTTTGTAATGGATTTTACAAAGATAGTGGAAAACTCAAGTGGGTTGCTTGAGTACTGGACGTAGGCACGGGGAAGTGGCCGAACCAGTATAAAATTGTGTTTGCATTCTCTCTTCCCTTATCTTATTTATTTTGTTCCAATCAATTGTGTCTTGCATGTTTAAAGAACATTGTTAAATTAATTGTTGTTGCTTCTTCTGCATTCTAAGTCTATCCCTCTTAAGATTATTGAGACCACAAGGTCCAACACAACCTTACCCTGCTCCCCGTCTCCGTTTCCGTTCCCCGTGGTGAGGGTATTTTTTGTCCCGTCCCCGTTTCTGGGCTCCCCGTGGGGACCTGCGAAGACCCCGTTTTACATTAAAAAATATAAAAAATTATAAAAAAAAATATAATTTTTTTTGTTTTATCTCAATTTTTCAACAATAATAAATTTAACATTACAAGCATAAAAGCATCCAAGTACACATTAATGTTACAGGATTACACAATAAAAACAATAAAACTAGCATAACATTACAAGTCTTCATAGAATAAATTAACATCGTCATACTGAATCAAGTCTTCATACTTTCATAAGTGCAAAGAAACATCTTCAACATTAAACCTACACAATGAAACATGTAAATATGTGTTTAGAAAATATAAAAAAGTCATGAATTAATATAATAAAATTTTCATACCGTTGGCGTTTTAGGGTTTGGGTAATGTTTGTGTCTTTGTGACTTGTGAGATATTACTTATATATATGATAATTTTATTTTGTATTTTTTTATACTAGTAAAATATTATATTAACCCTTATATTTATTTTATACATATTATAAGTTATGAAGGTATATAAGTAAAATTCTATATATGCGGGGATACGAGGACCTGCGGGGCGGGGAGCATAGTCCCTATCCCCGTCCCCGAATTAGCTGTGGGGGGGGGTATCATCCCCATCCCCGTCCCCGTGGGGAATTTTTCCTCGACCGCAGGGCCCCAAATGGGGCAATCCCTGCAGGGATCCCCGAGTTGCAGGGAGAATTGCCATGCCTACTTATAACGTGGCACATAACAAGATGGTTTATAATTGGTTTGTTAACATTCAAAAGGTGGCAGTTTTTTTTAATGTGTCTATATATATCTCTCTCTTCCTTTAGTCAGAAACACAAGAAAAAAAAAACAATTTTCATTTTTTTTTCTAAATTTCTTCTTTTTCTTTTTTTTATAATTTTTTTGTGTTCAGAAGGTTCGGAGATCCTTTCGTTGCACACGATTTGAATCAACGGGTTGTCGTATCTTGGGAGCAGAGCACAATCAAATTTTTCGACCAGTGCAGTGTGGGGTATTTTCTCTCTAAGGATAACGTTTGCGCGTTTCAACCCAGACTATTTAAGACTTCTCATTTAAAATTATTTTCTTTTGTACTTATTGTACGTTATATTGCATTGTTAATCCATGTTTTGTCATATTCTGAAGTTACTTTGCATTGTTGTTTTGTAATTTAATTTAAGGCTTTGTATCTTTTTCTCATTTATTTCTTCTACTTTTCTAACAAAGGTCTTGTTGGCCTTGGCGGCGGTGGAGAAGGCAGACATAGGCAGAAGGAGTGGCAAAGGGTCAATCAAGGAGAGGGTGTGGTGGGAGGGAGAAGGGGAGAAGTGCGTGCGAGACGATGTTGACTATTGAAGGGATAGGGAGGTGACGATGGTGAAGGATTAGGGCGTGGAGTGAGATAAAAGATGAGGTGAACATGCCTCTATTGTGGTGTGGTGCGAGTAAGTGGGTTTGATGGTCAAAGGTGTGAGTGAAGTGATTGGTCTAGAGGAAAATGAATGGGGTTTTTGGTGGTTATGTTTACGCTTAGGCAAGACCACAAGGGCTCAGGATCTGATGTAGGCTTAGACAGTGATGGTTGTTTAATGGGGTTTGAAGAAGGTGAAAAAGGTTAGGGAAAAAGGGATCCAAAATTTTTTGACCTGTTTTTTTTATTTTGTGACGCCTTTTAACTTAATTTCTACTATATCAATTGACAAACTATATATATATATATATATATATATATATATATAATGAGTAATTAATTAAAATTATATATTTAGGAGAAAAATACATTATCGATTGGCTTTTTAAAAGGTAAAATGTAACGACCCGCATCGTCGCTACGATATCCACACTCTAATATACGCTAATTTCAATTTTTATAAAAGAACTCCCTTAATTTTGCTTATGAAAACCGAAGTAATTTTGTCACAACATACATCCATCCAACAACACGCCATTACTTAAGTGAATATACATAATTATATAGAAACAGTAACTCAGTACACGTCATACACATAAACAAAAATTAAATATGTTCATAAGTATAATTAAAATCCAAGTTTTACATCTTTCATTCAATAAAACAAAACTTCAAAACCAACTACGGAGGAGTTGATCACAAAACACAACTCCCTCCCAAAATAATGCCAACGTCATCACGTCGGCTCGGCGGCTCCTCACCAGAATTTCACTTCCTGCACCCTGCCACTGTCATTCTGCTCCCACGAACAAGGTTCGTGATCATCACAGGTATCAACCACACGATACAAAATTGCAAGGGTGAGTTCATTATAAAAAGAACCAATACCAAAACCAAAAAACCACAATTAGCAAGGAACATAGGCAAACATGATGAGCATACACAACATTCATTATTCAACACTCATATCCAACAAATATTCATCATCCACATCCAACAATTACTCATCATCCATTCATGGATGATCGAGGCCGTACCCGAATCAAATAAACATGAAAATGCAGTAACTAGGAAGTGATCCTAGGTCGTTTCCCAACGAGCAATGATAAACCAATTGTTCATAATATACTTGCAGTAACATTAACGATTGGGGGGGGGTTGTTTGTTTTGTGATTTAAGGAGCAGAGCAAGTAAACTGGAATACGAAACTAATAATATTAAAAATGGGTTTTTTCCTCTAATTCAGAAGCCATTCTCTTATCCTGGGTTATGGAGAATTCGTCCCTAACAGTTAACCACTTAATCTAACCCTATTTCAATTTATTAAGCGAAAATCAACCTAGGGTTGTAAATACGTGATTAGGCACCACATACACCAGTTAGCCCTTCGTCCATTAAGCATGAACGCAAGTTAGGCTTAGAGGAAATTAATCGAACACGAAGCGTGCACTGATTAATGTTCACGAAATTGGGTTAATTGGTGAGGGGAAAACTGCCAGGGAACCACATTATAAACGAAACCTCAAAGAGAGTTGGGCTTCTTCCTCAGAAGGAAACAACACCAGAATATTTAGCCTTCCATAGATTCAAACAGAAAACGTAAATGAAACATGAAGTAGAAACATAAATAACAAAAACATAAATGAGACAGAAACGAAAATGAAAACAGAAACGTAAATGAAAGTAGAAGAAGAAACAAGAACGAAATTGTAATTAGAAGCAGGAAATAGGAAATTGCATTAAGAACGAAACAGTAGCATTAGAACAGAAAGAACTTTGAAACCATAAACCCTAAGCTCTGAATAATAGTCTAACAGCCTAGCCTTCACAAATCCCAATGCTGCTATTTAAAAAGAGTCACTCAAAGTCACTGGGCCCTCTTGCAATACTCTGGCCCAAAACGAAATAAACACTGAACCACATAAAATAAAATTGCAAAATTTCCTAATTAAAAATTAATTAAGGTAAGCGCTGCTTTATTTGCCCTCTTCAAGTCCACAACCAAAATCTGGAATTAAGCCCAATGTTTCATTAATTCCCGAAATTAGATTAAAAACATCAAATTAGCTAAATGAGCCCAAATAATAAAACTGCCTAATTAATTGACAATTAAGACCAATTAGTAATTAAAATGGTGCAAAAAGCACTACTAGAAAAATAGCAATTTACGACAGAGACTCTACGACGATTGTTTGGGAACTGGTGTAGAAAGTGGTGCGGTGGCATTTCTGTAATTATAGTAAGAATTTTTTTTTACGACATTTATTCTAAGACGGTTATAAAAACCGCCTTAGAATGTTGTATATAATTAAATTTAAGACGGGTTATTTTAAAAAACCGTCTTAATTCATTTGGATTAAAAAAATAAAACGTGCACCTCGAGGTCCCCTTTTGCGGCTGTTGATTCTAACCCTAGCTACTCTTCTTCACGCTCCTTCAGTCTCCAAAGAGCAAGCGCTGCTTCCACTCCCTCACTCTCGAAAGAGCAAGCGTCGCGTCGACCACGTGATCTCCGACGACGACTGTTCCTCCTCATCTGCTGCCTCTGACGGTGGCCCTTTCTAGAACCTCCTCCGCCTCATCTTCGTGGAATCATGAAACCCATTCAAACCCTCAGCCAATTCCTCGGCCCCACACAACAACAACATTGGGGTTTTTGCGCGTCAGTATGCCTTGGTTCCTGAGGGACTTTGGTTGCGTGCTCTCAAATGGTGAGTCACCACAATAATTATGTTATTGTGGTTCTAACTTGTTGTTGCCATTTTTTCTTTTTTATTGAAATTTTGATGTGTTAGTAGGAATTTTTCACTCTGGTCACACCGGTCAAGTGCGTGCGTCTGGAACAAGTGCAGCGTCTGGAACGTGCATGCATTGTATGGCACCAGCATCAGCGCGTGCATCACACCGGTCAAGTGCAGCTTCTGGAAGTGAAGGTCTCGAGGTTGAATCATTGTCAACATTTATTTTCCTTGAATATAATCTTTAGCAATTGGTGATTTCGTTTCAAAGTTTTTGTTGCCAGTAGTTTTTCTTTGTTAGCTGGTGTTGAAGAAAGAATACTAATTCAAAGTTTTTTTTATTAATGAGAAACAAGAGAGTGGAGAATGAGGGGGGGGGGGAGGACAAAGACAGAAAGAATGAACAAATGAAAAGAAGTACAGAAATTCAACTATAAATGGCAACAAAACTGTGGTTTCAACTTTATTCTTAAAATATTCTTTATTTTTTTTATCATTTGTGTCACCAATTATAGAGATAGTAATTCTAATAATGAATGGCATAAGTAGCATTTTTTTCTGGCAATTACTGCTATGAACTTTTGGTTTTGTTACTCAAATGAGTCAAATAATCTAAAACATTATATTTTGAACTTCAAATAGTGGCTTTGAGACATCACATGTTTGCTATGAAGTATGTTGCAGAAAAGGTAAAAAATAATGGTAATTTATATTATTCCTCACTTTTAGGTAATAATACCATGGAGCTTTTCATGCTAAGGTTGTTGCTCATGTTCGTAAGCTTTCAAATGAGAGTGTTGGAAGTAATGGAAGCTCAATACGAGGTAGTGACATGTCTAATTTTGGGATTCCAAATTCATCTGGTTATAGCTCTCATGACCTTCCTGGATCTGCTATGGTTTCAAGAGAGACAACTATTATGGGCCACACAAAGTTGAAGTCTACAGGTGATACTCAATTAGTCCTTCCACTAGATCAACGCAATAAATTGAACAGGTCTCTTTCAACCATGTAGCGAAGGCTAGGCACTGCAAAAACTGATATGGAGGACCTTATAGTTAGATTAAATCAAGAAATAGCTGCAAAGGATTTTCTTGCAACAAAGGTACATGACTGGGCATGCATTTCCTTGTAAATTATTTTATATATTTTTTAGTTTGCCTGTATCTGAGATTGATGAGACAACTCAAGTTGAAAAATAAATATGTCTATAATCTGTGGATATTTATGGAATTTGTGGCTCTATAACAAGCATATTATCTCAATTTTTTTATATAGATATTAAGTGTGTCTATAATTGATTGGATCTGTTCAGGTCAAGGATTTGGAAGTAGAACTTGAAACTACCAAACTGAAAAATAAGGAGAACTTGCAGCAGGCTATTCTAATTGTGAGAGAAAGGTTTACCCAAATGCAGTGGGATATGGAGGAACTTAGACGACAATCATTGGAAATGGTATGACATTCTCGCATTTATTTTACATATATTAAATTTTCTTTTTAGGACTTGTTGATTTCAATAATGGCTAATGACATGATATCCAGGGGCGAAATTCTTATCAGGATTTGACAATCAATTGTTTAGCAGAATGATGTACTATTGGAGAATTTAGATGCTACTAAGGAGCAGCTGGAAATTTTGTTAAAACAGTATGGAGAGCTAGAAGCCAAATCCAAAGCAGATGTTAAAGTTCTGGTTAAAGAGGTAGGTTATAACTTATAAGTCTGCACATGTCATAACTTAGTGAGTCTATAAAGGAACACAGTGAAATTGAGGTAGGTTATAACTTATAAGTCTGCACATGTCATATTTTGTAGGAGGTTATTCCTCAACAGTGTATATATATTTTCCTCGGAAAAATAGCTTTGTCAATTCCTCAACAGTGTATATATTTTCCTCTAAAAAATAGCTTTGTCAAATTGGATATTATGACAGCAAGTGATGATTCCCCTTTCATACCCTTTCTTTTGATCTAGATATCTTTCTTTTTTTAAAAGCCTTAGTGGAACTTCTTATTGAATTTTTAAGATCTATTTTCTGTGTGTTTGAAGGTCCCTCCTGCAATTTGCCCAAGAATTTTGGGTCATGAGGTTGTTGGGTGAGTTAGTGTATGCCTTTCACTCTTTTTAGTTTTATAGTTTTATTTACTAGATAATATTATTCATTCCTAAGGAAAAAGAAATCCACTATTTATTAATACCCTGTTTGTATTGTATCTTTTTGTATCAACATAAACTTCTACGCGCTTGCTTTCAAAGCTGCCAACATGGTCTCTAATCTGAAAGCAGCCACCAAGAGTTTCAAATCGGATGCATTGCTTGGAGAAGGAGGTTTCAGAAAAGTATACAAAGGATGGTTGGATGAGAAGACACTAGCACCGACCAAAGCAGGTTCTGGAATCATGGTTCCTATTAAGAAATTGAATCCCAAAAGTATGCAGGGCCTTCGAGAGTGGCAGGTTAGTTAGTAATTTAATTTTAGACTAAGATTCATAAACAAACTTACACTTAGCCATTATATATTACTATATACAGCCCTCAAGTATGTATATATTTTGCATATATAGAACCTTAGTAGTTAACATCATGGAGACACACCTCTTCTTCTTCCATGGTTGCAGTATTTCTTTTAGATTTTCTATTGTGAAGATTGGAAAAGATCATTAGATATATCAAACTATCATTCACTTTGCCTCTTCTTATAGAATGCAAAAGGAAAATCATTATTTAAGTGGAGGTACATAGGCACAGTGGACAATGCTTATGCTTATTCGAAAGAGTGGAGTTGGGGGTATTGACTATTGACTCATAACATTTATTTATATGAATGTAATAATGGAATGGAGAGAAAAATTAGAATGAAAGAAAAATTCAAATTTTATGCAGTAATTTTTCTACTTTGTAATTATGCAGTAATTTCTTTTAAGGAAATAATTATGTATAACTTATTTATTTAATCATTATTGTCTTTTGTCAATTATTACTATTATCATTCTTTAAGAGTCAATTACTATTGAGTTTCTTTTGATTAGTCCAACTGTCCAAGACGATGGTGGCTGATGCATAATTGGTGGGTCAAATGGTCAATCCTCAAACTTACGACATACAAAGTTACAAACGGTGAGTAGCTGAAATCACGTCCATGTTCCCCATTAGTTTCACAATACTATGATTATATAAGGTCATACATGTTATTGCAATTGTTTAATCTGCTGACATTGTTTAGTATTACTTTTTAATACTACGATTATATAAGGTCATAAATATTCTTCGTATAAAAAAATTCTGTCTGAGCTGGTAGTTTTCTTAATATTTTACAAAAATAAATAAATTTAATATTTAAAAATATTAGTTCTTACCATACAAAATAAATAAAAAATCAGAATCATCTTCTAATTAATTATGTAATTATGGTACATAATTATGATTTGTTCTGAGCTTTAGATAATCAGAATCATCTAAAGCATATTCTAATTAAGGTAATCAGAATCATCTTCTAATTGTAACATCCTGGAAATTTCTACCCGGAATCTTTGGAAACGATGTATTTTGAATGATTATATATATATATATAAGTATTATTCAGTGTATATGCATATATGTTCTTGGTAAGGGTGGGAATAGTAGGGGCAAGATACGCGGGTTAGACTAATTAAGGAAGAGAAATCCATAACTGGGAGGTTATGGGTTAATTCTTAATTAATTAGTTTAAAAATCATCGTTTTGCGTGCAACTTAAAATTTAACGAAACCAACCTCTGAACCACGCTTGGGGTTTTATTCTGAGCGTTTTGATATATATATATTGCTTGCTTTCGAAAACTGGCCCTGACGGACGCAGAGAAACGCGAGAAACTGGAACCAGAGAAACGACACGCAAACCGAGGCAGGATTTTTAGCGTTTCAAAAGTCAGATTTCCTCACTTTTGTGGCTGAGTGTGGGTCACAGTAAAAAGGGAAAGTGGGCCCTTTTGGCTCCACTCAAATAGGGACATGTGGCAGAGCTTGAATAAAATAATGGAAAAAGGGAAAACCCTTTTTATTTAAGACCAAAAAGCTTTTCTCTCTCCTCACTCAGCCAAAGCAGAAATTCAGAAGCCTTTTCTCTCCCTCTCTCACGTAGCTTTCTTCTTCCTCATTCACCATTGAAGCTCCACACAAAGCTTCAACCTTTGGTGCTCATTTCTGCCCCAAATCGTGAAAGGAGAGCATTTTCGGGGTCGTGAAGTGCGTGGCTACGAGTGGGACTTCGAAAATCCAGGTTTGGGTGGACTTCTTTCCCTCTTGATTTTCGTGGGTATGGGGTTTTGGGAGATATGAGGAGTAGTTTTGTTAGTTTTCTGCTGTGTGATGATTATTTGTGAAGACATTTGTTGAAAGCTTGTTGAAATTGCCATGTTTGGATGAGTTAGACACACCCATTCTGTTTTAGGGTTTTTGTGATGATGTTTGTGATGTTTATATGCTGAAATTACTTATGGAAAACTATTAGAGATGAAAGGTAGAGTTAACCTAGGGTTAGAAAGTGAGAATGTGATGCTATGAGTGGAAAAAGAGTGAGGCTTTGAGAGTTGGAAGGTTAAGTCTGAATTCTGTGGTAAATGGAGGTTAAAATGAGTTAATCCTAGCTTGAAATGTCATTTAGGACTTATGAGAAAGCTTGGACTGTGCTAGAGAGAAAAATAATTGACCAAAGTGAACAAAGAGCCATTTCTAGGGCAAATTTGGGTGTTGAAGAGTCAAATTTTGATTCGGTGAGATTTTAGGTGTAAATCCAGTTTGAATAAGTCTAAATAGATGTTATGGACTGGTGTGAGGTGAGAGTTTGCTTAAAATTCACCTCATTCTAAATTTCACTTTTCAAACCTTGAAAATCCATTGAATGGAGGGGTGTTGGACACCTAGATTCTGTGTTGCTGTGCTTTAAAGCTTGAATTTGGTTTAGACATGATTGATACATGATTTGGGACTTGTAGGAATTGATTTGGGCAAGATTGGATGAGAGGAAGTGTGATTTTCGAAATCTGCACTTATGCAGAATTTTTGCTGTGAAATTGTGCAGCAGAATTTTGCACAAGTGCAGAAAAATGCTTGTGTGTGGTTGGCTGTGGAAAGTCTAGTGCAGAATGAGTTCTGGATGTTTTCTAGTAGATCCCAACGGTCAAAATGTAGGCTTATGCACTATAGACTTCCAGTAAAATTTTGGAGTCGATCCAACGGTTAACGAATTGGATCGAAGGAATTGTTACTGTGGTCTTTACGTGAGAAAAGCTGTGATTTTGGTTGATGTGTTGAGCAGAGTTTTCTGCCTTTGCTCTGTTTTGCTTGGCTGTGATAGCTTGTGCTGTTTGAATGTTGTTTTGCTTGGATGTTGTGGAAGCTTGGGAGGATTGATGGGGACCCGGTGTTGAGAGAAACGAGGATATGGGCTACGTGGGAGTACGTGAGCTCAGTTGGAGGTGGGCAACAGGGGATGGTGGGTTTATGCGTGCATTGTGGATGTGGAAAACTTATTGTGCACCATCGCCCGACCGCCACCTAGTACCACATGTGATGGGTACCCCATAATCCTACAAGCTTGAGATGAGGAAGTGTTGAAGGGTGAAACTTCCTGCTTTTATTGTTGACCACAGAGTGGTACCTGGAGATATGTCGCGGGGGTCAGGAGACCTTGGGGACGTCAGGTGGGGTGCTATTGCCCAAAACCAAGCTTGACCAATCCCGACCCAACCTGGGCATAGTCGGTCAGTGAGAACCTGTGATGTACCTAAGCAGGCGAGCTCCTGGCAGTCAACAGATAAAAGGAACAAAGACCACAAAGCAAGGAGGCTTGTGGTGGCTGGCCAGCTGTGAATTTTGTGTAATGTGTGGATTGTGGCCTCTGGTAATCGATTACCAAGGGTGGGTAATCGATTACAAGGCTTAAAATTGAAGACAGGAGGCTAAGATGGTCTCTGGTAATCGATTACCAAGGGGTGTAATCGATTACCAGGCTTGAAAACGAAGTCAGGAAACTTAGGGAGCCTCTGGTAATCGATTACCAGCCTGTGTAATCGATTACACAGAGGAATGGGTCACTGGTAATCGATTACCAGGCATGTGTAATCGATTACACAGTGCATTATTGCATATTTCATGTTCTGAGGCTGTGTAATTCAAGTTTAGCCTCTGGTAATCGATTACCAAGGCTGTGTAATCGATTACCAGAGATGAAAAGCCTTAAAATACCCCTTTTACTTGCATGTAGTGGTTATGGGACAAATTGTGTGTAGCGCAGTTAGATCCTTGTGAAAGAGTCTACCCCTTTCTCTTCTTTCTTGTAGATCGTGATGGCGGCGCAGCTAATCCGTGATCGAGTAGAGATGGAGTGCCTAGAGGGAGCTTGGGAGACCCTCGAAGGCAACACGAGGTGCCGATTTCGGGGCACCATTCGATTCACGGCTACTTCTTTGGTGCATCCAGATGAACCTGCACGGACGCTTCAGCGCACTGTGGAGTGGATACTACCCACGCCTACACCATATCGTCTAGTGGAGCCCGTTCAAGTGATCGAGGTAACGTCATCCGAGGAAGACCCTGAGGAGGACCTGGAGGAGCTACCTCCTGAGCCTGCTGTGGATGCCCTTGACTTTCTAGAGGGTGATGAGGATCCACTTCTTGAGGTGGATTCTCCCGAGGAAGTCATGTCGGCATCTGAGGCAGACTCTACGGAGGATAGTGGCCCGAGGAAGATGGCGATCAGCGGAGGCTCTTCATCCTAGTGGACAACTTTTTGGATTAGTTTTGTATACTTTTTGAGGGTGGGTGTATCTAGGACTGACTGTTAGGTTTACTCTTTTGTTTTTGTATGGGTAGACCTGATGTATAGGAATTTGATGATTGTATACATGTGGCTGAAGCCATCACTATGGACACCTTTGCTCTGGATGACACTATATATATATTTTGTAAAACTCCCATATTTTGGACAGCTTTAAATGATGAATGCATTTATGATCGATCTTGTTATTTGAAAAGAAAGCATTAGCAACTTTATTTGTAAAAGAGTTTATCGACCGTATTTTATTCTTTTATTTTCACGTGACGACCTAAAGTAATGGCTGGTACATTCTTCCTTTTGAAAAAGCAAAATAGTTTAGAGATTATGAACGGTAAGAAAGAAATGACTCCGAATAGAGTTGTGAACTGGCCATTCAGGACTCTATAGTGGGGATTTTCCTTCTAAACCTTGTTTTGGTGAAAAGAGAAAGAAATGAAAAAGAAAAAGAAGAAAAAAAAAATTACCGTGGTTTTTGTTATTTAAATTATTACTATTAAACCAGTCATTAATTTAGGGACGCCACACTAATTACTATATTTTATTCTTTATTTGTTAATTCATACAATTATATTAATATACTAATTAAGGTAATTAGAATCATCTTCTAATTTGAAATAATTTAATCAATTTTTAGTAACTCAGGTATATATTTTAGTTAACGTTATTAAGATGGTTTTAAATTTTTTATATAAATATAATAATTAAGGTAATTAGAATAAGTATATTTTCTAATTTGAAATAATTAAAGTCATTATTAGTATATGTTTTAATTAAGGTAATTAAGATTATTTTATATTTTTTATTATAATATAATTATAGGGACATTTTATGCAATTGAGCAAGAAAATTTTAGAGAAACTTTTTATATTTTTAATTCAAAGAATTATTTAAATATAATAATTGAGTTAAGTTGAATAATTATATATTCTGATTTGAAATAATTAAATTAATTATTATCCACACATATATATGTCTTAATTAACATAATTAAGATTAATTTAAAATAGAAAAAAATTAATTATATAAAAGAATGTAGTCTGACATTATAATATATATATATATATATATATATATATATATATAATAAATATTTTTCTGTATTTAAATTACCAGAAAATATATTTAACATGTTACCAGAAAATAGGAAATCACACATGACCATCTCTCCACCACACATAGTTGAATTTCTATGTCTAGACATGCTTAGATGCTTATTGTGCTAAATATTCTCTTAAAAAACTTATTGACTATGATACCATAATCTTTTGTGTTCAATGATGAATTTCTTCATTGTGAATTGAGTGGCTAAATGTGAACCATCATAGAAGGGAATACTTTTTTGTGGTTAATGTGGCTAATATGAATTTCTTAAAAAACCTGCATTACATTTTGTGCCTAATATGAAGTTCTACTTTCTTTTGTACCAATTGTTTTTTTTTTAATATTTTGTTTTGCTTTTGTACAAAATTATTTTCCCTTCAGTTCCCATTGGCTCTAGTAGTGATCTTGTTCCTAGGCCTGCTGTTGGAGTGTTTCCTTCAAGGTATTATTAACTGTGTTTTAACTATTTATTTCTCGTTTTGTTTCAATGAACTTAGGGAAACACTTAGCCACTAAGTTCTCAAATGCTGGTCGGATTTATTCTTGTATTTCTCATCTAAATTCCAAGTCTGCATTGTATCAGATGCATTGCTGCTGCTGCATGTATTGGTTACATATTAGTGTTATCTACAAATTGAAGGATTTTATATGTCTACAAATTGTGTGTTTACTATGTAATTAAATCATTTTATAATTGTTCAAATTGTGTGTTACACCATGTAATTAAAAGCAACAGCTTTCATAGCTACCAGTGATCACAAAAAAAATAAAATTATCTAAGACGGTTCTAAAAGAACCATCGTAGTATGTCTTCAAAACTAAGGCGGTCGTAGAAATAACCGTTGTAGAAATCAAACAGCAAAAACACTATTCTAAGACGGTTATCAAAATAACTGTCTTAGTTTCTAAGACATACTATTCGTTTTAACATTCGCATGTTGACTACACCATATTAAGACGGGTGTAGTATACAAACCGCCTTTGTATCTATTAGATTCTAAGACGGTTATTAAAAAACCGTCTTAGAAAATGTTACTTTCTACGACGGTTCAAAAACCGTCGTTATAAGTACATTACAATATTACAACACTGGCTTCTAAGACGGTTCAAAACAGTCATAAAATGCCTTAAATAACCGACTTAAAAAACCATTATTGTAGTAGTGAAGGGTTTAGAAAATAGAAGAAAATGATGGCACATCAAAAACCCCTCATACTTAGCCTTTTGCACTCCTGGGCAAAATGAAACAAAGAACAAAGTCCAAGGATATCAAAGCGAGACAAACGAAAACATTCACATATTTCTCAATGAACATCAAGGAATGAAAGGAATGGGTAACATCTAACATAAGGAGATCCAAAAAGTCAAGACATTCATGAAAATCATCCAAGCAACCCAATCATGGCAAAATAGTTAATCAGCTCAAGAATGAAAAGTGATAAAGCCTCACAAGATATACACTCTATCTCTCAAGTGTATAGGCTACTATTTACCCTCAAAGCACCCATGAAAACAAACACCACATAAACTTGGCAAGATTCTAAAATTGACAATCAACCCATAAACACAAGCACATGAGGATCAAAAGGTCTTTTAAGGTTGTAATGGGGCCAAGGACAAGGTATGGAAAAATATGGAATAAGTGGCTGAATCCCAAAGGAATAGAGGAGCAATGGGGAATAAGTGCATATTAAGAAAACATAAGAAAATAAAAAAAAGTAAAGATAAAATTTAAACATAAAGAGTAGAACCAAGAGTCTCATCATTATTTTGTCATTTAAGATCTTATTCACTTAACTTTACTGCTTTTCTTTTTCTTTTTCGATTTTTTTTTACTCTGTAGCCTTTGAGAAACAACATCATATTCAGCATGTCCAACATTTAACCAATATGCAATGTACATCAAGTATGGCTCAAAATATATCATGAAGTATGGCCAACAAAACATGTTATCCAATGAAACAAAAACCCTCACACTTATTCCCAAAACAATTCCAAAGCTCCAAAATTCCTTAAGGATATGGTGATATCATGGTCTTTCACTTAAGGCTTGTAGTGAGTTTCAAAACAAGGAAAGGGAAACAAGGCTCAAAAGGGCTATCAAAGGAATTAAGTCAAGGTAAGTCTATTTGGCTAGAAGCTTATAAGAACAAAATTGCCTCAATCATATCCAAATATGCATGTGAATTAGTAAGCATCAACAAGAATCAAGCCAAGGCTATTGTGCAAGCAATCAATGGGGCAAAACACACCAAATGATTATGATGATGGATGGCTCAAATTCTCACAAAGGTAAACTCATCACTTTCAAATTGAGCTTTCAAAACTATCATGACATGTAGAGGAGGATCAAAGATTTCAAGTCACAAAATGTCAAAAACTTTTATTTTCAAAACAATTACCCATTTCTTGAACATATCCTATGATTCAAAGAAAAACATGCAAAGTCGTACATGCGCACATAATTGACCCAAATATTAAACTAAAAATCCGACGAAACTAACAACATTAACAAATTAACACAATTAACAATTTTCCAAACCCACCAAAATTACAAAAACCCAAGGACACCCCCCCCCCCCCCCCCCCCCATACTTAAACAACACATTGTCCTCAATGTAGCACAATTAAGAGATTAAAAACAATTAAATCATCAAATAGAATCAGACAAGTGTAATAAAAGCAAGGAAGGAGGTAGGAAGAGAAGAACTCCTTAAGTCATGGTGGAGGAAGAGTAAGGTGGAGTAAGGAAGTCTCTTCCACCACTACGTCCACTAAAGAAGGGTTCGTGAGGAATGACTTAAGTCGATGTTCGTTGACCTTGAAGCTCTTGTTTGTGGAGTCGCTTTTGATCTCAACTGTACCATAAGGAAAAACATTAGTAACAACAAAAGGACCAATCCACTTAGACCTCAACTTACCACTCATGAGTCCAAGCCTAGAATTATACAATAGCACTTTTTGCCCAACCATGAAGTCCTTCTTAACTATCATGATATCATGGAACTTCTTGGTCTTTTCTTTGTAGAACTTGGCATTCTCGTAGGCTTCTAGGCGGATCTCATCTAACTCACTCAGTTGCAACTTTCTTTCCTCACCAGCTTGATCCATAGAGAAGTTGCAAGTCTTCACTGCCCAGTATGCTTTGTGCTCAATTTCCACTGGAAGATGACATGCCTTTCCAAAGACAACCCGATAAGGAGACATTCCTATGGGTGCTTTGTAGGCAGTCCGATGTGCCCAGAGAGCATCATCAAGCCTGGTACTCCAATCTTTCCTGCTTGGCTGCACAATCTTCTCTAAAATTCTCTTGATCTCCCTGTTAGAAATTTCTGTCTGTCCATTGGTCTGGGGGTGGTATGGTGTGGATACCTTGTGTACCATCCCGTACTTCTTAAGCAGGGCATGCATTGTTCTGTTGCAAAAATGGGTTCCTTGATCACTAACAATTGCTTTAGGTACTCCAAACCTGCAAAATAGATTAGACCTGACAAAATCTGCAACAACTTTAGCATCATTAGTTCTAGTGGGCTTGGCTTCCACCCATTTTGAAACATAGTCAACTGCAAGGAGAATGTAAACATAACCAAAAGAGATAGGAAAAGGGCCCATGAAATCTATACCCCAGACATCAAACACCTTACAGAATAGCATAGGTTGCTGAGGCATTTGTTGTCGCCATGTAAGTGTATTTCCTGCTCTCTGACACTACTCACAAGTGCTGCAGATCTTCCACGCATCTTTAAAGATGGTGGGCCAATAAAAACCACAATCAAGCACTTTGCGAGCTGTCCTTTGAACACCCAGATGACCTCCCGGTGCGGAAGAATGACAGAACTGCAGGACTGAGTCAGTCTCATGATCTAGAATGCATCGTCTAATGACCTGATCACTGCACAATTTCCACAAGTAGGGGTCATCCCAAATAAAATGCTTAGCATCACTTTTAATTTTATCTTTTTGGGCTTTAGATGCTAAGGGAGGAAAAACAGAAGCAACTAAATAATTGACAATGTTAGCAAACCAGGGAGTAGAAACAGAGTCAGAAATACTATACAGTATATACAAATGATCATCCGGGAAATCATCCCGAATGGGTGAATTCGCATCTGATACACGTTCGATCCGACTCAAATGATCAGCAACTAAATTTTGTGCTCCGCTCCTATCACGGATCTCCAAGTCAAACTCTTGAAGCCAGAGCATCCATCGGATCAACCTAAGCTTAGAATCAGCCTTCTTCAACAAGTACTTTAGAACTACATGGTCAGTATAAACAATAATGCTAGTACCAAGCAAATAAGATCGAAATTTTTCAAGAGCAAAAACTATGGCTAGAAGCTCTTTCTTAGTAGTAGTATAATTCGCTTGGGCGGCATCTAAAGTCCTAGAAGCATAATATATCACCCTAGGCAATTTATCAATTTTCTGAGCAAGGATAGCCCCCAATGCATAATTTGATGCATCACACATAAGCTCAAAAGGGGCTGTCCAATTGGGTGCCTGGATGATGGGGGTGGTAGTCAGTGCTCTTTTGAGGCAATCAAAAGCCTATTTGCATATGTCATTAAAGTCAAACTCTACCTCCTTTTGCAACAAGTTGGACAGTGGAAGGGCTACTTTGCTAAAATCCCTTATAAAGCGCCTGTAGAATCCTGCATGACCAAGAAAAGATCGCACCTCTCGCACACAAGAGGGGTAAGGTAATTGTGAAATAATAGAAATTTTTGCAGGATCTACTTCAATACCCTTATTGGAAATAATGTGGCTTAAAACTATACCTTGCTCAACATAAAATGACATTTTTCAAAATTCAGAACAAGGTTAATTTCAATGCATATATTCAAAACTTTTTCCAAACAACCATCAAAAGAGGATCCATATACAGTGAAATCATCCATAAACACCTCTATGCAATTTTCTAAGAAATCACTGAAAATACTAATCATGCACCGCTGGAAGGTACCAGGGGCATTGCACAGGCCGAAAGGCATCCTTCTATAGGCAAAAGTGCCGAAGGGGCAGGTGAATGTGGTCTTTTCCTGATCCTCAGGAGCAATAATAATTGCATATATCCAGAAAAACCATCAAGGAAACAGTAGTGAGATTTACCTGCTAGGTGCTCAAGCATCTAGTCAATGAATGGCAGGGGAAAATGGTCATTTTTGGTAACCTGGTTCAGCCTCCTATAGTCAATGCAGACTCTCCAACTGTTCTGCACCCGAGTAGGAATCAGCTCCTCCTTCTCATTTTTTATCACTGTGAGGCCGGACTTCTTCGGGACTACCTGAACGGGACTCACCCATTGGCTGTCGGAGATAGGATAAATGATTCCAACTTGCAAAAGCTTGGTTATCTCCATCTTCACTACATCAAGAATCACCGGGTTGAGTCTTCTCTGTGGCTGTCTTACTGGTTTAGCTCCATCCTCTAAATTTATTCGATGCATACATGTGGATGGGCTAATACCAAGAATGTCCGCCAGGGTCCAGCCTATAGCCTTCTTATGCTTCTTGAGAACAGACAACAACTTCTCCTCTTGCTCATCAGTAAGGGAGGAAGATATAATCACTAGAAAACTTTTGCTATCATCCAAGTAAGCGTATTTTAAATTTGATGACAGAGGTTTCAATTCTGGTGTGGTCGGCTGGATAGTGGTAGAAGGAGATGGTTTCTCAGCCTGTACCTCATAAAGAAAGTTAGAGGTATGTGTACTTCCTGAAACATGGTTAGTCTTATCTGACTCTATAAAATCAATCTCAAGAGGTAAAACACCACCACCAGACATGCAATCAATATCACTTTCAGATTCACTCTTAGCATCAAATTTAGACATATGATCAAGTACAATTTCAGACTCAATGCATGAAGAGTGAGAGGCATGCAGATTAGAGTAAAGATCAGTCATGTATTCATCAACAACATGGTCAATTATTTCAGCACGAAATACAGAAAGATCTTCAGATGGGTATTTCATAGCATCCAGAATATTAAAATGAACAGTTATATCACCAAACTCCATGGATAGTGTGCCAGCATAAACATCTATCTTAGTTCTAGCAGTTTTCATAAAGGGTCTGCTTAAAATGATGGGAACTGATCCTTGAGAAAATCCATCTTCCTTATTCAAAATATAAAAATCAACAGGGAAAATCAGTTCACCAACTCTAACTAAGACATCTTCTATGAAACCAACAGGATAGGCAACACTTCTATTAGCTAAATGAATTACCACATCAGTTGACTGCAAGGGACCTAGAGATAGAGAATTAAAAATAGACAAAAGCATAACACTAACAGAAGCTCCTAAATCTAGCATGGCATTCTCGAACTTACTATTCCCTATAATACAAGGTATGTTGAATGTACCTGGATCTTTACATTTTTCAAGAATTTGGGGAACAGATTTACCAATCAGTGCGAAAACATTTCTGCCCATGCTAATTCGTTCACTTCCTTTAAGCTTCCTCTTATTAGTGCACAACTCCTTCAAGAATTTGGCATATCTTGGAATTTGCTTTATTGCATCCAGCAGAGGTATGTTTACCTCTACTTTTCTGAATGTTTCCAAGATCTCTTTCTCTGCCTCTTCCATTTTTTTTGTTGGAAACTGCTCTTGGAGGGAATGGAAGAGGAGGAATGTGCTGCTTCTGCAAATCAGAATTACCAGTGGAAGGTTCACCTGCACAGAAATTGTTAGGTAAATTTTTGTCATTACCTTTTTCTGGAGTATAGTGAAGTTTGGCAGGTTCATTTGCAGATGAGGAAGGTGTTACGGGTTGAGGTCCTTGACATTGCTTTCCCGACCTCAATGAAATGGCACTGACATTTTTGGGATTTTGGACAGCTTGGGATGGTAGCTTGTCAGAATTCTGGGACTGTTGTTGATTCAATTGTGTAGCCAATTGTCCCATCTAATTGGTTAAGCTCTGAATGGAGGCTCTGGTCTCTTGTTGAAACTGTTAGACAAGTGGACTCAGATATCTTAAGAAGGGGGGGGGGTTGAATTAAGATATTCCAAACTACTTCCCCAATTAAATATTTATTTCACTTTTTATTCAAGTTATAAAATTCCCTTAATAATGAACTTCTTAAATATTGATTCAAATAAAACAATTTGAATATAAATATAAAGCAATAATAAACAAAGGAGATTAAGGGAAGAGAAAGTGCAAACTCAGATTTATACTGGTTCGGCCACACCCTTGTGCCTACGTCCAGTCCCCAAGCAACCCGCTTGAGAGTTCCACTATCTTGTAAATTCCTTTTACAAGTTCTAAACACACAAGGACAATCCTTCCTTTGTGTTTAGAATTCCTTTACAACAAGAGACCCACGGTCTCTTAATCCCTTAGAGAATGAGGAGAAGAAGAAGAATGAATCTCTCTAGAAAGAGATAGATTTTATAGATTGAGCACTCAAATAATTCCTTAATGAATTGCAATTGAATTGGCCAAGGAATTTTTAAGAGGATAAAATGAATTTTTTTTTGCTCTTTGAGAGGATAAACACTTGTTGTTCTGAAAAACTCTGAGCAAATTCGTGTTATAAGTCACATATATATAGACCAATGGTAGTCATGAATAAAGCCTTTGAAAAGTTGTGACTCTTAGAAATATTTTTCTGAAAATCCTGTCTGGTAATCGATTACAGGAATTGTGTAATCGATTACAGCTTTTAAAATTTGAATTAAAACGTTTATTAATTGCTGGTAATCGATTACCAAAATTGTGTAATTGATTACACAGTCTAAAATTTTGAATTCAAATTTTAGTAGCTGTTATAAAACATATTTGGCCACTGGTAATCGATTACATCCTCTGGTAATCGATTACCAGAGAATAAATTCTTTGAAAAACACTTTTTAATTTAAATTACTTGGCCAAACCTTTTGCTAATTCAATTAGGAATTCCCTTCCTAATATACTAGTGATCATCTTGATGTTGTGACTTGTAATCTTGAAGTATTGTCTTGAATTTAATCTTGAAAAGCCCATTTACATCAATTGCATCATATCATCATGATCATCATGAAAACATCAAAGGCAATTGCATCTACAATCTCCCCCTTTTTGATGATGACAATACAATACCTGAAATCAAGATTCAAGCAAGCAACAAACAATTGTATATAGATAAAATGTGCGTTTACTCCCCCTATATTTCGGAATTTATGATCACTTGATTTCTAAGGTTGTTAAGCTTTTTCTACAACCTTTTCTCCCCCTTTGGCAACATCAAAAAGCCAAAGAACTCGGGAATCAACACAAATATAATAATGGAGTAGAAAGACATAACAATGGAGTATAAGGCATAACCATCCAATTTCACAAACAAGAAATAATCAACCAGAATCCAACTAACTCAAAACGTCAACAACCACATAATGTCAAAGCAGAAAAGGTTGAAATCCAAATAACCACAAGATAAATAAATAAAGTACTTATCGTAATAATTTAAACTCTAAGAAACTAAACAGCCAAAATACACGGCTTATAAAAGACATATAATCAGAAACTAAATTCTAAGAAGACGGAGGTGGTGGTGGAAGATCGAAACTCTGACGAATGTATCCGACATCCTCTTCAAGCTGTGTGAGGCGAATGTCCATACCGGCAAAGCGTGTATCTAACGAGTCGAAGCGGTCACCAACATAAGAACGAAGACCCCGTAATTCGGAGAGGACTTCATTCATGAGTGCGGAATCTTCGCGTGGAGGAGGAGGTGAAGGAGTACGTTCATCTTGAGGAGGAAGTGCATCCTTCTTCAGCCATTGACCATTCTGATCTTTACGGTACCCAAAGGAGGTCACTGCACCAGCACCAATTGCAAAGGAACGCTTGACTTGAACAAAGGGTTCATCATCAAGCGGAATTTGAAAATGACGCAAAAACAGAGTAATCAAATATGGATAAGGGAGAGGTGCATTAGCCTGTAATGCCTTATGCATTCGGTACCGAACCAAATGGGCCCAGTCGATCTGACGACCGGTAAGAAAAGCCCTCATAAGAATCAAATCCTCCTCAGAGGCTTGTGCTAAATTTGAAGATCGAGGAAGCAAAATCCTAACAAATGTTAATGACCCGGCCAGCAATCTACCGGTCATTTCAGCTTGATCATTGCAGACCATGTGACGAGCATCATGACTCGAATAATCAAATTTCCAGTCATCAACAATGGTGCCCTCAAAAGGTCAACAATGGTGCCCTCAAAAGGTGCACCTTGACTGGGTAAATGAGTCAAAGAAAAGAACAGTGACTGATCAATGACCATAGAAATACCATGCACCTCAGAAATAATAATGCCATCCTAAATTTTTAAATTGCAGTAGAAGACCTTTACAAGTTCAGGATAATATGGCAATTTTAATGACATGAAATCAACAAGACCAGAATTTTGAAACACTTGATAGCAATCAAACGTTTCATCATTAAAGAATTCTACGTCTAGGTACTTAGGGTCTAAGATTATTCTAGAAGAAAACTGAGAAAGGTACCGTAGACGCTGATCATCGGATGGAAACAATGTTGATGATCTTGGAGATGACAAAGAAGGATAAATAGGTGTTGTGGGTGCTCCGGATGGGCCGTGGCGGCGATGGGCAGCAGCAGCAGCGGTGGAGGATGATCCCTTTCTCTTCTTCGATGGCTCTGCCATTTGATGAAGTTTTTGTGGATTTTGATCGGTGGAAGTGAAAGAGGAGTGAAAAAGAGGAAGATTGGACTTTACGGGACATGATTTGGTGAAGAATTGAGTGAGATTCGAAGATTTGAAGTTTTAGGTATGGAGGAAACGTGGAGGAGGCTTTGGCTGCGCAGCAGCTCTGATTTCGTGAGTATTTATAGAAGAGGACGTATTGTAATCGATTACAGGGATTGGTAATCGATTACAGGACCAATAAGCCTACTGGTAATCGATTACAGGATGTTGTAATCGATTACAGGCTGCCTGTTCATGTGTAATCGATTACACTGGATGGTAATCGATTACCAGAGCCTATCCTAGGCTAGTTTCTTAAGAGAATATCTATGTTTATGCTAAAAACACATCCAATATGATTAATTATCACTACTAATGCACTTAATTCAATCATTCAATTATTATATACACAAGAAATCATAAATTCTATCATAATAACAAGAATTCAAACAAGATCAAACAAAATAATCTACAAACAATAAATAAGAGTAAATCAATCAATCAATCAATCCCTATTTTTCTAAATCTCTTACATCTAAGAGGCCTAATTCTCTTCTAATAGAGAAGAACACTTCCTTGGGGAGAGGTTTTGTGAAAATATCAGCAAGTTGATTCTTAGTATCAACAAACTCTAATACACAATCTCCCTTTAGGACATGATCTCTAAGAAAGTGGTGTCTAATCTCTATATGTTTAGTTCTAGAGTGTTGAACTGGGTTTTTGGATAGATTTATGGCACTAGTATTATCACACTTAATAGGTATGCGATCAAGAATTATGCCATAGTCATATAATTGTTGTTTCATCCATAAAATCTGTGCACAACAACTACCGGCAGAGATATACTCCGCTTCAGCAGTAGATAAAGCAACACTGTTTTGCTTCTTACTATGCCATGAGACAAGAGCCGATCCAATGAATTGACAAGTTCCACTTGTACTTTTTCTATCAGTTTAGATCCGGCAAAATCAGAATCAGAATATCCTATTAAGTTACATGTTGAATTCTTAGGATACCATAATCCTAAATTGATTGTTCCTAATAGATATCTCATTATTCTCTTTACTGCACTTAAATGTGATTGTTTGGGGTTGGATTGAAACCTAGCACACATACATACACTAAACATAATATCAGGTCTAATAGCAGATAAATAAAGAAGAGATCCGATCATACCTCGATATTGTTTTATGTCTATAGACTGACCAGATTCATCTTTATCTAAGTAACAACTAGTGCTCATCGGTGTAGACATGTGTTTTGCACTATCCATCCCAAATCTTTTGATCAATTCCTTGCAATACTTGGATTGATTGATGAATATACCTTCTTGAGTTTGCTTGATTTGTAATCCCAGAAAGTACTTTAGTTCTCCCATCATTGACATTTCAAATTCACTTTGCATATCAAGGGAAAACTCCTTGCACAATGAATCATTAGTGGATCCAAAAATTATATCATCAACATATATTTGAACCAACAAAATATCATTATGTTTTCTCTTTATGAACAATGTGGTATCCACTTTACCTCTAGAGAATTCTTTTTCTAGAAGAAAATTGCTTAAGCGTTCATACCACGCCCTAGGGGCTTGTTTCAAACCATAAAGAGGCTTTTGTAATTTATAAACATGGTTTGGTTTATCGGGAATTTCAAAACCAGGGGGTTGTTCAACATATACCTCTTCTTGAATTAAACCATTTAGAAAGGCACTCTTAACATCCATTTGATAAAGTTTAAAATCCATTATGGATACATATGCCAAAAGCATTCTAATGGCTTCTAATCTTGCAACAGGAGCATATGTTTCTTCATAGTCTATTCCTTCTTCTTGATTATACCCTTTTGCTACTAACCTGGCTTTATTTCTAATAATTATACCATGTTCATCTAATTTATTTCTAAAAACCCATTTTGTTCCTATGACAGGATAATTTTCAGGTTTTTCTACTAATTTCCACACATTGTTTCTTTCAAATTGGTTCAGTTCTTCTTGCATGGCAATGATCCAGTTATCATCTACTATGGCTTCTTTTATATTTTTAGGTTCAATCATAGATACAAAAGCCATATTATTGCATAAATCTTTAAGAGAATGTCTAGTTGTTACCCCTTTTGAGATATCACCAATAATGTTGTCGAGGGGATGATCTCTTGAAGCTTTCCATTCTCTTGGAAGTTCATAATTGGATTTGACTTCTTCTGGAGGATCTTCATTGTTTCCTTTATCATTTCCTTTGGAATCTTGTTCATGAATATTCATATGTTCTAAAGAATCTGCAATATCATCTAGTATATTCTTTCTTGACAAGATAGCATTAGATTCATCAAAGGTAACATGAATGGATTCCTCGATATTCATAGTTCTTTTATTATATATCCTATATGCTTTGCTTTGTAATGAATATCCAAGAAAAATAACTTCATCAGATTTTGCATCAAATTTCCCTAGATTATCTTTTCCATTATTGAGCACAAAGCATTTGCAACCAAAAACATGTAGATGAGAAATATTAGGTTTTCTACCATTAAATAACTCATATGGGGTTTTCTTTAAAATAGGTCTTATTAAGGCCCTATTCATGATGTAGCATGCAGTATTGACCTCTTCAGCCCAAAAATACTTTGGAAGAGAAGTATCATTTAATAAAGTTCTAGCAATTTCTTCCAATGACCTATTTTTCCTCTCAACAACTCCATTTTGTTGAGGGGTTCTAGGTGCATAAAAATTGTGTTCAATACCATGTTCATCACAGAATAATTCAAAATCTTTGTTTTCAAATTCACCCCCATGATCACTTCTAATGGATGCAATCTTAAGATTTTTCTTGTTTTGTATGACTTTAGCTAGTTTTCTAAATGCTTGGAATGAATCACTTTTATGTGTAATAAATAATGTCCAAGTATATCTAGAGAAATCATCAACTATAACTAGAGCATAGTAATTTCCTCCAAAACTCATGGTTCTAGATGGACCAAATAAATCCATATGCAATAATTGTAAGGGTTGAGTGGTTGAAACAACATTTTTAGGTTTGAATGAGACTCTTGTTTGTTTGCCCTTTGGACATGCATCACATAGTTTATCTTTTTCAAATTTCAATTTAGGCAAACCAACTACTAAATCTTTTGAAATTAATTTATTTAAGTGATCCATGTTTATGTGAGCAATTCTTTTATGCCATAACCATGGATCATCATGTTTGCTAAGAAAGCAATGATTGTTTTCTAGTTTTATGCTTAAGTTTATCATGTAAACATTATTGACTCTATGTCCTACATGCTTTATATTAATGTCATGCTTATGTTCTATAAGACATTTCTGAGAATCAAATGATACTAGATAGCCTTTGTCGCATAATTGACTAACACTAAGTAGGCTGTGCTTAAGGCCTTCAACAAGTAGAACATTTTCAATGGAGTTTGAAGAATTTGTACCTATTTTACCCACTCCAAGGATTCTACCTTTGTTGTTGTCACCATATGTTACATGCCCGCTGTCGCAACCTACCCTTCGGCGGGAGGGCGACGCGTGACTCGCGGGATGCGTGTTCCACGAAAGGAATACGCGCGGAGTCGCCACCAACGTTTATTTGAGGAAAACGTCGGAAAAACCGGAAAAGACGCGATCTACGAACTTTTAAGTGAAAGGTTCGGGAGTTGTATTTACGCACGGGGAAGGTATTAGCACCCCACACGTCCGTCCCAAGGGACGGCAGCCTTTAATCGAATGTGCAAACATGACTTTGATTTTTATGTTCCCTTTTATGTTCTTATATCCTTTATACCCTTTTTATATTTTTCCTTTTTTGTGGTCGACAAGGGTGTTTCCCTTTGCTCCTACGTATTCCTCAATTGCGATGAGGAAATCAGACCTACGTAGTTCTTTCGGAACAAAGTGTTTGGTTAAGTTTGTTTTTGTCTTTTTTCGCGAGATATATTTTAACCGAACAAAAGGTCATTTAAGGCGTTGGACCATTAAACGATCTTTTGATTTTGAAAGATGAGAAACGTTAAGGCGTTGGACCATTAACGATCTCTTGTTTTTGAAAGGAGAGAAACGTTAAGGCATTGGACCATTAACGATCTCTTGTTTTTGAAAGGAGAGAAACGTTAAGGCATTGGACCATTAACGATCTCTTGGGGTGGTCGACAAAAGCGGGGCTTTTGCTCCTACGTATCCTCAATGAGGAACTCAGACCTACGTAGTTCTTTCTTATCAAGCGATTCTTTACTTAAGTGGTGATCATTTTAAGGCGTTGGACCTTAAAAATGATCCATTTTACTTAGTGAGAAATTGAAATGACAAACTTCAAAAGCCTATTTTTATGGACGAGCTTGACTAGGCGAATTGATTTTAGCCTTTAGTTTCACTTTAGTTATTAATCAATTCGATTAAGAATGAGAAATCCCAAAGAGAAAACGTCCGATTGATTTTCCGCTTTATTTTACTAAAAGATGTCTTTTTGATTATTATATTATTTTTTACCTCTTTTTGATTTTCAACGTGGTTACGGCACGACCGAACGGTCGGAATTTATTTTAACCGAAGTTAATGGATAATACAATTCAAACGTTCGGTGGAAATTTATTTTATTTTTAAGTTAAGCGAGAAATGACTTAAGTAAAATGGCTTAAGCACGTCAACAGGGGGTATAAAAAGTAAACAAAACGAGAATAAAAATGCACGAAACACAATGTGGACCACTACGGGTACATAGAATGAATCGAAAAGCTTGGTTCGAGGTACTTACCCGTTGAAGATCGAAGAACGATGAAGAACGAATGAAGAACGTCGAAGAACGGTTGAAAGCTTTGCGAGATTCCTCACGGAAAACGTTACGGAAACGTTTCGGAAGCGCCTCGGCTTAGATTTTCTTCACGGAAACAATTTTTCCAAGCAAATTCGAAAGAGAGAGAAGTGCCTAAGGGGCTGAACCCCTTCCTTCTTGCATTCCTCCCCTATTTATAGCAAAATAGGGGAGGTGGTTGCCGCCCAGCTCGCCCAGGCGAGCTCAGCTCGCCCAGGCGAGCAGGGTTGCTTCCTCCAGAAGCAACCGCCTTCTGGAGGAATCTTCTGGAGGGCCCAAATGGGCCTGGGTGCTATTTGCACCCCCATTTTTACTAAGTACACCCCCCTCTGCTATTTTTTGGTGATTCTTTTTTCGTAAAGTTACGGAAACTTACGAATTTCGTAACGATACTTGTTTTCTTTCCGTAATGTTACGGAACCTTGCGGATTACATAATCATCCCCTTTTTGACTTACGGAATGTTACGGAACCTCACTTAATTATGCAACGATGCTTCCATTTGATTTTCGGTGTGTCACGGAAACTTACGGATTGTGCATCAATATTTTTTTGGTTTTTCGGCATGTCCTGGAATTTCACAAATTGCCTAATGATGGGTGCCAAGCACCTCACGAGGACCAAAGAATGGTCGCACGTCATCGAGCAAAGGTCCCCGGACGAAATTAGGGTATGACAGTTGCCCCTCTTTACTTGTCTTTTATTGGAGATAAAAGGAAAGTAAAGATAAGACACTAATTTCGTTCCTCTCGATTTGGCGAGAGTCGCGGGTGACCATAAAATCTCCACATGCAAATGACTTGTAGTTCCCAGAATCTCACAAATTGCCTAATGATGGATGCCAAGCACCTCACAAGGACCAAAGAATGGTCGCATGTCATCAAGCAAAGGTCCCCGGACGAAAATCAGTGTATGACACTAATTTCGCTCCTCTCGGTTGACGAGAGTCGCGGGTGACCATGACTTGTCGTTCCTAGAATTTCACAAATTGCCTAATGATGGATGCCAAGCATCTCACAAGGACCAAAGAATGGTCACATGTCATCAAGCAAAGGTCCCCGAAAATCAGTGTATGACACTAATTTCGCTCCTCTCGGTTGACGAGAGTCGCGGGTGACCATGAAATTTCCGCATGTAAATGACTTGTTGTTCCCGGAGGAACAAAAGGTGCAGAAGACTGTGTCAGCCTCTGCATGCTATCAAGCGTTCTGTCTTACAGATAGCAAAAGAATGTTTATACGGATAACCACTCGGGTATTTCCGCGTACCATCGGGCCCGCCGCCTCTGGATGATACAAGGGTGCAGAATGACCAAACTTGGTCTCTGCTTGTCATCGGGCCCGCCGCCTCTGGATGACAAAAGGGTGCGAATAACCGTAAGGTATCTCCGCGTATCATCGGGCCCGCCGCCTCTGGATGATACAAGGGTGCGAATAACCGTAAGGTATCTCCGCGTATCATGGGTGCAGAATGACCAAACTTGGTCTCTGCTTGTCATCGGGCCCGCCGCCTCTGGATGACAAAAAGGTGCGGATAACCGTAAGGTATCTCCGCGTATCATGGGTGCAGAATGACCAAACTTGGTATCTGCTTGTCATCGGGCCCGCCGCCTCTGGATGACAAAAGGGTGCGAATAACCATAAGGTATCTCCGCGTATCATGGGTGCAGAATGACCAAACTTGGTCTCTGCTTGTCATCGGGCCCGCCGCCTCTGGATGACAAAAAGGTGCGAATAACCATAAGGTATCTCCGCGTATCATGGGTGCAGACTGACCAAACTTGGTCTCTGCTTGTCATCGGGCCCGCCGCCTCTGGATGACAAAAAGGTGCGGATAACCATAAGGTATCTCCGCGTATCATGGGTGCAGAATGACCAAACTTGGTCTCTGCTTGTCATCGGGCCCGCCGCCTCTGGATGACAAAAAGGTGCGAATAACCATAAGGTATCTCCGCGTATCATGGGTGCAGACTGACCAAACTTGGTCTCTGCTTGTCATCGGGCCCGCCGCCTCTGGATGACAAAAAGGTGCGAATAACCATAAGGTATCTCCGCGTATCATGGGTGCAGACTGACCAAACTTGGTCTCTGCTTGTCATCGGGCCCGCCGCCTCTGGATGACAAAAAGGTGCGGATAACCATAAGGTATCTCCGCGTATCATGGGTGCAGAATGACCAAACTTGGTCTCTGCTTGTCATCGGGCCCGCCGCCTCTGGATGACAAAAAGGTGCGGATAACCATAAGGTATCTCCGCGTATCATGGGTGCAGAATGACCAAACTTGGTCTCTGCTTGTCATCGGGCCCGCCGCCTCTGGATGACAAAAAGGTGCGGATAACCATAAGGTATCTCCGCGTATCATGGGTGCAGAATGACCAAACTTGGTCTCTGCTTGTCATCGGGCCCGCCGCCTCTGGATGACAAAAGGGTGCGAATAACCATAAGGTATCTCCGCGTATCATGGGTGCAGAATGACCAAACTTGGTCTCTGCTTGTCATCGGGCCCGCCGCCTCTGGATGACAAAAGGGTGCGAATAACCATAAGGTATCTCCGCGTATCATGGGTGCAGAATGACCAAACTTGGTCTCTGCTTGTCATCGGGCCCGCCGCCTCTGGATGACAAAAAGGTGCGGATAACCATAAGGTATCTCCGCGTATCATGGGTGCAGAATGACCAAACTTGGTCTCTGCTTGTCATTGGGCCCGCCGCCTCTGGATGACAAAAGGGTGCGAATAACCATAAGGTATCTTCGCGTATCATGGGTGCAGAATGACCAAACTTGGTCTCTGCTTGTCATCGGGCCCGCCGCCTCTGGATGACAAAAGGGTGCGAATAACCATAAGGTATCTCCGCGTATCATGGGTGCAGAATGACCAAACTTGGTCTCTGCTTGTCATCGGGCCCGCCGCCTCTGGATGACAAAAGGGTGCGAATAACCATAAGGTATCTCCGCGTATCATGGGTGCAGAATGACCAAACTTGGTCTCTGCTTGTCATCGGGCCCGCCGCCTCTGGATGACAAAAAGGTGCGGATAACCATAAGGTATCTCCGCGTATCATGGGTGCAGAATGACCAAACTTGGTCTCTGCTTGTCATCGGGCCCGCCGCCTCTGGATGACAAAAGGGTGCGAATAACCATAAGGTATCTCCGCGTATCATGGGTGCAGAATGACCAAACTTGGTCTCTGCTTGTCATCGGGCCCGCCGCCTCTGGATGACAAAAGGGTGCGAATAACCATAAGGTATCTCCGCGTATCATGGGTGCAGAATGACCAAACTTGGTCTCTGCTTGTCATCGGGCCCGCCGCCTCTGGATGACAAAAAGGTGCGAATAACCATAAGGTATCTCCGCGTATCATGGGTGCAGAATGACCAAACTTGGTCTCTGCTTGTCATCGGGCCCGCCGCCTCTGGATGACAAAAGGGTGCGAATAACCATAAGGTATCTCCGCGTATCATGGGTGCAGAATGACCAAACTCGGTCTCTGCTTGTCATCGGGCCCGCCGCCTCTGGATGACAAAAGGGTGCGAATAACCATAAGGTATCTCCGCGTATCATGGGTGCAGAATGACCAAACTCGGTCTCTGCTTGTCATCGGGCCCGCCGCCTCTGGATGACAAAAGGGTGCGAATAACCATAAGGTATCTCCGCGTATCATGGGTGCAGAATGACCAAACTTGGTCTCTGCTTGTCATCGGGCCCGCCGCCTCTGGATGACAAAAGGGTGCGAATAACCATAAGGTATCTCCGCGGGCTACCAGCTCTTGAGTCATGGCAACAAAAGGCGGTGTGGTCGACAAAAGCGAGGCTCTTGCTCCTACGTATCCTCCCATGAGGAATTCAGACCTACGTAGTTCTGGATAACTGGTGAGACTTGAAAAAGTCTCGGTGTTTTCTTTGCTAAAATGCAAACATGCTTTAGTAAAGAGATAAATATTCCAACTGATTAGAGCAGCATACGCTTTTTTGAGTGGAAAACAATGCGTTTACCGGGGAAGGAGAGTCTGCTGATGAAATCCCCCATAACCATAAATGAGATTTTGGATGTTAGCATTTCGTTTCTAAATGAACATTTAGAGGAAACACTGGGTCCGACAAAAATAGAAGAAAATCACTCAAAGTGTATCAATCTTGCACAGGTAAGTGTTTCATCCTAATTCCGAACCATAGATATGTCATGACTTGACTTTGCAAATTACTTCCTATCAAATCAAAAATTACATGCGTGATCATGGATCAATAGGGCTTCCCTTGGGAATGGGTTCTTTTGGTGGTTTTTTCGGCTTTTGTGTGTTTTTGGCTTTTGATTTTTCTGGCTTTTTTTCTTTTTTCCGTTTTTTTTGTTTAGTGCGGGGCGAGAAAAAAAGGTCGCTAGCGCACGGGATTCTGGTTGGTAATCAAAGGGAGAAGACCATTTTAGGTCGTGGTTTCCTTTCCTTCCTTTTTTGTTCATTTGGTGACAATTCTGTATTGTTCAGATATTGTCCGGTCCAAAGACCTTCTCTTCCTTTTTGCTTCCGAGGGTAAGGATTATGGTGAGTCAGGATTTTGGCTCAAGGTTTGTAGAATGGCTAGACATGATACATGTCGGGGTTTGGTTTGGCTCAAGGATAAAAGGGATGCCCCACATTATTTCCATGACACAAATGCAAAAATGATGATTTGGAAATTTTATGCAAAACTGGTCATGCATGCACCTATGTGGACACTCAAGTGTCAAATTTTTATGGTTATGTGATGCTAGGGCTCAGGATTCATTTCCTCTATTTTAATCAACCCAATGTTTCCAAAATATGTTCTTTTATCAATTTGTACGTTCATCCGAGTCCATTTCGGGCGTCCGGGGAATTTTCACAGCATTCACCCTTCAGGTGTATACACATTTTTTTCTTCAAAAATCGGTTATGATCAATGAATGAATTTTTTCAAAGAAAAGTTGGAAATCGTCTCTTTTCAAAAGCATGTTGGTTTTTCAGCTTGACAACTTATTTTTTCTTTTTTCTCCTTCTTTTTTTCTTATTATCATTTGTTTATTTCTTTTTTCCTGTTTTTTTTTTTTTTTTCTTTTTTTTCATGAGGTATTTTGCTACCTAAACATGTGCATATTTTTGTGAGGTATTTTTGCTATATACATGCATATCCAAGGTATCTTGCCACCTAAACATACATATATATGTTTTGTGAGGTATTTTTTGTTTACATACACGCACATCTAAGGTATCTCTCTACCTAAACATACATATATATATTTTGTGAAGTATTTTTTTGTTTACATACATGCATATCTAAGGTATCTTTCTACCTAAGCATACATATATATTTTGTGAAGTGTTTTTTTTGTTTACATACATGCATATCTAAGGTATTTTCACTACCTAAACATACATATATATATTTTGTGAGGTATGACTACCTTCCGAGCTTGCGCTTGTTTTATTTAAATCCCCAGGATCATGAGCAACTAGGTGCATCCTACTATAAAAAGTGATCAAATAACAAGCATAGATTCAAAAGGTACTAGGTTGCCTCCTAGTAGCGCTTCTTTAACGTCTTTAGCTGGACGCATGATGGCTTGTAGGTCACGGACCTAGTACTTTGCTTACCTTTGGCTTTGGATTTGGTCGCCTGCTGGTCGGCCATGTGTCGTAGGCAACGCTCTAACCTTTTTGCGGATGAGCTGAGGTTAACTCTAGAGGTGGTGGCGGTGTGTCTATTGCCCGCTACCGGCCATCCCAATGCTGCTGTGGTGTTTCGCCCTGCGCCTGCCTGGGGGTGCAGTACTTCTTGATGAAAGCTCGATTAGTAGGGGGCCTGATGCCCTTGCTGGAGGTGACAGGTACTCCGTAGAACTGACAGAGACCCGTAATTAGAGCTTGACAATTCCAAGACCCTGTTGGACTTCTTCGGGTCCACTGGGTGTCTTGCAGGCGCAATCCCTGCAAACAATAGATGAAATCAGAAATCAGTTGAGCGATGTGCATACTTACCTATGATGACATAACCTTGCCGGGGGGGTACGGGCACCCTGTAGGACTGATAGAGGCCCGTAACCAGAGCTGGAAACCCCAGGGCCCTGTTGGACTTTTCCGGGTCCACTGGGTGTCTTGTGGGTGCGATCCCTGCAAACAATAGATGGTATCAGAAATCAGTTGAACTATATGCATACTTACCCATGTCGGGACGACACAGACCAACTGATACTTTTGCAGGGGGAGATTGGCGTTGCGGTCGCTGGGCAGAATGTTGCTAAGTAGCAATGTCATCTATATCTGTGTAAGAGTGGTCATGTTGGTGCGCATGGTCCGCACTCTTCTCTTTGCAGCGGCACGGGTGAAATCTTGCCCCAGTATGCATAGTAGCTGTGTGATAGCCTCCCTCTCTGGTTGTGCTCGCACAGTTGGCCCTCCTCCAATATCAGGGGGTGGCCCAGGAACCGTTAAAAGGAAACTACTGATCCCTTAACCGGGAGTGCAAGTCTCGGTTAAGCATTTAAGGACAGAGGACCTTAAATTATCTTAAGGTGTGGATATGGAGCCCACTGAAAGTGAGGACGCGTAGTCCTCTAAAGGCGAGGGCGTGTAGCCCTCTGAAGTTCAGGACGTGTCGCCTTTCGAAGGCGAGGGAGTGTAGTCCTATGATGGCAAGGACGTGCAATCCTCTGAAGGTGAGGGCATGCCCCCCTTTGAAAATGGGGAACATGTAGTCCTCTGATGGCGAGGACGTGTAGTCCTCTAAAGGTGAGGACGTGTAGTCCTCTGAAGGTGAGGGCGTGTAGCCCTACAAAGGTGAAGGCACATGACCCTTTGACGGCGAGGACGTGTAGTCCTCTGAAGTTGAAGGTACATGACCCTTTGAAGGCGAGGACGTGTAGTCCTCTGAAGGTGAAGGTAACTAGTACCCAAGGTGAGGGCGTGTAGCCCTCTCAAGGCGAGGACTTATAGTCCTCTGGAGGTGAGGGCGTGCAGCCCTCTGGTGGGGAGGACGTGTAGTCCTCTCAAGGCGAGGACGTGTAGTCCTCTGACGGTGAGGGTAACTAGTACCCAAGGTGAGGGCGTGTAGCCCTCTCAAGGCGAGGACATGTAGTCCTCTGGAGGTAAGGGCGTGCAGCCCTCTGATGGTGAGGACGGGTAGTCCTCTCAAGGCGAGGACGTGTAGTCCTCTCAACGGTGAGGGTAACTAGTACCCAAGGTGAGGGCGTGTAGCCCTCTCAAGGCGAGGACATGTAGTCCTCTGAAGGTGAGGGTAACTAGTACCCAAGGCAAGGGCGGGTAGCCCTCTCAAGGCGAGGACGTGTAGTCCTCTGGAGGTGAGGGCGTGCAGCCCTCTGATGGTGAGGACATGTAGTCCTCTCAAGGCGAGGACGTGTAGTCCTCTCAAGGTGAGGACGTGGAGTCCTCTGAAGGCGAGGATGTGTAGTCCTCTAAAGGTGAGGGCGTGCAACCCTCTGTTGGCGAGGACGTGTAGTCCTCTAAAGGTGAGGGCGTGTAGCCCTACGTTGGCGAGGACGTGTAGTCCTCTCAAGGTGAGGGCGTGCAGCCCTCTGTTGGCGAGGACGTGTAGTCCTCTGAAGACCAGGGTACTAGTACCCGAGGGTCCATCCTTATGAGAAAGCAAGAGATCGACTCATGGAGAGAGCCGGTCCTCCCAAATTCAAAAGATTTGGACATTTAGATGTAGGGAATCTATGTAGTTAACATGATTTTGAGGGATGCAGATGCATGCAACCTTTGTTGTGAAATTTGGGTAAATGCGGACTTTATATGAAACAATGCAATGTAATGGAAAGTTGTACAATGTTCATGGCATTCTTTCCCTATTTTGTGATTTTGATTTTGATTTGATTTTTTTTTTTTTTTTTTTTTTTTGGAAAACACAGATTGACTGTCCTTTTGAAAGAGGTGATAATTCATGCAACCTCATCCCATCTTTTTGCAAATCTCTCCGGGAACTCCCTCAGAGTGTATGTTCTGTTTGATTTAGTCACTTGACCATTTTGGAGTGACGGGAATGGAGTCGTTTGATAATTAATCAATCTATTGAAATTCCAGGGCTTGTCTCCCTTTTTTTTTCTTGTTTAAAAACATCGACGGGTGTGAACTTTTGATCGGCCCCTATGTTCACTTGAGGCTCATGCACGGTGCCCCTCATTGCCCCAGTGTAAGGCTTTGAGGTACCAATCGTTGCCTTTCGTCATGACCTTGTAGGAGGGAACCTATTGGGTGAGAACTTCTAATCTGCCCCTAGGTTCGCTTGAGGTTTTTGCATGGTGCCTTTCGTTGCCCCAGTGTAGGGCTTAGAGGTACCAAGTGTTGTCTTGTTTTCACGACCTCGTAGTGAGGAAGAATGAAAGAAGCAGTTGATTCTTGCAAAAAGAATTTTCCAAGGACGAGAAATAGTTGAAGGATCTTTCAGTTGATGGATTAAGTCAAATGACTCCTATGTAGAAGCAAGATGTTTTGATGTCTTAATGATGCCAAAGGATCAAGTGCTTCCAAGTTTTATTCGAGACAAGAAATCAAGATATATGATCAATTTGATCTCTAGAATCATAGGAAGAAGTTTCCAAATTGAAAAACAAAAGGTTTGACCAAAGAATTCTATCATTTCAAATTGAGATTTGCTCTCTGGTAATCGATTACCAGCAGTTGAAAATGTTTTAATTCAAATTTTTAAAACCTGTAATCGTTTACATAAGTCTTGTAATTGATTACCAAAGGGGATTTTCAGAAAATAATTTCCAAGAGACATATCTATTCAAATGTTTTATGAATGGCCATTCAAGAGTTTTCATTGCCCAAACAGTTTTATCCTCTCGAAAGATCAAGAGTTTTTCTGAACTGAAATGTCTTATCCTAAAAAGATTCCTTGGTCAACCACTTGCTTATTCAATAAGGAATTTTTGATTGATCTTCATTTTACAATCTACCTCTTTTACGAGAGACCTCTTCTTCTCTTCTTCTTATTTCTGAAAAGGGATTAAGAGACCGTGGGTCTCTTGTTGTAGGGGATTCTTGAACACAAGGGAAGGGTTGTCCCTATGTGCATTGTTAATCCGAAAAGAGAGAGTGAAAGTTTAATTGGGGAATAATATTCGTATCTTAATTCAATCCCCTCTTCTTCTCAAGGTTACTGAAGCCATTTGTCCAACATCCTATTCTTGATAACTCACTTCTCTCTAAAAAGACAAACTTTCCAGGATGATAAAATGAGGTCACATGAACGTCTTGAAAGCACAGTCAATCAAATGTTTTTTTTTTTTTTGAACACTTTTATTTTATTTTATTTTGAAACTTGTTTGTTTTGAACTTTACTCGTTGTTTTACGGCACCCCCACCAACGTGCAAGATGAGTAATCTCTGATTGAACGGTCTTGGAAGTCAACACTCAGGAGCGCAGGTTGCTTGAGCAAACAGACCAATGGCTTACACTCACATTCCGGTGGAAGTTGAATAAGCAAAGATGTGTTCGTGAGAGGATGTCCATTTTATCCATATCATTTAACATTGTAACTGTGGTTTATGGCATAAACTTGAAAATCCTGATGAGTCATAACAACAGCTTCCAGAATTGCCCCATGTATGGTGTTGCTTGTTAATGTTAGGATTCAACAAGCGATTCTCCTCAAATTTCAGCCAGCCCGTATCAATTAGGCCTTGCACCTTACGCTTCAGAGCCCTACAATGCTCAATGGAACGCCCCGGGGCTTTTCCGTGACAAGCACACGTTGCGTTCGAGTCGTATTCTCGGAGAAACGGAGGTTGATGAACCTTGGCTAGGGTTATGGCTACCATTGAATTATCAAGTAGATATGGGATCAAGTTTAGCATATGACAACGGAATTTGGGGTGAACCCTACAGGATTTTTGCTGCAAAATTCCTTTTTGTTGGTGTTTTTTTTTTTGGTTTGTGCTAAAGGTGGTCTTCGTCATTGGAAGTGCGGTAGACAGGCTTTGTGGTTGATTTAGGGATGGCCTTTGTGGATAACTGGGTGGTGGGTAAGGAGGTGGTTTGTTATTGACTGAGTAATAACATTGTTGGGTTTGGTGGGAAACTTGGCCGTATAGGAATGGCAGTCACAGCATGGGTTTCTCCCTCTTTCTCACCCTCTTCATTTGCCCCAGTTTTCTCAGTCGTCTTAGTAGGATGATCAAATTTGCCTCTTTTCGGACCCACATCGATCCTTTCACTGGCGAAGACCAAATCCGCAAAGCTTTGAGGGTGCGTAGCCCACCATCTTTTCATAGTAGAGTATCGATAATGTGTCTACCATCACGATTATCGTCTCCCTTTCCATTATTGGGGGTACCACCTGGGCCGCCAGATCCCTCCACCTTTTGGGCGTGTTCTTTGAAAGATCCGTCCCCCTTTTTGCACATGTTCTGTAGTTGCATCCTATCCGGAACCATATCAAAATTGTACTGATACTGCCTAACAAAGGCAACCATTAGGTCCTTCCAAGAATGGACTCGGGAAGGTTCCAAGTTAGTGTACCAGGTAACAGCTACCCCAGTAAGACTTTCTTGGAAGGAATGTATCAGCAGTTCCTCATCTTTTGCGTATTCCCCCATCTTCTGACAATACATCTTTAGATGGTTCTTGAGACAAGTAGCCCTTGACTTTGGGAATGACCATGTTTGGGTATTTAGGAACAACTTTTCTAGGTTAGCAAAGGCATAATCTTCACCTCCTTCAATGGCCCTGAGCCTTTCCTTTAGATGATCCGTCTTTCCCTTTTCGGCCATAGCAGGAGGGGCTCTTCCCACCGCAAAAATGCAATGGTTGTGGTTGTGGGCGAAACTGAGGGCTCTCCAAAGTGTTTTCAAAGGGTATACCACCAACTGCTTGCCCTTCAGTGGCATATCCGAGCCAAGGCTCGAAGTCAGCTAGATTGTGGTGGGGAATTTCATGTGTCTTTCCCATGGTTTGAGAGATATGTGCCTGATGAGGTTATTGGTTCTCAATGAGTATCGGAGTGGAGTTATTGAGATTTTCATTGAGAGTGTATGCCACATTGGGTGGTGTATAGTTGGGAGGCAAGCCATATGATGGGAAGGCGTGCTCGTTTTGAATTTGCACATCATGGGGTCATCCGTACTTCCCAAATCTTTGCCTACCATATTTGAGGTTGGACGATTTATTTGCTTGAGGCCAGATGGGAGCATTGGGTTCACCTTAGCGACAGCGCTTAATAGCGGCAACTATAACCGCATTGGCTTCCATTATCTTCTTCATGCTCATCATGGCCTTTATCATTGTGGCCATTTTCTCTTTTATGGCCTCCATTTTTGGCCTTCATCTTCTCTTGCACCTTCTCTGCTTCACCCATTACTCTAGCTCTAGCACGAGTTCGGTAAGGGCACCGTAAAGCGTGTCCTTTTCTTTTTGATAACAATGATTAAGATCATTTTTATTTTATTTTATTTATTTATTTATTTTTATTTTCTTTTTCAAGGAAAGAATGCAATGAGCAATGCAACCAATGAAAAGCATGGATGTATGCGAATGATGTACAATTGAAGTATTGTGCAGGATATGGGGTTGAATCAATTTAGATTTTCCACATGGTCTATGACATCTTTGTCAAGGTGAAACTGGAAGTAACAAGGACATCAACAATCCTAAATATGTTTGGCAGTAGACGAAGCAGTGATGTGACTCGATTCATCTTTTGCCCCAATTTTGCAAGATAGTTACTTCCATTCTTCAACTTGATTTGATGAACTTTTTTCGAAAAAGCATGAGCTTGGTTCAACCCCATAACCCAGGGAATGGCAATTTTGATCGCCAATACTTCAACAACACTTCATAGGGATGAATGACTCGGGCATACTTTAAGCCGTGCATGGAAAATGTAATTATGAAATTGAGATGCCCGAAGAAACACCATTTCCTAGTTAACCATGCATTAGGTACCATGTTCAATTATTTTTTAAAGTGAAACGGGTTTATGATCCCAACATGGTTGGCTCGTGGTGCCTAACACATGAAACTAAGAATGTAGTGTGAAGTTTCACGCTTCCCCCTTTTTTGTTTTTGTTTTGTAGAGGAAAACGCAAGGATGAGCAAACATGAAAACAAATGGTATGCAATTTTGCAGACCAAAAAGTTTGTTGAACGCATATGCATGATGATGCCATGACTCATGCAAAATGTGAGGCTGGAATATGATAACGGACAAATGCAGGATATGTCCATTATGATGTTATGAAGAGATGCTTATGCGATGCATGATATGAATGCATTTTACGGACACGAGAGCCTAGAAAATTATCTCTTCTTACTTGCGCATTTGGGGGCGCAGTGCCCCATGTGTACAATTAAGAAGGTGATATGGACCTTCCGGCTTCCCGTGACAAAGGACGAGACCAACATACAATGCATGCTAGAGATAAAATGCAGGAGTGATTTGATTTGCACAAGCTTTTTGGAGTAGAAACATGGGACCAACTCATTTTATTTCAAAAAAAGGAAGTCGTATCTAGTCAAGGTCTGAGAGACCATACAAGTTTCCTAACGATTTCTAATTATGTGGGCCATTAAGTCTATCATATGCTGACAATAGCCGAGAAGCCCGTGAATCTCTTCGGGGGCGGAGTAGGTGTCTGCCATCGCCTTGGCCTTGGCTAACAATCGGGGAAGTTCTTGACTCCCGTTCAAGGTAAGAGCAAACCGATCCATCCACATGGTTGCCTCTTGGTGTAAAGAGTCGATCACCCTTTCCCTTGCTTCCCTTTCTGCTGATATCTTGGCGTACTCATCCTCTAGCCTTTGCTCGTGAGTCGCCGCTAGATTTAGCTTCTCTTTGCACTTATCGATGATGGCCCACATATTCCCTTCAGTCTCGCTTAACTGTTGGGACAAATTTCTTTTCGACCTAAGGCAAACCTTTAGCTCGTCCTTCAAGATCATGCCTTTGACCCGTGATGATTCCTTTCACCTCTTCGGAGCTTGAGCCCACTATTGCTGCCCTATAAAGCCCCTCAAAACTTTGCTTTGGTCGTGTTCTTCCTTTCGGGCCTTCTTGGTTTCTCATTCCAAGGCTTCATCGGTGGCCATATTGACATCCCTTAGTTCATCATACTCTTTTCAGATTTTGATGGCTATGGACTTGAACTTCTCTTCGATTACCCGGGCTCTTTCAAGCTTTGCCTTTAGGGCTTGTACCTCATCACTTTCTTCCGAAGCTTTAACCTCATCGTCCCTCACAGTCTTTAGATTTGGGAGCCAATCCAATCCTTGTGTTCGGACTCTCAGCCACTTATGATAGCCGCCGATGATCCCATTACTGCTTCCCCTAAGCTCTTTGTCCTTTCTTCACGCCGCATCCCATGCCTTGCGAACTCCTTGGAGTACCCTCGCGTTGTGGTCACTAAAACCCCGTGCGATGAAAGGCGTGATGCTTTCGTCTAATGGCGCTCCTCTCATGGGGTAGCCAAGCTGTCTTATGGTGAGAACGGGATTATAATTAATACAACCCCTTGTTCCCATCAAGGGAACATTTGGACATCCTTCGCATGAAGATAGAATCCTGATTCTTCCTTCCTTCTAGCGAGGGAACCAATTAACAGCCGCCCCCCCATGCTAGCCAAGAGTTGGTCCCAGAGCGGTAACCTTGTAGCGGATAGACGGGCCTACCTTCTTGGAGAAAAAGGTGTGAAACCAGCCCCACATAGAGAGTTGGAGTACAGCAAACAATCCTTGCATTGCTTTCTTCACATCTTCGGTCGAAGGTGTCATATAGGTCGGCTAGCATAGCGACAACCGGACTTTCCTTGTGGTTATGATAGGCGAGAAAAACGTCGATCGCTGCCAGGTCCACCAACCCATCCACATTTGGAAAGAGGACTCCCTCGAAAATCAACAGTGTGAGAATATCTATGAATGGGGTCCACTCGCCTTTATCTGCCAAGATTCTTGCTTTTACCTCCAAATATTTTCTCGGTATTCCGACCACCCCATTTTCGACTTGCCTTTGGCGGTCTAATTCCTACGCCGAGATTTGGACTTTTTTAGAAATTCTGGCCAATGAGGGGTAGAACCCTGAGAAGAGGTATGGTTTCCTTCCCCCTAGAGGACATCCTAGGATCTCTTCAAATTCTTCCACCATTGGTGATAGCTGGAAGTCCCCAAAGATGAAGCACCTCAACGGCTGATCATAATACTGGGCGAGGGAGGCAATTGGTTCCATGGAGACTTCTACCCTAGCTAGGTCCCAAATGCTTACCATAGGCTTTGCGGAAGGCTTGCCGTTGAAGTTGACCCATTAATTGCCCCAACTTTCGTAAACTGGTGACCTCTAAGCTCTTGATTTTGACTTGATAAAACCTCTTTTTAAGCGAAGGCTTTTGACTTGATCCCATGTTTTACTAAAGTGAAATAAAATCTAGTGCGAATCAAAACTCCGACCTCTATCATGGGTGGAATGGATGAATGCATGAAGAAATGCATATGACACAGATGCAATCTAGGAATGCGGGGGTCCGGGGAATTTGTCCCCTCCTTAGATACGACGTCTAGGGGTAGCGAAATGCCCCAACGCACGTTTTTAAGAAGGCGACACGGACCCTCCGTTGGTTTATTTACAGTAGGGATCAAGACAGAACCCATATGCAATGCCTATGCAAAAGACACAATGCGAGAATGTACACAGTATGACAATATTCACTGAACATAAGCAAAAGGGTATATGATACTTATGCATGGCAGTGTGAAAAATGGCACGCAGCGTGTTTGCTCGTGCCCCTATTTAAGGGACCTATAAGGGAGAGAACTAACTAGGCATTTAATGATAACCCCCAAGGTAGTCATATCTCTTTTGATGGTTTCTAGAGGTATTATCCTCTTTGAAGAACATATTGTAGCAGTAGGGACTACTAGCAACAATAAGTTTTCAAAGAGAAAAGCTCTAGATGAGGGTTCACTGTAATCAAGCAAGTCGGAGACCTAGCATGATCACAGATTCACCTCCACTCCTTATGTTCCCATGAACCCGGGTATAGGGCCCTTTTTCACTCACAGTGTGTGCAAATAGTGTTAGTGTTTGTGTGCATCAAATGAATAAATATTTACCTCATGCATACATTCTAAAACACACTAAAAGCAACAAATAGTTTATATACACAAGAAAATAAGACAAATAAAGGGAAACCAACAAAGGAGAAAGTCATGATAAAACATTGCACAAGATTAAATGGCCTAACTCTCTAAAAAACAGTCCCCAGTGGAGTCGCCAACTGTCGCAACCTACCCTTCGGCGGGAGGGCGACGCGTGACTCGCGGGATGCGTGTTCCACGAAAGGAATACGCGCGGAGTCGCCACCAACGTTTATTTGAGGAAAACGTCGGAAAAACCGGAAAAGACGCGATCTACGAACTTTTAAGTGAAAGGTTCGGGAGTTGTATTTACGCACGGGGAAGGTATTAGCACCCCACACGTCCGTCCCAAGGGACGGCAGCCTTTAATCGAATGTGCAAACATGACTTCGATTTTTATGTTCCCTTTTATGTTCTTATATCCTTTATACCCTTTTTATATTTTTCCTTTTTTGTGGTCGACAAGGGTGTTTCCCTTTGCTCCTACGTATTCCTCAATTGCGATGAGGAAATCAGACCTACGTAGTTCTTTCGGAACAAAGTGTTTGGTTAAGTTTGTTTTTGTCTTTTTTGCAAAATATGTTTTTTATTTGAACAAAAGGTCATTTAAGGTGTTGGACCATTAAACGGTCTTTTGATTTTGAAAGATGAGAAACGTTAAGGCGTTGGACCATTAACGATCTCTTGTTTTTGAAAGGAGAGAAACGTTAAGGCATTGGACCATTAACGATCTCTTGTTTTTGAAAGGAGAGAAACGTTAAGGCATTGGACCATTAACGATCTCTTGGGGTGGTCGACAAAAGCGGGGCTTTTGCTCCTACGTATCCTCAATGAGGAACTCAGACCTACGTAGTTCTTTCTTATCAAGCGATTCTTTACTTAAGTGGTGATCATTTTAAGGCGTTGGACCTTAAAAATGATCCATTTTACTTAGTGAGAAATTGAAATGACAAACTTCAAAAGCCTATTTTTGTGGACGAGCTTGACTAGGCGAGTTGATTTTAGCCTTAGTTTCACTTTAGTTATTAATCAATTCGATCAAGAATGAGAAATCCCAAAGAGAAAACGTCCGATTGATTTTCCGCTTTATTTTACTAAAAGATGTCTTTTTGATTATTATATTATTTTTTACCTCTTTTTGATTTTCAACGTGGTTACGGCACGACCGAACGGTCGGAATTTATTTTAACCGAAGTTAATGGATAATACAATTCAAACGTTCGGTGGAAATTTATTTTATTTTTAAGTTAAGCGAGAAATGACTTAAGTAAAATGGCTTAAGCACGTCAACAGGGGGTATAAAAAGTAAACAAAACGAGAATAAAAATGCACGAAACACAATGTGGACCACTACGGGTACATAGAATGAATCGAAAAGCTTGGTTCGAGGTACTTACCCGTTGAAGATCGAAGAACGATGAAGAACGAATGAAGAACGTCGAAGAACGGTTGAAAGCTTTGCGAGATTCCTCACGGAAAACGTTACGGAAACGTTTCGGAAGCGCCTCGGCTTAGATTTTCTTCACGGAAACAATTTTTCCAAGCAAATTCGAAAGAGAGAGAAGTGCCTAAGGGGCTGAACCCCTTCCTTCTTGCATTCCTCCCCTATTTATAGCAAAATAGGGGAGGTGGTTGCCGCCCAGCTCGCCCAGGTGAGCTCAGCTCGCCCAGGCGAGCAGGGTTGCTTCCTCCAGAAGCAACCGCCTTCTGGAGGAATCTTCTGGAGGGCCCAAATGGGCCTGGGTGCTATTTGCACCCCCATTTTTACTAAGTACACCCCCCTCTGCTATTTTTTGGTGATTCTTTTTTCGTAAAGTTACGGAAACTTACGAATTTCGTAACGATACTTGTTTTCTTTCCGTAATGTTACGGAACCTTGCGGATTACATAATCATCCCCTTTTTGACTTACGGAATGTTACGGAACCTCACTTAATTATGCAACGATGCTTCCATTTGATTTCCGGTGTGTCACGGAAACTTACGGATTATGCATCAATATTTTTTTGGTTTTTCGGCATGTCCTGGAATTTCACAAATTGCCTAATGATGGGTGCCAAGCACCTCACGAGGACCAAAGAATGGTCGCACGTCATCGAGCAAAGGTCCCCGGACGAAATTAGGGTATGACACCCGCTTTTCTTTGGAGAGATGTGTGTAAAATTTGATGCATCTCCAGTCATATGTTTTGAGCATCCGCTATCTATGTACCACTTCTTTCTCAAAGATACCTACATAATCAAGTTTTTGACTTAGGTACCCAAACTTTATTGGGTCCTTGCATGTTAGTATAAACTGAGGATCCTTTTGGAACCCATATCATTTTAATATTACTGTAATTTTTCTTGAAGTAGCAAGTTGATATGCCATGTCCTCTTCTTCCACAGTAAAAGCAAGTGATAGAATTAGAATTACATTTTTGTGTGGAAGTGGAAAAGTTTTTATGAAACTTTTGTTGTTTTTCAGATTTATACCCTAGTCCATTTTTATTAGACACATATCTTTGTTTACTTAATATAACATCTAAATTATTTTTACTATATGAAAATTTTGCAAGTGAATTTTTCAACTCTTTAATTTCTTTTACATATTTATCACAACAACTACAAGAATCTGATATTTTCTTGTCAAAAATAGTGGAGATATTAACTTTTTCATTTGTTTTAGAAATTGAGACTTCATTTCTAAGAAGATCTAATTCTTTGTTTAATTTCAAAATTTCATTTTCTAAATTTGAAATTGTTTTCTTTGAAGATGAAACTAATTTTGCAAGTTTAATTGACTCTTTATGCAGATCAGCAATTGCATCTTGCAATTCATCAAAAGAAATAGATAAGTTATTTGAAGATGTTACCTCTTCATCACTTTCGTAACTTTTAGCCATAAGGCAGAGATTTATCTCTTCATTTTCAGAATCTTCAGAAGATTCCATATCATTTTCATCCCATGTGATGTATGCTTTCTTCAGTTTCTTTTCACTATGATTTTTCTTTTCAGATTTTTCCATCTTTTTCTTGAAGATGGGACAATCAACCCTCAGATGTCCAGGTTGATTGCATTCAAAGCATTTTAGAGTAGAGGATGAATTTTATGTCCTTCTCTTTGATTTAAAATTGGCTCGCCTCTGATTTTCTCTTACTTTAAGAAACTTGTTGAATCTTCTTACAAAAAAACTTAGATCATCATCATCATCTGGATCATTATCCTGATCACTTTCTTCTTGAATTGAGGATGATGCTTTAAGAGCAATTCCTTTCTTTTTCTTGTCATTTTCTTCATGTTGATGTAATCTCAATAGTTTCATCTCGTGTTCTTGCAACTTTCCAAATAAAGTGGCAAGGGACATATTAGACAAATCTCTTGACTCAGTAATGGCCGTTACTTTGGGTTGCCATTCTCTACTTAAACATCTTAACACCTTGTTTATGAGATCCTCATTTTGAAATTCTTTGCCTAAGGCTGCTAGATGATTTACTATATGTGTAAATCTCTTTTGCATGCTTTGAATATTTTCATTTGCATTCATTCTAAATAATTCATACTCATGAGTTAGTGCATTTATCCTAGATCTTTTAACATCTGTAGTTCCTTCATGTGTTAATCGAAGAGTGTCCCACATTTCCTTAGCACTCTTACAATTTGAAACCCTGAAATATTCATCCATTCCCAGGGCAGATGTTATTATGTTTTTGTTTTTGGCTTTTAAGTTGTATTGTACTCGTTTTCTATCCTCTTCGGACCATCTATCTCTAGGTTTTTCTATAGTTATGCTTTCACTTGATGAACTACCATCTATTGAAACTCTTTCTACTGTGGTGGGTATATAAGGCCCTATTTCTATGGCTTCCCAAATATTCAGATCTATTGCCTCAATAAAAATTTGCATTCGGGTTTTCCAGTAGTGGTAACCCTCCCCATTAAAGATTGGAGGTCTATTGATAGAATTCCCTTATGGAAATAAGGAATTTGCTGAGGCCATCTTTTTCTTGAAGCTTCTAAACTTTATACAAGAATGAAGCTCTGATACCACTTGTTAGACAAGTGGCCTCAGATATCTTAAGAAGGGGGGGTGTTGAATTAAGATATTCCAAACTACTTCCCCAATTAAAAATCTATTTCACTTTTTATTCAAGTTATAAAATTCCCTTAATAATGAACTTCTTAAATATTGATTCAAATAAAACAATTTGAATATGAATATAAAGCAATAATAAACAAAGGAGATTAAGGGAAGAGAAAGTGCAAACTCAGATTTATACTGGTTCGGCCACACCCTTGTGCCTACGTCCAGTCCCCAAGCAACCCGCTTGAGAGTTCCACTATCTTGTAAATTCCTTTTACAAGTTCTAAACACACAAGGACAATCCTTCCTTTGTGTTTAGAATTCCTTTACAACAAGAGACCCACGGTCTTTTAATCCCTTAGAGAATGAGGAGAAGAAGAAGAATGAATCTCTCTAGAAAGAGATAGATTTTACAGATTGAGCACTCAAATAATTCCTTAATGAATTGCAATTGAATTGGCCAAGGAATTTTTAAGAGGATAAAATGATTTTTTTTTGCTCTTTGAGAGGATAAACACTTGTTGTTCTGAAAAACTCTGAGCAAATTCGTGTTATAAGTCACATATATATAGACCAATGGTAGTCATGAATAAAGCCTTTGAAAAGTTGTGACTCTTAGAAATATTTTTCTGAAAATCCTGTCTGGTAATCGATTACAGGAATTGTGTAATCGATTACAGCTTTTAAAATTTGAATTAAAACGTTTATTAACTGCTGGTAATCGGTTACCAAAATTGTGTAATCGATTACACAGTCTAAAATTTTGAATTCAAATTTTAGTAGCTGTTATAAAACATATTTGGCCACTGGTAATCGATTACATCCTTTGGTAATCAATTACCAGAGAATAAATTCTTTGAAAAACACTTTTTAATTTAAATTACTTGGCCAAACCTTTTGCTAATTCAATTAGGAATTTCCTTCCTAATATACTAGTGATCATCTTGATGTTGTGACTTGTAATCTTGAAGTATTGTCTTGAATTTAATCTTGAAAAGCCCATTTACATCAATTGCATCATATCATCATGATCATCATCAAAACATCAAAGGCAATTGCATCTACAGAAACTGCATGTTCTGCATAGTCATTTGCCTCACAAGTTCTTCGAGGGAAGGTTGTGGAGGAGCCTTAACTGTTGGCTGTTTCTGGGGCTGTTGTTGTTGTTGGATTGGTGGAGGAATGTATGGTCTGCTTGGGCCAACAACATTTTGGAAGGAAGGAGCAGGCTGCTGTTGTTGTTGCTGAGGGCTAGACCATCTGAGATTAGGGTGATTCCTCCATCCAGGGTTGTATCTGTTGCTGGAGAGGTCATAATTGTTCTGCTGTGGTTGATTTTGCTGCTGAGATTGAGGAGGTCTATTGTAAATATTTGCAGCATAAGCTTCGGGCTGCTCAATTGCTCCAGGTTGCTGCATGGAAGGGCAAAGGTCTGTATGGTGGTCAGCAGAGGAGCATAAACCACAGACCCTTGCAACAGGTACAAATTTATGGTTCAAGGCCAGCTGGGTTACCAAGTTAACCAATGCATCCAGTTTTCCTTCAAGCTTCTTAATTTCAAATGATGCAGCTGAGTTTGTAGCTACCTCATGCACTCCTCTAATGACTATAGCATCATTTCTGGCGCTAAACTTCTGGGAGTTGGAAGCCATCTTCTCAATTAAATTTCTGACTTCAGCAGGAGTCATGTCTCCAAGGGCTCCACCACTGGCAGCATCTATCATACTTCTCTCCATATTACTGAGTCCTTCATAAAAATATTGGAGAAGCAGCTGCTCTGAAATCTGATGGTGAGGGCAACTGGCACATAGTTTTTAAATCTCTCCCAGTATTCATACAGGCTCTCTCCACTGAGTTATCTAATACCTAAGATATCCTTCCTGATGGATGTGGTCCTAGAAGCAGGGAAATTTTTTTTCTAAGAATACTCTCTTCAGGTCATCCCAGCTCGTGATGGACCTTGGAGCAAGGTAATACAACCAGTCCTTTGCCACTCCCTCTAAAGAATAAGGAAAAACCTTCAGAAATATATGATCCTCTTGGACATCTGGGGGTTTCATGGTGGAGCAGACAATATGAAATTCCTTCAAATGTTTGTGCGGGTTTTCACCTGCAAGGCCATGAAACTTTGGAAGCAAATGAATCAATCCAGTTTTAAGAACATATGGGACATCCTCATCGGGGTATTGGATGCACAAGCTTTCGTAGGTGAAATCAGGTGCAACCATCTCCCTTAGAGTCCTCTCACGGGGTGGAGGTTGTGCCATGTTCTCAGAATGTTCAAAATCAGAATGCTCAAAATTGTAATGCTCAAAATCAGGATGTTCAAAATCACCAATAACAGAATGCACAGATTCACCAGTAATGGAATGACCAAGATGATCAAAAGGTATAAAATGATGCCTAACTAATCTATGAAATGTCCTATCTATCTCAGGATCAAAGGGTTGTAAGTCAGATGGATTGTCTCTAGTCATACACTACATTCAGCATGCACAACTAGTTGCTTTGTCATGTAAATAAAGGTGTAGGTTTGAACTACAGCTACCCTCAAATGATATCCAAATGACTTGAAATTTTGTGAGCAACCTTATAAAATGATGAGAAGATAGCACAAAAAAATTTCAGGCAAAAATTCAAAGTCTAACTATGGAAGCTAAAAATGGTAGGTTAAGAAAAATAAGTGAATAAAACTTGAAAAATAAAAAACTTTTGACAGAATCACTATTTTTGGACGATGGAGACCTCAAGCGTAGGAAATTTTTTTCTACCCCAAATACATATATAATAATTGCGATTCTGATAACCGGAACAAAAGTTATGGCCGTTTGAAGTTTCGACAAACACAAAATTTGCTACTTTTTTGGAACTTTCAAATCTGACCAAACTAAATGTTCTAGCTATTTTTCCCAAAAAATATAGATTAAAAGAAGTTACCACAAAAAAATTCAGCCAAAAATAACAACCCTAGCTACTAAAACAAAAAATCTCAAATAATTCAGCATGGGTGGTCGCTAAAATTCGTCTCTACTTGATTTCTACTACTACTCTGTTTTGCCGCAAGCAAAAGTGGTCGCTAAGTCCGTCGCAAAACACTATTCACAGCAAAACACCCAAAACTGAAACAGGGGAAGCGCTTAATAGGAAAAGAACACACACTAAACAGAATACCAGGACACTAAACAACACTAACACACATACTAACACAATACTAACAATTAAACTTAAAACACGAAAGAATTAAACACACAACACTAGCTAGTTATTATGAACCTTTGGACACTGCTCCCTGGCAACGACACCAAATTTGATCGAGGCCGTACCCGAATCAAATAAACATGAAAATGTAGTAACTAGGAAGTGATCCTAGGTCGTTTCCCAACGAGCAATGATAAATCAATTGTTCATAATATACTTGCAGTAACATTAACGATTGGGGGGTTTGTTTGTTTTGTGATTTAAGGAGCAGAGCAAGTAAACTGGAATACGAAACTAATAATATTAAAAATGGGTTGTTTCCTCTGATTCAGAAGCCATTCTCTTATCCTGGGTTATGGAGAATTCGTCTAACAGTTAACCACTTAATCCAACCCTATTTCAATTTACTAAGCAAAAATCAACCTAGGGTTGTAAATATGTGATTAGGCACCACATACACCAGTTAGCCCTTCGTCCATTAAGCATGAACGCAAGTTAGGCTCAGAGGCAATTAATCGAACACGAAGCGTGCACTGATTAATGTTCATGAAATTGGGTTAACTGGTGAGGGGAAAACTGCCAGGGAACCACATTATAAACGAAACCTCAAAGAGAGTTGGGCTTCTTCCTCAGAAGGAAACAACACCAGAATATTTAGCCTTCCATAGATTCAAACAGAAAACGTAAATGAAACATGAAGCAGAAACATAAATGAGACAGAAACGAAAATGAAAATAGAAACGTAAATGAAAGTAGAAGAAAAAACAAGAACGAAATTGTAATTAGAAGCAGGAAATAGGAAATTGCATTAAGAACGAAACAGTAGCATTAGAACAGAAAGAACTTTGAAACCATAAACCCTAAGCTCTGAATAATAGTCTAACAGCCTAGCCTTCATGAATCCCAAGGCTGCTATTTAAAAAGAGTCACTCAAAGTCACTGGGCCCTCTTACAATACTCTAGCCCAAAACGAAATAAACACTGAACCACATAAAATAAAATTGTGAAATTTCCTAATTAAAAATTAATTAAGGTAAGCGCTGCTTTATTTGCCCTCTTCAAGTCCACAACCAAAATCCGGATTAAGCCCAATGTTTCATTAATTCCTGAAATTAGATTAAAAACATCAAATTAGCTAAATGAGCCCAAATAATAAAATTGCCTAATTAATTGACAATTAAGACCAATCAGTAATTAAAATGGTGCAAAAAGGGTTTAGAAAATAGAAGAAAATGATGGCACATCAATGGACCCAATCAAGACTGCACAGAATGATGCATGCACCTGACTCAACACTTAGATGCAATGTGGTACATACCAACAACAATCAAATCTCAGGAAATAGCCTAAGCGTGTCCACACGACACTCTCACTTAGGGAACTGTGCTGAGTTTGTCGAGACCACCCGGTTGTGCATGTAACAGCCCCCCTCCCATAGGTGATAAGCCTGGGAGCCCAAAGGTGTTCCCTACCAGGTGACAAGTCCCCTAGTACAAAGTACACTTGGCCATAGTTACTCTATTTCCTGTGTCGTATGAGCTATGATCACGGCCAAAAGTAAGTGACAAAGACCATGGACCAATTAAAGCGCCTAAGCATCCCCTCAGAAATGATTAGATTCTCTAACCATGCTAGTTACCCACGTTTGGGCCATCCAACAAGGTCAGTGCACTCTACCCCCCATGAGATACACTCCATACGACGTATGAACGTGGCCAAAAGCTAGTGCCAAAGACCCTGGAAGGTCAGTGCACAGTGCCCCCCACGAACATACACAACATGCACATGCCAATGCATTTCCAACATCAATCAACATTCCATTTCCATGTCATTCTCAACATAAATATCATCATAATTATCATCCTCATCACATATCAATTAAAATCCTCAATAGCGACATTAACAACAAATCGCATTTCGCATATATATATATATATATATATATTTCTTTCATGCCTAAGATTCATACTCACAGGTCTTCAAACAACACAAATCAAACAAACACAACAATATCATTCATCACAATACATATATATATATATCGCATCCCATTCGTCAAAACATACTTTCTCCTAAAAAAAACCAGCATGCATATCAATAGTAATTTTATCGCATCCCATTAGTTAAAAACATAATTTTCTTTGAAGAAAAATCAACATGCAACAGGGACAGGCAGATATCCTCATAGCTAGGTTCCCTGACCCTAACTATGGTGATAAAACGGTAAATTTTATAATAAACTCCCCTCACCTATCGTGAGCTACCCCGAGGGTTCCTCGTCGCGTCACTTGAAGATTCCTTTTCGTCCTTGCTCGTCGATTCCATGCAAGCCTCTACCATACCAAAACGAAGGAGACTTGATATGGATTTCAGAAAACAAAGCTAACAATAATGCTCTGGGTCAAACACCCACGTTACTTCATGAAAGAGCTGAGAGCATTTCGGGTTTTACAAAGGGATATCATTTGGAAATTCCAACAACGCCAATGTGACTGGGGTTTAGTGTAGGTTACGAAAATAACATGCATTTCATGACAAGATAACGTTTACAAAGTCTCTTTCTCTAGGATTTTTCAGAGGAAACGTAAAACATGCAATGGTGGTTCCAAAGTCAGAAAAGATGCAAAGACATGATGAAACTAACAAGAAACAAGCATAGAACCATGGTTACCTCAAAAGAAAATGAAAGGTCAGATTAGGGTTTCATTCTCTACCGAAACCACAAGCCAAGTTGGAAGATTCCATTTCGGTTGAAGGGTTCCTCTCGGTGTGAGATTTCAACGAAAAACAACGGTGGTTTGTGGTGGCTAATGGTGGTTGTGGATGATGGAGAAAAAGCTTGGGTCATTGGAAATGAATTTGGAAGAAAGAAAGAAGAAGAAATGGTGTTTTTCCTAAGCTAAACGAAAGGAAAGGCTGAAAACGCTCAAGTGAGAAATGGTCTCGGACACGAAAGCGTCGCGAACACTTCATATATCTTCTCGAAGATCCCAACGGTCAGATCATGGACAAGTGTCTTGTGAAGCTGCAGACCAAATTTCGAGAAGATTCAACGATTAACGAAGGCTGGGCAGCATTTTTACCGAGGCAGCTCATGTAGCTTCCTCAAGAAGCTTCATTAAGAGGCTTCCTCAAGAAGCTTCCTTGTGGCTTCTTTGAGAAGCTAAATTCTTATCTACCCACACCCCTCTATTAACTAAATTAACCTCCTTGAAAATAATTACGGATAAAATAACACAACAAATACAATCAAACATCAAACATAATTATTAATATATAGATATATATATCAGGGTGTTACATAAAACATTGTTAGTGATTGTCTTTTTAAATGAATGTATGTAATACATCTAGGATTGACAGTAAATTACATAACCAAACAAACAAAATATAATATTGAGAAAGGAGTTTAAACAAATCTCCTCCTATCTTAAATATAACTATACCAATTACAGTAAATTTGTGGTACTCTCTACCTCGACATACATATAAATAAGAAAAACATATAAAAATGCGGACTTAACTAAAATGATTTTATTCAATTAACACAAAAGGAGTTCATGTGAGTAAAAGGGTCACATTCATTTTACTATTACCAAATAAAACTTATTAAAAACATATCTGGCTCAGAACAAGGTCATCCAAGATTACAAAAGAACTCAAGTTAAACATCGAAATAAAATAAAGTAAAAAACATGTTTGGAACATCAAATAATTAAAACAGAAACTCATGTTTACAAAGCGTTGTATCCCAGCATCCTCTAGCACAAAATTCTTTAAAGTCATTCACTTAACCATTTACTCACACGAACACAAGATTCGAGATCATCACAGGATCCAAACACAAGCAACACACAAAAAGTGAGTTATCACATTTCTAAATAAAATACAGATAAACAAAGACATAATCAATATAAATTATAGAAGTATTTATAACATAGTTCAACTTAATACAATCCACATTACTTTACTTTATCATTTAAAATTCATTTTTAAATCACCAATCATGTTATGCATGAATCACACACTTGAGTCAAGACGTAACAACACTCATCAATTTCATAATAAACAATTCACAGTCAATGTCACTCTGTTTTGCAAGAACACTCCAACCATATGAGATCAATATAGGCTTAAATGAGCACTCAACTCGAGTGTTTTTACCCCAAGGCCTAGACTTCGAAGAATCCGTTTGGGCCTCACCTTCCTGTTTCAAGTCCAACCCCTAAAACAATTTTTGCACGCAGATACTGCTCATGAATTATACAATACTCACGATCTCACACTCGTGTTTCAAACACGTTTAACATTTTGTGCTACAATTTAACACTTTAGGTTCCTAACTAGGAATCCTACACTTTCCCTTTAACACTGGCATAAACACTTTTCTCAAGGTAAACACCATTTGGGCTATTGTATAATTCACCGTTCACAACACAAGTGTTGTCACATCAAGTGTTAACCACACACTTATTCACAACCAAATTTCATGTCCATAATTTTAACATATCACAAGTCACAATCCACCATCACATGTTTACGTTATCTCACAAGTCAACACATGTTCAACTTTGCACTTATACTCAATTTCAATAACAATGTTATGATCTCAAAGCAACATGTTATCTCACAATTCGTCACATATTCAATTTATCACTTACACACAATTTTAATCATAATTTCATGATCTCAATATTACAATCTCCTAATTATAATCATACATGAAAAATTACAATACAATAAACATCCCAAAGTAAACCCCAATTTGATCCCCTAAGGATCCCTACACATGTTCATTCTAACCCCAATTGCGATAAACTCATCTCTTACCTCTAAGCGGGCTCACGTGTGTAGTCCAGCAGTGATAGTGACATCTCTAGCGGTTCCCTAAGATTCCTTAAGTTTTTCATGTGTTTGCTTTGTTAGGGTTTCCAAGCATTAGAGAGGATCAAAAGGGATTGAAGCCTCCAATTCATTGTCTGTGCGTGTGATGAAAATTTCTCCCTCATCAGAAATTACTTTTCAAACCTACTATTCAAATTTCATAATAATCTAACGGTTAACGAGTCCGAGATTATAGTTCTAATGGGATAGGTTTGGGAGTATAACAAAGGGCTACGTGTGAGGGACATTCCCCTCACCACAGATATTATTTCAAAAATCTAACAATAGATATGTGCGAAAATAAGTTATGAACATGTTAAAATTTCACGATGATCCAACGGTTAACAATTCCGAGATCATCGTTTTATTGATACAAATTTGGGTGTATGCGGGAAAAAGAGAAGGTTTTGGGAGAGGAAGAAGGGAAAACGAAATTGAGAGGAAAATGAAGCGTAGAGAGGTATCGTTTGAAAACTTACTTAACATGTCTCTATTATAACTAAGGTACTCAATGCCTATTATTTACTCTATTTTTCTTCATTTTATCATTTTATAAAAATAAATTTTCTTTTACTCCCTATCAAATGAATAAATAAAATATTTTTTAAGGACATATATTTATTTTATTTACCTTAAAAATATTATTTTAATTAATAAAATTATTTCTTCTTATTTATTTAATTATAAAAACTTCATTATTTTTCTAAAACTCTATTTATTTTTAAATAAAATCATTTTTTTTAATTTATTTTATGAAAAATGGGGTGTTACAAAATTAGCAAAAAAAAACATAATTGTATTTGGATGTCCTAATATAACTTAATATAATTGTTACAAACCCTTTTCAAAAGAAACTTATAACCCAAATTGACAAAAGTTGGTTAATGTATAATCTATTGTATGTAAAATTATGGTTGAATCTGTTGTGGTAAAGTGATATCTAGTGACAAATTATATTAGCAAATTAGTGTTTTATATAATAAAAAATGTGAATATTGATTGATTAGTGTCCACACAAATGCATATCTCTAAAAAATATTTATTAACAAAATTTATAGTATAATAGTTGACATTATCCTTCTTTAGATTTTTATATAAGAAAATGTATTGTCAATAATTATTGAATTTGTGAATTGGAAGCAAGAGTACTGAATCTAAGAACATCATTTCCTAATAGCACTTACCAAAAATATATTCAGTGTCAATTAAAAATGCATTCAATTGTTGTTGTAGTATGCAAATTTGCATAATTATCCAGAATATGATTAGTATTTTATAGAAAGATAAATATTATAAATATAATGAGTCAATTTTGAGATACTTACCATAGATTTTGGAAGACTTCCTTGAAAGCCACATTCATGTGTTTGCATGTTTAGGTCATATCTAGTTTTAGAGATTTGAGTAAAGTTGTGAGGAAATTCATCATATTCTTTATAATTTTAACTAATATGACACCTATCACGGGTGACACCAACGATGATGCATATTGTGAAAAACTAAACAATAGATTTTCTTAAAAAATCGGTAAAGAAAATATATTCATTGACATAAGGATATAAAAGAGAAACAAGAAGAGCAATGATTATACGATATTTGTATCTATAGATCAGCATTTAAGTTCGATCCCCTAAACAGGAAAGGCGTCATCAGCAATGATTATAAATATTATATAATCATGAGTTTGAACCAAATACAAGCACAATACAATATATTCAAGCAAATTATGATATTCAAAATATCAATTTGATGGCTTCAAACTTTGAGCTTGAAAGTCAATTGTATTTAGGTATAAAATTATCTACTTATTTTCATAAAAAATGTTCATCCTCATTGTTATATATAATTTCCATTTTTAATATATATATATATATATATATATATTAAAATGAAAATTACACTCAAGGATGAATATTTTTTTTTTAAAGTAAGTAGATAAATTATCTCCCATATATTGTGTTTTATATAATATTTTTATTTTGAAAAAAATTATATTTGCATAATTTTTTTATTTCTATTAATTTAATAACTTTATTCATTGATAATTACAATATTTGGATTAATTAATTTTTCATAACTATTTATCTCAAAAATTTATATATTCAACATTTTACCTATGTGAATATTTAAAATGATGAAATAGTGGTATGAAGTCTTGAAGACTTAAATAACATTGTTTCATCCGTGTATATCATTTGTCACACACTAGAATTAAGGTTAATTTCATAAAATTCAATATTTTATTTTATTTTAAATTTGAATGAATAGAATTAGGATTTATTTTCATACATTCTAATATTACTGTTACACATTTATCTCATATATCTTTTTAAATATTTTAAAAAAATAATTACAAAGACTTAAAAAAAATTCAAAAATCTTACTATAATGAACTTAAAACTCTTAAATCTACATTTGTTTACTCATGTTCATGAAATATTTATTTAACTGAAAATAATAGAAAATATTTTTCCTTTTCTGATACTAATATCATAACACCTATTGTCAAGGGAACGAAAAAATATTTACAAAAATATGTAACAATGAAAAATAAATTGTATTTATCATAATCGATTAGCTAATTATTATTTAAAATATAGGCGCTATGATACAAATGAAACCCGACAGTTTCGCATGCCTTTTGCATAAAAAAAGAAGAAAAATTGTTTAAGTTGATTACAATTGTTAAAATTAGAAATTATATTCAATCTTTTTTTTTGAAGGTCAAATAAAGAAACTATTAAGCAAAAATTGAGGTGCAGTACAAAATGTATTTTTTTTATATCCGCAATAGCAATAACAATAGAAATTTAATATATTGAAAGCATTGCAAAGTACAAAAGATAGCAATAACCATAAGAAACTGTCTAAGCAGCATATGTTGCATAGTGCATAGTGCTTACACAGCCTATAATGGAAACCACATATTCAAGATTCAGCAAGAAATGATAATTCCATATTGCTTTTAAAAAGAATATTGCTGTTTGTTAATATTATTATTATTTTACTTATTGATAATTCCATATTTCTTTATTATTTTTAAAAATATTGTTGTTTAATTATCAATAAATAAAAATAATAATAATAATAATAATATTAAGGAACAACAATATTCTTTTTTTGGCCAATAATATTCATTTTTTAGGAAATATTATATGATAACAATAATAATAATAATAACACAATGAGTGTAATTTAGTTAAATTTGTAAAAAAAAAAAAAAAAAAAAAAACCTAGGTTGCATTCTCGCATAATATACTCATGGGAAGGGAGTAAGGAGCCTTAAGTCAAATGGAGTAATTACAATTGTTGTTAATAAAAAAACAACAATAATACTATCAAAATACTTGTCAACGGCAATCGAAATATTGTATATTTAAATTTTTGGTCCATTAGAAACATATTTAATTCAATAGAAGGTACAAATGAAGAGTAATTCTTTTAAAGCTAATTAACATAAGAGAATAACTTAATTTTTCCTCTCTCTTAGAGTCCATCAACAAATTTTAAGAGTTTTTTTATTCTTTAACCGAGAGAGCCATCTATTGAATCTTTTAACTAACATATGTGACCATTTTTGTTTATTAAAATTGATATAAAATATTTTTGTTGTTGTTGGTAGATCTAGAGCTATAGTTTTAATTATTTTCCTTGCTCTATATATACGTTAGCCATGTCAAAAGTTACAATATAACTATAATTGATTCTTTTGCATAATGTGTAAAAATATCAATGCTAATTTTATTTTTGTTCATTATTTGTCAAGGTAACTAAATACTAAGTTTTTCAAAATAATTATGAAATGATAAAGATAGAAGTACAGGTCACAAATTTTGAATTAACTTAAGAATATATGGAAGGTTTTACGGTTAAAGAATTTTTTGAAAGGCGAAAGGTAAAAAAAAATTATTAATGTAAATGTTAGAAGATATGATAATATATTCTGATTTTATATAGTTGTTATATCTATTAGATTTATCTTTAATCATATCTTTAGCTATTAGGTTTATCTTTAGTTCTATAGTTATTATATCTATTAGATTTATCTTTAATCATTCTATTAGATTTATCTTTAGTCATATCTTTAGCTTATATATCTTTAGCTTGTAATCTTATATATAAGCGAATGATGCTTAATGAATTATGGAAGGAAACAATTTCTTTCATGGTATCAGATTACTTAGGGAAAGATTTTTGAACCTTCCTTAGCCTTTCGCACATAGGCCCTAGCGCCGTTCTGCCCCTTTCTTCTTCTTCTCCCCTTCTTCTCCGTCACCATGCCTGACTCAAAATCTACCTTTCACCCTGCTCTTGTTGTATCCAACATCAAGAATCATGTCCCAATCATTCTTGAAATGGAAAATGTCCAATACGCGACATGGGCTGAACTTTTCAAAATTCACGCATAATCCCATAGGGTAATTGATCATATAATTCCTCTGCAGGATGGCAAGCAGAAGGTGCCACCAACAGAGGAGGAGACAGAACTCTGGTTGACACTAGACGCCACCGTTCTACAATGGATTATGCCATCATTTCTCATGATCTTTTACATACTATTCTTGAACCCGACACCACGGCAATGGAGGCTTGGAATAGGTTGCATGATATATTCCAAAATAGCAAACACTCTTGTGACGTTACACTTGAGTATGATTTCACCCACACAACCATGGAGGCCTTTTCAAGTGTCTCTGCTTACTGTCAACATCTCAAGTCACTGTCAGATCAACTCAAGAACGTTGGCTTTCCAGTCGATAACAATAGGTTGGTTCTGCAATTGGTGTCCGGTCTCACTGAACCTTACAAGGGAGTGGCCACACTCATCCGTCAAAGTGATCCCTTGCCTTAGTTTTATCAAGCACGGTCGATGCTTGTTCTCGAAGAATCCGGCCTCAAGAAGGTGGCTCAGACCTCGTCCTCCACCATGGTGGCTCGTGACTCAGATGAATCTCAAGAGATGTCTGATCATTCATCAACACACCGCACAAATAATGGTGGAAAACGATATTCAAACCGTGGCAATTCTAGAAAGAATTGCAACAACACTGGTGGTCGTGATAACTCAAGCACTGGCAAGGGAGGCTCTGGTGGCAATGGTAGCAATAGCGAGGGTGGACAGCAGCAGCCCCAGAACAACCCTTGGCCTGCAGGACAGCAATGGCCTTGGCCATGGATGCAGTGGGTTGCTCCTCCTTATCCGTACCCAACTGCTCCATGGGCCAGGCCCAATTATTAGCAACCTCCACGCCAACAGCCCGGTATTCTTGGGTCCAGACCTCAATAGGCATACACAGCCACAGCTCCTACTCCAACAAACATCGAGGCTGCAATGCACACCCTCGGTATTACTTCTTCGGATCCGAATTGTTATATGGACACCGGTGCCACCTCTCATATGACATCCACCTCAGGTAATCTCACGTCTTATTTTAATATGAACAATCATCGTGGTATCACTGTTGGTAATGGTCAATCAATTCCTATTTGTGGTTATGGTCAAACTAACTTGCCTTCCCCACATCCTCCTTTAGCCTTGAAAAATGTCCTTCATGCTCCTAAATTGATCAAAAACTTAGTGTTGGTTAGAAAATTTACCATTGATAACTCTGTGACTCTTGAATTTGATCCCTTTGGGTTTTTTGTGAAGGATTTTCAGACAGGGATGCCTCTAATGAGGTGTGAGATTCGGGGTGTGCTTTATCCTATCACCGAGTCCACGACTCCAGCCACTTCTTCCTCTGCTTTTGCTGCCTTAGCTCCTTCTCTTTGGCATGAGCGGTTGGGACACCCGAGAGTATCTATCTTGCATTCTCTTAGGAAAAATAAATTTATTAAATGTAATCAAATTAGATATTCTCGTATTTGTCATTCATGTTCTCTTGGAAAACATATTAAGTTACCTTTTGTTTTGTCACATTCTCATACTCTTATGCCATTTGATATTGTTCACACTAATCTTTGAACATCACCTGTTTTGAGTTCCTCAGGGCACCGATATTATATTTTGTTATTAGATGATTATTCTAAATTTTTGTGGACTTTTCCTTTGTCAAACAAATCATATGCTTATTCCACATTCATAATTTTAGAACCTTCATCCGAACTCAATTCGAACGGGAAGTAAAGAATATACAATGTGATAATGGTAAAGAGTTTGATAATAAGCCTTTTTGGAATTTTTGTAAAGTGAATGGTATTTCTTTCCGATTTTCTTGTCCTCATACTTCTCCTCAAAATGGGAAAGCCAAAAGGATAATTTGTATCATTAACAATATTGTTCGTACTTCACTTGCCCATGCGTCATTAACTTCTTCCTTTTGGCATCATGCCTTGCAAATGGCAACTTACCTTCTCAATATTCTTCCTCATAAGTTATTGAACTATAAATCTCCTCTTAGGGTTCTTTATCATAAGGATCCGACCTATTCTCATCTTTGGGTTTTTGGGTGTTTATGTTATCCTTTATTTCCTTCCACTACCATAAATAAACTTCAACCCCGCTCTACTCCATGTGTTTTTTTGGGATATCCTTCGAATCACCGTGGTTATAAATGCTATGACTTATCTTCTGGGAAAATAATTATAAGTCATCATGTCATTTTCGATGAGACACAATTTCCATTTGCTAAATTACATACTCCTCATATTCAGACTTATGATTTCTTAGATGATGGCCCAAACCCATACATGGTCCACCATTTAGTGTCTCAATCCACTACTCCTAATGCTCAAACTCCTGTTCTAGTTCCATTCGGGCCCAACTCCCCTAATATTGCAACCGGCCCAACCATTGAGCCAAAGAAGAATATTGTTAATTGTACGAATTGTCCAGTGACTGCTTCCCCTCCTCCTAGTCCAGCCCCTTCTTCACGTCCCAGCCCACCTCCTCGGGTTGTTACACGCAACCAACATGGGATAGTTAAGCCAAAAAAGATCTTTAATCTTCATACTACTGTTGCTAAATCCCCTCTACCACGTAACCCCGTGTCAGCCCTTCGGGACCCGAATTGGAAAAAGGCTATGGATGATGAATTTGATGCTCTTATTAAAAATAAGACGTGGGAGTTGGTGCCTCGTCCACCTGATGTTAATGTAATTCGGTCATTGTGGATTTTTGCTCATAAAGAAAAATCTGATGGTTCTTTGGAGAGGCATAAAGCCCGTCTTGTAGGTGATGGCAAAAATCAATAGATTGGCATAGGTTGTGGTGACACATTTAGTCCAATGGTCAAACCAGCAACTATTCGCACAGTTCTGAGTCTAGCTTTGTCTAAGGCATGGCCCATTCATCAACTTGACGTCAAAAATGACTTCTTACATGGTGAACTTAATGAGACTGTCTACATGCATCAGCCTATAGGTTTTAGCAACCCGCAAAAACCTAATCATGTTTGTCTATTAAAGAAGTTTCTATACGAGCTTAAACAGGCACCGCGGGCTTGGTATAAGAGATTTGCTGATTTTGTTCATACACTCGGGTTCTCTCATAGCACTACGGATCATTCTCTTTTCATCTATCGACAAGGTACTTCTATGGCTTATATTTTGTTATATGTGGATGACATCATTTTGACTGCTTCCTTTGATGAGCTTCGTAAGTCCATTATTACCCTTCTTAGCTCGGAATTTGCTATGAAGGACTTGGGACGGTTGAGCTATTTTTTGGGCATTGCTGTAACTCATCATGTAGGTGGTTTGTTTTTATCTCAAAAGAAATATGCCATGGAGATTATTGATCGTGTTGGCATGTCTTCTTGTAAGTCATCACCTACCCCTGTTGATATTAAACCAAAGCTTAGTGCTACATCAAGCACTCCATTTGAGGATCCAACTCTCTACAGGAGCCTTGCGGGGGCTCTACAATACCTTACTTTTACCAGACCTGACATTACATATGTAGTGCAACAAGTGTGCTTATTCATGCATGACCCAAAGGATGAGCACATGCACACTCTCAAGCGCATATTGTGCTACATTCAGGGTACTATAGACCATGGTCTTCATCTTTATCCATCATCTACATCCACTCTTGTTTCTTATACGGATGCTGACTGGGGTGGATGCCCGGATACGAGACAGTCTACTTCTGGGTATTGTGTATTTCTTGGTGATAATTTGATCTCTTGGTCAGCTAAACAACATACTACTTTGTCCAGGTCTAGTGCAGAGGCTGAATACCGAGGGGTTGCCAATGTAGTTTCAGAGTCGTGTTGGTTGCAAAATCTACTTTTGGAGCTTCATTGTCCGATCCAAAAGGCTACATTGGTTTATTGTGATAATTTGAGTATGATATATCTTGCGGGTAATCCAGTTCAACATCAATGCACTAAACACATTGAGATGGATATACATTTTGTTCATGAAAAGGTTGCTCGTGGTCAAGTTCGAGTTTTACATGTCCCGTCTCGTTATCAGATTGCAAACATATTTACCAAAGGACATCCTTTGGTGTTATTTAAGGATTTTCGAGACAGTCTCAATGTCTGTCGACCTCCCGCTTCAACTGCGGGGGTGTATTAGAAGATATGATAATATATTCTGATTTTATATAGTTTTTATATCTATTAGATTTAGTTAATCATATCTTAAGCTATTAGGTTTATCTTTAGTTCTATAGTTGTTATATCTATTAGATTTATCTTTAGTCATTCTATTAGATTTATCTTTAGTCATATTTTTAACTTATACATCTTTAGCTTATAATCTTGTATATAAGCAAATGGTGCTTAATGAATTATGGAAGGAAACAATTTCTTTCAGTAAATAAAAAAAACATAACCTCTAACAATTGAAATATAAAAATTGTTAGTGATACACATTTGCTATTTATCCTAATATATGCTTCCCTTTATATAATTTCACAGCTTGAACAAAGATATTGTGATGAAGCTAGAATTGGCCTTCATTCAATCTTTAATATCCATGCGCAACATGAAATCAACAATATCTTCTTGCTTCAATTCCTTCATAGATAATTACTCCAAATAAAAGTATGTACCTGTTCAACATTATCATGGTCTTATTTATAGGGATCCTATATTAATTGAGAAAGACATTTATTCATCATAAAAATAAACACCTGATGATTTTTTTTTAAAATTAAAACATTTTTCTTTTTTTTTCTTTTATAAGAAATGGCATCACAGGACCAAACAATAGTAGCTAATATTGCATGGAAATTGAACATACCAATTCTAGAGGCACCAAACATGAACTTATAAGAAATAAGTATAGAAAAGTACCAACAAAGACAAGCATGAACTTGGCTATCTCAAAAGGTTTAAAATAAGCAAGAAACTTCTAATATCATTCTCGAATGGCATCACTGAACCAAAAAATAGTGGTCATTATTTAATGTAGGTCATATTCTTGGTAATGAAAAGCAGAGAAAAACCAAATATTACATGAGCATCTATCCTAAAGTATTTGTTTTGAAACTACTTGTATTAAGTTTAAAAAAAACATAAAATTTCTTACAAACACATTGCCTTCATTCATGGCTGGTGCCTCTAACCATAAAAATACTCCTCTGTTAGAAAGAAATAAAAAAATAACTGAACTAATAGTGATAAAATTAATTGTAACATCGTGAACAACATGAGACACCAAAAATCTAGAATTTAGAAGCCTTACCAGCAACAACAAAAGAACACTTCATAATGTATATTTCAAAGGTTTACATTGTGGAAACCGCTTAATCCTTCCTGGTAGTTAATACACTATGATATAGACAATTATATATAATAATTGAAATGTTATTTTTGTAACAATTGTAAAACACTTGAGTTATAAAATGAATTTTTCTTTTCAATTTATCAATGAAGTTATATGAAAATAATTAGCAAACTTCAATGCACAAAGTATTGACTTTAATTAAAAAACATGCAGAACGTATATTTCAAAGGTTTACATTGTGGAAACTGCTTTCTTCCTTCTTTATAGTTAATACATTATAATATATATAATAATTTGAAATGTTATTTCTATAACAAATGTAAAGCACTTGAGTTACATCGATGAAGTTATATGAAAATAATTAGCATATTTCAATGCACAAAGTATTGACTTTAATTAAAAAGCTAAAAGATTATGTTATGAGCCTTGTAGGACTAAGTCACCGGTCTAGACACGATAAACACCTTGCAATTTATGGTGAATGCAAGCAAACTCAATCCAATAGGAAACTATCTTTTTAAAGCACTACTGGAAAAAAGCGATTCTACGACGGTCAAATAGGGGATACAACGACATTCTTCGAACGTCGTTGAATGTGACGTCATCGAAGCTTAAAAATTTCAACGACGGGTCCCAAAACACCGTCTTTGAAAGTGAGCAACTTTCAAAGATGGTGCTTACCTCACCAACGTCTTTGAAAGTAGGCATTCTAAGACGGTGCTTACCTCAACAACGTCTTTGAAAGTAGGCATTCTAAGACGTTGCTGATGTAAGCACCGTCTTAGAATGCTTACTTTCAAAGACGGTGCTGATGTAAGCACCATCTTTAAATTGAATATTATTTTTAATTATTTTTAACACAAGATCAAGGAGGAAGAATGTCGCAACCTACCCTTCGGCGGGAGGGCGACGCGTGACTCGCGGGATGCGTGTTCCACGAAAGGAATACGCGCGGAGTCGCCACCAACGTTTATTTGAGGAAAACGTCGGAAAAACCGGAAAAGACGAGATCTACGAACTTTTTAGTGAAAGGTTCGGGAGTTGTATTTACGCACGGGGAAGGTATTAGCACCCCACACGCCCGTCCCAAGGGACGGCAGCCTTTAATCGAATGTGCAAACATGACTTTGATTTTTATGTTCCCTTTTATGTTCTTATATCCTTTATACCCTTTTTATATTTTTTTCCTTTTTTGTGGTCGACAAGGGTGTTTCCCTTTGCTCCTACGTATTCCTCAATTTGGGATGAGAAAATCAGACCTACGTAGTTCTTTCGGAACAATAGTGTTTGGTTAAGTTGTTTTTTTGTCTTTTTTTGTAAAATATATTTTTATTAAACAAAAGGTCATTTAAGGTGTTGGACCATTAAACGGTCTTTTGATTTTGGAAGGAGAGAAACGTTAAGGCGTTGGACCATTAACGACCTCTTGTTTTTGAAAGGAGAGAAACGTTAAGGCATTGGACCATTAACGATCTCTTATTTTTGAAAGGAGAGAAACGTTAAGGCATTGGACCATTAACGATCTCTTGGGGTGGTCGACAAAAGCGGGGCTTTTGCTCCTACGTATCCTCAATGAGGAACTCAGACCTACGTAGTTCTTTCTTATCAAGTGATTCTTTTTTATTTTAAGAGGTGATCATTTTAAGGTGTTGGACCTTAAAAATGATCCATTTTACTTAGTGAGAAAATGAAATGACGAACTTCAAAAGCCTATTTTTGTGGACGAGCTTGACTAGGTGGATTGATTTTAGCCTTTAGTTTCACTTTAGTTATTAATCAATTCGATTAAGAATGAGGAATCCCAAAGAGAAAACGTCCAATTGATTTTCCGCTTTATTTTACCTAAAGATGTCTTTTTGATTATTATATTATTTTTTTACCTCTTTTTGATTTCCAACGTGGTTACGGCACGACCGAACGGTCGGAATTGATTTTAACCAAAGTTAATGGATAATACAATTCAAACGTTCGGTGGAAATTTATTTTATTTTTAAGTTAAAGCGAGAAACGACTTAAGTAAAATGGCTTAAGCATGTCAACAGGGGGTATAAAAAGTAAACAAAACGAGAATAAAAATGCACGAAACACAATGTGGACCACTACGGGTGCATAGAATGAATCGAAAAGCTTGGTTCGAGGTACTTACCCGTTGAAGATCGAAGAACGATGAAGAACGAATGAAGAACGGTCGAAGAACGATCGAAACCTTTGCGAGATTCCTCACGGAAAACGTTACGGAAACGTTTCGGAAGCGCCTCGGCTTAGATTTTCTTCACGGAAACAATTTTTCCAAGCAAATTCGAAAGAGAGAGAAGTGCCTAAGGGGCTGGACCCCTTTCCTTCTTGCTTTCCTCCCCTATTTATAGCAAAATAGGGGAGGTGGTTGCCGCCCAGCTCGCCCAGGCGAGCAGGGTTGCTTCCTCCAGAAGCAACCGCCTTCTGGAGGAATCTTCTGGAGGGCCCAAATGGGCCTGGGTGCTATTTGCACCCCCATTTTTACTAAGTACACCCCCCTCTGCTATTTTTTGGTGATTCTTTTTTCGTAAAGTTACGGAAACTTACGAATTTCGTAACGATACTTGTTTTCTTTCCGTAATGTTACGGAACCTTGCGGATTACATAATCATCCCCTTTTTGACTTACGGAATGTTACGGAACCTCACTTAATTATGCAACGATGCTTCCATTTGATTTCCGATGTGTCACGGAAACTTACGGATTGTGCATCAATATTTTTTTGGTTTTCCGGCATGTCCTGAAATTTCACAAATTGCCTAATGATGGGTGCCAAGCACCTCACAAGGACCAAAGAATGGTCGCAAGTCATCAAGCAAAGGTCCCCGGACGAAATTAGGGTATGACAGTTGCCCCTCTTTACTTGTCTTTTATTGGAGATAAAAGAAAAGTAAAGATAAGACACTAATTTCGTCCCTCTCGATTTGACGAGAGTCGCGGGTGACCATAAAATCTCCACATGCAAATGACTTGTTGTTCCCAGAATTTCACAAATTGCCTAATGATAGGTGCCAAGCACCTCACAAGGACCAAAGAATGGTCGCATGTCATCAAGCAAAGGTCCCCAAAAATCAGTGTATGACACTAATTTCGCTCCTCTCGGTTGACGAGAGTCGCGGGTGACCGTGACTTGTCGTTCCTAGGATTTCACAAATTGCCTAATGATGGGTGCCAAGCACCTCACAAGGACCAAAGAATGGTCACATGTCATCAAGCAAAGGTCCCCGAAAATTAGTGTATGACACTAATTTCGCTCCTCTCGGTTGACGAGAGTCGCGGGCGACCATGAAATTTCCGCATGTAAATGACTTTGTTGTTCCCGGAGGAACAAAAGGTGCAGAAGACTGGGTCAGCCCCTGCATGCTATCAAGCGTTCTGTCTTACAGATAGCAAAAGAATGGGTGCGAATAACCATAAGGTATCTCCGCGTATCATGGGTGCAGAACGACCAAACTTGGACTCTGCTTGTCATCGGGCCCGCCGCCTCTGGATGACAAAAGGGTGCGGATAACCGTAAGGTATCTCCGCGTATCATGGGTGCAGAATGACCAAACTTGGTCTCTGCTTGCCATCGGACACGACTGTGTCTGAATGGCAAAGGGGTGCGGATAACCGTAAGGTATCTCCACGTATCATGGGTGCAGAATGACCAAACTTGGTCTCTGCTTGTCATCGGGCCCGCCGCCTCTGGATGACAAAAGGGGTGCGAATAACCATAAGGTATCTCCGCGTATCATGGGTGCAGAATGACCAAACTTGGTCTCTGCTTGCCATCGGACACGACTGTGTCTGAATGGCAAAGGGGTGTGGATAACCGTAAGGTATCTCCGCGTATCATGGGTGCAGAATGACCAAACTTGGTCTCTGCTTGTCATCGGGCCCGCCGCCTCTGGATGACAAAAGGGGTGCGAATAACCATAAGGTATCTCCGCATATCATGGGTGCAGAATGACCAAACTTGGTCTCTGCTTGCCATCGGACACGACTGTGTCTGAATGGCAAAGGGGTGCGGATAACCGTAAGGTATCTCCGCGTATCATGGGTGCAGAATGACCAAACTTGGTCTCTGCTTGTCATCGGGCCCGCCGCCTCTGGATGACAAAAGGGGTGCGAATAACCATAAGGTATCTCCGCGTATCATGGGTGCAGAATGACCAAACTTGGCCTCTGCTTGCCATCGGACACGACTGTGTCTGAATGGCAAAGGGGTGCGGATAACCGTAAGGTATCTCCGCGTATCATGGGTGCAGAATGACCAAACTTGGCCTCTGCTTGCCATCGGACACGACTGTGTCTGAATGGCAAAGGGGTGCGGATAACCGTAAGGTATCTCCGTGTATCATGGGTGCAGAATGACCAAACTTGGTCTCTGCTTGTCATCGGGCCCGCCGCCTCTGGATGACAAAAGGGGTGCGAATAACCATAAGGTATCTCCGCGTATCATGGGTGCAGAATGACCAAACTTGGCCTCTGCTTGCCATCGGACACGACTGTGTCTGAATGGCAAAGGGGTGCGGATAACCGTAAGGTTTCTCCGCGTATCATGGGTGCAGAATGACCAAACTTGGTCTCTGCTTGTCATCGGGCCCGCCGCCTCTGGATGACAAAAGGGTGTGCGTCACATGACCTCAGGGTCAGTATGACAAAGATTATGGGGCGGCCGACAAAAGCAAAGCTCTTGCTCCTACGTATCCTCCAATGAGGAATTCAGACCTACGTAGTTCTGGATAACTTGTGAGACTTGAAAAGTCTCCATCGGAAAATGCTGACATCTCCGAAAAAGGCCAGATGACCACATTGGCCTCTGCTCATCAATCACACTTGGGATCACTGAATGACGAGGTGCGGATTACCGTAAGGTGTCTCCGCGGGCTACCAGCTCTTGAGTCATGGCGACGAAAGACGGTGTGGTCGACAAAAGCGAGGCTCTTGCTCCTACGTATCCTCCAATGAGGAATTCAGACCTACGTAGTTCTGGATAACTTGTGAGACTTGAAAAAGTCTCGTTGTTTTCTCCACTAAAATGCAAACATGCTTTAGCAAAGAGACAAATATTCCAACTGATTCAGAGCAGCATATGCTTTTTTGAGTGAAAAATAATGCGTCTACCGGGGAAGGAGAGTCTGCTGATGAAATCTCCCATAACCATAAATGAGATTTTGGATGTTAGCATTTCGTTTCTAAATGACCATTTAGAGGAAACACTGGGTTCGACAAAAATAGAAGAAATCCACTCAAAGTGTATCAATTTCGCACAGGTAAGTGTTTCATCCTAATTCCGAACCATAGATATGTCATGACTTGACTTTGCAAATTATTTCCTATCAAATCAAAAATTACATGCGTGATCATGGATCAATAGGGCTTCCCTTGGGAATGGGTTCTTTTGGTGGTTTCTTCTTTCGGTTTTTGTGTGTTTTTGGCTTTTGATTTTCCTGGCTTTTTCTTTTTCTGTTTTTTTGTTTAGTGCGGGGCGAGAAAAAGGGTCGCTAGCGCACGGAATTTTGGTTGGTAATTAAAGGGGGAAGACCATTTTAGGTCGTGGTTTCCTTTCCTTCCTTTTTGTTCATTTGGTGACAATTCTGTATTGTTCAGATATTGTCTGGTCCAAAGACCTCTCTGCATATTTCTTCTGTTTTTTCCTTCGATCCCCGATCAGGGGCTTTCTTTCCTTCTTTTCTCTTTTTTTTTTCTTTCTCCCATTCTTTGATTGGAAATTTCCTTTCCTTCCTTTTTGCTTTCTCCCACTCTTTGATTGGGAATTTCCTTTCTTTTCTTTTTTGCTTTCTCTTTGATTGGAAATTTTCCTTCTTTTCTTTTTTGCTTCCGAGGGTAAGGATTGACATTCTCACCCTAGGTCAAGGTTTATGGTGAGTCAGGATTTTGGCTCAAGGTTTGTAGAATGGCTAGACATGATACATGTCGGGGTTTGGTTTGGCTCAAGGATAAAAGGGATGCCCCACATTATTTCCATGACACAAATGCAAAAATGATGATTTGGAAACTTTATGCAAAACTGGTCATGCATGCATCTATGCGGACACTCAAATGTCAAATTTTTATGGTCATGTGATGCTAGGGCTCAGGATTCATTTCCTCTATTTTAATCAACCCAATGTTTCCAAAATATGTTCTTTTATCAATTTGTGCATTCATCCGAGTCCATTTCGGGCGTCCGGGGAAATTTCACAGCATTCACCCTTCAGGTGTAGACACATTTTCCAAAAATTGGTTATGATCAATGAACTTTTTCAAAGAAAAGTTGGAAATCGTCTCTTTTCAAAAGCATGTTGGTTTTTCAGCTTAACAACTTATTTTCTTTTTTTCCACCTTTTTCCTTATTTGCTTTTTTCTTATTTGCTCTCTTTTTCTTTTCACTTTCTTTTCTTTTCTATTTCATTTTCTTTCCTTTTCTATTTTTATTTTTATCATGATTTTTTTGTTTATTTTACATATATACTTTTGGACGATGTTCCTAAACGAAGAACTCTACACGGTTCCAGAATTTCAAACATCATTGATAGTAGTGATATATAAATACTAACGCAACAATCTAAACAAAAATGTATGCACTGTACAAAATGACAATCGAAACAACAAAAACAAACGTTAGTCTCTCAAGTCAAAACAATAACATAGAATAAAAATGACAAAAGAAATATGAAAGAAAACATGAATCTGGGGATCTCCCAGTCACGTTTCTCCACTCCCTCCCAAGAAGTCAAGCAAATCAGCCATCTCCTCATCCTCGTGGGCTTCTTCTCCATCGCCGGGAGCTTCTGGGGGTGCCTCTCCTGCTTGGGCCTCGGGCCAATCTCCGGGCCATGCAACCTCTGCCCTGAACTGGTGTTGAGTAGGGCATGAAAAAGGAGCGAAGCCCTGGCTCTGCATGCTAAGGCTCATCTGGTACAGACAATCATGGGTCCGTACATGTGCTCGGTGGTTGGCCGCCTGCTGGCGAACCAAATGCCGTAAATACTGCTCTATGTCAAATGCCCCAGCCTGGCCAGCCTGATGAGGTGGTGGTGGCACGCCTGCGGCCTGTGGAGCATCACCCTGAGCCTGTCTCTGGGTACAGTACTTCTCAATAAAAGCCCGGGTGATGGGCGGCCGAATCACCTTGGTAGGTGCAACGGGGACTCCGAACGACTGGCAGAGTCCTGTGATCAGTGCGGGGAATCCCAGGGCCCTGTTGGACTTATCTGGGTCCAAAGGGTGCCTAGTGGGTGCCATACCTGCAAAAATATAGATGGCATCAGCGATCAACTGAGCCACATGGATGCTCATCCGTGTCAGGATGGCGTACACCAGCTGGCACTTAGGCATGGGGAGGTTGGAATTATGATCGGTGGGCAGGATGTTGCTGAGGAGCAACGCCATCCATATCTGGGTCAGGGTGGTCATATTGGTGCGCATGATTCGCACTCGCCTCCCTGCAGCAGTCCGGGCAAAATCCTGCCCCGGTATACATAGCAGCTGGGCGATGGCTTCCTCATCGAACCCATCAGACCGGTTCCTCCTCTGGCCATACTCGCATTCCTGGCCCTCTTCCAACACCATCGGATATCCCAGGAGCTGGCTGATAGCGTCGGCATCGAACGGGATCCACTGACCCCTAACCCAGGATCTCATGTCACGCACGCCCTCCTCTGTTGGCCAAGCATTGGCATAAAATTCAAGGACTATTTCTGGATCAAACTTGGCCATAGGAGTAACCAGTGGTGCCCACCGCCGGCGCCCTATTTCCTCCTGAAAATCAGTATACTCGTCGTCCCTGAGCTGGACGCGTTGCTCCCGGAGAAACGACCATCCCTTGATGGCTTCGAAGCGCTGCTGGTGTACAACGCTCCTAAAGCGGTGACTGTCGTACTCCGGGGCGGAACTAGTTCCTTCGGCCGCCTTGTCCTTCCTGGACCTCTTTGAGGCAAGCTTCCTCGGGGCCATTCCTGCGAAGGCAAACATTTGGAAAGTTAGTTTTAGTGGGACATTACTCTTAAAGCAAAAATGGCATATAACCTCCTCCCATAAATACAAACATCAATGTAAATTTAGAGCAAGCTTATGCGCCTATTTCCTTACAAACGTTCTCTTGCACAAGACATTTAACCGAAAAACATGCGCCCATTTACAATCAAGGCAGCTTCGTTACCTAGATTATTTACACGTACCTCCAAGGTGTATTTGTTATTTACATCACACACATCTCCTTGGCTAAACTCACATACATGCATACTCAAGCATTTTGGGGCACCAAAAATTGCACATGTGCACATCTTGGCATTTCTAATACCTACATACGCAAACTTCATGATGAATCTTGACTATCTACACAATAAGGTGCTACATTTCATGCTCTTTTTTCAAGTTTTTGCTACCTAAAGCCGCATGCAAATTCAAGCATATTTTTCTTTGCTGACTAAAATTGCATTCAAATTTAAAAGGTATATTTTTTGCAATATGTTTTCTTCATGCAACATATTTATATATATTTTTTGTGAGACATTTTGACTACCAAAAATTATACATACATACATTCAAGTATTTTGCTATTCATACCCAAAGTGCAAATTGCCAAAGGTATCTTGCTACCTATTCTAAACCTACACATTCATGACGAGCACAATTCCTAAACATCTAGGCGTAGGGAAAATATTATAGTGTGGCCCATAGCTGATTGCTGGCCAAAAAGGGTAACTTTACCCAATATGCACCTCCTTTTGTATTCTTTTTGCATAAAATTTAGTTTCTAGGCCTAGGACACATGCGGGGCAATTACTCTAGCTCTTTCGAAAATGAATGCATGTCCCAAAAATATGTGCAAACCAAATTGCCCCATGGGTTGTTTCCCTACAAAAATCACGCGCTAATGCCATTGAGGCATTTCACCGAACACTTGGTGGGCGCGCGTTTAGGCGTCAATAGCAAGAGAACGGGGACAATGTGGCATGCCCCATTACTTCAAAATGCATTATAGGCCTAGGGCCATCTCATACAAACCCCTAATTCAACCTAATCAAGCAAGAAAACAAATCAAAATTGCCCCATATATTTGAGCACACTCCCACAATTTAGAGCACAAAAAGGAGATCAAAATACACCAATGAAAAGCTAGAAAGCTTAGGGATGGAATACTTACTTGTTGGTGATGAACAAAAACGCAAAATGGAATCAAAAATGCGAAAAAGGATGACCCTAAGGCTGCAAACTCGTCAATCCCGTGGGTATTGCTTTTGAAAGGGGGGAAGGGAAGTTTTTGAATGCAAAAACGTCCCCCCTCTCGTCATTCTTATATTTTGGTGCAGAGGTGGCTCGCCCAGGCGAGCTCAGCTCGCCCAGGCGAGCTAACCTGCACCCCCCCCCCTTTTTTTTTTTTTTTTTTTTTTTGAGGAGAACATTAACCATGTCTCCTCCCTTCTCAGGGATTAGCATTTTGCCTAACTTGAACTTACTTAGGTCAGAATTAGGCGTTGATTACTTATTTTATTATTACCCTTTTCCTTTTTAAAACAAACAAATAGTAAAAGAAAGCTGCAAAATACAAAGGATACGGAGCTGCCTTGCAGCGACATTCCCTGTTTGTTTTGCACAGAGAAGAGCAACGATCGGTCGGTCGTGACCCCATCCCCGCTTGCGTTCATCCTTAAGTACCTGCAAGTAATAAACAACCAGGTATGGCCCATCTTGGCCGCATCATTACCCTACCTTGACTGGTTTCTGCCATTCATGTTTTGTCTTCACTCCAGAAGGTAGCCCAAGGTGATCCTGCCCCTGTTTTACCACAACAATATACATGCGTATGCGTGTGCGTATGCATGAATGTTTTCAAACGCAGAAAATTTAGGGAAAGTTGGTTCAGGTTCAATTCTAATTAAGCGCTTGGGGGATCCCATGAACTGAGCGGAAGGGCTCAGGTGATCACAAATTAACGCAAGGTGTGAAACTAACGTGAGGACTAAAAGCCTCGAATCCACGTTCATTTCTTTGAAAGATTGTAACGAGAGATACAACAGACAGGAAATCCCTGGGGGAAATCCAGAAAACGCATAAAGATACAGAACATGCAGCGACATCCTTAATTGCCCCAGCTTCTAAGCATAATATTGTTTGACGACATCAGAGTTCACGGGTGAAGGTAGCTCTTCGCCCTCCATGTTGGTAAGCACCAGGGCTCCTCCGGAAAAAGCCCTCTTCACAACAAAAGGCCCTTCGTAGTTCGGGGCCCATTTCCCTCGATGGTCCTTGACAGCATGGGACATTTTCTTTAGCACAAGGTCTCCCTCATGGAACTTGCGTAAGCGTACTTTCTTGTCGAATGCACTCTTCATTCTTTGCTGGTATAAGCGCCCATGACTCATGGCTGTTAAGCGCTTACCCTCAATGAGGTTGAGCTGATCGTAGCGTGTTTGAGCCCACTCTGATTCCTTTAATCCGGATTCTGCCAAGATCCTTAATGACGGGACTTCTACCTCAAACGGTAACACAGCCTCCATCCCATATACCAATGAGAACGGCGTTGCCCCAGTTGACGTTCGCACTGAAGTCCGGTAACCGTGTAACGCGAATGGGAGCATCTCGTGCCAATCCTTGTATGACACGGTCATCTTTTGGATAATCTTTTTGATATTCTTATTGGCTGCTTCCACGGCTCCATTCATCTTTGGCCGGTAGGGTGTGGAATTGTGATGCTGGATTTTAAACTCCTCGCACATTTCCCCCATCATCTTGTTATTCAGGTTGGTGCCGTTGTCCGTGATAATCTTCCTTGGCAAACCATATCGGCAGATAATCTCCTTCTTAATGAACCTGACCACCACATTCCTCGTGACATTGGTATATGAAGCCTCCTCGACCCACTTGGTGAAATAATCTATCGCTACGAGGATGAAGCGATGACCATTCGAGGCCTTGGGCTCAATGGCCCCGATGACATCTATTCCCCACATGGAGAAAGGCCAAGGGGCGGACATGACATTCAGAGGATGTGGTGGGGCATTGACATTATCTGCGAATACTTGACATTTGTGGCACTTCCTCACATGGACACAACAATCACTTTCCATGGTAAGCCAGTAATAACCTGCTCTTAAGATCTTCCTGGCCATAGCATGCCCGTTGGCGTGTGTTCCAAACGAGCCCTCATGGACTTCTTCGATCATGTGATTTGCCTCCTTGGCATCCACACATCGCAGGAGTGTCATGTCGTGATTTCTCTTATACAGTGTGCCTCCGCTCATGAAGAAACTGGCTGCCAACCTCCTCAATGTCCTTTTATCGTTGTCGGCAATCTCTGGCGGGTATTCTTTGCTTTCGACATATCGCTTGATGTCGTAATACCAGGGCTTTCCGTCCCGTTCCTCTTCCACTTGGCAACAATGTGCGGGTTTGCCACGACACTGAAATTCAATGTAGGGTAGGTCCCCGTGCGGTGTTAGCTGGAACATAGATGCCAATGTAGCAAGTGCATCCGCCATTTGATTTTCCTCGCGGGGAACATGATGGAAGGAGATCTCATCGAAAGTCTCAGCCAACTCCTTGATGTAGGCTTTGTAGGGTATCAGCTTGGGATCTCTAGTTTCCCATTCTCCTCTCAGCTGATGGATTACCAACGCTGAGTCGCCGTACACCTTGAGTAGTTTGACATCGGAGTCAATTGCTGCCTGGACGGCTAGGGCACATGCTTCATATTCGGCCATGTTGTTGGTGCAGTCGAATCCTAGCCTGGCTGTGAAAGGTACACATTGATTGTCCGGAGAGATCAACACTGCCCCAACGCCATGACCTAGAATGTTTGACGCTCCGTCAAACCATACAGTCCATTTGTCCCGATCTTCGTCCAACCTTTCCTCGAACAAGGCCATGATGTCCTCATCCGGGAATTCCGGATGCATGGGCTGGTAGTCGTTAAGAGGCTGTTGAGCCAAATAATCTGCCAACGCGCTTCCTTTTATCGCCTTTTGGGTGACGTAGACTATATCAAACTCAGATAGCAAGACTTGCCACCGGGCGATTCGTCCTGTGAGAGCTGGCTTTTCAAAGATGTACTTAACCGGGTCCATTTTGGATATCAACCAGGTAGTATGACTCAGCATGTACTGCCTTAGGCGATGGGACGCCCATACTAAAGCACAACACGTTCTTTCGAGCAAGGAGTAATTCATCTCACAGGTCGTGAACTTCTTACTTAGGTAGTAAACAGCGCGCTCTTTCTTCCCGGATTCGTCATGTTGCCCCAGCATACACCCCATTGACTCGTCCAAGATTGTCATGTACAAAATGAGAGGCCTTCCAGGTACTGGTGGCATAAGCACAGGAGGATTCATTAGGCACTTTTTGATCCTTCCAAAAGCCTCTTGGCAATCCTCATTCCACCGATCAGTTTGGTTTTTGCGCAAGAGTTTAAACAACGGCTCACAAATGGCGGTGAGCTGCGATATGAATCTGGCAATATAATTCAAGCGCCCCAGGAAACCTCGGACTTGCCTCTCTGTACGGGGTTCTGGCATCTCAAGGATAGCCCTCACTTTTTCGGGGTCTACCTCTATCCCTTTCTGGCTTACAACGAAACCAAGCAATTTCCCTGATTTGACCCCAAAGGTACACTTAGCGGGGTTCAACCTTAATTGATATTTCTTAAGCCTTTCGAACAACTTCCGCAGGTTGACAAGGTGTTCTTCCTCAGATTTAGATTTAGCAATTATGTCGTCCACGTAGACCTCGATCTCTTGATGCATCATATCATGGAACAAAGCTACCATGGCCCGTTGATAAGTTGCCCCGGCATTCTTGAGTCCAAAGGACATCACCTTGTAACAGAACGTTCCCCACAGGGTGACGAAAGTAGTCTTTTCCATATCCTCGGGCGCCATCTTTATCTGATTGTAACCAGAGAAACCATCCATGAAGGAAAATAAAGCGAAATTGGCCGTGTTATCTACGAGGATATCGATGTGTGGTAACGGAAAATTGTCCTTGGGACTGGCCCGATTCAGGTCCCGGTAATCTACACACATTCGTACTTTCCCTCCTTTTTTAGGAACTGGTACGATGTTGGCAACCCATTCTGGATACCGAGCGACGGCCAGAAATCCAGCGTCAAACTGCTTCTTCACTTCTTCTTTTATCTTCAAGGACGTTTCGGGCTTCATCCTCCTCAATTTCTGTTTTACTGGGGAACACCCGGGATTTAGAGGCAATCGGTGCTGCACAATGTCAGAACTCAAACCGGGCATATCTTGGTATGACCAAGCAAAGATGTCTTGGTAGTCTCTTAGCAGGGTTATTAATTCTTCACGGATAGGTGCGGTAATGCCTGTACCTATCTTTACTTCCCTCTTTCCACTACCAATTCCTAAGTCTACTAGCTCTGTTTCTTCTTGATGAGGTCCCATTTCTTGGTCCTCATGGGCGACCATTCTTTCTAGCTCCGAAGGAAGTCCCACATCCTCATCTCCTTCATCTTCCGTTTGGTTCATTTCTTGCTCGAAGTTGATAGACGGGTCCCAGGTATTAGTACCTTCGGGGGACTCGTCATCGAATCTGCCGTTTTCAGAAAAAGAAGTAAACATGCAAGTGAATGAGAATGGGTAGAGACCAGGAACAGATGAAGAAAGATCCTTGTATTATAAATTCAAAGACAAAAGACACAAAGCCTTAACAAAATGAAAACTCTAAAGCCTAGGCCCAACTATAGAGCTTTTAAAACCGTAAAGGTTTACATTATGCTTGTTGCGTAAATGCCGGGGCGTTCCTCCACCCGCCAATTTCCCAGCTGGAAATCAGGAGGGCATGGTCGGACCAAATCCAAAGTACTTGGAACATCATCTTCACATATCGCGACCACTTGACCTTCGTCTCCCAGACCCGCACTTATAAAGCTCCTACTTATGTGGCAGGGCGGGTTTCCTTCACTTTCTTGTTTCCAACGCGAGCTCTGACCACTGTTCTTCCTTCCCGCGATGCTTCTTTTCATGTCCGCCTGAGTGGGCTTATAGCCTAAACCATACTTCCCACGATTCCCTTGGGTTTTTATCAGACTAGTTATGCCGCCATTGTCTTTGCCTAAACCCATCCCGGGTTCATAACCGTTCCCCAACATAACTCGGGCCATCATTACCGCCGCCTCGGACAGACAAGGTTGCCCAAAGAGGGAGTCCACGGAGGAAATGCTGACCACCTCAAAAGACTGGAAAGCGGTTTCTAACGATTCTTCTGCGGCTTCCACATAAGGCATGGAGGATGGGCAGCTTACCAAGATATCTTCCTCGCCTGACACGATGACCAAGTGCCCCTCCACTACGAATTTCAGCTTTTGGTGGAGTGTAGAAGGCACAACACCCACTGAGTGAATCCACGGGCGCCCCAACAGGCAACTGTAGGGTGGGTTAATGTCCATTATCTGGAAAGTGACTTGGCAGGTGTGAGGGCCTATCTGTACAGGGAGATCGATCTCTCCCCTAACCTCTCGACGAGTGTCGTCGAAGGCCCGAACCACCATTGAACTTGGTTTTAAACGGGAAGCATTGAATGGTAACTTGTCCAAAGTGCTCTTAGGCATCACGTTTAAACTGGAACCATTATCGATGAGTACCTTGGCCACGATATGGTCCATACACTTGACTGATACGTGTAAAGCCTTATTATGCCCTCTCCCCTCGGCGGGGATTTCTTCTTCGGCGAAGGCAAGATAGTTGTTGGCAGTGATATTGTTGACCAGCCCTCCGAAACCTTCTACCGAAATATCTTGGGCCACGTGAGCCTCGTTCAGCACTTTTACCAGCAGAGCCCGATGAGGCTCGGAGCTCATAAGTAACTCTAGCAGCGAGACCCTAGCCGGGGTTTTGTTGAGCTGTTCGATAACCTTGAATTCGCTCTGCTGAATTATCCGAAGGAACTCGCTGGCTTCCTCTAGCGACACCTCCTTTCTACCATCCCTTTTCTCTGGGGGCCCCTTTGCCGGCATATCTTTACTCGAAGCGTGGGGTGCTTCGCCATCTTGTTCTCCACCACTTTTCCTTTTCCTTTGACGTCGGCGGGTTGGACTGGTAGGTCCGGAGGTGCGAACACACGACCACTACGGGTCACACCGCTCAGCCCCGTGATATTTGTTACTTTAGCTGACAGCGAGCTGACGTCAGTGACTTCTTCTTCCTTCTTCCCCGGAGGTGTATATCTCCACGGGACCGCGTGACTATTCTGGTACGGGAAAGGAACAGGTTTGACCATTAAGGGTGCCCGGGCTTTTGCGAGGCTGCACTTTTAGTGAAGTATATCACCAAGGGTTTGGGCTTCGCAACACCGCTCCCCTCCGTAGATTGCATGCATATATGCTGCTCTTCTTTTCCTTTAATGCCGACTTCTAGTCGACCTTGGTCTATCATCCGTTGTAACAATTCCTCTACTTCCAAACACGTCTCCATGTCATGCATCTCGCCGGATGTAGCAGACAGGAATCCTCCTTACACCCACTATGGGAATTACACCTCCCTTTTGTAGGGCCTCAAAGATAAACCTCCTAGGGGTTGCCACATCTCTCACGGTTTAGACCTGTGGGCCTATCGGATTCAACTGCATTAACTGCTCCCCCTCCATGATTGGCGAGCGGGTTGGTCCTCACATTGGGCCGATCCTCTTGGAAAGTCAGCCATCCGGCATCCATTAGATGTTGGACCTTGTATTTAAGGGCCAAGCATTTTTCGATGGAATGCCCCGGGGCACCCCCATGGTACTTGCAAGTTGCATTAGGGTCATACCACTTCGGAAAAGGGGGTTCGAGGACCCTTCCGGGAGTTACCACGGCCAAATGATTGGCGATGAGGGATGGTAGAAGATCTTCGTACGTCATTGGGAGCGGGGTGAATTCCGGCAACGGCCTCGGAGGGAAGTTCCTTGTCGTGTTGGAATTACCGGCCGGTCGAGTCGCGTTCGGAGTTGGAACTTGGGGAGCTTCCCTCTGGGTGGGTGCCTTAGGCTGCACGGGTGTTGAACTAGAGGCGTTCCCAGCATGAGCCGAGAAGCTCGGGTGATGTTGCGCGTACTGATGGGTACCATGAGGTGTTTGCTGGGTTTGACCCATGCGGGTGTTGAAGAGACGGCATGGGCATCTCCTTCCTTCCTTTTTGCCCCTGTTGCCCCGATTCTTTTGGCGTTCACGTTTGTGGAGGAAACGTAATCAAACTTTCCTCTCTTCAATCCCACCTCGATTCTTTCCCCGGCAAACACCAGATCCGCAAAGCTGGACGGCATGTAACCCACTAGCTTCTCATAGTAGAACACTGGCAGAGTGTCTACCATCATGGTGATCATCTCTCTCTCAACCATGGGAGGAGCTACTTGTGCCGCCAAATCCCTCCATCGCTGCGCATATTCTTTAAAGGTTTCACCCTCTTTCTTGAACATATTCTGCAGTTGAGTACGGTCAGGAGCCATATCAGAATTGTACTGATACTGCCTTAGGAAGGCGGTAATCAGATCCTTCCAAGTACGGATACGGGAAGCTTCCAAATTAGTGTACCACACTACCGCAGCTCCGGCCAAGCTATCCTGAAAGAAGTGTATCAACAGCTTTTCATCTTTAGAATGGGCGCCCATCTTACGGCAGTACATTTTGAGGTGGTTTTTGGGACAAGTCGTCCTTTATACTTGTCGAAGTCCGGCACTTTGAACTTCGGGGGAATAACAACATCGGGTACTAAGCAAAGATCCGTCATGTCTGCAAATGGATAGTCCCAAATCCTTCCACAGCCCTCAATCTTTCCTCAAGGAGTCGAGCTTCCTCCTTTCTTCGTTGCCGGGTCGGCCTTTCCATAGACAAAACTATTGGCGATGCTGCGAGGTTGGGTTGAGGCAACGTGCCTGGTGCCGGCCCTTCGGGGATCGGGGGATAAAACTCGACATCCCTCCGAGCATAATCTTGAGGGTCTTTATGGACTTCGTCGGGCTGCTGAGGAGGCTCTTTTTCATGGACGGGAGAAGCAATGTGGCCCGCATCTTCTTGCAAGATGGGTGGTGAATAGTTGGGCGGCAATCCATAAGGGTAAGCCGCTCGGTTGTATCCCAGGTGAGGGCTGCCATCGTGCCCAGTGCGTCCCTTCCCGTCCTACTATGTTTGGGGGAGGATGGTGCGTAGTTGCCAAGAGAGTCGGGTCTGCTTCGGCAGCCGAACTGACAGCGGCGGCAGTGGCCGCGTTCTTCTCCATGAGCTGCTTCATACCTAACATGGCCTCCATCATGGAGGCCATTTGTTCTTTCAGAGCCGACATGTCGGCTTTTATCTGTTCCTGTGTCTCCTCTTGATCACCCATCGTTCTAGATTTGGATCTGGTGCGATAGGGATCCCTTGCGGCGCGTTTAGTTATGGTGTTTTCCCTAAAAAACCAAACGTGAGGAGTGGGTAAAGAAAGAAAATGCATGCTAGAGATGAGATGTAGGAGTGATTTGATTTGCACAAGCTTTTTGGAGTAGAAACATGGGACCAACTCATTTTATTTCAAAAAAAAAAGAAATCATATCTAGTCAAGGTCTGAGAGACCATACAAGTTTCCTAACGATTTCTAATTATGTGGGCCATTAAGTCTATCATATGCTGACAATAGCCGAGAAGCCCATGAATCTCTTCGGGGGCGGAGTAGGTGTCTGCCATCGCCTTGGCCTTGGCTAACAATCGGGGAAGTTCTTGACTCCCGTTCAAGGTAAGAGCAAACCGATCCATCCACACGGTTGCCTCTTGGTGTAAAGAGTCGATCACCCTTCCTCTAGCCTCTTTTTCCGCATATACTTGGGCATACTCATCCGCGATTCTATGCTCGTGGGCCGTGGCTAGACCCAACTCTTCTTGGTACTTGGCGATGATAGCTAACATGTTGGTTTCTGTCTCGCATAGACGCTGAGACAAGCTTCTTTTGGACCTTGAACAAGCAATCAACTCCTCTCTCAGAACCATGCTATGTGCTCGCGACTGGTCCCTTTCTTCCCTTCGCAACTTGAGTTCATTATTGCTACCCCATAGAGCTCCGCGAAATTTGTTCCGGCCATACTCTTCCTTGCGAGCCCTCTTGGTCTCTTGTTCAAGGGCTCTTGCGGTAATTGCATTCTCTTCCCGTAACCCGGCACACTCCTTCCGAACGTGCGTAGCAGCCAACTTGAACTTCTCCTTGGCGAGTTTTGCCTTTCCTAACTCGCTCTTGAGAGCTTGGACTTCCTCGTCCTCTTCCGGTGCTTCACAATTCTCTTCGCTGACGACTTTTAACTTGGCGAGCCAATCTAAACCTCGTATGCGAACTTTCAGCCATTCGTGGTACCCACCAATGATGCCATTACGAATGCCTCTAAGCTCTTGATCTTTCCTTAACGGGGTTTCCCATGCCTTATGGATTCTTTGTATAGTCTTGGAATTTTGTGCGCCGAGATCCCTCACAAGGAAAGGAGACATGCTTTCTTCCGTCGGTGCTCCCCTCATGGGGTACCCTAGTTGTCTTATAGCGAGCGTGGGATTGTAATTAATACAACCCCTCGTTCCTACCAGCGGAATGTTTGGGTATCTTCCACATGAGAAAAGGACTCCTTCTTTTCCTTCCTTCCATCGGGGGAACCAACTGATTGTTCTACCTCCTATCCCGGCCAAGAGCTGGTCCCAATCTATTCTCCTCTTTTCAGTACATGAGCGGTGGCTCAGGAGCGGACATAGATGTCTTGTGTCTTGTTGGAACAAGTGTGAAACCAACCAAACACAGAGGGCGGGTAAGCAACAGATGATCCGTGCGCTACTCTTTTCGCACCTTCGGTCAAATGTGTCAAATAGATCTGCCAAGACAGCTACCACTGGACTTTCCTTACTATGGTGGTAGGCAAGGAAAGCGTCGATTGCTGCTAGGTCTATCAAACCATCCACGTTCGGGACCCAGTCTCCTTGATTGGCCATACCCCTCGCCTTGTCTTCTAGGTACTTCTGTGGCAGGCCCGCTATGCCGTTCCGAGTCTGTTTTATGCGGTCCAAACCTCTGGCTGAATCCTTGACCACAGTTGCAATTCTGCTCAAAGAGGGGAGACACCCGGAGGAAAGATATGGTTTCCTTCCCCCGAGAGGACATCCTAGAATTTCCTCAAATTCTTCAATGGTTGGTACTAATTGGAAGTCCCCGAATGTGAAGCATCTCAAGGGCTGGTCGTAGTATTGGGTAAGTGATGCAATGGCTTCTATGGACACCTCTGCTATGGTCAACTCTAAGATCTTTCCGTAAGTCTTGCGGAAGGCTTGCATTTGGAGGGGTTCCATCAACCGCCCTAATTCCTTGATGCTGGTGGTATCTGGGCTTTTGACCTTGACTTGGTAGAACCTCTTGCCGGTTTGATTTGTTCCCATGCTTACTAAAGTGAGATAAAAGCTGGTGCAAATCAAAACTCCGATATCTCATGGGTGGAATGGATGAATGCATGATGGAATGCATAAGACACAGATGCAATCTAGGAATGCGGGGGTCCGGGGAATTTGTCCCCTTCTTAGATACGACGTCTAGGGGTAGCAAAATGCCCCAACGCACGTTTTTAAGAAGGCGACACGGACCCTCCGTTGGTTTGTTTACAGTAGGGATCAAGACAGAACCCATATGCAATGCCTATGCAAAAGACACAATGCGGGAATGTACACAGTATGAAGATATTTACCGCACATAAGCAAAAGGGTATATGATACTCATGCATGGCAGTGTGAAAAATGGCACGCAGCGTGTTTGCTTCGTGCCCCTATTTAAGGGACCTATAAGGGAGAGAACTAACTAGGCTTTTAGCAATAATCCCCAAGGTAGTTATATCTCTCTTGATGGTTTCTAGAGGTATCATCCCCTTTGAAGAACATATTGTAGCAGTAGGGACTACTAGCAACAATAGGTTTTCAAAGAGAAAAGCTCTAGATGAGGGTTCACTGTAATCAAGCAAGTCGGAGACCTAGCATGATCACAGATTCACCTCCACTCTTTATGTTCCCATGAACCCGGGTATAGGGTCCTTTTTCACTCACAGTGTGTGCAAATAGTGTTGGTGTTTGTGTGCATCAAATGAATAAATATTTACTTCATGCATACATTTAAAACGCACTAAAAGCAACAAAGAGTTTATATACACAAGAACATAATGAAAGGAAACCAACAAAGGGGTAAGTCACGGTAAAACATTGCACAAAATTAAATGGCCTAACTCTCTAAAAACATCTCCCCAGTGGAGTCGCCAACTGTCGCAACCTACCCTTCGGCGGGAGGGCGACGCGTGACTCGCGGGATGCGTGTTCCACGAAAGGAATACGCGCGGAGTCGCCACCAACGTTTATTTGAGGAAAACGTCGGAAAAACCGGAAAAGACGAGATCTACGAACTTTTTAGTGAAAGGTTCGGGAGTTGTATTTACGCACGGGGAAGGTATTAGCACCCCACACGCCCGTCCCAAGGGACGGCAGCCTTTAATCGAATGTGCAAACATGAATTTGATTTTTATGTTCCCTTTTATGTTCTTATATCCTTTATACCCTTTTTATATTTTTTCCTTTTTTGTGGTCGACAAGGGTGTTTCCCTTTGCTCCTACGTATTCCTCAATTTGGGATGAGAAAATCAGACCTACGTAGTTCTTTCGGAACAATAGTGTTTGGTTAAGTTGTTTTTTTGTCTTTTTTTGTAAAATATATTTTTATTAAACAAAAGGTCATTTAAGGTGTTGGACCATTAAACGGTCTTTTGATTTTGGAAGGAGAGAAACGTTAAGGCGTTGGACCATTAACGACCTCTTGTTTTTGAAAGGAGAGAAACGTTAAGGCATTGGACCATTAACGATCTCTTATTTTTGAAAGGAGAGAAACGTTAAGGCATTGGACCATTAACGATCTCTTGGGGTGGTCGACAAAAGCGGGGCTTTTGCTCCTACGTATCCTCAATGAGGAACTCAGACCTACGTAGTTCTTTCTTATCAAGTGATTCTTTTTTATTTTAAGAGGTGATCATTTTAAGGTGTTGGACCTTAAAAATGATCCATTTTACTTAGTGAGAAAATGAAATGACGAACTTCAAAAGCCTATTTTTGTGGACGAGCTTGACTAGGTGGATTGATTTTAGCCTTTAGTTTCACTTTAGTTATTAATCAATTCGATTAAGAATGAGGAATCCCAAAGAGAAAACGTCCAATTGATTTTCCGCTTTATTTTACCTAAAGATGTCTTTTTGATTATTATATTATTTTTTTACCTCTTTTTGATTTCCAACGTGGTTACGGCACGACCGAACGGTCGGAATTGATTTTAACCAAAGTTAATGGATAATACAATTCAAACGTTCGGTGGAAATTTATTTTATTTTTAAGTTAAGCGAGAAATGACTTAAGTAAAATGGCTTAAGCACGTCAACAGGGGGTATAAAAAGTAAACAAAACGAGAATAAAAATGCACGAAACACAATGTGGACCACTACGGGTACATAGAATGAATCGAAAAGCTTGGTTCGAGGTACTTACCCGTTGAAGATCGAAGAACGATGAAGAACGAATGAAGAACGGTCGAAGAACGATCGAAACCTTTGCGAGATTCCTCACGGAAAACGTTACGGAAACGTTTCGGAAGCGCCTCGGCTTAGATTTTCTTCACGGAAACAATTTTTCCAAGCAAATTCGAAAGAGAGAGAAGTGCCTAAGGGGCTGGACCCCTTTCCTTCTTGCTTTCCTCCCCTATTTATAGCAAAATAGGGGAGGTGGTTGCCGCCCAGCTCGCCCAGGCGAGCTCAGCTCGCCCAGGCGAGCTCAGCTCGCCCAGGCGAGCTCAGCTCGCCCAGGCGAGCAGGGTTGCTTCCTCCAGAAGCAACCGCCTTCTGGAGGAATCTTCTGGAGGGCCCAAATGGGCCTGGGTGCTATTTGCACCCCCATTTTTACTAAGTACACCCCCCTCTGCTATTTTTTGGTGATTCTTTTTTCGTAAAGTTACGGAAACTTACGAATTTCGTAACGATACTTGTTTTCTTTCCGTAATGTTACGGAACCTTGCGGATTACATAATCATCCCCTTTTTGACTTACGGAATGTTACGGAACCTCACTTAATTATGCAACGATGCTTCCATTTGATTTCCGATGTGTCACGGAAACTTACGGATTGTGCATCAATATTTTTTTGGTTTTCCGGCATGTCCTGAAATTTCACAAATTGCCTAATGATGGGTGCCAAGCACCTCACAAGGACCAAAGAATGGTCGCATGTCATCAAGCAAAGGTCCCCGGACGAAATTAGGGTATGACAAAGAATTTGACATATCCAAAGATCAAATAATACTTTCTGAATCCCTACACAATGTTTACAATAATAACAATGACCTCAATCTTGACACCCAAGATTAATTATTCTAAACTACACAGAATAAGAGTAAGATTCAGATATTTTAGATATGATCAAAGATTCAAGAAACTTATGATCAAAGATTCAAGAAACAGAGTATATGATACCTCTTAACTCGTGTCTAAGAGTAAGATTCAGATTTCATAGCAAGGAAGACAACAGAAGAATGAGAATGTTTCCCTAGGAAAGGATAAAATAATAAGCTCATAATTGCTAAGAATGCTTCGACAAAAACCTTCTACTAATTCATGTTTTCCAAAAGCTTAGTTAATTGAGGCATTCGATCCTATAATCCAGGATTTTAAAAGACAAAACTAAACAAGAACCTGATTCCAATATAGCACCTGTTAGGCACTAATCATCATCATCATCCCTCTTCTTGGGCTTGCGGTATTTTTCCTCCACAACTTTTGCCATGAACAAGGCAGTGTTGGCTAACTTTGTGACATTAGGAACTTGATAATTCTGAGCCAAGTAAGCTCCACATACTGTCCCTGCTCTGAAAGAGAAGCAACTCCTGATTATACCCATAGATGCTCAAGTACTTGTTGTGAATTTGTGCTATTGAGAAACCACTTTAGCAAGAATCACTGTCAGAAATAAGCAAATCAGCATTTAGTTAACATCATATGAGAAGTAATTTTAGAGTTTGTGCGTTTGGCCATTGACTGGGAAAAAGTTTCATTGGCATATATTAAAGGGCATCACTCACATCAGTGATGAAGTATTATCGAAATTGATAGTGTATGGATGCATAAATGGTAATCTTAACCTATATGCTAATCTTAAAGGACCAGAGAACTGGTTCAAAGTTGTTCAAATTAAAAACTAGTTATATAAATTTGATTTTCTCTGTTTAAAACAAATTATTACGCATTTCTTTAGAATTAACCTTTATTTCAGAGATTAATTCAAATGTTAGTCATTTGTTGTATTGTCATGAACTTAAGAAGTGAATGGAATTATTAATCATAAAAAAAAAAAAAATACGTTGCTATTAAAATAAAATAAAATAAAAAGACTTTTAGATTGATACAAAATTATATGAAATTTATAGCAAACAACATCAAAGATAGGATAAAAAACTTAAAGTCCATAGAAGTGTTTTACATCATTTAGAAAACATTATGATAGACAAATCCAAATTACTTATTTATGATTCATTCACAAAACCAAAGTTGCTAATTGTGAATAGCTCACTAGCCTATAGGTTGCTAGAATGATTGTAACATAATATGCCATATAGCATATCAAACTGCAGCTATTCTCAAATATAGCTCATATTATATAGAAAACACAATTACAATATATATACAAACAATGTGCCAATATATATGAGAAACTATGGGCGCATTTATATACATCTCATAAAACTCAATGAAGTGACAATGACAATTATATCTATGTTCTATAAGCATATAGCAAGATATCCAAGCTGACTAGTAACACATAATTCCACAGTATAGCACAGCCAAGGCAGCATAAAGGGATTTTTGACTAGTGTCGCAACCTACCCTTCGGTGGGAGGGCGACGCGAGACTCGCGGGATGCGTGTTTCACGAAAGGAATACGCGCGGAGTCGCCACCAACGTTTATTTGAGGAAAACGTCGGAAAAACCGGAAAAGACGCGATCTACGAACTTTTAAGTGAAAGGTTCGGGAGTTGTATTTACGCACGGGGAAGGTATTAGCACCCCACACGTCCGTCCCAAGGGACGGCAGCCTTTAATCGAATGTGCAAACATGACTTTGATTTTTTATGTTCCCTTTTTATGTCTCTATATCCTTTATACCCTTTTTATATTTTTTCCTTTTTTGTGGTCGACAAGGGTGTTTCCCTTTGCTCCTACGTATTCCTCAATTTGCGATGAGGAAATCAGACCTACGTAGTTCTTTCGGAACAAAGTGTTTGGTTAAGTTGTTTTTGTCTTTTTTGCAAAATATGTTTTTATTGAACAAAAGGTCATTTAAGGTGTTGAACCATTAAACGGTCTTTTGATTTTGAAAGGGGAGAAACGTTAAGGCTTTGGACCATTAACGATCTCTTGTTTTTTGAAAGGAGAGAAACGTTAAGGCATTTGGACCATTAACGATCTCTTGGGGTGGTCGACAAAAGCGGGGCTCTTGCTCCTACGTATCCTCAATTGCGATGAGGAAATCAGACCTACGTAGTTCTTGCTTATCAAGTGATTCTTTTTTACTTAAGTGGTGGTCATTTTAAGGCGTTGGACCTTAAAAAATGATCCATTTTACTTAGTGAGAAAATGAAATGACAAACTTCAAAAGCCTATTTTTATGGACGAGCTTGACTAGGCGAATTGATTTTAGCCTTTAGTTTCACTTTAGTTATTAATCAATTCGATTAAGAATGAGAAATCCCAAAGAGAAAACGTCCGATTGATTTTCCGCTTTATTTTACTAAAAGATGTCTTTTTGATTATTATATTATTTTTTACCTCTTTTTGATTTCCAACGTGGTTACGGCACGACCGAACGGTCGGAATTTATTTTAACCGAAGTTAATGGATAATACAATTCAAACGTTCGGTGGAAATTTATTTTATTTTTAAGTTAAGCGAGAAATGACTTAAGTAAAATGGCTTAAGCACGTCAACAGGGGGTATAAAAAGTAAACAAAACGAGAATAAAAATGCACGAAACACAATGTGGACCACTACGGGTACATAGAATGAATCGAAAAGCTTGGTTCGAGGTACTTACCCGTTGAAGATCGAAGAACGATGAAGAACGAATGAAGAACGTCGAAGAACGGTTGAAACCTTTGCGAGATTCCTCACGGAAAACGTTACGGAAACGTTTCGGAAGCGAAACGTTTCGGAAGCGCCTCGGCTTAGATTTTCTTCACGGAAACAATTTTTCCAAGCAAATTCGAAAGAGAGAGAAGTGCCTAAGGGGCTGAACCCCTTCCTTCTTCACTTCCTCCCCTATTTATAGCAAAATAGGGGAGGTGGTTGCCGCTCAGCTCGCCCAGGCGAGCTCAGCTCGCCCAGGCGAGCAGGGTTGCTTCCTCCAGAAGCAACCGCCTTCTGGAGGGGCCTGGGTGCTATTTGCACCCCCATTTTTACTAAGTACACCCCCCTCTGCTGTTTTTTGGTGATTCTTTTTTCGTAAAGTTACGGAAACTTACGAATTTCGTAACGATACTTGTTTTCTTTCCGTAATGTTACGGAACCTTGCGGATTACATAATCATCCCCTTTTTGACTTACGGAATGTTACGGAACCTCACTTAATTATGCAACGATGCTTCCATTTGATTTCCGGTGTGTCACGGAAACTTACGGATTGTGCATCAATATTTTTTTTGGTTTTTCGGCATGTCCTGGAATTTCACAAATTGCCTAATGATGGGTGCCAAGCACCTCACGAGGACCAAAGAATGGTCGCACGTCATCGAGCAAAGGTCCCCGGACGAAATTAGGGTATGACAGTTGCCCCTCTTTACTTGTCTTTTATTGGAGATAAAAGGAAAGTAAAGATAAGACACTAATTTCGTTCCTCTCGATTTGGCGAGAGTCGCGGGTGACCATAAAATTTCCACATGCAAATGACTTGTTGTTCCCAGAATCTCACAAATTGCCTAATGATGGATGCCAAGCACCTCACAAGGACCAAAGAATGGTCGCATGTCATCAAGCAAAGGTCCCCGGACGAAAATCAGTGTATGACACTAATTTCGCTCCTCTCGGTTGACGAGAGTCGCGGGTGACCATGACTTGTCGTTCCTAGAATTTCACAAATTGCCTAATGATGGATGCCAAACACCTCACAAGGACCAAAGAATGGTCGCATGTCATCAAGCAAAGGTCCCCGGACGAAAATCAGTGTACGACACTCATTTCTCTCCTCTCGGTTGACGAGAGTCGCGGGTGACCATGACTTGTCGTTCCTAGAATTTCACAAATTTCCTAATGATGGATGCCAAGCACCTCACAAGGACCAAAGAATGGTCGCATGTCATCAAGCAAAGGTCCCCGGACGAAAATCAGTGTATGACACTAATTTCGCTCCTCTCGGTTGACGAGAGTCGCGGGTGACCATGAAATTTCCGCATGTAAATGACTTGTTGTTCCCGGAGGAACAAAAGGTGCAGAAGACTATGTCAGTCTCTGCATGCTATCAAGCGTTCTGTCTTACAGATAGCAAAAGAATGTTTATACGGATAACCACTCGGGTATTTCCACGTATCATCGGGCCCGCCGCCTCTGGATGATACAAGGGTGCAGAATGACCAAATTTGGTCTCTGCTTGTCATCGGGCCCGCCGCCTCTGGATGACAAAAGGGTGCGAATAACCATAAGGTATCTCCGCGTATCATCGGGCCCGCCGCCTCTGGATGATACAAGGGTGCAGAATGACCAAACTTGGTCTCTGCTTGTCATCGGGCTCGCCGCCTCTGGATGACAAAAGGGTGCGAATAACCGTAAGGTATCTCCGCGTATCATCGGGCCCGCCGCCTCTGGATGATACAAGGGTGCAGAATGACCAAACTTGGTCTCTGCTTGTCATCGGGCCCGCCGCCTCTGGATGACAAAAGGGTGCGAATAACCATAAGGTATCTCCGCGTATCATCGGGCCCGCCGCCTCTGGATGATACAAGGGTGCAGAATGACCAAACTTGGTCTCTGCTTGTCATCGGGCCCGCCGCCTCTGGATGACAAAAGGGTGCGAATAACCGTAAGGTATCTCCGCGTATCATCGGGCCCGCCGCCTCTGGATGATACAAGGGTGCAGAATGACCAAACTTGGTCTCTGCTTGTCATCGGGCCCGCCGCCTCTGGATGACAAAAGGGTGCGAATAACCATAAGGTATCTCCGCGTATCATCGGGCCCGCCGCCTCTGGATGATACAAGGGTGCAGAATGACCAAACTTGGTCTCTGCTTGTCATCGGGCCCGCCGCCTCTGGATGACAAAAGGGTGCGGATAACCGTAAGGTATCTCCGCGTATCATCGGGCCCGCCGCCTCTGGATGATACAAGGGTGCAGAATGACCAAACTTGGTCTCTGCTTGTCATCGGGCCCGCCGCCTCTGGATGACAAAAGGGTGCGGATAACCATAAGGTATCTCCGCGTATCATCGGGCCCGCCGCCTCTGGATGATACAAGGGTGCAGAATGACCAAACTTGGTCTCTGCTCGTGAATCACACTTGGGGTCACTGAATGACGAGGTGCGGATCACATGACCTCAGGGTCAGTATGACAAAGATTATGGGGCGGCCGACAAAAGCAAAGCTCTTGCTCCTACGTATCCTCCAATGAGGAACTCAGACCTACGTAGTTCTGGATAACTGGTGAGACTTGAAAAAGTCTCGGTGTTTTCTTTGCTAAAATGCAAACATGCTTTAGTAAAGAGATAAATATTCCAACTGATTAGAGCAGCATACGCTTTTTTGAGTGGAAAACAATGCGTTTACCGGGGAAGGAGAGTCTACTGATGAAATCCCCCCATAACCATAAATGAGATTTTGGATGTTAGCATTTCGTTTCTAAATGAACATTTAGAGGAAACACTGGGTCCGACAAAAATAGAAGAAAATCACTCAAAGTGTATCAATCTCGCACAGGTAAGTGTTTCATCCTAATTCCGAACCATAGATATGTCATGACTTGACTTTGCAAATTATTTCCTATCGAATCAAAAATTACATGCGTGATCATGGATCAATAGGGCTTCCCTTGGGAATGGGTTCTTTTGGTGGTTTTTTTTTCGGCTTTTGTGTGTTTTTGGCTTTTGATTTTTCTGGCTTTTCCTTTTTCTGTTTTTTTTGTTTAGTGCGGGGCGAGAAAAAAAAAGTCGCTAGCGCACGGGATTTTGGTTGGTAATTAAAGGGAGAAGACCATTTTAGGTCGTGGTTCCCTTTCCTTCTTTTTTCGTTCATTTGGTGACAATTCTGTATTGTTCAGATATTGTCTGGTCAAAAGACCTTTCTGCACATTTCTTCTAGTTTCTTTGATCAAGAACTTTCTTTCCTTCCTTTTTTACTTTCTCCCATTCTTTGGTTGGGAATTTTCTTTCTCTTCTTTTTGCTTTCTCCCACTCTTTGATTGGGAATTTCCTTTCTTTCCTTTTTGCTTTCTCCCACTCTTTGATTGGGAATTTCCTTTCCTTCCTTTTTTGCTTTCTCTTTGATTGGGAATTTCCTTTCCTTCCTTTTTTTGCTTTCTCTTTGATTGGAAATTTCCTTTCCTTCTTCCCTTTTTTTTTTTTTTGCTTCCGAGGGTAAGGTTTATGGTGAGTCAGGATTTTGGCTCAAGGCTTGTAGAATGGCTAGACATGATACATGTCAGGGTTTGGTTTGGTTCAAGGATAAAAAGGGATGCCCCACATTATTTCCATGACACAAATGCAAAAATGATGATTTGGAAATTTTATGCAAAACTGGTTATGCATGCACCTATGTGGACACTCAAGTGTCAAACTTTTATGGTCATGTGATGCTAGGGCTCAGGATTCATTTCCTCTATTTTAAATCAACCCAATGTTTCCAAAATATGTTCTTTTATCAATTTGTGCATTCATCTGGGTCCATTTCGGGCGTCCGGGGAAATTTCACAGCATTCACCCTTCAGGTGTAGACACGTTTTTTCCTCTTCAAAAATCGGTTATGATCAGTGAATTTTTTCGAAGAAGAGTTGGAAATCATCTCTTTTCAAAAGCATGTTGGTTTTTCAGCTTGACAACTTATTTTTTCTTTTTTCTCCTTCTTTTTTTTTATCATTATCATTTGTTTATTTCTTTTTCTTGTTTGTTTTTTTTTTCTTCTTTTTTTTCATGAGGTATTTTGCTACCTAAACATGTGCATATTTTTATGAGGTATTTTTGCTATATACATGCATATCCAAGGTATCTTGCTACCTAAACATACATATATATGTTTTGTAAGGTATTTTTGCTATATACATGCATATCCAAGGTATCTTTCTACCTAAACATACATATATATTTTGTGAAGTATTTTTTGTTTACATACATGCATATCTAAGGTATCTTTCTACCTAAACATACATATATATATTTTGTGAAGTGTTTTTTGTTTACATACATGCATATCTAAGGTATTTTCACTACCTAAACATACATATATATGTTTTGTAAGGTATGACTACCTTCCGAGCTTGCGCTTGTTTTATTTAAATTCCCAGGATCATGAGCAACTAGGTGCGTCCTACTATAAAAAGTGATCAAATAACAAGCATAGATTCAAAAGGTACTAGGTTGCCTCCTAGTAGCGCTTCTTTAACGTCTTTAGCTGGACGCCTTATGACTTGTCGGTCACTGACCTAGTACTTTTCTTACATTTGGCTTTGGACTTGGTCGCCTATTGGTCGGCCATGTTGCGTAGGCAATACTCAAACCTTTTTGTGGATGAGCAGAGGTGAACTCTAAAGGTGGTGGCGGTGCGTCTATTGCCTGCTACCGACCATCCCAATGCTGCTGTGGTGCTTCACCCTGCGCCTGCCTGGAGACGCAGTACTTCTTGATGAAAGCTCGATTAGTAGGGGGCCTGATGCCCTTGCTGGAGGTGACAGGTACTCTGTAGAACTGACAGAGACCCGTAATTAGAGCTTGACAACTCCAAGACCCTGTTGGACTTCTTCGGGTCCACTGGGTGTCTTGCAGGCGCGATCCCTGCAAACAATAGATGAAATCAGAAATCAGTTGAGCGATGTGCATACTTACCTATGATGATGTGACCTTGTCGGGGGGGTACGAGCACCCTGTAGGACTGATAGAGGCCCGTAACCAGAGCTGGAAACCCCAGGGCCCTGTTGGACTTTTCCGGGTCCACTGGGTGTCTCTTGGGTGCGATCCCTGCAAACAATAGATGGTATCAGAAATCAGTTGAACTATATGCATACTTACCCATGTTGGGACGACACAGACCAACTGATACTTTTGCAGGGGGAGATTGGCATTGCGGTCGCTGGGCAGAATGTTGCTAAGTAGCAATGTCATCTATATCTGTGTAAGAGTGGTCATGTTAGTGCGCATGATCCGCACTCGTCTCTTTGCAGGCACGGGTGAAATCTTGCCCCGGTATGCATAGTAGCTGTGTGATAGCCTCCCTCTCTGGTTGTGCTCGCACAGTTGGCCCTCCTCCAATATCAGGGGGTGGCCCAGGAACCGTTAAAAGGAAACTACTGGCCCCTTAACCGAAAGTGCAAGTCTCGGTTAAGCATTTAAGGGCAGAGGACCTTAAATTCTTTTAAGGTGTGGATGTCGAGCACACTGAAAATGAGGACACGTAGCCCTCTAAAGGTGAGGGCGTGCAGCCCTCTCAAGGCGAGGAGGTGCAGTCCTCTGGAGATGAGGGCGTGCAGCCCTCTGCTGGCGAGGACGTGTAGTCCTTTCAAGGTGAGGGCGTGTAGCCCTCTGACGGTGAGGGTAACTAGTACCCAAGGTGAGGACGTGTAGCCCTCTCAAGGCGAGGACATGTAGTCCTCTGGAGGTGAGGGCGTGCAACCCTCTGATGGTGAGGACGTGTAGTCCTCTCAAGGCGAGGACGTGTAGTCCTCTCAACGGTGAGGGTAACTAGTACCCAAGGTGAGGGCGTGTAGCCCTCTCAAGGCGAGGACGTGTAGTCCTCTGATGGTGAGGGCGTGCAGCCCTCTGATGGTGAGGGTAACTAGTACCCAAGGTGAGGGCGTGTAGCCCTCTCAAGGCGAGGACGTGTAGTCCTCTGATGGTGAGGGCGTGCAGCCCTCTGATGGTGAGGGTAACTAGTACCCAAGGTGAGGACGTGTAGCCCTCTCAAGGCGAGGACATGTAGTCCTCTGATGGTGAGGGTAACTAGTACCCAAGGTGAGGACGTGTAGCCCTCTCAAGGCGAGGACATGTAGTCCTCTGATGGTGAGGGCGTGCAGCCCTTTGATGGTGAGGACGTGTAGTCCTCTCAAGGCGAGGACGTGTAGTCCTCTCAACGGTGAGGGTAACTAGTACCCAAGGTGAGGGCGTGTAGCCCTCTCAAGGCGAGGACATGTAGTCCTCTAAAGGTGAGGGCGTGCAGCCCTCTCAAGGCGAGGACATGTAGTCCTCTGATGGTGAGGGCGTGCAGCCCTCTGATGGTGAGGACGTGTAGTCCTCTCAAGGCGAGGACGTGTAGTCCTCTCAACGGTGAGGGTAACTAGTACCCAAGGTGAGGGCGTGTAGCCCTCTCAAGGCGAGGACATGTAGTCCTCTAAAGGTGAGGGCGTGCAGCCCTCTGATGGTGAGGACGTGTAATCCTCTCAAGGCGAGGACGTGTAGTCCTCTCAACGGTGAGGGTAACTAGTACCGAAGGTGAGGGCGTGTAGCCCTCTCAAGGCGAGGACGTGTAGTCCTCTGATGGTGAGGGCGTGCAGCCCTCTGATGGTGAGGGTAACTAGTACCCAAGGTGACGATGTGTAGCCCTCTCAAGGCGAGGACATGTAGTCCTCTGATGGTGAGGGTAACTAGTACCCAAGGTGAGGACGTGTAGCCCTCTCAAGGCGAGGACATGTAGTCCTCTCAAGGTGAGGGCGTGCAGCCCTCTGGTGGTGAGGACGTGTAGTCCTCTCAAGGCGAGGACGTGTAGTCCTCTGACGGTGAGGGTAACTAGTACCCAAGATGAGGGCGTGTAGCCCTCTCAAGGCGAGGACATGTAGTCCTCTGGAGGTAAGGGCGTGCAGCCCTCTGATGGTGAGGACGTGTAGTCCTCTCAAGGCGAGGACGTGTAGTCCTCTGACGGTGAGGGTAACTAGTACCCAAGGTGAGGGCGTGTAGCCCTCTCAAGGCGAGGACATGTAGTCCTCTAGAGGTGAGGGCGTGCAGCCCTCTGATGGTGAGGACGTGTAGTCCTCTCAAGGCGAGGACGTGTAGTCCTCTCAACGGTGAGGGTAACTAGTACCCAAGGTGAGGGCGTGTAGCCCTCTCAAGGCGAGGACATGTAGTCCTCTGGAGGCGAGGACGTGTAGTCCCCTCAACGGTGAGGGTAACTAGTACCCAAGGTGAGGGCGTGTAGCCCTCTCAAGGCGAGGACATGTAGTCCTCTAGAGGTGAGGGCGTGCAGCCCTCTGATGGTGAGGACGTGTAGTCCTCTCCAGGCGAGGACGTGTAGTCCTCTCAACGGTGAGGGTAACTAGTACCCAAGGTGAGGGCGTGTAGCCCTCTCAAGGCGAGGACAGGTAGTCCTCTGGAGGTGAGGGCGTGCAGCCCTCTGATGGCGAGGACGTGTAGCCCTCTCAACGGTGAGGGTAACTAGTACCCAAGGTGAGGGCGTGTAGCCCTCTCAAGGCGAGGACAGGTAGTCCTCTGGAGGTGAGGGCGTGCAGCCCTCTGATGGCGAGGACATGTAGTCCTCTCAACGGTGAGGGTAACTAGTACCCAAGGTGAGGGCGTGTAGCCCTCTCAAGGCGAGGACGTGTAGTCCTCTGAAGGTGAGGGCGTGCAGCCCTCTGATGGCGAGGACGTGTAGTCCTCTCACTGGTGAGGGTAACTAGTACCCAAGGTGAGGGCGTGTAGCCCTCTCAAGGCGAGGACAGGTAGTCCTCTGGAGGTGAGGGCATGCAGCCCTCTGATGGCAAGGACATGAAGTCCTTTGATGGCGAGGACATGTAGTCCTCTGATGGCGAGGACATGTAGTCCTCTCAAGGCGAGGACGTGTAGTCCTCTAAAGGTGATAGGTACAAGTACCCAAGGCTCCACCCTTATGAGAAAGCAAGAGATCGACTCATCGAGAGGGCCGGTCATCCCAAATCCACCAGATTTGGACATTAGATGTAGGAAATCTATGCAGTTAACATAATTTTTGGGGATGCAGATGCATGCAACCTTTGTCGTGAAATTTTGGTAAATGCAGACTTCATATGAAACAATGCAATGTAATGGAAAGTTGTACAATGTTCATGACATTCTTTCCCTATTTTGTGATTTTGATTTTGATTTAATTTTTTTTTTTTTTTTTTTTTTTTTGGAAAACACAGATTGACTGTCCTTTTGAAAGAGTTGATAATTCATGCAACCTCATCCTATCTTTTTTTGCAAATCTCTCCGGGAACTCCCTCAGAGTGTGTGTTCTGTTTGATTTAGTCACTTGACCATTTTGGAGTGACGGCAATGGAGTCGTTTGATGTTTGATCAATCCATTGAAAACCTAGGGTTTGTCCCCCCTTTTCTTTTTCTTGTTTAAAAACATCGACAGGTGAGAACTTTTGATCTGCCCCTATGTTCACTTGAGGCTCATGCACGATGCCCCTCATTGCCCCAGTGTAAGGCTTTGAGGTACCAATCGTTGTCTTTCGTCATGACCTTGTAGGAGGGAACCTATTGGGTGAGAACTTCTAATCTGCCCCTAGGTTCACTTGAGGCTCATGCACGGTGCCCCTCATTGCCCCAGTGTAAGGCTTTGAGGTACCAATCGTTGTCTTTCGTCATGACCTTGTAGGAGGGAACCTATTGGGTGAGAACTTCTAATCTGCCCCTAGGTTCGCTTGAGGCTCATGCACGGTGCCCCTCATTGCCCCAGTGTAAGGCTTTGAGGTACCAATCATTGTCTTGTTTTCACGACCTCGTAGTGAGGAAGAATGAAAGAAGCAGTTGATTCTTGCAAAAAGAATTTTCCAAGGAAGAGAAATAGTTGAAGGATCTTTCAGTTGATGGATTAAGTCTAATGACTCCTATGTAGAAGCAAGATGTTTTGATGTTTTGATGATGCCAAAGGATCAAGTGCTTCCAAGTTTTATTCAAGACAAGAATCCAAGAAAGTCAAGATATATGATCAAGTTTGATCTCTTAGAATCTTTAGGAAGAAGTTTCCAAATTGAAGAAGCAAAAGGTTTGACCAAAGAATTCTATCATTTCAAATTGAGATTTGCTCTCTGGTAATCGATTACCATTAGTTAAAAATGTTTTAATTCAAATTTTTAAAACCTGTAATCGATTACATAAGTCTTGTAATTGATTACCAGAGGGGATTTTCAGAAAATAATTTCCAAGAGACATATCTATTCAAATGTTTTATGAATGGCCATTCAAATGTTTTAAAGAGAGTTTTCATTGCCCAAACAGTTTTATCCTCTCGAAAGATCAAGAGTTTTTCTGAACTGAAATGTCTTATCCTCTCAAAAAGATTCCTTGGTCAACCACTTGCTTATTCAATAAGGAATTTTGATTGATCTTCATTTTACAATCTACCTTTTTTACGAGAGACCTCTTCTTCTCTTCTTCTTATTTCTGAAAAAGGGATTAAGAGACCGTGGGTCTCTTGTAGTAGAGGATTCTTGAACACAAGGGAATGGTTATCCCTGTGTGCATTGTTAATTCGAAAAGAGAGATTGATAGTTCAATTGGGGAATAGTCTTTGCATCTTAATTCAACCCCCCTTTTTCTTAAGGTAATTGAGGCCATTTGTCCAACATCCTATTCTTGATAACTCACTTCTCTCTAAAAATGAGGTCACATGAACGTCTATATTTTTACTTGAAAACACAGTCAATCAAATGCCTTTTTATTTTTTATTTTGAAACTTATTTTTTATTTTGAAACTTATTTGTTTTGAACTTTGCTCGTTGTTTTATGGCACCCCCACCAACGCGCAAGATGAGTAATCTCTGATTGAACGGTCTTGGAAGTCAACACTCAAGAGCGCAGGTTGCTTGAGCAAACAGACCAATGGCTTACACCCACATTCTGGTGAAAGTTGAATAAGCAAACATGCGTTTGTGAGAGGATGAGGGACAAAGATATCAACTTTATCCATTTCATTTAACATTGTAGCTGTGGTTTACAATAATGGCATAAACTTGGAAACCCTGATGAGTCATTAGGGACACCTAACAACAGCTTTCAAAATTGCCCCATGTATGGTGTTGAATCAATGTTATGATTCAACAAGCGATTCTCCTTAAATTTCAGCCAGCCCGCATCAATTAGACCTTGCACCTTACGCTTCAGAGCCCTACAATGCTCAATGGAACGCCCCGGGGCTTCTCCGTGACAAGCACACGTTGCGTTCGAGTCGTATTCTCGGAGAAATGGAGGTTGATGAACCTTGGCTAGGGTTATGGCTACCATTGAATTATCAAGTAGATATGGGATCAAGTTTAGCATATGACACCGGAATTTGGGGTGAATCCTACAGGCTTTTCGCTGCAAAATTCATTTCTTGGTTGGTGTTTTTTTTGGTTTGTGCTAAAGGTGGTCTTCGTCATTGGAAGTGCGGTAGACAGGCTTTGTGGTTGATTTAGGGATGGCCTTTGTGGATAACTGGGTGGTGGGTAAGGAGGTTTGTTATTGGCTGAGTAATGACATTTTTGGGTTGGTGGGAAACTTGGCCGTATAGGAATATCATTCACAGCATGGGTTTCTCCCTCTTTCTCACCCTCTTCATTTGCCCCAGTTTTCTCAGTCGTCCTAGTAGGATGATCAATTTGCCTCTTTTCGGACCCACATCGATCCTTTCACTGGCGAAGACCAAATCCGCAAAGCTTTGAGGGTGCATAGCCCACCATCTTTTCATAGTAGAGTATCGATAATGTGTCTACCATCACGATCATCGTCTCCCTTTCCATCATTGGGGGTACCACCTGGGCCGCCAGATCCCTCCACCTTTTGGGCGTGTTCTTTGAAAGATCCGTCCCCCTTTTTGCAAATGTTCTATAGTTGCATCCTATCCGGAACCATATCAAAATTGTACTGATACTGCTAACAAAGGCAACCATTAGGTCCTTCCAAGAATGGACTCGGGAAGATTCCAAGTTAGTGTACCAGGTAACAGCTACCCCAGTAAGACTTTCTTGGAAGGAATGTATTAGCAATTCCTCATCTTTTGCGTATTCCCCCATCTTCTGACAATACATCTTTAAATGGTTCTTGGGACAAGTAGTCCCCTTGTACTTGTCAAGGTCCAGCACCTTGAACTTGGGAGGGGTGATGATATTGGGTTCTAGGAACAACTCTTTTAGGTTAGCAAAGGCATAATCTTCACCTCCTTCAATGGCCCTGAGCCTTTCCTCTAGATGATCCAACTTTCCCATTCCTGCCATAGTCATGAGGGTTTTTAACCGCTGTGGAACGTGAGGGTTGTGGTTGTGGATGACACTGAGGGCCCTCCAAAGTGTTTTGCAGGGGTATACCACCAACTGCTTGCCCTTCAGTGGCATATCCGAGGCAAGGCTCGAAGTCGGCTAGATTGTGGTGGGGCATTCCATGTGTCTCCTCCATGGGTCGAGAGACATGTGCATGATCAGATTGAGGTTGTTGGCTCTTAATGAGTATGGAAGTGGAGTTTTTGACATCCTCATTGGGAATGTACGCCACATTGGGTGGTGTATAGTTTGGGAGGCAAGCCATATGGCGGGAAGGCGTGCTTGTTTTGAATTTGCACATCATGGGGGCTGCCCGTACTTCCCAAATCTTTGCCTACCATATCTGAGGTTGGATGATTCATTTGGTTGATGCCGGATGGGGACATCAGGTTCACCTTAGCAACAACGCTGGTAGCGGCAATTGCAACCGCATTGGCTTCCATTATCTTCTTCACGCTCATCATGGCCTCCATCATTGTGGCCATTTTCTCTTTAATGGCCTCCATGTCGGCCTTCATCTTCTCTTGTATCTCCTCTACTTCACCCATTACTCTAGCTCTAGCACAAGTTCGGTGAGGACGCCGTAAAGCATGTTTTTTTTTTTTATAACAATGATTAAGTTCATTTTATTTTATTTTATTTTATTTTTCAAGGAAAGAATGCAACGAGCAATGCAACCAATGAAAAGCATGGATGCATGCGAATGATGTACAGTCGAAGTATTGCGAATTTTTACGCAGGATATGGGGTTGAATCAATTTAGATTTTCAACATGGTCCATGACATCTTTGTCAAGGTGAAACTGGAAGTAACAAGGACATCAACAATCCTAAATATGTTTGGCAGTAGACAAAGCAGTGATGTGACTCAATTCATCTTTTGCCCCAATTTTGCAGGACGGTTACTTCCATATTTCAACTTGACTTGATGAACCTTTTTGTAAAAGCATGAGCTTGGTTCAACCCTATAATCCAAGGAATGGCAATTCTGATCGCCAATACTTCAACAACATCTCATAGGGATGAATGACTCGGGCATACTTTAAGCTATGCATGGAAAATGTAATTATGAAATTGAGATGCCCGAAGAAACACCATTTCCTAGTTAACCATGCATTAGGTACCATGTTCACTCATTTTGTTTTTTAAGTGAAACGGGTTTATGATCCTAACATGGTTGGCTCATGGTGCCTAACACATGCAACTAAGAATGTAGTGTGAAGCTTCACGCTTCCCCCTTTTTTGTTTTTGTTTTGTAGAGGAAAACGCAAGGATGAGCAAACATGAAAACAAATGGTATGCAATTTTGCAGATCAAAAAGTTTGTTGAACGCATATGCATGATGATGCCATGACTCATGCAAAATGTGAGGCTGGAATATGATAACGGACAAATGCAGGATATGTCCATTATGATGTTATGAAGAGATGCTTATGCGATGCATGATATGAATGCATTTTACGGACACGAGAGCCCGGAAAATTATCTCTTCTTACTTGCGCATTTGGGGGCGCAGTGCCCCATGTGTACAATTAAGAAGGTGATATGGACCTTCCGGCTTCCCGTGACAAAGGACGAGACCAACATACAATGCATGCTAGAGATAAAATGCGGGAGTGACTTGATTCGCACTGATTTTTGGAGTAAAAACGTGGGATAAACTCATTTTATTCAAAAAGTTATAACTAGTCAAGATCTGAGCGACAATACAAACTTCCTAGCGGTTTCTAATCATATGGTCCATTAAGTCTATCATCTGTTGACAATAGCTGAGAAGTCTGTGGATCTTCTTGGGGGCGGAGTAGGTGTCCGCCATTGCTTTGGCCTTGGCTAGCAATCGGGGAAGTTCTTGACTCCTGTTCAAAGTAAGAGTAAATCGGTCCGTCCACATTGTTGCCTCTTGGTGCCATGAATCAATTACCCTATCCCTTGCTTCGCTTTCTGCTGATATCTTGGCGTACTCATCCTCTAGCCTTTGCTCGTGAGTCGCCGCTAGATTTAGCTTCTCTTTGCACTCATCGATGACGGCCCACATATTCCCTTCAGTCTCGCTTAACTGTTGGGACAAATTTCTTTTCGACCTAAGGTAAGCCTTTAGCTCGTCCTTCAAGATCATGCCTTTGACCCGTGATGATTCCTTTCACCTCTTCGGAGCTTGAGCTTACTATTGCTTCCTTATAAAGCCCCTCAAAACTTTGCTGGCACGTGTTCTTCCTTTCGGGCCTTCTTGGTTTCTCGTTCCAAGGCTTCAGCGGTGGCCATATTGATGTCCCTTAGTTCATCATACTCTTTTCAGACTTTGATGGCTATGGACTTGAACTTCTCTTCGACTACTCGGGCTCTTTCAAGCTCTGCCTTTAGGGCTTGTACCTCATCACTTTCTTCCGAAGCTTTACCCTCATCGTCCCTCACAGTCTTTAGATTTGGGAGCCAATCCAATCCTTGTGTTCGGACTCTCAGCCACTTATGATAGCCGCCGATGATCCCATTACTGCTTCCCCTAAGCTCTCTGTCCTTTCTTCACGCCGCATCCCATGCCTTGCGAACTCCTTGGAGTACCCTCGCGTTGTGGTCACTAAAACCCCGTGCGATGAAAGGCGTGATGCTTTCGTCTAATGGCGCTCCTCTCATGGGGTAGCCAAGCTGTCTTATGGCGAGAACGGGATTATAATTAATACAACTCCTTGTTCCCATCAAGGGAACATTTGGACATCCTTCGCATGAAGATAGAATCTTGATTCTTCCTTCCTTCTAGCGAGGGAACCAATTAACAGACGCCCCCCCCATGCTAGCCAAGAGTTGGTCCCAATTCGCCTTTCCTTTTTCGACGCACGAGCGGTAACCTTGTAGCGGATAGACGGGCCTACCTTCTTGGAGAAAAAGGTGTGAAACCAGCCCCACATAGAGAGCTGGAGTACAACAAACAATCCTTGCATTGCTTTCTTCACATCTTCGGTCGAAGGTGTCATATAGGTCGGCTAGCATAGCGACAACCGGACATTCCTTGTGGTTATGATAGGCGAGAAAAACGTCGATCGCTGCCAGGTCCACCAACCCATCCACATTTGGAAAGAGGACTCCCTCGAAAATCAACAGTGTGAGAATATCTATGAATGGGGTCCACTCGCCTTTATCTGCCAAGATTCTTGCTTTTACCTCCAAATATTTTCTCGGTATTCCGACCACCCCATTTTCGACTTGCCTTTGGCGGTCTAATTCCTGCGCCGAGATTTGGACTTTTTTAGAAATTCTGGCCAATGAGGGGTAGAACCCTGAGAAGAGGTATGGTTTCCTTCCCCCTAGAGGACATCCTAGGATCTCTTCAAATTCTTCCACCATTGGTGATAGCTGGAAGTCCCCAAAGATGAAGCACCTCAACGGCTGATCATAATACTGGGCAAGGGAGGCAATTGGTTCCATGGAGACTTCTACCCTAGCTAGGTCCCAAATGCTTACCATAGGCTTTGCGGAAGGCTTGCCGTTGAAGTTGACCCATTAATTGCCCCAACTTTCGTAAACTGGTGACCTCTAAGCTCTTGATTTTGACTTGATAAAACCTCTTTTTAAGTGAAGGCTTTTGACTTGATCCCATGTTTTACTAAAGTGAAATAAAATCTAGTGCGAATCAAAACTCCGACATCTATCATGGGTGGAATGGATGAATGCATGAAGGAATGCATATGACACGGATGCAATTTATGAATACGGGAGCTCGGGAAATTGTCTCCTTCTTAGATACAACGTCTTGGGGTAGCAAAGTGCCCAACGTATGTATTTAAGAAGGTGACACGGACCCTCCGTTGGTTTGCCCAAGAGAGGGGATTAAGACGGAACCCGCACATGATGCACATGCGAAAGGTACAATACGAGGATGTACATAGTATGATAATATTCACTGAACATAAGCAAACGGGTATATGATACTTATGCATGGCAGTGTGAAAAATGGCACGCAGCGTGTTTGCTCCGTGCCCCTATTTAAGGGACCTATAAGGGAGAGAACTAACTAGGCTTTTAGCAATAATCCCCAAGGTAGTCATATCTCTCTTGATGGTTTCTAGAGGTATCATCCCCTTCGAAGAACATATTGCAGCAGTAGGGACTACTAGCAACAATAAGTTTTCAAAGAGAAAAGCTCTAGATGAGGGTTCACTATAATCAAGCAAGTCGGAGACCTAGCATGATCACAGATTCACCTCCACTCCTTATGTTCCCATGAACCCGGGTATAGGGCCCTTTTTCACTCACAGTGTGTGCAAATAGTGTTGGTGTTTGTGTGCATCAAATGAATAAATATTTACCTCATGCATACATTCTAAAACACACTAAAAGCAACAAATAGTTTATATACACAAGAACATAAGACAAATAAAGGGAAACCAACAAAGGAGAAAGTCATGATAAAACATTGCACAAGATTAAATGGCCTAACTCTCTAAAAAACAGTCCCCAGTGGAGTCGCCAACTGTCGCAACCTACCCTTCGGTGGGAGGGCGACGCGAGACTCGCGGGATGCGTGTTCCACGAAAGGAATATGCGCGGAGTCGCCACCAACGTTTATTTGAGGAAAACGTCGGAAAAACCGGAAAAGACGCGATCTACGAACTTTTAAGTGAAAGGTTCGGGAGTTGTATTTACGCACGGGGAAGGTATTAGCACCCCACACGTCCGTCCCAAGGGACGGCAGCCTTTAATCGAATGTGCAAACATGACTTTGATTTTTTATGTTCCCTTTTTATGTCTCTATATCCTTTATACCCTTTTTATATTTTTTCCTTTTTTGTGGTCGACAAGGGTGTTTCCCTTTGCTCCTACGTATTCCTCAATTTGCGATGAGGAAATCAGACCTACGTAGTTCTTTCGGAACAAAGTGTTTGGTTAAGTTGTTTTTGTCTTTTTTGCAAAATATGTTTTTATTGAACAAAAGGTCATTTAAGGTGTTGAACCATTAAACGGTCTTTTGATTTTGAAAGGGGAGAAACGTTAAGGCTTTGGACCATTAACGATCTCTTGTTTTTTGAAAGGAGAGAAACGTTAAGGCATTTGGACCATTAACGATCTCTTGGGGTGGTCGACAAAAGCGGGGCTCTTGCTCCTACGTATCCTCAATTGCGATGAGGAAATCAGACCTACGTAGTTCTTGCTTATCAAGTGATTCTTTTTTACTTAAGTGGTGGTCATTTTAAGGCGTTGGACCTTAAAAAATGATCCATTTTACTTAGTGAGAAAATGAAATGACAAACTTCAAAAGCCTATTTTTATGGACGAGCTTGACTAGGCGAATTGATTTTAGCCTTTAGTTTCACTTTAGTTATTAATCAATTCGATTAAGAATGAGAAATCCCAAAGAGAAAACGTCCGATTGATTTTCCGCTTTATTTTACTAAAAGATGTCTTTTTGATTATTATATTATTTTTTACCTCTTTTTGATTTCCAACGTGGTTACGGCACGACCGAACGGTCGGAATTTATTTTAACCGAAGTTAATGGATAATACAATTCAAACGTTCGGTGGAAATTTATTTTATTTTTAAGTTAAGCGAGAAATGACTTAAGTAAAATGGCTTAAGCACGTCAACAGGGGGTATAAAAAGTAAACAAAACGAGAATAAAAATGCACGAAACACAATGTGGACCACTACGGGTACATAGAATGAATCGAAAAGCTTGGTTCGAGGTACTTACCCGTTGAAGATCGAAGAACGATGAAGAACGAATGAAGAACGTCGAAGAACGGTTGAAACCTTTGCGAGATTCCTCACGGAAAACGTTACGGAAACGTTTCGGAAGCGCCTCGGCTTAGATTTTCTTCACGGAAACAATTTTTCCAAGCAAATTCGAAAGAGAGAGAAGTGCCTAAGGGGCTGAACCCCTTCCTTCTTCACTTCCTCCCCTATTTATAGCAAAATAGGGGAGGTGGTTGCCGCCCAGCTCGCCCAGGCGAGCTCAGCTCGCCCAGGCGAGCAGGGTTGCTTCCTCCAGAAGCAACCGCCTTCTGGAGGAATATTCCGGAGGGCCCAAGTGGGCCTGGGTGCTATTTGCACCCCCATTTTTACTAAGTACACCCCCCTCTGCTGTTTTTTGGTGATTCTTTTTTCGTAAAGTTACGGAAACTTACGAATTTCGTAACGATACTTGTTTTCTTTCCGTAATGTTACGGAACCTTGCGGATTACATAATCATCCCCTTTTTGACTTACGGAATGTTACGGAACCTCACTTAATTATGCAACGATGCTTCCATTTGATTTCCGGTGTGTCACGGAAACTTACGGATTATGCATCAATATTTTTTTTGGTTTTTCGGCATGTCCTGGAATTTCACAAATTGCCTAATGATGGGTGCCAAGCACCTCACGAGGACCAAAGAATGGTCGCACGTCATCGAGCAAAGGTCCCCGGACGAAATTAGGGTATGACAACTAGGATTGCACCTATTAAATGGATTATGGATTATTTGAGCTTATACTCTAATCAATAATAACCAAAGAGTTTTATTACTCCCATTTTTTAAGTTATGGCCTCACAGATAATTTAAAAATAAAATCTCTTTTCAATTACAAAAAGTTAAGTGCAATAGCAGGAATAAAAGGATAATTTTTAACCCTTCCTAGAATCATTTTCATCCTCTTTCTCACCTCTCCTTTTATCCATTTCAAAACAAAAGCATATAAATTTTGTTACAAGATATAAAACAAGCATGCATTTGCAAGACTATGAGTGACATACCTAAAAGATCAGGGACAATTCCCCAGTAATTTACTCAACATTAGATTCAAAAAGCCTGTTAAGAAGGCCAAAAGAAACAAGTTCAAGTAGAAAGAAAAAAAATCAATGATATAAAGTTAGAAATGCAAAAGTTAAAACAAGCCCCTCCTTACCTCGCACACGTATTCGAATTTGAGTATGTTCTTCAGGTTTAATTACAATAATAATCTAATCCCTTAATTGTAGGGATAATAATAATCAAGCTAAATATTAATCAATTAAATAAAAAATAGTAACTACAAAACTAAATCAACAACATAAATAAGGAAACAATCCTAATGTAAATAAGGAAACAATCATATCAGAATTATATATCAACACTAATTATAACAAATATCAATAACATAATATATTTTCTTAAAGTTGTTATCATGCGCACACTAAAATAAAACATGAGTGACACCTGGTTCATGGATGGAAAACTGAAAAAGGCCCCAAAATAAAACAATTAACAAATAGAACAAAAGAGTAAAATAGCAGTCAATTTACATATACAAACAATAACAAGAAAAGAGAAAAATTATAGAAAATAACATTTTTGTAAGAAAATTTCCCTTATAAATCCTCATTTTTCTTTATTCTAATGAAAAAAGTTTAAACAAACATAATGAAAAAAACACCATTAACATGCAAACAATGTCATTAACCTGCAAACATACATTGTTCAAGGTCAAATAAAGAGTTTCTGGCATGAGCTCAAACCCATGTAGTCATGCACACAAACATCTTCCTATGCACACCAACCCCATCAGTTGCCAACACTGCTCCATTATTCACTTCAGTGCTTGGTTTTTGGATAACAACCATTCACTTAGAGTTAGAGACATAGCAGTCACAAAAAAAAAACAAATTTCTTCACTGGTTTATTTGAAAATCAGATACGTAAAAACTAAAAAGTCCAAAAAAAAATCAGGTTAAAGAGAATAACAACCTTGTTCTTTTCTGTTGCGACTTCTGCATTGGCCAATAGTTGAGCACAAAAGTTCCTAGTAAAACAGAAAAGAGAAGAATTAGGCAAAAGAAAACAGAAGAAAAATTATGAGAGCTTAAAAAGATAAAACAAATCTTAAACCACACACACAAAAAATCACAAAAGGGGAATTTCATAAATGAAAAAAATAAAAACCCAAACTTTATCCAAACAAATCTTAAAACCTAAAACCCAAAAACATTCAAATATTTATCAACACCGGCAGCAAGAAAACAACAAAAACAACAAAAAGAAGAACAAAAACCCTGAAGACCACCGTTTCGCCCCTCTCCTCCGCCGCTCACGTTGGTTCTCGCCACCATGGAATCAAGCAACACTGTGTTTGTTTCTTGTTGGTAGCAACCTTTTTCCCTCTCTCTCTCTCTCTCTCTCTTGCTTCTATGCCGAATGAACGAAATGAAAGTATGAAATTTTGGGTTCGGAGAGGAAAGGGAGAATGATAAATTTTGGGAATGGGGAATTGTGTTGGAGCATGGAGGAGGACGAGAAGGATCTGGACCAAAGCATCGGGCGCGAATGCTTAGCGGAGGCACGCGGCAAAGTTGGGGTCGGTGGAGTCTAGGGTTTTGAAGAGGGAGCAAGAGAAATTTGGAATTGAAAAAGGATTCAAAGGGTTTGAAATTGGAGGTGGATGAAACCAGTTTTGATTTTGAAACCTCTATGAGATTGAATGTGAGAGTTAAAAGCCTCCTTGAGGAGTTCCTGAAGGAGAAGAGAGAGAAGCTGAGAGTAAGGAAACATTTCTTGAAGGAGAAGAGAGAGAAGATGAGAGTAAGGAAACGTTTCAGCTGACACCGATAAGATGAAATGATAAAAATATAAACATTTAAAGACGGTGGGGTAAAAAAGTCTTTGTAAGAAAAGCATTACGACGGTCTCTATAACGAACGTCCTTAAATTTACAATTTAATTACCAAAATTCCATCCCATTAGTTTCAAAGACGGTGATACACCCACCGATGTTGTTAGCGCGTCATAGTAAATAACTTTTCTAGTAGTGAAGACTACAAATATCAATAAGAAATTATAATGCTTAAGAAAAAGAACCTAATTGATAAGATCCTATCTAAACTTCTAAATCCAAACTAAATTCAAAATAAGGCTGATAAGGATTTTGTAAATCAAAATCTAATCTTATCAAAACAGATAAATCTAAAATTATTCAAATATGAACAATTGATCAGGATTTTGTTATGCAGAACCTTATCTTATCTAAACAAAAGAAAAACTTTCCATCTTAGTGACAATGCAACACTCTTAATTCTTCATGATGGACCAAATTTTTTCTTGTTGGTTTTTAAGTTCTTCTTTGTTAAACAACTAGCAATCCATCAAATGGGAAAAAAGGAAAAAAAAAATAGAATATCAATGGGAAAGAAGAATGACCAAGGTGAAAATTAAACACACAAAAAACTCTAATGATTTTTTTACCTCAAGCAGGAGCTATGAACATGTTTGGTACTTGAGAAATTCCTCTTCCACCATCTTAGTGACTATGCACGCACCTTAATTCTCGATGACAGAACAATTTTTCTCCTTTTGGTATATAAGTTCTTCATTGTTAAGTGGTCAAGAATGGATCAAATGAGGGAAAAAAGAGGGAAAGTAGAATATCAATAAGATAGAAAAAGAAAAGAACAAACTCACCAGCCAAGAGGAAAGAAAAAGATTGACTTACTTTGTTATGGAGACCAGTGATGCCCTAACAGAACTTGCAAGTTAGGATTAACTGAAATCCTGAGGAAAAAGAAGATTCACATTCTTCTGAAAGAAGTAAGAAACATAGAAACATATAGGAGAAGCTGGAAGGGGTGAGGATGAATTTCAAATTCAAATTTGAGGGGTGGGGTGAGGATGAGGGGTAGGTTGGTGTAATAGAAAAATTTGAGTTAGAGGTTGACACGTAAAAGAGTAACATTGGGGTCGATAGAGTAAAAAGAAATGAAAAAAAGTGGAAATTTAGATAAAAAAATTTCAATTAAAGTTGAGTGAAATTCACATTATTTTACTTTTTTTTTTCTTCCATTCTTTTTTTATGCAAATGAACACTCTAATAGTTGTGAAAATCAATCCAGACTTCAGATGAAAAAATAATAAATTTCAATTTTATTAGAAGAAAAAACATATAACGCAAGAACGAATTTTAAGTATTTATATTTCTTTTAACTAAAAACATATTTTAATCATTTTTTTATTCAAAACAAAAAATTATCTAAAATTACTGTGGTGTGTGACTCAAAATCACAAATGGCACAAGTGAGAAGACTTTAAAGTAGTGCTGTCATAACTGTTTTCAGTTATTATAATTAAATTGGTTTTGGCACCAAAGCAAAGCATAGCTAGAGTGTACATATATATTCTTGATCATGTAATGCAGTGAGTGGTTTTAAGAGGCTGAAAACAGAGAAGCTGAAAAACTGCAGAAATCAGAGAGTTCAAAAGGGAGGTAGTGAGCTAGGTGATTGAGAGAGGTTTTGTCAAAAGAGAAACCAAGAGAGATCAAAGCTAGTTGCTGCTTGTATTAAACTTGTAATTTCATGATCAATGTGATGATGAGGAGCTGCACTTTCCCGTGGATGTAGGCACATTGCCGAACCATGTAAATCTTTGGGTTCTTGCTCTGTTGTGTTTGTTTGCTGTGTTTTCTGTTTTTTTCTTTTTGATCTTGTGCAGGTTTAAGAGTAGCAGACTTTTACAAAGAACCAACAAGTGGCACCGTCTATGGGGAAATCAAGATCAAGAAAGATGGGAACAACAAAGTACGATATATAGAAGTTTTAAGGGGAAAATGACTTCGGGTTATGGAGAATCAAGATGGAAGCAATCTTGATTCAACATGGGGGAAAATGACTTCGGGTTATGGAGAATCAAGATGGAAGCAATCTTGATTCAACATGGCTGTGCAGAAGCTCTTAAAGGAGAAGAAAGGATGTCTGAATCTCTAAGCTCAAAGGAGAAATCAGAGATGATTGATAGAGCTAGAAGTGCAATCATTCTATGCCTTGGAGATAAAGCTTTAAGAGAAGTTGCAAGAGAAAAGACAGCAGCCTCAATGTGGCTGAAACTAGAGTCATTGTATATGACAAAGTCCCTTGCAAATCGGCTACGCTTGAAGCAACAACTGTACACCTTCAAGATGACAGAGTCAAGAACAACCACTGAACAATTGGCTGATTTCAACAAGATTCTTGATGATTTGGAAAATATTGAAGTAAAGCTTGAAGAGGAGGATAAAGCTCTTTTGCTTCTGAATTCCTTACCAAAATCCTTTGAATATTTCAAGGATGCAATTATTTATGGCAAAGATCAAGACATTACCCTAGAAGAAGTCCAGACCTCAATAAGGACCAAGGAGATGCAAAAACAACAAGACTCCAAATCTGAGGATAATGGTGAAAGCCTGAATATTTCAAGGGGAAGGAGTGAAAAAAAGGGAACAAGAGGAAAGAAGTCCAGATCAAGGTCAAGGGATTCAAAGAATGGCCAAAAAACAAAGTTCAAATGCTTTAATTGTCACAAAACTGGTCATTTCAAGAAAGACTGCCCAGACAAGATCAAGAAAGGATCTTTGGACTCTGTTGACATTGTTGAAGCCTCTGAAGGTTATGAGAGTGCAGGTGTTTTAGTAGCTTCTAATACCAAAACACAAACAGAATGGATTATGGATTCTGGATTCTGGATGCTCATATCACAGCAGCCCGAGAAAGGACTATTTTGAAACCTTGGAACTGAAACCAGCAGGAGCTGTATTGCTAGGAGACAACTACCCCTGCAAGGTACAAGGCATTGGAACTGTGAGATTGAGGATGTTTGATAACAGAGAGTATCTACTCAAAAATGTAAGGTACATTCCAGAACTCAAAAGAAATCTTATTTCCATAAACATGTTTGATGATCTAGGATATTCAACTAGAATTTTAAATGGTGTTCTTAAGATTTCAAATGGATCTTTAATCATAGCTAAGGGTAACAAGAATAAAAGTAATGGCTTGTTTATTCTTGAAGGTTCCACCATTGTTGGACATGCATTGATAGCTAGTAATACAGTGATTGATAAAACAAAACCTTGGCATTTGAGATTAGGTCATGTTAGTGAAAGAGGATTTCATGAACTTGAGAAACAAAATCTGTTAGGTGGTGATAAACTAGATAAACTTGAATTTTGTGATCATTGTGTGCTTGGTAAATCCCATAGAATAAGCTTTGGCACGGGTATTCATGTTTCATCTAGGCCTTTTGAGTATGTGCATTCAGATTTATAGGGACCATCTAGAGTGAAAACTCATGGTGGAAGCTCATACTTTCTCACCATCATAGATGATTTCTCAAGAAGAGTATGGCTGTATGTTTTGAAAAATAAGTCGGAAGTTTTTCAAAAATTCAGAGAATGGCATACTCTTGTTGGAAATCAACTTGGTACAAAATTAAAAGTTTTAAGAACTGACAATGGCCTGGAGTTTGTTTCAGAGCAATTCAATGAGTTTTGCAGGAAAATAGGCATCAAAAGGCATAAAACAGTCCCTCACACTCCACAGCAGAATGGTTTGGCAGAAAGAATGAATAGGACCATTTTGGAAAGAGTGAGGTGCATGCTTCTAAGTGCAGGACTGCCAAAGACCTTTTGGGGAGAAGCTGCAAACACAACAGCATATTTGATTAATAGATGTCATTCATCAGCCTTAGATTTCAAGACACCAATGGAAGCTTGGAGTGGTGAACCACTTGATTATTCAGAATTAAAGGTGTTTGGATCGCTGGCCTTTGCTCATGTTAAACAAGGAAAGTTGTATGCAAAGGCTGTAAAGTGTGTTTTCATTGGCTATCCTGAAGGAGTTAAAGGGTACAAGCTGTGGAAATTAGAACCGGGTGAGACAAGATGTATCATCAGCAGGGATGTGACCTTTGATGAGAGCAGAATGGCAATGCAAAATAAGAAGCAGAAGGATAACAGCTCAAGTGGTAAGAGTACCAATTCTGAGGTGGAGCATTTTGAAATTTTAGATCATGGCAGTGGAGATGCTATTGATCTCACTGATTAAGGAGAAGCTGGAGATAATGAAGAGCTGGATACTCAGCATGACTTGTCCAATTATCAATTGACTAGAGATAGAGAAAAAAGGGTGATAAAGCCTCCAAAGAGGTATGGTCATGCTGATATTATTTTCTATGCCTTGAGTGTTGCTGAGGAGATTCAAAATTCAGAATCAAAGACCTGGAGGGAAGCAATTGAAAGTGAAGACAGCCAACTGTGGCTTCGGGCAATGAGTGAAGAAATAGAATCTTTGAGAAAGAACAAGACCTGGATACTTGTGGATCAACCCAAGAAGCAGAAGGTTGTTGGATGTAAGTGGATTTTCAAGAAGAAAGAAGGCATTCTAGGGGTAGAAAGGCTTAGATTCAAGGCAAGATTGGTAGCAAAAGGCTTTACACAGGTTGAAGGAATTGATTACAATGAGATTTTTTTCACCAGTTGTGAAGCATTGCTCAATAAGAATCATACTTGGTCTGGTAAATCAATATGACTTGGAACTTGAACAGCTGGATGTTAAAACAGCTTTTCTCCATGGAAATCTGAAGGAAACCATTTACATGAACCAACCTGAAGGTTTTGAAGAAGGGGAAAACAAGGTGTGCTTGCTGAAAAAAACTTTGTATGGACTGAAGCAAAGTCCTCGAATGTGGTACCTGAAATTTGATGAGTGCTTGATCAGATATGGCTTCATTAGAAACAGATATGACAGCTGTGTATATATCTTGAAAAAGAGGAAAGTGTGTGTTCTTTACCTTCTCTTGTATGTGGATGACATCCTCATAGCAAGTGCCAACAAGGAGGAGATTAGGCAACTCAAAGAAAGCTTGAACACAGAATTTGAGATGAAAGATCTAGGGTCAGCTAGGAGGATACTCGGGATTGATATTCATAGGGATAGAGCAAAGGGTGAACTATTCTTGTCCCAAAGCAATTACCTCAAGAAAGTGGTGGAGAGGTTTAGGATGCATCAAAGCAAACCTGTTAGCACACCACTTGGTCATCATACAAAGCTATATGTTATTCAAGCACTAGAAACAGCTGAAGAAAGGTCTAAAATGAATCAAACACCCTATGCCAGTGGTGTTGGAAGCATAATGTATGGAATTGTTTGCAGTAGACCTGACTTAGCTCATGCTATAAGTATTATAAGCAGATTCATGGGAGATCCTGGCAGTGCATACTAGGAAGCTGTGAAGTGGACACTAAGGTATCTAAATGGATCTTTGAAAGCTGGTTTAAGGTACAAGAAGACAGCACACGAGGCAGCAATCACAAGCTATGTAGATGCAGATTTTGCAGGAAATGTAGACACAATGAAGTCCTTAAGAGGATATGTGTTTACTTTGTTTGGTACAACAATTAGTTGGAAAGAAAATCAATAATCAATTGTTGCTCTTTCAACAACTGAAGCAGAATACATGGCCTTAGCTGAAGGAGTGAAGGAAGCAATCTGGCTTAAAGGTATGATTAATGAACTTGGAATAGCTTAAGCTTGTGTCACAATTCATTGTGGCAGTCAAAGTGCCATTCACTTAGCAAATCACCTAATGTACCATGAGAGGACAAAGCACATAGATGTGAAACTACACTTCATCAGAGATGTGATTGAATCTGAGAAGGTGAAGGTGGAGAAGGTTTCAACAGAAGAAAACCCGACTGATATGTTCACAAAGTCCCTCTCTAGTGTCAAGTTCAAGCACTGCTTGGACTTGATAAATTTTGAAGATGCCTAAAGCAGATTGGTAGAAGTGCAGCCCTGAATCACAAGGTAGACACTTGCTGATTTAGAGTCAAGGTGGAAATTTGTGGTGTGTGACTCAAAATCACAAATGGCACAAGTGAGAAGACTTTAAAGTAGTGCTGTCATAACTGTTTTCAGTTATTATAACTAAATTGGTTTTTGGCACCAAAGCATAGCTAGAGTGTACATATATATTCTTGATCATGTAATGCAGTGAGTGGTTTTAAGAGGCTGAAAACAGAGAAGCTGATAAACTGCAGAAATCAGAGAGTTCAAAAGGGAGGTAGTGAGCTAGGTGATTGAGAGAGGTTTTGTCAAAAGAGAAACCAAGAGAGATCAAAGCTAGCTGCTGCTTGTATTGAACTTGTAATTTCATGATCAATGTGATGATGAGGAGATGCACTTTCCCATGGATGTAGGCACATTGTTGAACCACGTAAATCTTTGGGTTCTTGCTCTGCTGTGTTTGTTTGCTGTGTTTTATGTTTTTTTCTTTTTGATCTTGTGCAAGTTTAAGAGTAGCAGACTTTTACAAAGAACCAACAATTACTTTTAGTCTATAAATTTTATGAATACTAATACTGCTTAACGAGGACTTATGAATGTTAATGTTTAATGTCAAAATGGCATTTTTGGTCCCCCAGTTTATCTCCAGTTTCGGATTTGGTCCCCAATAATTTAGTTCAAGAATTTGGTCCTCCTATTTTGTAAAATTGTGCAATGTTGGTCCCTCAGGCCACAATTGGACATTGATCGTTAACAAGTGATGTTGACTGCCACATGTCACGTTCTTATTGGATGATGACTATCAAGTGTCATGTACCTTCTGGACATGGAACTGTGTAGATCTTTACTGTTGACCCAAGATTGCTCCTCAACCATTCCTGGGCATATTCAAATACTTTGGCATATTGTTTCCTCTCAGTCCCTTCCACTATCCGCTTTGCTTCATTCATGGCTCTCCGCATCTTTGAAACTTCAATGTTGCACTCCACACTCTAGTAGGAGGAACTCCAAAGCTTCAACACATTTAAGGGGTGGCTGCACTCAGAGTTTGCCATCACGGGGAAAGACCACCCACTGTCTATTTGCTCATTTGTAGTACTCTCCTCAACGACTAATATGCTTATGCTTAAAGGTCTATATCTGTCAAAAGTTTCTATCATCTCTCTTTACACAGTAGAATTCCCAACATCAAAATGACTCCTTG